>NC_058375.1:216698439-217307439 GCF_018350175.1 Felis catus
TTCTCTCCCCGGTGTTTGGGGTTGGTGGCCTGGAGGTAGGAGGTTCTGGAAAGGGAAAGATGAACAATTATGTTCATTCTTTAAGGACGCCTGGCATGTGGCACGGCCTCATCCACAGGCGGGAGGAGGGGCTCTGTGGGAATACGTGTCCACTCGTGGAGCCAGGGAGCCTGTGTGAAGGTCCCGTCAGGGCACAAGACATTTCCGAATGAGGCGGCTGTGTAATGTTTGACGAGCAGGTTCTATTTTAAATGCCTGCAGATTAAATTTATTTGAGAGAAAGGCACGAGCCCTGAAAGGATACAGAGTTAGGATGGAACGAAAAACAAGGCTTGTGTCGCCCTGACTGAAACGAGGCGCAGATACGACACGGCCACACCCGTGACGTGTCGCTGTACCTGGGAAGATGAGACGGGACAGAAGCAGGGTGGGCATCCCACTGAGGAAAGGGGGCCGTGGAAGTGTCCGGGACTCCAGGTGGCGATAAATCATCAGCCGGATTGACAGATTTCAAGCTTTTTTCCCTCCTGTTTCCTTAAAAGATGTTTACACCTTTAAAAAAAATACATCTTTTTCTTAAGTGTTGCGAAATTTAAGTCAAATTTGTTAGCCTGTAAGGCAAGACAGGGCAAGATAGATGTTCTTTGAACAAATCCCTGTAACAGACCTTGCCAGGGAATGTTCCGGAACATCTCTCGAGATGGCGCAGGTCTTTGTCCGCAAAAGAGGTATGAATCAGAGTTAGTCTTGATTTCTCTGAGGGAAACTGTCAGGTCAGGCCTGTTCCATAGGGCCGAAGGTAAGATAGGAAGCAAAGTAAGAAAAAAGAGAAAGAGAGGGAAAAAATGAATAAATTCTTCCCTTAAGATGCCCCTTTTTTATGCACTTCCTGCCCCCAAGTAAACAAAACATATAAGGTTGTGGCTGCCTCGTAGGTCTTCTCTTGTGCTGCACCTCCTCTGGGTAGTAGGGAAAATCCCACCAGTGGATTTTTGTCTAAAGAGCAGCTGGGCGTTTCCTGTAGCTCGGGAGCCTTTATGCCGCCGAGAAAGCTTCACGGCAGGAAAGTCCCTGAAAAGTGCCTGCTGTCTCACACCTGGCTCCGTAGCCTTAACATCTTGGCCTTCCTGCGTTGGCGTGTGCCGGGCACGAGGCTGGCACTTAGCAACTCCCTGGGAACTCATGATAGGATGCATCTGGGACACTGAGCTAATACGGGCTGAGTCTTCCATTTTTAGGGGACTGGTGGCAGGTGCCTGACATGCCTGCTTTGCCGCTCAGACGTCCCATCTGTACATAGATCCTTTAGGAAGTGGGTCTGCCCAGGAGCGGCTGTGTTAGAACTAACACCCCCCGACTGCCCCACCTCCCTTCCCACTCCTGCCTCAGTCTCCCTTAAACACATCAGGCACTCTCCCCCGCTGGATGGCCCTGCCGCCTTCCTGTAGATGGGGCTGCCCTGAAAATCACACTGAGCACACGGACCTTCGACCTCCTTCCCTGCCTGACGTGGCTCTGGTGGCCACACTGTATGATTCAAGGTTGCTCCCCATCTGCGCCCCGTTCTCTGCCTCCTTCCCCAGCTGGCCCCTCTCTCCCCGGCCCACCTCTCCCTCCCTGGCTGACCTGGTAGCCCCTTCGTGAAGCACAGATTTTTGTGTGTTCACTGGGGTAGCCTTGTGCCTGGAACAGGACCAGACACCTAAGGGCGGCTCTGCGGACACGCACCGAACGGGTGAATCGCTGCACCTGTAGGAATTCTGCTCATAGAACGCATTTCGCAGGATGCTTCTTGCACCGAAAGTCACCAGCAAATACCGAGCATGGGGTGTCTTTTTCCCTTTTATTTTTCTCCGGAGCCACATTTAACTCTCACGCCTTCCTTCTGGTCTTCCTAGGTGTTCTTTTGTCCCAAATTTCAGAAGCAGGATCCTCTGAAACGGATTTTTACAAAGGATGACTCTAATAAAATGTTTGAGATTATTACTTGGAGGGTAAGCTAGGTTTTAACAACCCCAGGTCCTTAAGTTGCGGGAAGCACCCGAGCTATTCGTGGTCACCCTGTCTTTGCTCGTCTGTTCCAGATGCCATAAGTTCCACGAACCCGCGGGTCATCGACGACGCCAGGGCGCGGAAGCTGTCCAGCGACCTAAAGAGGTGCACGTACTACGAGACGTGTGCCACGTACGGGCTGAACGTAGAGCGCGTCTTCCAGGACGGTAAGCGCCCCCTGCGGTCGGGGCAGCACCGACTCCCCGGTGGGCGGGGCCCGTCCACGTGACCGCTGGCCCCGCCCCCGCCCAGAGGGGGCTCTCGGCTGCCTGTGCACATGTCCAGAAGCCGCAGCCCCGCCCCCCCGCACCTTTGCAGGTGCTCCGTGACCTTTGGTGTTCAGGGTCAGACATTTGCAGGTTTCTGCGCGCGGTGTGTCGGGCTTGACGCGTTTGCCGTCTCTTCTCCGCCGTGGCTACTGGTTCTTAATTCAGGCTTGTTCCTAAAAATGGTCTATGTATCGCATGTTGGGCTTTGAGGAGGATAAACAGAGTAAAGAAAGCCAAGCGTGGACCGAAAAAACCCAAAACAGAACAAAAGCCCAATCGCACGTCGTTCCGACTCGTGGCTGGGAGCCAGCGCCACGGGGCAGGAATTGTTTCTTTGTGACTGAGTTCATTAGTGACCCCCCCCTTGCTAATCCCGGACCCCCGGGACAGGGGGCATCAGACAGGAGGCTCTCCAGGAGCAGCGCAGGGTTCCATATGGGGGGGGGGCAGCACCACGGGCACAGACTCCGATGCCAAGTGTGGGCTGGTAAGGGGGTGGGGTGGATGGAGACTTGGCTTCTCTGGTCTAGGGGGGAGGGGGGTGTCGGGAAGGTCTGGGGGAAAGCCGCTCCCCCCGGAGGGTCCTGCTTCAGGTTGCCGTCGTGGGGACTAAAGGCCAGGTCACCCCCCGGCTCGGGCTCACATCCGCGGCGGCAGAGCAGACCGCCCGAGCTGCCGGTTCACCCAGGCCTTGCCGGGCACCAGTGCGAGTCGTAGTGACAGGCCTGCGCTTGCGGGACAACGTGCAAACGCTCGTCTAAATGTCCGGATTCGTTTTCAGTCGGGGCTGTAGGAATTGCACACTGTGACCTGTTTCATTACATCGCAAAGGTGACCGTTTCCACACAGCACGTTTTCTTCCCCTTTCCTTAAGCACCTCCATGCTCTAGGCTTTCGGCCTCTTTTCTTCGTGCAGTGGCCCACCCTCCCCCCTTCTCACAACGTGTCTTCCAGAGACCTTTGTACCCGCGGTCTTCACTGTCTCCCCAGGGCCCGCTCGGAAGCCGCAGCATCCCGCCAAGGGTCCTGGGGTCTCCTGGCCCTTCCTCCTGCCCCGCACGTTTGGGGGGCCCCTGTGGCGCCCGTGCAGGCCCGTGTTTGCAGCACCTTGAAGGGTCACCCGTGAAGAGCCCTGCACGGAAGCGTGTGGGGTCCCGGGAGGGTGTCCCGCGGGGCAGGCTCGCCGTCTTCCACCAAGTAGCCCAAACCCTGTGCGGCCAAACTGTCACAGGTGAAGGTCCCCAAGCTTGGGCCCACGACCGAACCTGGCCAACAGCCTGTTTCTGTAAGTAGTGGTTTCGGTGGCCCCGGCTGGGCCGCTTTTGTTACCACTGCTCAGTCGACTGGTGGCAACTAAGATGTCAGGGCCCCACGAAGCTTGAAACGGGGACCCTCTGGCCCTTGGTGGAAAGCGCGTCGGTCCCTGATGGGGATGTTCAGAATTTCCTTGTGTGGGTGAGCTTATTCTCTGCAAAGATTGCCTTACTTGTGCGTTTATCGCAAACGTGAACTTTCCATAAGTAAGTGAACGCATACATCATAATCCTAAGAATTAGTAAATAGTAGGGGAGGCCAAGATTGTTATGTGTCCCTGCCCTGCCTCCAGAGTGTGTGCAGAAGCACTTTGTTGTCTGCAAGTTGGGATGCCAGCAAGGGGAGGGGAAGGGCCTTCCAAACATCATCATCTCACGTAATATTAAGGTGTTGCTGTTGTTGGGATTTGAATGGTGAAGCACGTTATGCTCTTGGGAGTTTTCCCAGGCTTAGGAGATTTTCTTTTTTTTTTTAATTTTTTTTTTTTCAACGTTTATGTATTTTTGGGACAGAGAGAGACAGAGCATGAACGGGGGAGGGGCAGAGAGAGAGGGAGACACAGAATCGGAAACAGGCTCCAGGCTCTGAGCCATCAGCCCAGAGCCCGACGCGGGGCTCGAACTCCCGGACCACGAGATCGTGACCTGGCTGAAGTCGGACGCTTAACCGACTGTGCCACCCAGGCGCCCCAAGGCTTAGGAGATTTTCAATACGTTCGTTTTATTACTTCTACTTTTAGAAATAATGCCTTCCCGTTAAACATTTGGATTGTACAGAGTCAGAAAAGGAAATAAGGCTCACAGTATGACAGCTTGTGACTATTGTGATTTTGTCCTTAAAATATCTTTATATGAAGATAAGTTTGATAAATAAAATTAGAGTCGGGCCACCTGGGTGGCTGAGTCGATTAAGCAACTGACTCTTGGTTTTGGCTCACGGTTTGTGGGTTTGAGCCCTGCGTTGGGCAGAGTCTGCTTGGGATTCTCTCTTTCTCTCTCTCTCTCAAAATAGGTAAATAAAACTTAAAAAAAAAATAAGGGTTTACTCTTATTTTGTAGGGTAATTATGTGGTATATCTTTTTATTGGGTCATACATAAACTCCTTAATTGTTACCGATAAAAGTTCTTGACTGAGTGGAGATTGTGCTTGGTACTTAGAAATCGTGAACGTTAAGAATCTGTATTAATCTTTAAGGAAAAAACACCCCGTAGGGTTCAGAGTTCAAGAAATCAAGGCTCAGAAAAATGACGTAGCTGGACCAAAAGCTTTGGGCCTGGATTGGACGCCTGTCTTGGGACCACGAGCCCGGAGCCTTAACCATCCTGTCATTACACAGCAGGGACCTGGGTCCTGCCCACTCACCTGGGGGAAGGCTGGGCAGAGTGGCTTCAGGGACGCAGGTTCACTGCCCACTCACAGACACTGTTCGTGTGGATTTGTCTTTCGGTTTTCTAGCAAGCCTTAGGACTTGTTTTTATTTACCCACTCTTTATCGTTGCATCGTAGAAAGAGAAAGAAGGGGCACGTGGTTTCTTTGTAAGGTTTAGCTTATTGCTGGAAAAAAAAACAGAGGCCGGACTGTTAACCCAGCAAGACCTTATTTGTACCTGCCCTTGCCGGCCAAGCATTCTAGTCCCCTGGCTCCCCAGGTTTCTTCTTTAAGATACCAGGGACTTTTAGTCTTTGCTTCTTTAACTTGGCCTTCTTAGTGTCCTAAAACTGAAGACAGAATGTTTACTTTTCTCTCCGTGGTGTCATTTTCAAATGGCTCTCGGAAAGTAATTCAGGAGGGAGCATCCTTACGAGCCCCAGCGGTGTCAGGCAGGGAGGTAGATGGATCCATTTGTTCATTTGTTTATTCTTTGAGTCCCTCAGCTGAGCACCAGCCTTGCCTGCACCGTGCCTCTGGTTTGGGGTGGAGAACAGGGAGGGCCTTGGCGAGGTGAAAATTCAGGTACCCAGAGACCTAAGCTTGCACCTTGCCCTAGGGTGGAGGGGGCGAGTGACGGACAAGGGTGCTTTTTGTCACCTGCTCGCAGAGGTTCGGGATCACCCTTGACCCGACTCCTGCTGAGTGTGTGTGGCTCGCACAGCAGAACTATCTGGGCTCCACAGGGGGTCTTATAAATAAGATTCACCTTCTGAGAATGCACGTGCTCACCGGTTCTGCATCTGGGCTGCTGGGTCTCATGGGGGCGTGGTTACCCATCTGTTTGGAGAGCCCTACGGGAGCCCTGGGCCACCAAAGTCTGGACCAGAGGGGATTGAGGCAACCTGGGGCTGCACGTGCCCACCCCCCCCCCCACCCCCTATGTCTCTCAGTCTGTCTGATTCTGTGCAGTTCTGTTTGCCCCCGGTCGTGTCTGGGAGATCAGCTACAAGCTTTTGTATTTTTAACATTATAATGGTGATTTCCGGGTCAGTCAGCATTAGATTTTTCAGAAGCCCCTGGTTGTCTGTTCTCTCAGGGCCTGGAGACATGAAGATACAGGATTACAGGAGGATAAGGTTCATTCTCTGTAGACGTCATTCCTCTGATGCTAGGATTCTTAAGAAGGGTTTCCCTCACTTCCTAAGGCAACAGGCTGAGTGGGAGAAGGCCTTGCAGTGGCACATCTTTTGCGCCATGTTAGTTGAGTCTCCGGCTAGGGGTGGTGGGAGTTTTCAACCTAGGTGTTCAGGGACAACCTACGATGCTTAGGACTTAGTGACAAAAGTAGATTCCTCCCCTCGAAGGCCGAGCAGTGCCGAAAGGTAAAAACTCATGTGTGTAAGCGGTCGAAGGGCCCCTTAGACCATCAACGTGCGCCATCTTGGGAGGAAGAAAGTGGACCCTGCCACCTTATCTTCATGACAGAGCATTGGGGATTTTCGTTCCCTCAAAGTGGGTTTTTGGAAATGGTGAATTATGTTCTCTTTTTGAACATTTTAAAATTTCCTATCCTATGTTGAGTGTCTTCGCTTATAGTTTGTTTTGCTTCGACGACGGTGCTTGTGTGATGGCCGTGTGTCGGGTATAGTGAACTGCCACAGTGTAGTTCCCTCATTCCAACTAAGCAGGAGGTAGAATCAGTTTGTTGTTTGTTCTGACATTTTTTGGCATAGAGCCAATAGAATCCCTACGTTTTTTTTGGGGGGAGTATATCTTATAATTTTTTAATGATGGGATCTGACTGGTATATGGTGTTTTAAAGATCTCTGATGTCTAAAGAAGAGTGGTTTCCCTTTCGTACAGAATGAGTAGAACTTTGGTGGTAGTATAAAAGAATTTAGTTTGTCCTTACCCAAGCCCTTTTATGCCCTTGCCCTCTCTCCCTCGCTCCCTCTCCTAAAATGAGCTGATAGATTTGCCTGTATTGTAAAGCAGTATCGTTTTCTATGTGGGTTTCCTGTAATGCATCTGGACACCGGCTGTTTTGTATACCGAATTCAGTATTCTGAGCACATATATTCTGAAGTTGTAGTCATTTGTCAAATCCCACCGAAAGCATCCTATTAGACGTGAAAGCACACTCCCCTGGAAAGCTTAAACTCCCTACCTTCTTCAGCTTGTATTCGTAGGACAATAGGAAAGCCTGTCTGCAACCTATTCTGCTCTGACAGTAATTGTCAGACCCGGTCAAGATCTGTACGGACCAAGATCTGGATAAATTACAAATTACCATCTGTCAGCTTGACTCTCCCCAGGGCTGCCGAGTTTTGTCACCGTGTCATCCAGTTACGAACTGGACACTGTCCAGTTCGGCGATCCCACGTGGAAGACTGTTCACTCTAGAATAGATGATCTGCGTTGATTCATAAGAAACGGTTCGGTTTTAGGTGCGTGTGGTGGAGAGGCTGGGCGACGGCATTAGAGGGCTCTGTCTGCCCATTGCTGGTGCTGCCATACCCGGGCTTGAGCTCGGGCTTCCGGGAGTTACACGCCGACGTGCACTGTCCTGTGGACGGGCCTCTGTCTGACGGCGTGGTCCCGTTCTGGGAGGACCCGCATCAGGCTCCCGGCACCGTCACGCCAGCTCTTTACAACCGTGTTGCGGTTCACGCTCTGGAAAGCACTTTCGTAAGAAGCTGTTCCCTAGGTGCCCCCCGGCCTGCGGATGGCTCACCTGGGCGCGGGGACCCCCGTGCTACGGGCTGAGCCGGGAGGGGCTGTGTGACTGGCCCAGGGGTTTTCAGGAAGTCAGGGAGCCTCCCTTTGCTTTCTGGCCTTCGCTCCCAAAGACAGAAGTCCTGATGTGCACAGAATCCCATTTGCCATGAATTGTATGCGGCTGCCTGGTCCTCATTACGGGAGCGTCCAGCATGGGAGTAGCTGTGTTCACGAGCCCGGTTTGTACAACCTAATTGCATGTATTAGAGCATCATTAAGTGGGAGCAATCTTCGGGGACTTTGCTCCGAGTGCCGCGTGGTGTTTTGCTGACGCCGCCGTCTTTTGTTTGTGCCGCTAAAGGATGTGTCAATTAGGCCCATTCCGTGCTTTCTTGGAACCAGCGTAATTTCCATTGTGGGGGTGGCCTCTTTTATTATTTGTGTTGTGGCTGCTGTTTTTCTCTTTACTGTGTTGAGATTAGATTGGAGTCCATTTATTTTTATGTTTGGTAGATTTCTTTTTCCAGAGGAGTGCTTTCAGAAGTAAGATTTTTCACGTTTAAAGGCAAGCCGTACGTCTGTGTACATTGGCATTTAATAATACATACGGAAAAGGTGAACTGAGTCCTGAAGTGTCTGTTCGTTTGTATTTTTTTTTTGTCATTTGTAATAATGACTGATATTTATGTCACACACTCCAAGGACTTGATGTCAAATAGTAGATCTTAATAGGCCCTGTTTACTGCCGATGTCAGCCTGCATGTCCTTTTCTGACCGTGGCTTTGTCTGTGCCTCTGTGCCCATCACTGGCCCCGTGTCCCCATGCCCCGCCCCCCCCCCCCCCCGCCCTTGGAGCATGCTCACTGCCCCCCCACTGCACCGAAAAGTTGTACATTCAAGACTTCCCGGGACAGATGGGTAGTTAGTTAGTTTATATTATGACGGGGTAAATTTCAGCTGCTTAAATTACACTTTATTCAGGGGCATTCATATTGAAATTTGTTTTTTAATGTTTATTTATTTATCTCGAGAGAAACAGAGAGCAGAGGGCCGGCAGAGAGAGAGGGAGAGAGAGAATCCCAAGCAGTCCCAGAGCAGAGCCTGACACGGAGCTCGTACCCACGAACCGTGAGATCATGACCTGAGCCGAAATCAAGAGTCAGACGCTTAACCACCTCAGCCACCCGGGCGCCCCTAGGGGGTTAGTATTTTAGAACTTCCTAAGAACGAGGGTGAGAGTTACGTACACATGGCCCAAACGGGAGAAAGGAAGAGAAGGAAAACACTCAACAGTTTCCTCTACAGGGAATTGGTTGAGTCCAGTGCCACGGGCATGGCCCCAGTTTGGTCGTCGTTCTGTCATCATTAACCACCAGCGTCATTGCCTGTCACTGCCTGGTGGCTTCTAATGTGGTCGGATCCCATGGAAGTTAGAACCTGCAAGTTGATTCCAAAAGAGCCACGTCTGGCCTGTTGTTTATAACCTCTCATTAAATGGAAGAGATACCTAGCTGGTGTTAACACAAAGTAGACTTTGGGTCGAGGCTGTGGGTGGGAAGCATATATGCGCAGTGAGGAAGAATCTGTAGCTTTGGGTGGGTCTTTCTGTTTCTGCCGTAGCCCTCGGTTATGTTTGGATGGGAAAGTGCGTGAATGATTTACACTGATTCGTTGTATGAAGCATGATGTTGTCAGTACCCTTTTTATATACGTGCATTTTTTTAATGTTTATTTCTGAGAGAGAGACAGAGCATGAATGGGGGAGGGTCAGAGAGAGAGGGAGACACAGAATCCGAAACAGGCTCCAGGCTCTGAGCTGTCAGCACAGAGCCTGACACGGGGCTCGAACTCACAGACCGCGAGATCGTGACCTGAGCCGAAGTCAGACGCTTCACCGACTGAGCCACCCAGGTGCCCTGAACGTCAATATTTCTTTTTAAATTTTTTTTTCAACGTTTTTTATTTATTTTTGGGACAGAGAGAGACAGAGCATGAACGGGGGAGGGGCAGAGAGAGAGGGAGACACAGAATCGGAAACAGGCTCCAGGCTCTGAGCCATCAGCCCAGAGCCTGACGCAGGGCTCGAACTCACGGACCGCGAGATCGTGACCTGGCTGAAGTCGGACGCTTAACCGATTGCGCCACCCAGGCGCCCCACTGAACGTCAATAATTCTTTTTTTTTTTAATTTTTTTTTTTTAACGTTTATTTATTTTTGGGACAGAGAGACAGAGCATGAACGGGGGAGGGGCAGAGAGAGAGGGAGACACAGAATCTGAAACAGGCTCCAGGCTCTGAGCCATCAGCCCAGAGCCTGACGCGGGGCTCGAACTCACGGACCGCGAGATCGTGACCTGGCTGGTCGGACGCTTAACCGACTGCGCCACCCAGGCGCCCCTGAACGTCAATAATTCTTAAACTCGTTTATGGTGGGGTGGAGGGGAGCATTACAAGGAAGAAGGCATTTTGATTCTTTCAAAAATAACATCCAAAGAAGTCCTCTTAAAGTCTTGATACCAAGATTGATGTTATTACAAACAACAAGAGACCATAAATAATCTTCTGTTTCACAGTTTTGTGGACTTACCGTGTTACTAGAAGCTTTGCTCCACCCTGGTGGTTTCTTACCCTAAGTCGGGAACCTTTTTGTGCTGTGTTTCCCTTACCGGCAGCCTCGTGCGGGCACCAGTCCCCACACGTGTGCACATAGACGCCTGCTTTAACTCACACACTGTCAACGCTCCTAGTACGTGTGCTTTATCCTGATTTTCACGTTAAGACCCCTATCTTTTGCTCCTGGAATTAATTTTATCAATGACACAGAAAATGGTTGTGTTAATACTTGCCTGCGCTGTGGCCTCGGAGCTGGGATGTGCTCCAGGATTCTGTTAACGGCTTGAGCCAGCTTGAATTAGCTTGATGTATCATTAATGCATACAAATGGCTTTTATTTTTGTTCATAATCTGTTTATGATGCCACGGGATTCTGCTCTTCCTAATGTTTTTAAAATGACGCAACGGTGATGTACTTTTTGACCTATTTAACCCTCCGCCGCCTCTGATCAAAAGAACACAAAAATATTACTTAAAAAGCATAGTCGGAAATTGTTCTACTTCGTAGCTGGTGTTTCCAACTTATTTTGAAGTCTTCTGTTAAATTTCTTTCTTTCTTTCTTTCTTTCTTTCTTTCTTTCTTTCTTTCTTTCTTTCTTTCTTTCTTTCTTTCTATATTTTTAATTCACATCGAAGCTAGTTAGCGTGTAGTGCAATAAAGATTTCAGGAGTAGTAGATACCAGTGACTCATCCCCTTGTATGACACCCAGTGCTCATCCAACAAGTGTCTTCCTTGATGCCCCTCCCCCATTTAGCCCATCCCCCCACCCCCAACCCCTCCAGCAACCCTCAGTTTGTTCTCTGTATTTGAGTCTCTTAGGTTTTGTCCCCCTCCCTCTTTTTATATTATTTTTGCTCCCCTTCCCTTATGTTCTTCTTCTGTTTTGTCTCTTAAAATCCACATGTGAGTGAAGTCATATGATATTTGTCTTTCTCTGACTGTGGAGTCTGGTTTGTTTTACAACATTATTTCCCCCTAGAGAATACGGACATAGCCAGATTCTGAGTCGCCTCCATTCACTGAGGAATTGTCCGCTAATGACTGGATTAGCAGCCCCAATATGTTGTGTTCATGAGAGAGAAGGAAGAGGAATCCTCCAGGGAGGAAAGTTGTGAAAGTCTTTGACACTGGAAGGCGTAGCTTTACTCCACGGGCGCTGATACCTGTGCATACTCCTGAGCTGGGCGGGGGAGGGTGCTGGTCAGTGTCACCTCCAAGAGTGCCCAGGGGTCCAACTCGGAGCAGGTGCCGGGCCTCCCCCGAGGCAGGCCTGGGGTCTGCGGTTGGCCCATGTGGTTCACGCAGCGTCACTGCAGACTTTGCAAAGAGAAGAGGGCACACCGGCAGGTGTATGGAATCTCCCAGGCTTCAGGGAGAAGTCCGCCGTGCAGAGCGGGTTGAAGCCGTGTTTGTGTGAAGAAAAATAGGCTAAAAGCTTTGATGACTAAGTTGGATTTGTGCGATTTGTTAAAGACGAGGTTTTTAAAGAAATGAGATACGGAGATAAAGACCGCCCCCAACGCCACCGCCCGGGGGCTGTCGTTGTTACGGGGTGGGGTGTGTGGCCTCGTGCATGCCGGCGTGTTAGGAGAAAGTGGGTTATTGGGCCTCTCGACGTTGGAGAACCTGCTTGATTACATCCGTACTTTTTCTACAATAGTTTTCTCATTATTCCATTGCATTCCATTAAGTGAATACAACTACTTTTTTGGTCCAATCGCCTAGTAGGTATTTGGTTGTCCCCCCTCCCCATTTATGTGTTTGATTCAGGTTCAGGGCCTCGGTGGAGGGCTCTCTGTTTAAGTCTTTGTCTCCATACTTAATCCTTTCTTTAGGAGACCGCTCTGGAGGGGAGACTGCCGGCTCAGTGGCCCGCGTGGCCTTATGGCTTTTGGTCCTCACTGTCCCCAAATCGTCCAGGGAGTCGTCCCCGCTCAGGCCTCCTTTTTCTGTACCTTGGCCACACTGGGTGTTTTCTGTTTAGAAACGTTCATCATTTATAGATAGAAAAGAATCATAGTGGTATTTTTTTTTTTTTTTTATTCTTCAAAATACGGTTTTCACTAGGTTTGTCTCTCGGTGTAAAAAGCAGCTCCTCTTTGGCAGCAGGAGTTTGGTCAAGAGATGGGGCTCGGAGGTCTGGCGTGGCAGGTGACACGTGGGAGCAGATGGGCCTCGCTGCTCTTGAAGACATGGCCTCGGTGCTTCCGGGGGGTTCTCTGCGGCCGGAGCGGCGCAGAGACCGCCCCCGATTCCGTGTATGACCGCGATGTCGGAGCTGGGGTTCCCTCCCCCATCCGGCCCTTCTGGCCCCGCGGTGTTACCTGTGCGCTGCCGCGTGTCCCCTCCGAGACAGACGCCCTCAGCGGGGTGCCTTCTGAGGGAAGTGGAGAAAACCCTTCCCGGAGCTTCGTGTCGTGTCAGCGCCCCGGGGGGGTTGAGGGGCCCCGGAAACCCAGCCTCGTTTCCACCCAGGACAGTTCCCGAGAAGGGCCGCGCCCGCCCCGGTCCCGGGACAGGTCCGCCGTGCCTGCAGCCGGAGCGCAGGTGCACTGCCCCCGGGGGTCGTCCTTCTGCAGTGGTGGCCAGGGACCCCCTCTGGACCAGTTTCCCGAACCCTTGAAGCACATGTCCCCGCTGGCGAATGTGAAGATCTTACCTCATCATTTTACGTTAGATGTGTCAAAATCTGGGAAGAAGACCATTTCATCCTTGCACTTTCTGCAAACGAAAGCAGAAACGTGCATCCTTTTTCCTCCGTCACATCCTGAGTCGGCTCGCCGGCACCGGCGTCAGTAACTCGAGCACGTGGTGGTGGCCTTACCTTTC
This sequence comes from Felis catus, assembly GCF_018350175.1. Lineage (NCBI taxonomy): Eukaryota > Metazoa > Chordata > Mammalia > Carnivora > Felidae > Felis > Felis catus. The sequence continues at coordinate 216,711,609 of NC_058375.1, forward strand.
AAGGCTGCCGTTCAGATGCCACCCACTTTCAGCCACCATCGTACGCTGGCCCCTGCCTTGGGCCCGCGAGCAAACAGCAGCCCCGTCTGACAGAAAAGGGAGCCGTCTGGGGGGTCGTCTGGCCAGCTGTCGCATGGTCAGGCCTGGCGCCCTGAGGAGAGCCGGGCGATGGCACCTTGAGCTTCTCTGTCCCAGTCCCCTCGCCGTCAGGTGGCACCCCCCTGAGGCGCTCTGCGGTTCTTTCCCTCATACACGTGCCTGCCTGCAGGGGGCGCTGCGTTCCGTCTTCCCACGGCTGTCCTCCTGCAGTCCAAGGGTTTTTTCGGTCTGAGTTTTGGAATTTCAGGAAGCTCCCTCACGTTTTACTTCGTGTGTAAACCGTAAGAAAAAAGTACTGAACACTGACGCGGTCATCTGAATGCTAGAAATCCTCCTGTACCTGGGCCAAAATTTTGTTATCAAAGGCAGCACCAAGGCACCTTTTGCATTTAAATTCATCTCTTGCCTGAACTGCACACTGGTAGGGTATCATGTCTGGAAGGATGTGAGAGCCTGGCTAGCCTGGCCCTTCACTTTGCAGATGAGCAGGCAGGGCCCGCAAGGCCATCCTGCCAGAGAGCACCGTCAGAAACTAGAGACTAGGTGTGTCTATCTCAGCCACATGGTCTTACCTTTGTTCTGGAAATGTTAAAGGCCACAGATTACATTTTTTTAAGGTTTATTTATTTTGAGAGAGAGTGAGTGAGTGGGGGAGAGGCAGAGAGAGAGAGAGAGAGAGAGAGAGAGAGAGAGAATCACAAACCGACTCTGCCCTGTCAGAGGAGAGCCTGACATGGGGCTCAATCCCACGAACCATGAGATCATGACCCTAACTTAAACCAAGAGTCAGACGCTTAAACGACTGAGCCACCCAGGTGCCCCCGCAGATTACATTTTAAAACCTGGAAGTGAATGAAGACGCTCCTTTAGTTATTTTTAATAAAATTGAGCCACATCCCCACTGGGGAATTTGGGGTTACATGTGCCACTGTAATCAACATATGAGTTATTTGCGATAAGCCGTGTGATAAAAGTTCATCTGCACATACTGTCTTCACGTAATAGAATATGTGGGTAATAGAACGTTGGATCTATAAAGAGGTCTCTGGGACTCCATGAAAATATGGCAGAAAGGAAATGTTTGCTTTCAAGTACTTGATTTTGTAATTTAGTGACATGCCACCAGGGGGCATCAAAAGAGCTCGTAAGAATGGTTCTCGCTGGCCTATTTTTCCCTTTTGCTGTCACTGTGGAGAATACAGACATAATAAAACTAACACAGTGGTTTAAGAGATCATTTAGGCCTGTAATAAGATACAGTCCATAAAGCGTGTGAAGTTACTGGATCAGCAGTACAGGAATACAGAAGTAAAGTTTCATTCATTGGGATGGGGAGGAGGACAAAATAAAGATGAAATGATATATTCTGTGGTTAAAGGGACCCAAATCGCTTCTTGGTTTTTTGTTTTTTGGTTTTTTTTTTTTTTTTTTTTGTCTTGCATGTAACTTAAGACTTCAAAGAAAATTTGTCAAAAGATGTGTACTTTTTTTACTAGAGTATAATAAACATTTATTATTTAGTCTGTCATATTATTTTTTTAATGTTTTTATTTATTTTTGAGACAGAGCATGAGCAGGGGAGGGACAGAGAGAGAGGGAGACACAGAATCCGAAGCAGGCTCCAGGCTCCGAGCTGTCAGCACAGAGCCCGACGCGGGGCTCAAACTCACGAGCTGCGAGATCATGACCTGAGCCGAAATCGGTCGCCTAGCCGACTGAGCCACCCAGGCGCTCCTGGTCTGTCATACTCTTAATGGAACTCCCCAAGAGTTCTTTTGGCCTGATGACAGCCCGGGTGTCCCGCTCTAGGGTCTGTGTCCTTGGTCCAACACCAGGTCTGAGCAGGTGGCCATGCAGGTCTGGGGTGAGGCCACTGCCCTCGGTCTCTCCGCTGGGCTCTTGCCTCCCCACTGCGTGGGACGCCGTGGGTTCTCCATGGGTTGGAATTCCTGGACAGGGGGAAGGGAGTCAGTCGGTTTTGGGAAATGTAGATACTCTTGTGGAAGTGAGGCGAGGTGTGGTGGGGAGTGGCTGTGATCCCTGAAGGAGTTGAGGGCCCTTCAGAGAGCTCCCACCTGCTGCTTCTCCGTGCACCCTGCAGTGGGCTGGGCACGTAGAAGAGCCTCACTTTTGGGGTTCAGGGTTTTCTTTTTTCCTTCCTCTACTTTCCCCAGGTCGAGGGCTTCTCACTGCTGTTTTCCTCTTGTTTACTTTTTTTGGCTTTTACCCTTTATTTTCTCCCACTACATAAATTCCATTAGAAATTGTAGCAGCTCAGCTCATGACTTTTTTTTCAAAGATTTTTAAAAAACATTTAAGAGGGGGAGGGCAGAGAGAGAGGGAGAGAGAGAACCCCAAGCAGGTGCCGTGCTGTCAGCACAGAGCCCCATGTGGGGTTCGATCTCATGAAGCAAGAGATCATTACCTGAGCCAAAATCAGGAGTCGGACACTTAACTGCCTGAGCCACCCAGGTGCCCCTTTAGATTTTATTTACATAATCGCTGTGCCCCACGTGGGGCTCCAACTCACAACTCGCAGATCAAGAGTCCCGCACTACCAACTGAGCCTCAGCTCATGACATTTTCAATTTCTTTACGTGATCAGTGGGACTTCCTCCCCTTTTTGCTACGTCAGATGAGAAACCTGTCAAATCACAGGCTATTCTATACAGATGGCGTCTTTTATCAGATTACTTACGAACTGAGTGTTTAGAATTTATAAGGAAGTAAATCTAACTCCCAGAGCTCTACAGGCCAGTCCCCGGCGTGGGGTAAACACAGCCGGACACTGAGCAACAGGAGAAGTGAGATAACACGGGGAAATTTCTGCTGTGGGACAGCAGGTTTCACAGTCTAGTCTTTCAGCGCCGTGGAAGGGTGTTGCACCAGCCCCTGAAAGACGAGAATTTGGGGGAAGGGGCCGTGTAGGCGGAGCCCTGGCCCAGGCTCTAGATGCTTCTTCCGCTGCATTTAGTAAAGTCTGCATTCATCCATTTGCAAGGCACTGAGGCGGGTGCCCGGGACCCGCAGGAGATGAGCACGGCTCTGAAGCCAGACGCTTGTTGACCGCTGCGGTGGGATCGTTCTTCACCAGAGCTGCGTGATGGAATTTTTTAGGGAGCAAGGAAATCCTGCTGCAGAAGTACATTGAGCTCCTAAACAATCCCTGATGATAGACCTCCGCACGTAGCCCAGCCAGTGCGGCCACTGAGAAGAGCCGTGAGTGCAAATCCCCGTCACATCCTAAACGGACAACCCCGGATCTTTTCCCGGGGGCTCCCCTTCCTCGGGTTCTTTGTTCTGCGTGCCTGCCGTCAGCCTGTGCCTGAGGGCTGGTGTTAGGGGCCTGGTGGCGGGCATGACGCCTGCTTTTGTCTGCTACTCTCTGTCCTCGACAGGCTCTGCCCCCCAAAGGTTCTTTTAAAAATTTTTTTTTTTTCAACGTTTATTTATTTTTGGGACAGAGAGAGACAGAGCATGAACGGGGGAGGGGCAGAGAGAGAGGGAGACACAGAATCGGAAACAGGCTCCAGGCTCTGAGCCATCAGCCCAGAGCCCGACGCGGGGCTCGAACTCCCAGACCGCGAGATCGTGACCTGGCTGAAGTCGGACGCTCAACCGACTGCGCCACCCAGGCGCCCCAACCCCCCAAAGGTTCTTAAACAAATGCAAACAGGTAGTCCGTCCAGCTCACACTGTTGTGCAGTCTGAAGACGATCGGGAAGCCCTCGGAGACGTGAAGTGATGTGCAGAGGGAATCTTCTGGGTAATCCGCAGCTAACTTAATTGCTATGAAATACGATGCCTCACGTAAGGAGGGACCGTTGGAAAAAGGCAATCAAATGCATAAGGACCGACCGCAAGGACCTCTCCGTGTGCCACTGCCGTGTGTTCCTGCTCAGGTAACGGTGTGGAAGCCGAAGCTCACTGCTAGCACTTTCTGTGGCTTGAGTGAGTCTGCCCCGTGAGGCAGGAGGGCAGGACCCTCGGCTGCTAAAATAGCATCACATCCTGTGTATGGATTTTGCTTTACAGAGTTACGTTTTCAGGTCCGTTTCTGTTACAATACACAGTTGTGCGTGTTTTATATATTATCTGTTTACATCTATTTAAACATTTTAGTATTTCTCACTAGAATAACAGCCGTTTGTAACAATACAGGAAACTGTAAAGGAGCCAGTTAAAATCGCCTGTGATCCCACCACCTAGTAAGAAACATCTTATTGAATGCCCGTTGAGTCAATTTTCAGTACTTTCAAAACAAAATTGGGACCTTATTCTATATCCTTTTAAATAACCTGCCTTAAAAAGACCCGAAAATAGTTACTCTGTGTTGTTTCATTTCTTCTAAAGTCTGTGTTTTCTGATGTGACACCACAGCATTCCTCCCTCAACTTGTGTGTTACCAGCATGGATTTTCCAATCCAGAGACAGAAAGCTGGTCTTGACACCCACCTTCCAAGACCTGTTCCGTAAAGAATTCTTGGGTGCCTGCCGGCTGGCAGAAATGCCCACTTGCGGCTGAGAACGTCTTCGACTCTTACCTTTTAGATCCCGGGTGCGGTCAGCTGTGACGTCCTGCCCGGAGCACCGGGTGCACAGGGACGCGCTCCCGCACAGGCGTCTGTATCTCCCCGCCGTGTGTGCACGGGGCCCCCTCTCCCGCATCCCTGGTCACCAGTGAGCTTGCGGCCACAAACCGGCCTCCAGATAGTCGTTGCCACCAGAAGTCACTGGCCCGAAAACCTGGGAGTCTCTCTCTTTGCACCGTGTATTTCTTATGGGAAATAAAGGAATTGGTATCGTTAAATATACATGAGACAAAAATTACAAAGGACCGGATAGGCCCTTTTTGTCCCCCTCCACTTTCTGGCAAATCAACAGAACTAGGACAGATTCTGCAAAGATCCATTTCTAAATCTCATGTATCCATTTATCCAAATATAAACTCAAAAGATTCAAATAAAACAGAGGCTCAAATTGAAGGGCAAGTCTTAGAACACTCAGCATCGTTTTGTAATTTTGTTAAAACTGCTCAGAGGGGCTCCTGGGTGGCTCGGTCAGTTAAGCGTTTTGGCTCAGGTCATGATCTCAACAGTTCGTGGGTTCAAGCCCCACATTGGGCTCTGCGCTCTCAGCTTGGGATCTCTCTCTTTCTCTGCCCCTCCCCGGCTTGCTCGCGTGCTCGCTCTCAAAAGAAAAAAACAAAAAATACATATAAACTAAAAAAACAAACAAAAAAACTACTTAGGAAAGCTGGTAGATTTGAGTAAAAAACAAAACAAAACAGAACGGCTTTGGTGGGTCATTGGTCCGCGTGAGGGTACTAAGTGTCGGAGTCACAGACTCCAGGGCCCAAGGGTATCTGAGCCACGGCCTGAGACGTGTGGTGGTGAGCCCCTGCTGGTCCCCCCCCAGACAGCCACAGCCTCACCCCTGCAGCCCGTGAACAGTGCCTTATGGCAGAATCAAGGCATTTGCAGATGTGGTTAAAGATCCTCAGACGAGGGGCCGGGCCCTGAGCCACAACCACGTGGCTGGTAAGAGGGAGCAGAGTCGTGGCCGCACACGGGGAGAGGACAACGCCCGGGTAGAGACGTGAAGGTTGGGGCGACGCGGCCACACGCCAGGGCTCGCCGGCGGCCCCCGGAACCTGGGCGAGGCAGGCGGCGGATTGTCCCCTGGAGCTTCCGGGGCCAGCACGGCCCTGCCGGCACCTGGCTCGGCCAGTGATACAGATTGGGACTCGGCCCCCAGAACCGGGCCAGGCCGTTTCTGCTGTGTTGTGCCCCCGGTCTGTGGGACCTTGTTAGGGCGGCCCCGGGAAGCTGCTGCAGATGGGGTACCGTCATCTAGTTCCCCCCCTCGTGAGAGCGGAGAGCTCCGTGATTCCTGCTCCCCACTCCTCCCCTCTCCCCCCACGCCTCGCCCTCCTCGTCAGCGACCCTTCTTCCTGGATCCGGGAGCCACGGTCAGTCCTCATCCTGCCCTCCCCTGGCGGCCTCAACCCACACGCACCCTTTCGTCCTGTCACACCGGCTCCCCATCCCTGTTCTCGTGTTGTTGTAACTCCCAGGGCAGCCGCGCTCTCTCCTCTGTGGGTTTTTTTTTTTTTTTTCTTCTGCACAGCCTTTCAGTGATGAACCTCACGGAGACCTGGTCCCAGGCCACCACGTGTCTGTCCACACTGGTCACCAAATCCAGATCCGTTTCCGTGACATGTTACGGGCAAGAAACTATGTCAGGTGCTTCTGCCGTGCAGCAGCGAGAAACTGGGGGGTCAGGCTGACCGCCCCCAGCAGGGATTTACTGGGTGCCGTGTGTGGACGTGAGCCTGCTCGTACGAGACGCTGGAGCCCTGTCCGGTGCCCAGAGGTGCCGAGGTGCGTAACCTCAGGTCCGCACGGCCCCGACCAGCTGGAGCGGAGACTGGCCGTACCTGCCCGTCAGCCTCACCAGCGCGCAGCAGCTGGGTCTCTGCCCCAACTAGTCTTTCCAGAACAGAGAAAAACATGTCGACAGGAATGCTGCTGCTGTGGGAGGCTGTGGGGACCGTTAGGAAAACACCTGAGTGGGAGTCCGAACACTTTCTCCTTTTTTCTTTATTGTGTTTTGTGTCTTGCCGTTCCGGCCTTTTCTGTCCCGAAACGAGCACCAGAGAAAATGAAACCTGTATCCGAGGTTTCAAAGACAAACCACAAAGCTCCGACGGAAGTATTCAGCCGTTGTGTTTGGAACTCGGTCGAAGTAAATGAAGATGCCGAAACCCAGATGTTTCCGGTAACTTTGCCAATAACCGGAGGGGCCGAGCCGGTGCTGATGACGTGACACGCTGAGAAACTTCAGCTTCTGTCGACAAACTTCCTGTTTCATTCCGTAAAGACAGCTGCTACGGGATATCGGCTCGCCCACAGGCCTGTGAGTTCAGATTACTGAGTCACAACCTCGTTTTCTTGCCGAGTCAGTCACCGAGGAAGCGCCACTCCCGGATGCCCACGGATAAACGCAGGGCAGCAGGCCGAGCCGGGCTCCGTCTTTATCTTCCCGGTCTGCGCGATGATTCAGCTGCTCCCCTCGGTTTACCCAGCTGTGAAATGGGTAGGTCTTCCGTGTATTACTTCTTGGGATGCCTGTAACAACCGAAACACGGCTGTCACGTGCTTGGAGGGCTCGGAAGGAAAACACCCGCCTGTGATAAAGTAGCGGAAAGCCTGGGAAGGTGGCGCGATTCTGAGCAAAAGCACACGTTCACCGTAGGATCCATCCACTCTACGTAGACTCCTTCCCGAGGGAGGCCAGTCTGGCTCGGCCCTAAGGGAGAGTGCCCTTCCGGGCCTTTCCCTCCTCACCTGTCCAGATGTAGGGCACAACACTGAACTTTTTTGTAACCAGCTCTTCCCCTTGTGTTCTGGAAGCAGGTTAACTCAGCATAAGCTCTCACCCTTCTAAGTAAGATGGACTGACGCCTTCAGAACTGTTCTCCGGACCTGCTCTCCCCTAGCAGTGTTCCTCGAGATGGTCGGTTACTCATTAACTGAGCAGTGACGCTGGTTTCCTTTCTTGTTTTGGCCCCTAAAAAATGTCTCTCTTGACAAAATTACCAAAATGCATCAGAGAGGGTCCCCCCCCCCCCCGCCCGCCCCTGCTTAAAGGTAAATACCTTCTTACCTGCTGTCACTTCCACCCAGTTCTTTTTCTGGGGTCCTTTGCACAAATACCCGGCATTGACAACACTTACAAGTTACCACTGAACAAAAGCTAAATTCTTTAGTCTTGCTCACACTGATAGATGGTCAGATGGTCCTGCAATTAAATATCCAGACCCATGAACTTACCGTATTTTTTAAAAATTTTTTTCAGTGTTTATTTTTGAGAGAGAGAGACAGAATGCAAGCCAGGGAGGGGCAGAGAGAGAGAGAGAGAGAGAGACACGGAATCCGAAGCAGGCTCCAGGCTCCGAGCTGTCAGCCCAGAGCCTGAGGAGGGGCTCGAACTCCTACGCCATGAGATCGTCACCTGAGCCGAAGTCGGACGTTTAATGGACTGAGCCACAGGTGCCCCCACGAGCCTAGTATATTAAGTCTTGAAAAGAAAATTCAAATAATAGGTAGCTTTTCTCTGGGAAGGACACACGTTTCCCCCCACCCCCACCCCAACCCCAGAATATGGGATCCACCTGATTTAGGAACCCACGTCTGGCAAATGCAGAGAACAGAAACGACCTTGCTAGGAGTCTGGTGTTTGTTATCTCCCTTCTCTGGGTGAGGGGACAGGAGTGTCTGCGGAGGACGGGACGGGCCTAGACGGTGCACCTGGGGCTGCCGAGACGTGGGCACTGCCCCTCCGGCCACTCCAGCGCCCCCGTCCAGTCCGTGCGCAGCCTCGGGCGTCCCACGTAGGCCAGTGGGAACACAAGAATAAAAACTCGGAACCTTCGAGTGTGCAGCCTAAGAACTGCTGATAGGGAAGCGACCACTGATTGAGAAATGAAGCGTTTAAAATGGAAACAACGCCAGGGCTCTGAAGTAGGGCCCGGTTTAAGTGCAGTAATTACAATAGTTGCTAGGCGGCTCCCACTTACCGCCGCTACAGCAGGCCGCCTTTATCTTTATGGCGGGGCTTTGATTCCAATCAGAGTTTTCGAATGAGTGGATTCTGGCGTTTTCAGTCAAGTTGCAGAGGAGGAAACAGATGCAGCCGTAAAGTAATTAGAACCGTTTCTCATCCCGCGAAAGGGAATGAGAATGAGAAAGAGAGATGTGCACGCCGTGGGGGGGACGTGCCAGCCAGGTGACCCGAGTGGTGGCATCATCCCGCTGTATCCTTTCACCCGCGTCTCCTGGCCGGTGTCTGGGCCACAGCACCCCGAGGAGGCCGCAGTTTACGTGTGACGGTCTCAACCTGGGAAGATGCAGAGCCGCCTCCTTCTGAGAGCCCAGTTTGTTTTCTCGTGGAAGGGATTCCCTCGGCTAAAAGTCTGGGGAAGGTTGAGGGGCGGTTCGAGTAGCCGCGGTCTTGGGTTAGTGCCGGTGGTGGTGGAGGACGGACCGGCGATGCACGGTGACCCCGCGCAAATCTGCCCGGTCCCAGCTGTCTTCGCCCGCCGCCGGGCACAGAGCTGTTACCTGGAGGGTCACTCTCCGTGGGAGGAGACCTGCATTGATATCACCCTCATCTGGCGTCCTGACGGCTGAAATTGACGGTCATGAAAGCATTTTAAGCCAACAAAGACACAGTGCTGTTGAGAGAAGGATGAAGACTGTTCTCTGAAAATCATGGATGTACTCACATTCTTTCCATCGGAACAAGAAAACCAACGGCTTCAGGATCGATCTTGTCGCAGGACAGGACGGGTCACCACAGAAAGCTCAGCAAAACGGTACTTCCTCGGCCGTCACCACCTGGGTTTACCGTCCTCCGAGAGGTTCCCGACGCCTTCGCTTCCTCACCCTCCTGCTGGAGACCAGGGTTCAGAGCCAGTCTACTCCGCTCACTGTCCGACCCCCTGGCTGCCCTGTGCTGGTCCAGGTTTTCCCTGGGGACCTCGGACGATGGAAGAGCCATGCCTTTGGCCGAAACTGTACACCTGTGTGATCAATCCAAAATTCATTCTCCTGGAAGTATTCCAAGACAGAAAAATGTTGGAAACAAATTTTAGGAATTCGGGGCATTTTTTTTTTCCCCAAGGTGGCGCTGTCCTGTGCCATATAGACGTACAACCTAATTTAAAGACTGCCCGTTGATTCCTTTTGAACTTTTAAATTTCCTGGTGCCTCAGGTTACTGTGTGTGTCTGTTGAGTCTAGTCCTTAAGTGGTCCTTCTGTGGTATTCCTTCAGTGCCTTGGAAAAGTATGGACGAGGGGCGCCTGGGTGGCTCAGTGGGTCATGATCTCAAGGTTCCTGGGTTCCAGCCCTGCGTTGGACTCTGTGCTCCAGCACAGAGCCTGGAGCTTGTTTCAGACTCTTGGTCTCCCTTTCTCTCTGCCCCTCCCCTGCTCTCTCGCACTCTGTCAAAAAAAAACAAACAAACAAACATTAAAAAAATTTTTAAGAAGTATGGACGTGGGGCATTGGACAGCTAAGGAGAGTGCGTTTTGTTTTGTTTTGAGGACGTACTGGACGTGAGATCCTCTGTAGAGATGATTTTACTTTGATAAGCTCTACGAGAGCAGGAAGTGGGTCAGTTTCAAAATTTTGGTTACGGGGTCTGGCACGGTGTTGTGGCCGTGATGGTCTTGCATCCAGCCCACCTTCCTGATCCAGACACGTGATCCTGCCCCTCATCTCTCTGGGGCCTAGATTGCAGCTCAGGACGAGTCTGTTCTGCTCACGAGTCTCGGCCACTTCCTGGCACCCACCACCACCACGGTCTTCACACTTGCTTGTGACCGTGAGCCGCTCTCTGGGAAGGTTTCCTCGATTGGAGAGCAGTATGCAGAGTCGATGGCAGGGACGGGAGCCCAAGTTCCCGACTGCGACAGCCTCCACCCCCGCGGGCTTCATGCACTTGTCCCGCAGCTCTGCATGGATGGCAGAGCGCCTCCGGGGAGCCGTCCTGTTCCCCTGGGGGCAGCTCGTTGGGAGCGAGAAGCTGAGGGTCCTCCCTGCCCCGTCCCCTCCTCTGCACACCTGTGCTCCTGGCGCATCCGGCTGCCTTACGGGGAAGGCGGCTCTACCTGGGAGTAAGTAAGGAGCGCCTCACTTGGTGAGTTCTCAGCACATTTTATCCTGCATGTCCACTCTCTGGAGAGGATGTGTAGACAGAAGGGATTTCCTGAGCCGTTCGTCCTGGAGAGAGCAGAGGGGGGACAAACAAGAATAGAAAAACAGTCGCGACAAGCCCTCACGGGGTTGAGCTCTCCCCTCCCTCGTCCTCATCAGCGGATACCCTTGCTCTTTGGGGACAAACGGAAGCCACTGTTGCAGATGAGAAGCTCCCAGCTCTCCTCCCCCAGCTGGTGGTGCCCCCAGAACTGGACAGAACCCGCCTGTGACTGTTCCCAGCACGTCACCTAGCGGGCAGGAGCCTCTCCCACGCACAGGTATGGGCACTTCCGAGTCGCCAATGGCGTAGTGGCTGTGTCGGCAAATGTCCTTATTTTGAGAAGGAACGTGTTGAAGTAAATATTTAGGGAAATGACGTCTGTGACTCCGTTCATTCGGGTAACAAAAAAGCCAAACACGGGAAAGTATTTGCTTTTGTCGGAAGTGAGTGGTGGGTTCCTCGCTGTTCTTTGTACTGTTGGTTAAATTTTATCGTAGGCTTAAACACGTTCCTGATAAAATGGGGGCTGGGGGCAGGGCTTTCTGTGGCCCCTCCTGGCTCCCTGTGGGGCTGGCATCCCTCCTTCTCTTTGCTCTCCGAGCCGGGCGGCATCGTGTGGCCTTGAACCAAGGCTTCCGGGTCCCCGTCGGCTGAGAGCTTCTCGGAGCTTGAGGCAGTCATCAGCTGTCTCCTTGGCATCTCTTGAGCATCTTAGAGGCACTTCCTGCTGACAGCACATGCCCCTTCCGTGCCGGGGTCCCTGTGCGCCTACCCCGACACTCAGGCTGGACGGCTGGGACACGTTCTGACTCCTCTCTCTGCTTTCCTGCCCGGTCACCGAGGTGCGTTGGTTTGACCACGTGGCTGTCTGGTCACGTGTCTCGTGTGGCCACCAACCCCCGTGCCCTGGCTGGAGCCACCGCCCGTCGACCAGGTTTGCTTGTACTTTGTACGCTTGGTAGGTGTCCTTCCCCTAGTCCTTCTCCCAGTGTGGCCAGAGGAGCTTTTTAAATTCACGTGTTATCAGGGGCAGCTGGGGGGCTCAGTCGGTTAAATGTCTGACTTCGGCTCGGGTCATGATCTCACAGTTCCCGAGTTCGAGCCCCGAGTCGGGCTCTGTGCTGACAGCTCAGAGCCTGGAGCCTGCTTTGGATTCTGTCTCCTGCTCTCTCTGCCCCTCCCCCAGTCACACTGTCTCTCTCTCTCTCAAATTAAACAAACGTTTAAAAAAAGTTAAAGAAGTTTAAAAAAATTACATTCACATATAATCAGAGGGTGCCCCCTGATGTCTTTTCAGCCTCCCGGCTTTGCTGGGGCATAGACGCCCCCCCCCCCCCCCCCCGCCCCAATCAGTGACTGGTGTCTGCATCTGGGCTCCTGTGTTCCAGGCTCCTCCCCTCCCCCATTCCAGTCTCCTCCCCCCCACCAGCCTTGCTTTCCTTTTGTCCTGGAGGCCAACGCTCTGGTGCCACTTTCTCAGGAAAGTTGGGTCCTTGGATGGGAACCCCGAGCGCAGGCACCCGGGCAAGGTGCCAATTTCCTCAGCTGGTAAACGGGGGTGACACAGAGCACCTGTGAGTTAGTCATGGCAGAATGCCCAGAGCAGATCCTGACAACGGAACCGGGGTCTCGGCAAGCCCAGTGCCGAGGATGATCTGTGCGACGTACCTACTGAGACCCCGTGAGAACAGGGTCCGTGTTCGTTCTCGAACCCGTGTGCCCAGTGCCACGCCGTCTTCCTTGGCACCATGGTGGTCCTTCTGCCTATGGCACATACAGATAGAGAGGCCGAGTCACCGAATGGCTAGATCGCCCGCCGTGGGTCCAGGGCCTCAGTTGCCGAGCTGAGATGGACACCCGGATGTCTGGCTCGGACGCCCATGCTCTCTCCTGTGGCACTTACCACCTTCGTTAGGGATCAGTAATTACTTGCCAAGAGTGCGAACGGAGTACATTACCAAAGAATCATCGGGGGCCTAATAAACGGTCTCTGCGGCACTTAGGGAAGGACATCCTTCCAGAAACGTTAGGGATTGAGTTTCTCCCTCCCTCCCTTCTTTCGTTCCTTCCTCAAGTCACAGCTTTACTGAAACGTAAGTCACCTGCCATCAGAGTAACCTGCTTGTGTCTGGTTTGGAGGTTGGTTTTTGGCTTTCCTTTTCTGTCCCATCTTCTCTTGGGGTGTCTGTAATCTGAAAACGCTTGGCGATTAATACGGTGTGCTCTTCGTCTCTTCATACCGCGTGAAGTCGGTGTTTCTCGTCCTAGCTTCTTCGCCTGAAGTTCTTTCAGTAGCATCATCGGCTGCCCCGGAACAGGTCAGAACTCAGCGGCTTTCTTTTTTTTTGAATATATGAAATTTATTGTCAAATTGGTTTCCATACAACACCCAGTGCTCATCCCAACACATGCCCTCCTCGATACCCATCACCCACCGTCCCCTCCCTCCCACCCCCCATCAACCCTCAGTTTGTTCTCAGTTTTTAACAGTCTCTTATGCTTTGGCTCTCTCCCACTCTAACCTCTTTTTTTTTTTTTTTCTTTCCTTCCCTTCCCCCATGGGTTTCTGTTAAGTTTCTTAGGATCCACATAAGAGTGAAACCATATGGTATCTGTCTTTCTCTGTATGGCTTATTTCACTTAGCATCACACTCTCCAGTTCCATCCACATTGCTACAAAAGGCCATATTTCATTCTTTCTCATTGCCACGTAGTATTCCATTGTGTATATAAACCACAATTTCTTTATCCATTCATCAGTTGATGGACATGTAGGCTCTTTCCATAATTTGGCTATTGTTGAGAGTGCTGCTATAAACATTGGGGTACAAGTGCCCCTATGCATCAGTACTCCTGTATCCCTTGGGTAAATTCCTAGCAGCGCTATTGCTGGGTCATAGGGTAGGTCTATTTTTAATTTTCTGGGGAACTTCCACACTGCTTTCCAGAGCGGCTGCACCAATTTGCATTCCCACCAACAGTGCAAGAGGGTTCCCGTTTCTCCACATCCTCTCCAGCATCTATAGTCTCCTGATTTGTTCATTTTGGCCACTCTGACTGGCGTGAGGTGATATCTGAGTGTGGTTTTGATTGGTATTTCCCTGATGAGGAGCGACGTTGAACATCTTTTCATGTGCCTGTTGGCCATCCGGATGTCTTCTTTAGAGAAGTGTCTTTTCATGTTTTCTGCCCATTTCTTCACTGGGTTGTTTTTCGGGTGTGGAGTTTGGTGAGCTCTTTATAGATTTTGGATAGTAGCCCTTTGTCCGATATGTCATTTGCAAATATTTTTTCCCATTCCGTTGGTTGCCTTTTAGTTTTGTTGGTTGTTTCCTTTGCTGTGCAGAAGCTTTTTATCTTCATAAGGTCCCAGTAATTCACGAACTCAGCGGCTTTCTGCGGGTCTCCAAGGTTTGTGGGCCCAGAGCCCAGGCGGCTCAGGGCACCGCTAGGTGGCAGCAGTGTCCCGGCTAGAGACGCCTGCCCCGGGCTTCCTGCAGGTGAGGTGATCCACCCGTGGGCTGTGCAGGCCCAAGGTGGGACGTTAACGCGCCACATCCATTTTAACTTGAAAGGAACGATTAACTAGATCAGGCCTAAAGTGGACGTGATAGGGAACCGGGACCTCGTGGCAGAAGCTTGGTCAGCTGCTGGACGTTCCGACTCCTCGCCACGGGCCAAATACGAACCCTGCTCCGAGTGTTACGGAAAAGCACTCCCGTAGCCTGTGTTTCGTGACAGGTTTGGACTACGCCATCTCATTAGAGACTGCTTGACAGGGCAGCTCACGTAAGGCTCAGGGTAAAGGGGTTGACACGCCAGCCTGACAAAAAGGAGCTAGTGGGTCCCACGCGGTGGGGGGGGGGGGGGGGAGGTGTCCCGCCCAGCCCCCATGTCTGCCATCTCCCGATACGGTCGTGCCCAATTTTATGTCAAGATTTTTTTTTTTTAAACAGCCTTCAAAGTAAGTTGAAGAATTTAGGCCTAAAAAAATTAATAGCCACAGGTAACCGCGCAGGATATTATTGGCAGGTACAGCGAAAAATATATTTCCACAGAAAATTGGATTTTGCACATAAAACTTAGTAATACTAATAAAGACAGGTCATTACCGGTTTTAAGCCAAATAAGCAAACTCAAAGAGACCCGCTGTCAGTGGGAATCGCGGTGGTTTTTTATTTTTTTGGAGACGTGTAAATCAGCTTTAGTATAGCAAGTGCACCACGGATTTGCTGAAATCATTCCCACCCCTTCTGACGGTGGGTAGAGTCGCGCTTGCCGAATAATTTACAGTCCCGTGGCAAGGTATGTTTATATTTAAGCCGTGCAACGGTGTAGTTAATGAGAAAGATAAGAAATTTATAGTCCTTGGTGATTGATAGGATTACTGCCTCGGCATTAATTGAAATCTGAGGGATCACAGCTGTGGGCTTAAGTTAGGGGGAAAAATTACTTCAAGTCAAGGAAAACTTTTAGATTTGCTTCTGAACGCTTTAAAGATAATTTGCCTGCTGACAGTGTGGTTGGTGGTAGAAACGGGCGCTCCTTGCCAGGCCGTGGGTAATCACACAGAGATAATTACGGCATTTCCTCTGTGACCTCCCTGTGGTGGGTGGTTATGAGTGTGGAAACAAAAATTAAATACTGTGGGGTTTTTTAAATGGCTTTAAAATTTTACACGTGTAATAATAAAATTCTCTCTGGCTACCCTTTGCTAAATATTCTCTGAAATATTTAAGACGTTAGGGGGAGAAAAAAAAAAACCCATACTAATAACGGTAGAGGCAAGTCTGCGATCTGAGTCGTCGCCTTAAAATTTCCTCTGATTGTATTTAATCTGGGTATGTCCAAAGTAATCTCGCAGAGCCCTTCCCGCCTGCCATTTTTAAATGCACCATTCTTGTTTAAGCTCAGTCTTGTGAAAATGTCTAAATTTTCCCATTAAGTGCTTAAAAAGTAATAAAACTAAAGTCATTAGCCTTCACTCATCAGAGCTATATCAGGAGAAATATTCTTTGGTGCAATAAATCTGACCAAGGGTTCGACATTCATATCCCTTGGATTCATTCCCTGGAAATGGACGTTTGAAGGTAAATTGCTTAAGTAGGGCAGTTTAAATTTTTAATACAATCTTATTGTAACTGTTAGCAAATGATTGAAGTGCAAAGGGGCCTTATATGTTCTGTAAGATTTATAATAAATGCTCGATGATGCCTTTTCCGGGCTGAATTATAGATGTTATGGCAGCTAAACGCTTATAAGGGCCAGAAAGTCTCCAATGCAGAGTCGAGTCTTTATAGGAGACTTAAATCATGCTTTCCGAATGCAGACATCTTTCCCGTGGACACTTGTTAATCCCAGTGCTAATGGGCTTCAGGCACCTGAAAGCTGTCTCACGAAGGGTAGCATCCAGCGCTCCCGAGCCCGCCGCGCAGTGGTTTTCAAAAATACGAACATAGCAAATTACGGCTCTCATCACCAGTTTGCTTTTGAGATGTAAATTAATCTCATCAGATGTCTTTTTCTCTGATGGAATGCCTTTGATTTAGGACAAGTTCTGGCCTTCCTTTCTTGGGATCAAGGAGGCTCGTATTCGTGAATCATGGCCGCTGTGATA
The DNA here is from genome assembly GCF_018350175.1 of Felis catus. NCBI lineage: Eukaryota > Metazoa > Chordata > Mammalia > Carnivora > Felidae > Felis > Felis catus. Next base: position 216,728,091 of record NC_058375.1, read on the forward strand.
CTCTCCTGGCCTTCTAGACCCAGGGATACAGTGAGATTCCTTTGGCTGTCTGCCGGCCAGCTGTTGTCGGGCGTGGATTTGTCGTTGGAAGGCGTGTGACTGGATGGCGGGACTGGCTCCTCCCGGAGGGTCTAGTTGCAGCCCTGGAGAGCCACGGGGGGGGGGGGGGGTGCCCCCGTGGACAGAGTCGCCAGTGCAAGGTACAGGGCACAGTGTCATCCTCTGCCTCCTGTGGATCTGGTTCAAAGCCTCTGTCAGGTGCCTCTTTAATACGTTTGAAGGATAGAGCTCCCTGCTGTACGCTTTATATTTTTCCTCATCTTTTTGGTGTGTTTTTGCCCATCCGAAAGAAATCTGGGGGCGCCTGGGTGGGTCAGTCGCTTAAAGTGTCCGACTTCGGCTCAGGTCATGATCTCCCGGTTCATGGGTTCGAGCCCCGCGTCGGGCTCTGTGCCGACAGCTCGGAGCCTGGAGCCTGCTTCGCATTCTGTGTCTCCCTCTCTCTCTGCCCCTCCCCTGCTCATGCTCTGTTTCACTGTGTCTCCCTCAAAAATACATATTAAAGAAAAAGAAATCTGTTTTTTAAAGACGAAAGACAATACTGTTATCTTTTCTCATTTATATTGTAGTTTTTTGGAGGAAGGAAATAAGTACCCAGATTTTCTTTTTTTTTTTTTTTTTAATTTTTTTTTCAACGTTTTTTTATTTATTTTTGGGACAGAGAGAGACAGAGCATGAACGGGAGAGGGGCAGAGAGAGAGGGAGACACAGAATCGGAAACAGGCTCCAGGCTCCGAGCCATCAGCCCAGAGCCCGACGCGGAGCTCGAACTCACGGACCGCGAGATCGTGACCTGGCTGAAGTCAGACGCTTAACCGACTGCGCCACCCAGGCGCCCCTAGATTTTCTAAACTTTCTTTGACAGCGTTACCATTTAGTGTTTTTAAATTTCCTGGGCTGGAATTTGCCTCCTGCTTACATCTCTCGTTCACGGATGTACTCTGAGGGTCTTCGGTGAAGAGAGGATATTCCTTTTAAATTAAGTTCTCTAATTCTGGAGGTAGATATTAATGATTTGAGTTATTAACCAGTATACACTCGAGTTCTTTTTATCTATCCGTGTTGGGTTTTTTTTTTTCCTCTTAAAATGAATTCCCAAAAGCTTCACTAGAAAAGCTTGTCTGTGAACATACCTGTTGTTAATAGATGTGATGTGATGTGTACCAGTATCAGCGGAGGGACCTCAGACCCCAGGGGTAAAGTCTGCCTTCTTTGAATAAAGAAGTCACCATCACTTCCTTTCTATTTGTTTTTTAAAGTTTTTTTTATTTACTTAGAATGGGGAGCGGGGCAGAGAGAGGGAGCGAGAGAAAAAAACCAAGCAGGCTCCACACTGTCAGCACAGAGCCCGACGCGGGGCTCGAACTCACCAACCTTGAGATCACGACCTGAGCCGAAATCCAGAGTCTGAATGCTTACCTGACTGAGCCACCCAGGCGCCCGCCATCACTTCCTTTCTCTTTAAATACTGCCCCTGAATGGTGCTGAAGCAGCAATATTGTGGATTTAATTTTCATAATTTTTTTGAGCCTAAGATAAACCCGGGAATGTGTTGAAGTTTAGGTGTGCCTTTTGCTTGTGTTCTTAAGCGTAGGCTCTGTGCATCCCGAAACAGTACAGTAGGTATCGGACAGGAGGTGACTGTCTCAGCTGTAAGTGCCATCGCCGTGTGGACTTCCTTTGAGTTTTTAACCTCTTAAACTGTTGGGATCCAACTGATAACTTCTTGTGGCCTGCTGGTTGCCGTATGAGAATTGAGTCTGTGATTCTGTGACTTGGGTCCAATGTGTCCACCATGCGTTTTTCTGGCGCCATTTTTCTTGGTGAGTTTGATCCATGCGGACATCAAGGATGGCATTCCTTAGTTTCGTGTTAGTGAAGGATATGTTCTTAGGGTGGGTGACACAATACTTTTGAGTCAAGGAGAAAGGGTGTCGAGCTTAGGACCTAAAGGGTCATTTTATAAACTTTTCTCTACAGCTAACATGTATCCCCCAGGCCAGATAAATTTAGAAATAGGTTTATTGTTCTAAAAACACAGGTACTTTTAGTCCCTTTCTCCTCCTAGCTGGCCCAGAGAAGTCGATGATAATCAGATGTCATTTGCGGTAGGAGATCACCATCTTCTCTAGGCACCTGTTTAAGAAGGGAGTGAAGGACTTGTGTCTCGCTGGGACTCTCTCAGGACTCCAGTATGTTGGCACAACGGTGATGAAGTTAGTTGGAAAACTTGTGAGTGTGGATGGATCCACAGAACGTGAAGAGCCACCAAGTGGATGATTGCATTTATATCAGGTTCCACAAAAGGCAAAACTCTCTGGCCAAAAAACTCAGAAGGATGGCTTTGAGGAAGTGAGAGTAAAGGACTGCTTTGGGTGGAGGTGCAAGGGAACCCCCCCCCCCCCCCCCCCGCAGGGGATAGAAGCCTCTGAATCTTCATGGTGATTTGAGTTCTATGACATTTGTCAAAACTTAAGGAATGGAACAACTAAGGTTTCTGCATTTTTACGGTACATGTATTTCATCTCAAAAAAAAAAAAGAACCTAACCAGTTAATGAGTGAGTTAATTATGCGCATGCTGAAATGCATCGGGGTGAAGTGAACTGATGTCTGCAACGGATTAGAAATGCATCAAAAACTAAGATGGATGGCTCGGTGGGTGGGTATGTAATAAAGCCGCGGTAGCAACATGTTACAGTTAGAGAATCCAGGCGGTGTGTGGATGGGCGTTCAGTCATTCTTTCAGCTTTTGGGGCAGGTTTAAAAATCTGCATTAGAAAAATTTAGGAGGAAAAAATCAAAACATGGGTTGTTCCGTTTAAAATATCATTGCAGGGGGACGCCTGGGTGGCTCAGTCGGTCAAGCGTCCCAACTTTGGCTCAGGACATGATCTCCCGGTTCGTGAGTTCGAGCCCCGTGCCAGGCTCTGTGCTGACAGCTCAGAGCCTGGAGCCTGCTTCGGATTCTGTGTCTCCCTCTCTCTCTGCCCCAGCCCCACTCACACTCTGTCTCTCTCTCTCAAAAAATAAACATTAAAAAAATATATAAAATATTATTGAAGGTGTTTTACGTTAAGATGGGTCCAAAGAAACTAAACTTCATGCGACGTACTTTGCCACCCACAGATGGAGGTGTGCAATGTCATTGTGAGCTCTCTCTCTTTTTTTTAAGATGAATTAAATGGGTTTTTTCGTCTGGAATTAAAATGCATGTATGATTCTTTGAAGAATTTCAATAATTCATAGAAACTGGTGGTAACGGAGAGGGATAGTGTAACTTCCTCAACAGTCACTAAATCACGGCAGATTACAAATTCAAAATCAATCCGTATTCTCCGCTGGACTCTAATTAACGCTTAAACATTATTAGTCACAAACATGAAATCTTGATCGGCGATGACCTCAGGTATTCTAAATGTAAATAAAATTAGATTTAGATCCTTTTTAATTACCTGAGGTGCTGTGAGTAATTACAATGGCAATTGATAAACTTAATTTCTCGTTAGAGAAGAAAAAAAAAAAACTTACACAGAAAGTGTGTCTACGTGATACGCTTAACTCTTCAGTAGCCATGATCTTTGGGAAAGAATTCTCCAGAATTCTCTGCTAATTAAATAAAACTGTCATACCATTTCTTTGTTTGGGCCCTCGAAGGCATGTAACTGAAATGCCTAATACCGCTGTGGTGTCACAAAAGGCAAGACTTGCCGGAAGGAAGGAATCTTGCACATTTGAAAGGGTGGGTTTCCTGGGTGGTGGTCCTAGTTACATAATAATAATTGATGGGCGGCAGGGAGAACGTTACAATGACTTAATGCACGAAGCCCCGTTGAAGACCAAGTGGAAATCCGTTTTGTCACATCATCCTTCTTCCTAATTGCATCACACTACATTGTATAATTCAGCCTGTGTGTCACTGTCACTTGTTTGAAGGCCTCTTGTGCTGGGCCCACCACCGCTGGCTCGTTATTAACGGAGCCGGGGGAGAGGAATAATTTTCTCCGGCTCCAGCCAAGACATCTCCTCTCCCACTTTAAGAGGGAAATGTCTTTTTTATGGAGATTGTTGTAAGGATAATTATTTCTGGAAATAGGAAAACAGATTCACTTGTGATAGAGAAGTCCATTTTTCTTGAAAGTTAAAAGCTCTCCGATGGGGAACGTGCTTGTGGCAAACCGGGAGATTAGAGAGATGTCTAAGCTCCTTTTTCTTTCTTCCTTAAACCTGTATCTCCAAATAGGAAGCAGATTAGACCCGATAAATTGGGCGAGGCCAATATTAATCAAACTCTGTTCACTTCGGGAAAAGAAACCCGGTGGCGGTACGTCCCTGTGTTCGTCTCGGGTTCCCTGGTTGCAGCGTCCGCACGTGGCCTGGATGTCTTATGCATCCTCTCGTTTGGGGCCCTTTCTGTCTGGTCCTCGTTGCCCCTCCCCTCCTCTCCTCTTCTTTAAACTGTGCTGCAGTTCCTTGGGCCTGAGTAACAGCACGATCAGTTTCATGCTTTTCTCATTTTTTGGGTGGTGTCTTCCCCGTGTCCGTGTTTTAAAAACCCGTCCTGCGGTCTCTGTCCTTCTCTGTCAGTCCTGCGTGGGACGCTGCGTCCTCGGGCGTCCCTGCTTTACCCCCTTTGGCCCTGAGGCTGTCATGAGCACGCGAACCGTGTTCGGTCTGTCTCGCGGCCCGTCATTTGGTTTAAAAGGGGGTGGGTCTGAACGGTGAGTCCCGCCGCCGTCCCCGGTGCCGCAAGAGGGGCGCGAGGCTTGCCGGGCCGGGAGAAGAATCCCAGGGTGAGCGTTCACCTGCAGGGGGTGTCAGAGCCATTTCTGTTCCGGAATCATCAACTTTCTCTGCAAGACAGCTTGATGAGTTGAGAAGAAGTGACAGGCTCATTTTTCCCCCCTTTGTTTAAGCCATTTATCTTGGAGGCCCTTGCCTGCCATCTAAATTGTATTGCCAATTTATTGGGATATTCACTGGCCTCGTCTTGAAAGACGCTGATTCGCATCCAACGTGAGGGTAAGTGAGAGAGAAAGTTAATCATCTCTCGGCCTTTTGAACGGATTTGCACCGGCTCTAATTGTAGCATTTGGAATGTTTTCTAATCAGAGTCTGTGTTCGGCGCTGTGTGGACCGAGGTTCCGGGGGGGAATATCCTAGTGACCCAGTCCAGAAAGCCTCCCTCTTTGGAAGGTCTCTAGTTTATGCTTTTGGCTCCTCTGTTCTGTGTTTCAGGTTAACCTAACCTACATTAGCTACTTTCTGGCCCTGCTGACTTCTATTAATGATCAGATACTCGATTAAGTGGAGTAATAATAATACCGAATGCTAGATGGACGCTGAGTGAAATGCTGCTCAGCCTTGTAGTCTTACGGCCCCACGATAGCACGAAGAGCACAGTGCTCTTGTGAGCTGGTGAGGTCCTGAAGGGGAAGGCCCTCTGTCCACAAGGTCCCGGTGACCGGCCGGCATCCCAGCCCCCCTGCCCGAGTCTCCACACCTGCCGGAGGGACCAGCTCCGGCCACCTAGCATCTCGCTCTGGCGATGTTCAGAGAGCAGCCCTGGGACGCGTGGCCAGCAGCGGCCCCCTCGCCTCTCCTGGCTGTGGCTCGTCAGCACCCAGACTCTCCACCTCCTGGCTGAGCGCCCGGCCAGCGGCCCCACACCGTCCCCACGTCTGTTGGAAGGCGGGCTCGTCCCATGCTTCTGACTGCCCGCCCCGCGGGTGTGATGCTTCTAGTGGTTTGTGCCTTCTTGGCCATCTTCTCCAGATTCTTCCTGATTCTTCGGTGTTCCTGCAGGATTTGTAATTTCTCAGGATTTCCCTTCTGAGAATTATCCCGACGTTGTTTCCACTCTGATCATGGGCCTTCCTTCAAAGCTGTTCGTGCTCCCACAGCCGTCAGGGATCTGACACTCGGGTGCCCGGAGTGCCGTGCCGAATTCTGGAACAGGGATTAGGAGGGGAGCTTTCAGGGGTCCAAGGCCAAGACCTTCGAGCTCTGCTTCTTGACCCCTTAGTGAAACGTCCTGGAAACTTGCCTGAACAGTCTCTCCGCCGGGGGTGCTCTGACAGGGAGGGCACAGGCCGTGCTCGGTCACCGCTGTCGTTGGTGGGGCCAGTGGGTGGCACGGCTTCCCCCGTCCCGCAGGCGGCCTGGCACATACTAGTTGCTCTGTGACGTAACGAAGGAATAAACAGAGAGTGAGTAGGGATGCCGTAGAGCCCGGTGGGGACGCCTCCCCAACCCCCCAGAGCGAACATGGCATGATCAGTTCTCTGGCATCAGCGGGGGTGTTTGGGGGCCCTCCTGCGTCACTGGTGTCCATGCCACACCCTCCGGGTCACGCGTGCCTCTCGGGTTTCACCCCATCCTCACCTGTGCCCTGAGGGGTGGGGCTCACCCCCCAAGCGTGAGTGATTGGCAGAGGGGGTGGCAGAGGGCAGTGGGGGGGCGGGCAGAACTGGGATGCCTCCTTCCTCCCTTGGCTCCTCCTGAGTGGCCCCTGGGGTCCTTGGTGCTCATTCCCGTTGGGGGCCCCTGGGGGCCCCGAGGAGCTAAGCAGCGCAAGTTACTCTGCGTGGCCGGCGCTTTGGGGGGCGCACGGCCATCCCAGCCTGGTGCCCTGCTTCTCTGGGCATTCGCCGAGCACCGCGTTCGTGCCAGATGCCGGGGGTGGTGGTGTCCCTTCTAAACCCCCTGCGCTGGCCCGCCGGCCGGAGACACAGGAGAGCGCCCTCCCGCTGGAGATGGGCCTGGATGAACACCCTCCCGTATCCCTGAGCACAATGCGGACCTGGGGAAGCTCTAAAGTGGGCAGGTGCGTGGAGAGGAGAACCAACCGGCCGCCTGCACGGGGACTAGGGATGATGTGGTGAAGGTCTCAGACCAGGCTGCCGGAGGGGCCCGTCCGCTGGAGAGAGCGTGGCTGCGAGCGTGGGGCTGACGGAAGACCGGACGGCACGTGGCGAGGGGAGGGCGGAGGGGCTGCGGGATCCCCCAGAATGTCCACAACTAACCGTCCTGTTCTCTTGGCACAGGGGGCAGGCCAGAGCCTGAGGTGCGGTCTCGGGGGCGGGGGGATCTCCGGGCAGTGCCGTTTGGAAGGCCCTCCTTTTCTCCTGGGGCCAGATGCCGATAGGAGCACATTTGGGCCCCGGAAGCCCCATGCCCAGACTGCCTGAAGCCAACACCAGCTGGAAGACATTTGACGATACGGTGTTGGGATAGATCAACACTTCTTTCTCAGAGAAGTGAGTGCGGTCCGTGGGGCTGGACACGGGGGCCCTGAGTCCTTCAGAGCCTAGAACCCAGCGGGCGGTCGGCGTCGTGGTTCCCGCTGCCCGCCGGCCCGGTGTCCACGGCCCCCGCGGGGCTCACGTCCCCGGTGTGCGCGGCCGCTGTGGGACTCACATTCGCGTTGGCAGGTGCACATTGGGACTCGCCTTTTAGTGGACAGTTGTGTTGTGAAGAGATGCGTAAAAGAGAGGCGTGTTTCCTGCGGGAGGATTTGATGTCCCCCTGGCCACAGCTGACAACTCTGTATGGGAATTACATAGGTGTATAAAAAACATTGAATGGACCACGTTTATTTCAGCATGAGCTTCTCTTAATCTGTCCTTTCATTTCCGGTGAAATGAGAAAGGCGATCCAGCTGCCCTGGACACGGTAGAAATTTCCCCCCCTCGTTCTGAAATTCTGAAATTAATGTCGGCAGCCATGACTTTGCTCCGTCCTGAAGGTAACTGTTTATTACAGTCGGCGTTTAAATCCCCCTGTTAATAGGAGCAATTAAACAATAGCTTCATTTCCAGCAAATTAACAAGCCTAATAGGTAATTGCGACATAAATGAAGATAAATTTGTTTTAATACAACGAGATAAAAAGAATACAGACAAGAACTGAATCTCAGATTAAGAATTCAGAGTTCATTACTTCATGGCAAACTTGAGAGCTTCACCGGAAGAAACAAAAGTGAGCTTGGCTTTTTAGGGGCTCAGTCGGGCGTCCGACTTCGGCTCAGGTCATGATCTCACAGCTCGTGAGTTCGAGCCCCGCGTCGGGCTCTGTGCCGACAGCTCGGAGCCTGGAGCCTGCTTCGGAATCTGTGTCTCCCTTTCTCCCTGCCCCTCCCCCGCTCATGCTCGCTCTCTCTCTCTCTTTTTCAAAAATAAACATTCCAAAAAAAATTGCAAAAGCGACCTTGGCTTTTTAAACCACGGCCTGTTTTGGATTTGCAGCGTTTCTTCAATGTAATAGAGATATAGTCATGCTTTGTGCCGAGGAACACATAAGGTAAGTCATAAAGGATCCCCCCCAACACACACCCACACCCTTTCTCCTTAGAGAAAGGGCACTTAGGGCACAGCTGCCAACAGGTGATTCTTGTCCAGAGCCTGTCCTGTTGTCACTGGCAGGGAAACAAAACAGGCGTGTAGAGGGGCACATACTTTGCACGCACCCCTAAGTTACTTTTGTGACCTGCTCAGTTACAGGGTACCTCTCCTTCCTTATTTGTTACGGTTAGAAAGCTCTCCTGGTGGTTTGTGGTTTGTTTTGGTGGAACGTGGAAACCATCGGGCTTGTTTACGGAATGACAGGTGTAGTGTCGGTGCAGACGGCGGGTGGCATGGGACACATCAGCCTCCGAGAGAGCAGTGGGGTGGTCTTGCAGGTAGAGGCAGAAAAGGTGAAAGCCTCGCTAGGTTGAGGATAACCAGTTCCCCTGTGGGTCACCCGAGCCACCGGGAAGATCTAACGTATGTCAGAAAACAGGAACAGCGTCCAGGCTGTCTTTCTAATTTTTTTCTATGTTTCTTTGTGAGAGACAGAGAGAGACAGCACAAGCAGGGAAGGGGCAGAGAGAGAGGGAGACACAGAATCCCAAGCAGGCTCCAGGCTCCAGACACAGGCCTCGAACTCACCAACCATGAGATCATGACCTGAGCCGAAGTCGGGCGCTTAACTGGCTGAGCCACCTAGGCGCCCCCAGGCTGTCTTTCTAAAGGGAACGATATACTCACGTTTCAGGAACCGTAACTTAGAGTAGTTCCTGTGTCCCCAGCTGCTTTGAAAGTTTTTAAACTGTGGAGGTTTCCCTAAATCCTGTCTCTGAGCTTAGATCCCCTTAGGAGAGCTCCTTCTGGTAGCTTTGAATCACGATAGGATGCACGGCCAGCCTAGAGTTCCGTACACTGTGAGAGTGTTAACCAGGTATAAGGAGAGCGGCAGCAGTTTCGGAGAGGAGTCTCAAACCAGAAGGTCCACATGCCGCTCCAAGCCTCGGGAGCCAGGCTCTTGCGTCCTGGCCGCAGCAACTCTGGCACAGCCCCTCGCCCACCGCACAGCCCCACGCTCCCTTGGTCACGTCCAGACCGACAGGACCCGAGACTTCCATTCCGCACCAGTTGTCCTTCAAACACAGATCCCGTCACCGCTCCTTGAGTGTTTTGCTGGCCCCTGTCGCCTCAGGGATAAAGTCCACACTGCTCACTCCTCTTTGCGTACGAGACCCTTAAAAATGCGTATGCGGTTGCCCCTTTGAGCTTTGCCCCCACTGTCTTCTCCTAACGTTCTCACCCGCCATGAGACTCGTCTGCTCGCTCCTTGACCCGCTTGGCCGGTGCTTGTCGAGTGTCGGGGACACCTTGGCCCTAGGAAGGTGAATGGAGCTTGGTATCCAGCATTTCCGGAATAGTTTGGAGCCCTGTGGAATTGACCCACTGTCTTAGAAGGTCTCCACAGATGTGCCGGTACCAGGCCAGGCCGTGGTTCTTGCTGGTTCGCTAACGTCATCAAGCATCCGACAACCCAAGAGGCCTTCGAGAGCTCACGTCTCCCTCACTGCCCTCCTCCCTGACCCCCTTTCTCTTTTATTATACTTGTTTTTCTGGCATAGCTTCACCTCTACTCAAACTCAGATAACGTGGAAACAAATCTAAGAGTTGGGAACAGGGACACCAACAAAACGGAATACACACCTCCCGTAACATTCACCAACTTGGAGATCTTCACAGTGAGAAAAATCCCACCCCCGATTTCTTTTCATTCCTGACGAAGTCACAAATTCAGAACTACATAGGTAATTTGGTAATTAATTTCTTCTTAATTAATAAGATAGTTTAATGATCACTGAACTGTAATTTAACACTGAGTTGAGACATTAGAGGATCTTTTATTTGTTCCTGGAAGATTTACGGTCCCTGGTGGTTTCCATTATTTATGGGGGTTCTCCTCGCGGTTCTGGAGGAATAGCCGTGAATGGTACGGCGGACATTGCCTTGGGGTGGTAGCACCAGAGGCCAAGACGAAGCCCCATCCTCACACAGTGCTTTTAAAATACTTCTCCTGGAGGGGCGCCTGGGTGGTGCAGCCGGTTAAGCGTCCGACTTCAGCCAGGTCACGATCTCGCAGTCCGTGAGTTCGAGCCCCGCGTCGGGCTCTGGGCTGATGGCTCAGAGCCTGGAGCCTGTTTCCGATTCTGTGTCTCCCTCTCTCTCTGCCCCTCCCCCGTTCATGCTCTGTCTCTCTCTGTCCCAAAAATAAATAAACGTTGAAAAAAAAATTAAAAAAAAAAATACTTCTCCTGGAGTAGAATTAGAGCCTCATGCTTGTTGATTTTTTTATTTATTTGTTTAGAGCACAAGGGGTAAGGGCAAAGAGAGAGAGGGAGAAAGAGACTCCCAAGCAGGCTCCACACTGTCAGCACAGAGCCCCGCGCGGGGCTCGAACTCCAGAACCGTGAGATCGTGACCTGAGCTGAAATCAAGAGATGGACACTTGACTGACTGAGCCACCCGGGCGCCCCGCTAGTTAATTTTTGTAAGTGTGTCTGTTGTAGACGTTTTAAAGACTATTCTTATGAAATGCATCGTGCGTACTTCAATTCCCGTCTCACATTGCTTCCTCAAATCTGGCTCAATTTCTACCAAATATCCACGTGGCATCTCACTGTGGCATCTCACGGCTCTTCAGTTTCCGTCAAATCGACGTGCTTTCCAGGTGCCATCCTTGGCTGCAGCCCCCAGTGCTCCCCACTCCCTGCTCCCCAACATAGCCCGAGTGCGTGGGGCCCACCCCAGAGCCCCGCTTACTCTAGATTGACGGCACTCAGGTAGCAGAAGCCATGTCGTGAAGGACGTAATAATGTAGATTTAAGAGCAGGGCTTTGTGAAATCAGTTGGCTGGTTGCTCATGTAGCAATCGGGGTGAGGGGAGGTGAAGGGACGCCACCACCTTGGGGCCTGGTCACTCAGGACCTCTGCTGGGGGTCTGAGCGGATCACGAGTCAAGAAGGGACCAGGGACAAGGCTGTCCTCAGTGGCCCTATCTCTGGTGGGAAAATGGGAACCGCCGACGTGGGGTGACAAGGTGCCTGGAGTGGGGAGCTCGCTGAGGCGAGGGGCCAGGTCGTCCTCCTCTCTCCCTGCCTCACTCCCTAACTTTGCTGGCCTGTAGGTGCTGCCTGAAGAGTTCCTGTTCATTGATCAATTCAAGCAAATCATCTAAACAGGGGGAGATATTTCAGTGATTAAATTTACTTACGTGTATTGGACTATGCCAAAAATGTCATAATCGTCAATGAAACAAAAAACCTTAATTTAGGTGCTTAATTGTGGATGTTGCAGAAGCCAGGCGGTGCCGTGCAGGGAGCTCACGGGCGGCCCCTGGCCCCTGGAATCTCTCTACAAGTGGAGAGCAGGGGGCAGACTTCGCTGCGAGGCATCACACGCCTGGTTCAGGCTTGCTTATTACACGGTTGTCGACAATCCCGTAGGCCAGGCGCTAGGGATCCAGGGGTATAGAAAGTAGGGCTGCAGCCCTTTAACTCGGCCCTGACCGCGTTCACACGAGTTGTGTGCACGTGCGTGCGTGTGCATGCCGCTGCGCGCTCGGCGGTGCTCACTCACGGCGTGGGGACCCTCCCAGGAGCCACCCGGGCACTGGAGCGTATCGGGGGTGCGGGCCTCCATTGACCATCTGGATGGTCGGAAGAGGCAGGCTCCCTGGGGGAGGGGGAAGGTGTGGCTTCTGAGAAGGAGTTGGAGGAGGAGGGGAGCCGTGCCCGGGACGGTGGCGACAACTCGTGCAGCGGCCTTCCGAGCCCCCAGCGCCTTGTGACCTCTGTGGCGAGCCCTGCGTGGCTTGGCCGTGAGGCTGGGGAGGTGGCAGCATTGGGTTTTGAAGGGATCCTTGTCCTCCCTCGGGTTCTGAACCAACGATGAAGAAGGTTAAATTGCTACCTTTTACTGGTAAAGCTGTCCTGGGAAAATGAGGCTCGTCCTTCTGTGGAAACCGGAAACAGACTGTGTTACCTGGCAGGTTCCACGCCGCACGGGAGCCCCACACCCCTCCCCCGAGCCCCAGGCCCACAGGCCCCCAGATTGGAGGGGGGCGAAGGGACAGCTTGCTGCCAGGGGTCGGGCGTCTGTACAGGGGGCCCTGTTCAGAGGCCAGGAGTGTTTGGGCAGTGGGAATCTGTCTTTGTGGGAGGAAATAACTTGGAGTGGAGAGTCCTCTCCTCAGAGACACCAAACAGTCCCATTTTGCTAAGGAATTTCGGTTATAATGTGCGTCTGCCGGGAGTTCTCACAGAACCGTAAACAGCAAGGCCAGGGTGATATTTGCCTTTGGAACAGACGCCGTGTAGTGTGTTTGGGGGGGGGGGGGAGGGGAGGCTGCAGTGAACAAGACTGTTGGGGAAGCTGTTTCAGTAACCAGCCACGGAAAAGCGAGGTCTTGGACCAAGGCAGTGGCCATGAAGAGTGGGAGATTCCGGTGGTAGAATCAGTAATCTGCTGTGTCCCCTGCAGTGGCGGTACGGTCGTGAAGTTTGGTGGGAGGAGCGTGAGGCTCAGGTTGGGCCACGCGGACTCTCCCGGGGAGAAGTGCAGTTGGTAATTGGATACGCCGTTCTAGAAAGCAACGGGGGTTCAGACTGGGGAGCCTTTGGCATTGAGGTGGAGGAGACTGCCCAGGCGGAGGGCACGGAGGCAAAAGAAAGCTAAGGAAGGCAGTCTGGAGGCACCCACGTTTAAAGAGCCAGAGAGGGAGGCTAAGAAACAGAAGTTCCAGCCGGAGGAGGACGACTGGAAGCCAGTGTCCTGGGAGGACGCAAATGACTCAGGAAAGAAGGGAACCTTCAGCACTGCCGAATGCTGCCCGGAGGTCAAGTGAGCCGGCGGCCTCTGGTCAGCCAGTCACCGGTGGTCTTGGCAGGGGGGCAGGCTCAGCCCCGGGGGTGGAGACAGGAGCCGGGTTGCAGGGTTCAGAGAGCAGAGGGACATTCCAGAGAGCTCCCTGCTGGGGGAGGGCTGACTGGAAATGGAGCTCGGCCAACAGCGCGATGAACCAGCCTCGGCCAAGCAGCTCCTGGGTGCCGGTCACCACGCTGGCTCTCTTGTATCTACCATCCAAACAAAAAGCGGAAGTTGTGGAGAAAGTGAGGACGCAAAGTGAAAGGATGCATAGACTCTGTCCTGGGAGAGGTAGAGTCTCGTGGGGATGCTGGCGGGTAACGCGTTCCGTCGCCAGGCGGCATTGCCACCCGCCGTGACACGGCCACACTCGCTGCCCCGGAACCCCAGCTCTGCCACCGGCTCAGCCCCCTGTCTGCTTTATTGACCTCATCTGTGGAACCAGGGCCTGTGGGCATTGAGTGAGCTCTCGGAGGGGACTGCCCGGTGCATCGTCCAGATGGAAGCCGCCATGGAAAGGAGGACACACGGGGTTGCTGGACCGACTCCCACGGTGACCAGACATTCGTCTCCTCGTTCAGTGCGAATGATTGAAAAAATAAAGTCAAAGCAGAAATGGGGCATCGTGCCAGCATTTTAACGAAGTCTTATTTGGGAACTATCGGAGAGTTTTATTTTTACCGCTAATTAGAGGGTGCCCTTTATCATTTTCTGATAAGAAATTTTAAATTTGTGGAGAAAGTTAATGTGTCACTCACTTTTCTTGTTCCTTAAGTTTTTTTTTAAGTTTATTTGAGAGAGAGGGAGGAGGGAGGGAGGGAGGAACAGAGAGAGGGAGAGAGAATCCCAAACAGGCTTCGCACTGTCCGTGCAGAACCCGACACAGGGCTCCGACTCACGAACCATGAGATTATAACCTGAGTTGAAGTTGGACGCTAACCACCTGAGCCACCCAGGTGCCCTGACCGTTGCTGAAGTTCTTCAGTAAACATCTTTTTATACTGAAGAACGGAAATACCTGTATGAATGTCTGCGTAAGAGTGTGGTTTAAAAAGTGATCTCTGGGTGGTCACTCACATCAAGCAAGAGCCACTACCAGCCCCCGGGAACTCCTTACGCCCTGATTACGGGTACCCTAGTTAAGGGATATCTGTGTCATCCAAATAAAATTTCCGAGTGATGGCAGAAGTGACTTTTTTTTTTTTTTTAACGTTTTATTCATTTTTGAGACAGAGACAGAGCATGAATGGGGGAGGGGCAGAGAGAGAGGGAGACACAGAATCGGAAGCAGGCTCCAGGCTCTGAGCCATCAGCCCAGAGCCTGATGCAGGGCTCGAACTCACGGACCGTGAGATCGTGACCTGAGCCGAAGTCAGCCGCCCAACTGACTGAGCCACCCAGGCGCCCCGGCAGAACTGACTTTTAAAACAACATGGAGCCTTGGTACTGAAGGATCAAGTGGTTAAGGAACTTGGTTAGCAGCGTCTGGTGAGAGAGCGAATGTTTCACTACATAGTGTTGACACTGGTTAAGACTCAGGTGTAGCTCATGTCACCAAGGTTGGTAACGTATGTCACCGAAATTGAGGAAGCATCACCTCCCAGTGATAAGGAGTCCGGATTCATAGCTCAAGTGATTGGTTTATCCTTTCATTCACACCCACATATTTATTTATTTATTTATTATTAAAAAAAAAAATTAGGGGCACCTGGGTGGCTCAGTCGGTTAAGTGGCCGACTTCGGCTCAGGTCATGATCTCACGGTCCATGAGTTCGATCCCCGCATCAGGCTCTGTGCTGGCAGCTCAGAACCTGCAGCCTGTTTCAGATTCTGTGTCTCCCACTCTCTCTGCCCCTCCCCTGTTCATGCTCTGTCTCTCTCTGTCTCAAAAATAAATAAATGTTAAAAAAATTTTAAAAAATTAATGTTTATTTCTGAGAGAGAGAGAGAGAAAGAGAGAGAGACAGAACATGAGAGGGGGAGAGACAGAGAGAGGGAGACACAAAATCCGAAGCAGGCTCCAGGCTCCGAGCTGTCAGCACAGAGCCCGACGCGGGGCTCGAACCCACGAACCGCGAGATCATGACCTGAGCCGAAGTCGGACGCTTCACCGACTGAGCCACCCAGGCGTCCCCACATCCACGTATTTATTTAAAACATGGAAGATACTCCATGTGTTGAATAAGCACACGTAGACAAAAACTCAGTTCAAAATTGCCCAGCCACTGTCATCTGGGGTGATACTCATGTTTTAAATCTGTTAACACTTCAGGGGCGCCTGGGTGGCGCAGTCGGTTAAGCGTCCGACTTCAGCCAGGTCACGATCTCGCGGTCCGTGAGTTCGAGCCCCGCGTCGGGCTCTGGGCTGACGGCTCAGAGCCTGGAGCCTGTTTCCGATTCTGTGTCTCCCTCTCTCTCTGCCCCTCCCCCGTTCATGCTCTGTGTCTCTCTGTCCCAAAAATAAATAAACGTTGAAAAAAATCTGTTAACACTTCAGTGTGGTAAACATCACAAGTAGTTAACGACGGCAGTTCAGGAGAGTGCTGCCTCACTCCGGCTGGTATTCCGTTGCCTTCGGGAGGGGGGCTCATCCACTCAGACGGTCCATCCCGGCTACCCTGGGGTAGCTCTTGTGAATTCACCCTGACTTTGGCAAGGTGATCCGAGGGATGGACCGTCTCACTGTCTTAGCAGACAGTGGTCACTCTAGCTTTTGCACACCTGGACGATTCACCTGGCAAAGTATTGAAGCGAGGCACTCAGGGACATTACCCCTCGGGTCGCATCCTTGGGACGTTCAGCAAGTAACCGTAGGAGCAGTTAACCGTAGGGTAGATTTTGCTTTTCAGTATGGAGGGGGAGGATGGCCGCACCTTACGGGACCGTCACTGCACCTTCCCCTTGCCCTCTTGGTGTTCTTCTGAGTCACCTGCTTTCGTTGCTCAGCATTCAGTTTCCGCCCTGTTTTTTATGGGTTATCCTAGACTCTGAAGCAGTCTGTATACTTCAGAACGAGATATTTGTAAGCCATTTCCTTTTGCCGTTTGTTTACGGAGGCAGGAAGGCCACAAAAATTATGGGGAAATTGAACAAACGTGAATAAAAGTTCTAGTAAAGAAAAAACAAAGGTGCTGCAGTTCTTAGAAGTCGTAGCTTCAGTTTATGTAATTAATGTGGTAGAACCACAATGAAATGGACAGAAGAATTTTAATACCTAATGTGTGGCTTTGGCCTTGTACAGCCATCCGGCACTGGGGGAGAAGCCTCACTGTAGAAGTGTTCTTTTTGGCCATGAGCTCTCTCCCTCCAGCCTCCAACCGGAAGAGGTAGAACACTCATTTGCACTTGGATTTTCACAAAATGAAGATTTTGTAACATACTTGACTTGTCTTAGAGAGTTTCTCAACTCTCCTCTTAGCATAGAAATCATCTAGAGAAAATGTCTACAGAGCTCTGCAAAGAGCTTAGCCCTTAGCCCGAAGAGCCCTTAGGCCTTTTGTGGTCATTCAGCTGAACAGCAGCTCTGAGGCCGGGAAGAAGACAAAAGCGCGTCATCGTTGATAATCAGTCCCCCCCCCCCACACACACCTTTTGCTTCCTCCCCTCAAAAAAAGAAGGACATTAGCAATCACCCAAACAATCGTGATTTTAGGTCTGCTTACTTTTGGTCTTTGGAAGTTTATTTCACCCAAATGACACATGTTTTGCAGCTGTTGGAATATGAGCTTAGATTTTATTTTTGAGTTCACGTAATGATTTTTAAAATGTTCTAATATATGTCTTCAAAGACCCCCAGATCGATACGCCAATGGTTTTGAAATGACAGAATGCTGCGATATTCCTCTGTAATTTAAACATGATTAGCTGATGAAGGTTATGATCAATACACTGCGGGAAGATAAATTAATTGACATCATCCTTTCAGGATAGGAGGCCCCTTGGAGGTGGGTTGTAACGAATGAAGCTGCGGCTTCGTCTCCAAGAGCCATTTTTTATATCTTGCACTTTGACGTAATCATATTTACACGATCGTTCATTTCCACGAGAGCCATGAGCGGTGGGCAAACCAGTTCCTTATTAAAATTTTGTTCACTCGGAAAAGAAACTGTCTGTGGCCCCTCCGTGTGCTCCTTGAGTGTCAGAACCCACCCCTAGGGACGAGGGCTGTGTTCCTTTGCACGGGTGGCTTTCAAAATAGCCACCCTCCGGCCCAAGACAAGGATTAAATACCATTGAACTTCATTACAGCCAGTCCCCAAAGACACCCATCTATTCAAACAAAGGCTATAGTTATTCTGTACTGACACCTATTGGTGTGGGAAGAGTTTTCTTATTGTTGACTTCCTTTCCAATTAAATCCGGCATGCTTTATCAGCGAGCCTATTTGCCAAGAGAGGCTATGGCTGGTTGAATTTAGATTTGTATTGATTAAGATAAACTCCCAATGTGTGAGGTGATGTATTTAAATAAAGTCTTTGATATAATTACATGTCCTCGGAAGTAATTCTGTGCAGTAGCTTATAAAGTTAAGAGTAATTCTTTAGGCTGTGCAAAAAAAGCCCCACAAAACCCAGTTTTTTGATTCTCCAGGTGGGAGGGGGTTCATTACATGATCCTATCTTACTTAGTATCACTTTTGCTGCAAGTAACTGGAAGAAATCACGTTAGAATAACTTGAACGGGACAGGTGCGTATTTTTGTTGGTTTCGTTGGTTTCGTTGTAACGAGGTGGTCTGGGCAGGGCTGTTGAGGCCTTTGGTGTAGCCAGGGGGCCAGCTTCTCTTGATATCACAGCTTCTGTCCCCAACGTGGCCGCAGGGGCTACAGCTCACACGTGTGCATTTTAAGCAGCAAGAAGGGAAAAGATGTAAGGCAGAAATGGGCCAAGGGCAGCCCTCTGAGGGAAGACTCTTGGAAGCTGCCCCATGCCCCTCCAGCCGTCACCCCACCGGCCAGCGCTGGCTGGGACGGCCGCCCTTAGTCAGGGGGCGGCAGGACAGAGTGGAGGAGGCTCTGGGAAACGTGCGGTCGCTGCTGCCAGCCGCGGCCTGGAACCAGGGGCCTGGCTGCTGTGGAGGAAGGGAGCGGCGGGCCACAGGGACAGCTCGCGGTCTCTGCCACATCCCCCGTATTTGGAAGCCGGCCTCACGCTGATCTCTTGTGTCTCCCATCCACTAGTTGCCCAGAAGATTGTGGCCACAAGGAAGAAGCAGCAGCTGTCCATAGGGCCCTGCAAGTCGCTGCCCAACTCCCCAAGCCACTCGTCTGTCTGTTCCGCACAGGTGTCCGCCGTGCACATAAGCCAGGTACGCTGGGGGGGTGGGGGGGCAGGCAAGTCCGAACCGAGGGGCGCGTGGCTGTCCCTAGAGCGCTCTCAGCCCGTTCTGAGGTGGATTTCTTTCTTCCTCTTTTTTTTTTTCCTTTTCCGCTTCATGAGTAACAGCATGTTGGTAATTGACGGAACGTCTCCTTCGGAAAGTGCCGTGGTCAAGTGGGTTTTATGGGCATCATCCTTTACCGTTGCCTGTCTTCACGCTGCCTGTGTTGTGAGGCCTGCTGGCTTGGCCAGAGACCCGAGGTGTCCAGGACGCCCCGCGGTCTTTGCTGGTGATCTAAATTACCCTGCGTGCGTCCTGCTCCCAGTCCGCTTCTGGGTTGAACGGTTGTGGGTGAACCTCAGCGGCTGACCCCACTACGTGCTCGAATGTGGCAGCCGCCCTCCATTCTGATTGCTGTCGCCCTTGGGCCCTCCAGACACCGCTGTCTGTCCATAGTGACCTTTCGGCAAATCGTTTACTTGGAAGCAAAGGAAATAACGGTCACTTAAGAGCTAGCCCCACCGCCTGCTCAGGATCCCGTGGACCCGGTTTTGCCTGCGTTACGTGTCTTCGATGAACGTTTCTTGGGCAGGCGTGGCGTTGGCACGGGCTGCGGCGGGAGGGTCTGGTAGGACGCTTTCGGGTTCCTTGGGAAATGAGGAGGTAATTGCGTTTACAGTAGGGGCCTACGGAGTCACAGATGTTGATGGCCCCACCGTAGGCCTCTGTCATTTTCTGCGCCTCTTTAAACGTCCTCCCCCAAGCGTTCACGTTTTCAGAGCGCGCATTGGGTTCTGTGGCACAAAACCACGCTCTTTCAGCATCTGATCTATGAGGGAACCATAGGGCCCATTGTTTCAGCCACGCCCTTCATTTTTCAGAGGAAGTAGAAAATAATTACATTTTCACTCCCCCCCCGCCCCGCTCCCCATCATTTTTAAAGCAAATGACAGAGACTTCTCTTTCTTAAGTCACTTTTCTTAGGAAAAAACGACTTCACGAGAAGATAGGGATGTTCTAGAGTTAGGCCGTGTTCTACGTGATGCTAATCAACTTGCCACGTCTGAGAAGCTGTCTGACCTGTCACGCGGGCGTCTCTTCGGCGTGACGTGCTGACCTGTCGCTTATGACCCCACCGAGGTGGCGGCGTTGGGCTCCTGGAGCGTGCCGTTAGTAAAACCCTGGTGTTTCATTGTTGCAGACGAGTAACGGAGGCGGGAGCTTAAGCGACTATTCCTCCTCCGTCCCGTCGACGCCGAGCACCAGCCAGAAGGAGCTTCGAATCGACGTCCCTCCCACGGCCAACACGCCCACACCCGTCCGGAAGCAGTCCAAGCGCCGGTCCAACCTTTTCACCGTGAGTGTTGTCCCCGGGAGGAGGCTGGAGGGTGACTCCCCACAACTTCAGTTCCCGTCCACCTGTTAGTTGTAGAATCCACGCTAAGTTAAGGAGCGGAGCCCTGATTTCTGTGGAAGCCTAGGAAAATGATGAGAGGCAGAGGCTGGGGTACTGAGTAAAACGTGCATGTCGCGGGGTGCGGGGCATTCGGGTGCGGGTGTCCCAGTGAAGAGTGAGGACTTGTGGACAGTATTTATGACCTCGTGATCGTCTCCGTCTCCAGAGAAAGACTGGTCACATTGGCTACGAGGAGGTGACAAAACCGTGCCATGATTCCCAGACGTGTGCCTGTAACCTGCACGGGAGACACATAA
Organism: Felis catus; assembly: GCF_018350175.1. NCBI lineage: Eukaryota > Metazoa > Chordata > Mammalia > Carnivora > Felidae > Felis > Felis catus. Next base: position 216,748,382 of record NC_058375.1, read on the forward strand.
GCCATTTCGATGCACAGATCCCCCTCCTTCTTCTCAGGCTGTAGCGCCTGAGAATCTACCACTGGGGGTGGCTCTCGGCACCAGGAGCCTTCAGTGTTTTTAGAGGCTCGTGGACGTGAGGCTCTCCTCTTGGACTGTTCTTCAGAGTCACTTATGGAGCCTTTTAGAAACTGTAAATCAGCTCTCTGGGCTTAGATTTATGAACTCAGAGCCTGTATGTGGGCCCCAGGCATGTGTAGTTTTTAGAAGCTCCCTGGACGATTGGGAGGCAGAGAACCCTGAACTAGGGGGGAGGCAGAGGTGCTACTACTGAATCCCTTCCCGTACACACGGCAGACATTACCAATCAATCGTGAAAGGCTCTGCAGTTGAGCCCAGAGCTCCAGGCAGAACAGATGTCCTGTGACTGGAGTCGTTTGACTTGAGAAGAACATTTTTCTTTCTTGGGACCAGGTCTGTGCATTAAAAATACATGCTTTTGTTTTGTTTCATTTATTTTATGACTGTTTTTGAGAGAGACCAAGTGCGAGCAGGGGAGGGGCAGAGAGAGAGGGAGACACAGAATCCGAAGCAGGCTCCAGGCTCTAGCTGTCAGCACAGAGCCCGACACGGGGCTCGAACCCACGAACTGTGAGATCATGACCTGAGTTGACGTCGGATGCTTAACTGACTGAGCCACCAGGTGCCCAAGTATATGCTTTTAATGTAGTGGTTGTCAACCAGGGTGTTTTTGCTTCCTGGGGATATTTGGCAGTTTCTGGAGAAACTGTGAGTTGTGACAACTGGGAGCCGGTCGGGTCATGGGTAGCACCCGGGGTTGCTGCTAAATATCCTACAAGTACCAGCCAGCCCTACACCAGAGAGTCACCCGGCCCCTAATGTCAGTTGGTGCCCCGTGTTAACCCACTGGACTTGTCCTTTTGGTGGATTGCTGCTGACCGAGGTGCGGATAAGCCCAGTGTTTCCTGTCTTGACCTAAAGGGGGGCTCTGCAGGGGTGGCTGGGGGCCCTGCTCACCTGCTGCCCTTATTTAGAGATGGCGTTCTGGTGACCTGTGTGGCTGCCGAGCACGGTAACACCCCCCGCACCTTTCCTACCAAGTTCGAGGCCACTTTCCCACTGGATGGTCATAACCGCCAGGGTCGGCTGCCAACGGGCCCGCCCCTTTTCTGTGCCGTACCGCGTCGGTTCTGGCAGATGCTGCTGCTGCGGGAGGCACAGAGCGAGGACCAGACAGACCAGGCTCGGACCCCAGCCTCCACTGCTGGCCGCTGGTCCCCCTCGGCGAGCTGCTTAGCCTCTCTGAGCTGCAAACTGCAGCATTCTCTGTGGACAGTGCTGCTGGAGGAATCCTCCGTGGGGGCGAAGGGCCTTCGTGGCCTGGCCTTTGTTTTTCTTTCGGTGCTGTTGCAGTCAGAAAAAGGATTTCGGACGGCGCGAAGCAAAAAGCAGGTGCAGGACCATGTGACAGCCTGGGAGGGAGGGGAGGCGGGCGTCCGGTTTGCTTAAGTTCGTTCATGGCTTCAGAGGCCGCGTAGTGAAATTACACACCCAAGAGTGATAGCAGTCCCCGGCTCGGCCCGACACTGGGAGCCCCGTGCACCCCAGGCCAGGGTCTTTGGCTGCGGAGATGTCACCCACAGACAGGCTGTGTGCTCATGTGGGACTCATGGACTCGGGACACCAAGTCCCGAAGGCGCGGGGAGGGTTGGTGGTGAGCGGGACGCCCCCCGGGCGTGAGGGAGGGAGCAGTGAGGGCTTCGAACACGGACCAGGAAGTTCTCTGTATCCTTGCCACGCCTGTTAGGGCCCAGCCGGAAGAAAGGACACTCAGGCTCACCATCATTTCCCAGGGTCGCGTTTACCGGTCCCTGGCTTTGGTCTCTATTCCAAGGACAGAGGTGAGAAGCCAGGGAATATCGTTAAAAAGGGGGCTGTCGATAAAGAGAGCGGTGGCCCATCCCCATTCCTACCCCTTACGAGGCTGGCTCTGGAGTTGGAACGTGCCAGAAAATCTTATCCCTGGCCCTGCCCACTAGGTGACCATGACAACCCCGGTCGCTTACAAAGGAGAAAACTTTAAGGCAGGAAGAATCCAAGTAATAATAACTCAGTTAATAAATAACTTCTTGCCGTCTGCAGAGACTGGTTTTCCTATCTGTCAGGAGTAGTTCTTGCCAGAGTCAACCCACGTTCAAGGGAAAGTGTTGTGGAGAAGAAGAAGGGGCGAGAGAGAGCAGAGAGGTGAGGATATGGTCTTTTTGCTGCTGCTTTGGGCCGTGCGTGCGTCCGAGAGGAGGCCGGACCCCCAGCTGTCCCGGCCAGGCGAGGCAGGTGCCAGAGCCAGCAAGAGTGCCCCCTGAGGGCTACTGAAAACCCCCTTTCGTCATGCCAGGAGCAGCGTATCTGATAACGCAGAAGCCTGCCCGTGAACCTGTTAGTTACTCCTGCCCACTCTCTCTTTAAACGTTGGAAAACAGTCTGAGAGTAAGCCGTTTCAGAAATTGAGTCCAGCTGCGCTGCTGTTCTTGGCGGGAACAGAAACTTGGGGTCATGAAAGAAGCCAACGCCACGGTGGGTTTGCCTCATGGTGTTTAAGGAGAAAGGCTGCGATCCCAGGCGGGAGCCAGACGTGGGCCATTACTGGGTTTGACGTCGAACGAATCCGTGGCGGTGGTGATGGTGACGTGTGCGTATTTTTAAGGTGAAGAGCTTAGAAATATTAACTCCACTAGATGTCAGTGTCATCCAAGGAATGAAAAGCGGCAAATTAATTTTGACATTGTAGCAATTAGGGAACTAGATTCTCATTACTAGTAGCGTGCACCTATTTTTAAGTACGTAAAATTCACAGGCTCTTCATACCTGGCAATCGTTGGTAATTATGGGCTCAAATTGGCAAAACGTGTATTTATCTAAAAGCGTCTAGTAGGAGGACAGATGTGCCTTATGGCGAACATCTTAGTAAAGATCCCTACAGCCTGGAACTGTAACACCCGGGTGAAGGGGCGCTGTCCACCTTATTTATTAGACCGTCATAAAGAGGCCAGAGTTAATTAAGTAGTACACACATCATTTTTCAAATACCGTGCTTATAAATTTCACAGAATAGACCTGTAACGTACCCACCACTCTGGGCTCACGTTTTGCAGTCACAGATGTTTGTTTGCATATATGTGCGTTTTTAGATAGAAATCACATGCACTCTAGAATAAACTGGGATAAACACACAAGCTAGAATAAACTTAAAATCGCTCCTGTGGTAGCCAGTTCGTGTTACATTTGCAGTAGGGATCCATCAGAAGCTAAACAATACCTTAACTTTGCTTTTTGCTTTGGAAAAAAAAAAAAACACGGTTTTGAGAAAAAGAAGTATTAAAAGGTTCCGTCCATTCAGTGTTTGGTTTTCTAACATGGGTTCTTAGGACAGTTAATTCCGTGTCATTGCACTAAAGTACATGTGGTTAAGATGTACGAGAAAATATTTTCATACAGAGGAGTAAAAAACACGCGCACATACGTACCACCCAGCTCATCAAACACAAGCATTTTGCTGCCGCTACTGCTCCTATGAAAGAAATAACACGTCTTGGGTAAAAGTTGAAGCCCTCCAGGTGTGCGTCCTGAATGCAGCCCCCAACCCCCTCCCCCCCCCACCCCTGCCGCGTGTCTGAGGATCAGCATGACCTTGAGTTTGGTGTTTATCGTCTGTATCCGTGTCTGCAACTAAGGCATGTGTCCGTGACTGCGCGCTGCCTTGCCTTGCCTCTTTTCAGATGTTAAAATAACAGTGTCATTGACACGATCCTTTCAAAACCTCACCCTGTCACGCCGATCCCATTAGAACAGAGCCAGGCGTACCCAGTGACCACGTTGTGAAAAGACTCCAAGAAACCCTCCGTAAAAACAGGCAGCGAGGTTCATGGTGTGAATAGACGCGTTTGTGTTTTGTGTGTCATAGAGGAGAGTGTGGGTCCTGTCACCGTGTGGCCCGGCAGCCTTTGACTGGCGATGGCTTGCAGGGGAAAAGCAGGCTTCTGTCCGGCGGTGAGGGCTCTTCAGCGATGCTTCCTGTCCCCGTGCGCAGCTGGCGACGGGGGTCCCCTCCATGGCTTCTTGCATCACGTGGGGAAAGGTAAACATGTTTGCAAAGACGGAGGTGGCGACGGGGCTGTCTCTCTCTTCCTGGCCCCCGTGTTCGGTGTCGGCGAGGGTGGAGGTCTCTCTCCGGGCCGCTGCCGACCCCCTTGCGGAGTGTGATCAGCCCTTGTTGGGCGCCAGCTGTGTGCACCTGGCCGGTCGCGTCGCGCGGTGACTCCTGACACGCGCAGCTGGCGCCCGCAGCCGCTCTGTACCGGAGGCTGTCACGGAGCCATTTCAGCACGAGCACAAGGATGCGCTGCGGCTGGTGTCGTCTCAGGGCTGGCGGATGGCTCAGGGGATCTTACTGCAGATACGTGCGTCGCGGTGCTTATGTCCGGCGGGTTTGTCTCCGTGTGGCCCTTGGGTCTCTGTCCTCTTGGCGGGTACTGCAGCCTGCTGGGGGACAGCAGTCGTGGGACTGAGGATCGCGGTCCCTGAGACGTCCGTGTTCTGGCCGTCTCCACCAGAACCTTAGAGCCGTCCGGGAGCCTCTGGGGCATTTTGGCGGTGGAGTCTTACTAACTTTCAAGGTCATTCACCTCCCAGTGCATGATCAGACACTGAGTTTGGTTCTCCAGAACCTGCTCCCGCAGGATCTGGAAGTTTCCTGCTCAGAGACAGGGGGACTGTGGGGACAGATGTGCTGCCTTGAGGAAGATGTTAATTTTTTGTTTGTTTTGTTAATTATTCTGGTTAATAGAGAATAATGACGGTGGATTTTTCAAATTGGGAAATTTGGAATTAACCAGATTTCAGAAGTATCATTAATGATCTCTGTTGATTAAAAAAAAAAAAAAAAGTTTTTTTTTTTTAAAATATTATCACTGGGAGCTTTGAATCTTACTTTGCAAATAGAAACCTCGAGTTCCGACTTGCCTGAGCACGTTAGGATATGGCAAAAGGAGAATTTAGGGCTACTTCATGGCTGTAACTGTACGTTATTAATTAAAGAATTAATTAGAAGAGTGAGCCCCTACCCTGTGGCTAAAATTCATGACAAGGAATGGGCTCCCTCTTAGCCCAGATGGACAAACTTTCTTCTACATTTTTCTTCAACTTTCTCTGTGCTGCTGGTTTTATGTCCTGTTACCCCATGCCAGGCTTCTAGCCTCCTAAAGAAAAAAGGTGCACAGTGCCTGGCACGTAGTAGGTGTTCAGTGAACGTTGGCTCTTACACCAGCAACGTGGCATGTTCCCTAACGAGCACACATGCTCTTTGAAGCGCCGCATCTGAGTTTATCGCGGGGACTTTCCTCTCTCGCCCCGTGACGTTGCCCCTTTTAGTATTTAAAAAAACTCAGCTGCCCTGTCTTACACCCCTCGGAAACTGGATTTCATTAGCTTTTCATTGCAGCACTGGACACCGCAAAGTCTATTCATTTCATATATCATCTCCGATTTGAAAAGCACATGAAAATGTTTCTCCATTTTCAATATTGCGTGAGTAATGTTCCCATTGAAAAGTAATGGAGTGAAGTTGTCACTTGTCAGCACAGTTATTAAGGAGGACGAGTTTCAGATCTTTCTCTCATAATAAAATAAATCTGTCAGAAAATCATTGTGCTCACACTCTCTCTCATGCCATCGAGAGACGGAGACTGAGCCGCGGCCCGCCTTCCGCTTGCCGAAGTCGCGGCGTGCGCGGGGTCGCGTCGTCCCCGGGCAGCACGCGGCCGCCCTCCCCGCCGGTCGCCCGCGCCCGGGGCCGTTCACGGAACGTGGACAACTCCACCACCAAGGCTGTTCGACCGACCTGGCCGACCAAGCTGCTCGATTTCTCCCAAGCGCTGATATTTTGCCAGAAGAGATACTTTCAACTTTTTTCCCCTCTGTTATGTTTTGCAGTGTGGCAGGCCGGTTGGATGTGGAGGGTGTTGCTTTCTAACCATCCAAAAGCAACACTGAAAAAATTTTTAAAAATAAAAAACATGAACGGCACCCAGATACGAGTGAAGGGTGTACTGTGCAATCGCCCAGCTCCGTTGTTAGCAGAATTTAGAAATCCTTCAGACGTTCGTTAAATATATACGTTTACGTGGTCGGTTTCTCCACCAAGCTGCAAGGAAGGAGGCCTCTGCTCCTTGGCTGTATTAACTGCAGGCCCAGAACGTGTTTTCCTGTTGGGTGTTGCTTCGCTATATGGTCCACTGGTTTCCAGTAATTGAATTTTGAACTCTTTTAAAAAAAAAAGAATTAAAAGGTAATTCTGCGGTGGAAAAGTAGGGAGAAAAGTCGAGAAAAGCCTGTGTAAAATGACAGATCAGTGGAAATTCAAAGTACTAAACGGTCTGCTTCTCGGACGTGCGTGCATACACGCGCACGCCGTCCGTGGCTTCTCCGTATGGGTGTGCAGAAACTATTCAAATAAGGGCAGACCTGCAGATCCGTGAACCGCAGCCCTCACCCAAATGCTAACTTTATTTTTGCTTTGCAGTCGCGGAAAGGGAGTGACCCAGACAAAGAGAAGAAAGGCCTGGAGGGCCGAGCAGACAGCATCGGGAGCGGTCGAGCCATCCCAATTAAACAGGTACGCCGTTTCCCCCTTTCTTCCCTTCCTGGCGCTGGAGGCACACCTCGGGTCTCTCCTTGCTATGATGCTGGCTCGTGCACCAAGGTTTGTTTGATGTGCTCTGTTGATGAATGTAGAAGTCACTCACTTGACATCAATTAGAAGAGGTTCCTGTGTGTATTAAAATAGGATCATTAGAATAAGAAGAGGGAAAATGTGACAACAGATCTAATGAAGTACAGTCTGCCCGCTGCATATGGAGAGTGTTTCGAGGCTGAGCTGGCTTCAAAGGCCGCCTTTGTAGCTCGGCTTTGATTGGGCCGCTGGCCGCCAGTCGACAGGGGTAAATCAGATCGCTGTACAAGAGCCCCTTGTGATCACAGGAATAGCCCGATGTGGCCCTAATTTGCTCTCGCAGACGGACATCTGAACACTGTTTCAGGCTGGTTTGTAACAACGAGGCAATTAGTTGTGATAATCATAGCCGGTGTGTCAGCTGCGCGCTCTTGTTTGTAATTTGCTAATGAAGGAATTGTAACTTTGATTAGGTTCAGTTTCATTTAGACCTTATTATATAAAGGAACATTTACAGCTGTAATGTGGGGCCTTAATTAAACTTCCTCATTACACAACAGGACTTGAATTCAAGCATTTGTTTTGGCCTGTGTTGCTAGCCTGGAATAGGTTTTCATTAGCCCAGAAACCGGGAACCAAATGACTTTGTGTCTCAAGTAAAGTGGGAATTCACGTGACGTATTTTGCTGTTACGTTCCCAAGGAAAATAAAAATAAAGACTTCGACCCAGCGCTGTGGCTCCTGGAAATAGCGTCTTTTACTTTGTGAAAGTATTTGCGAAGTCCAGTTGATTGAGAGTGCATTCTGCTTGAGAGAGAGAGGAGGGGGAAAAAAAAAAATCTGTGGGCAGAATAATAACTCTGCCTCCTGAGAACACGGCTGTGACCAGTTTGTCCCTCTGGGTGATCGCTCTCTGTCAGCTTCTACTGCGGGCACCTAGGCCGTTTCCCAAACCCTTCGGCAGCCCGGCTCGGCCCGGCCGCCCTCACCTTTGCGCCATCAGGAATGCAGCCGCAGGGGCCGGGCAGGTTCGGTGTGGACGTACCGGAACAGGTTGGCTAGAGCCCTGGCATCCCGGGTGAGGCCCGAGCAGGCACTCCACGGGGTGTTTTCACAAGAGACGTTCAGTTACTTTTTCTTTCTTTGTGTGCCTTCATTTATAAATGGAGCCGTCTAATAAGGCGATTTCAACGTGTGATTTTTCTGCCACCGACGCCGTTTCAACCAGAATTACGAAAACCGTTTAACTCATTTTTCTCTCATTTAAAACATCGGTCCTGGGACCTTTCCTTTTGGGAATATTAAAACTTAATTCCAGACCGTTTCCTTAATTCACGCCTATTGCCGAGGAGGGGGGTGCTGTCCTCTGCGCGAGCCGGGCAGGCCCCCGGTGTAATTGGAACCTTCACTCAATCTGTACCCGGCTCGTCTGCAGCGGGCGGGGGGTGGGGGGTGCTTTACGGGCCGGGTTTTCAATACGTGTGCCGATTGGAGTTGACCATCAAGCGTAAAATGAGTATTATCCAGTCCTTGGAAGCCTTTCAATTGTGAATGTTCAAAATAATCACGTCAAAATCTAAATCATGGTCTGATTTCCCGAGGAATCGTAGGTAGGGAGCACGTGCAGTTAGTTCTCTGTCCCCCGTAGCTGCCCCCACGTGCAGCCACGGGTGGACCCCTCCCCGGAGGTGCACACCTGTCAGAGCCCCCCGCTGCGGCAGAATGTTCCAGGCCTCAGATTCCTCATCTGTTAAATGGGCTCTGGATGATACCGGCGTCCCCCGTAACGCCGGGATGCAGACATTCCAGAGAGAATTTTTTTTAATTCCAGCAACATTGGATTTTCAAATCAGTCCTGCTCGGGGTTCTTTCGTTGGAGCCTTTCTGTGGGTCACCGGGATTGATGTGGGTCCAGAGACGGTCATATAGATTTGTCTCCCACGCCCGTGTGTGCCGTGTTTATAAAGGAGCCGAGATCATTAGAGATGGTCTGAATTCCTAACCCTCCCAGCGTCGTGACTCCAGCCAGAGGAAATGAGGAGTCAGGGCTGCGGAGGAAGGAGCCAGTGGCCGGCATGTTCTAGGAGCTCGCCAGACCCGTTGTCGAGGAAACAGTATAAAAGACACTTACGGTTTACGCGGTTTTCCCTTCGTGTCCCCTTGAACCCTCCACATTGCCGCGTTGAGGTGGCCGTGTCGCCCTCACTTTGTGTCTAAACCCAGACCGGGCGGCTTAGGGAAGCGAGGGGGCCAGGGTTTGGAGCCCAGCGCCTCTACTCTTTGCGCGGCCTGTGGGTGAAAAACCTTCAGAAAGCTTAGAAAGCAAAGTGATGTGTTTTAAATGAAACACACGAGCCCTGACCTCAGACAAAAATGCCTTCTGCCCAGGGGCGCCCGGGCGGCTCAGCCAGTTAAGCGTCCGACTCCTGATGTGGCTCGCGTCCCAGTCTCACGGTTTGTGAGATCAAGCCCGACATGGGGCTCTGCGCCGAGAGCACAGAGCCTGCTTGAGACTCTCCCTCTCTCTCCCCCCCCCCCGCCACCTCCTCTCTGTGTCAAAAGAATAAACAGACCTTAAAACAAAAAATCAAAAACCTGCCTACAAAGAAGAAACGTCCGACACTTCCAGAGGCCACACCACGTCCCTCCGGGGACGACGCGGCCACGCTCGCGCTCCGGGCTTGGGCTTGGGAGGACTCACTCCCCCCCCCCCCCCCCAACCCCGGTGGTGGCCTGTGCAAGTCCTGCCCTTCTCCGGGCACTTGGTCCTCACGCACAGCCGTGTTCAAGACTCGCTCTGCCCGGGGGAGCTCGTGGGCCCTGTGCCCAGCGGCAGAGAGATGGCCCCGGAGCCTCCGTGATCCGATCCCCCCCCACCCCGGGGCCGGTGAGGCTGGTGGGTGTCGCTCCGGCCGGTGTGTTTGATCGAGGCAGGCTCCTTCCTGCCCCTCCTACTGGGGATCCGGGAAGACCCAAGCCAAGGCGGTCTTCAGCCCGCGCTGCAGCCCGACTCGTGTTCCTGTGGATTATTTTCACCATGTTCTGCTCACGTTTTACAGCTCGTTCATTGTGGGAACAGCGGCTCCTTCCCCCAGCGTGGGAGCTAGCTGGATCGTGACAGGCGAGGATCCCTTCACTTCCCCTTTTCCGCAGTTAAAGATTCCTCATCAAGAACATAACTGATTTTTCTGCAAAGTAATTTCGTTTTTCGAGGACCCGGGCCCACCTCTCCTTTTTTTGTCCTTTCTGGGGCCTTAGAGGAGAATTGGTTCAGAGAGTTCTGTTTTTCCTTTTTTTTATTCCTCTCTCTCTCTCTCTCTCTCTCTCTCTTTTAACTAATAAGATAAAGTCTGTTGGAATAAAAATTAAAAAGCAAAGCAAGAAAAAAAAAAAAAGCCAGAGGCCCGGCTCAGCGGCGAGTGGGCTTGTCACGTATTAATTTTTCATTGCTGTGGAGAGTTGTACATACATAATCACTTGATTGCAGTGGGAGTTAGGGAGCTCCTATGGTGTCATTTGCATAAATCTTGTTAAGTCAATGGCAGTTAATGAAGTACAAATGAGCCCGGAGAAGGTGACATGGAAATCGTGGGTGGCAGATGGGAGGTCTGTTTGGGGGACGGCAGCTGTGTGCTCTCCTTTCTTTCTCTCCCTTTGGCATTTTTTAATCTCTATATTACGGTACACACACGCAGCCTCGGCCCTGGCCTCTCCCCTTCCCGGCAGACTCCTGGCCGGAGCCGGGCCTCACCTCGCCTCCTGCCCAGTAACGGGCACTGTGGTTTGTTTCAACATCCCCGACCTTGGGCCGCTTGTCTTGTGCCTCTTAACACAATTGAAAGACATACACGTGTTTTATCTGGTGGGACGCACGAGCCCCTCGCTGAATACTTTGAGAGTATGTTTTTCTCCTGCAAGACCTCGAAGAATCACAAAGAGTAAAAACTGTCTTTGCTTCATTATGCGTCTGTGTGGAGTCTGGTCTCCCCCCCCCCCCCCTTGAGGCAGGCCACCAGTGTTTCTCTGGCGTTAGTGTCCCACCCGAAGCGGGGTAGGTATTCCCTGGGATGCCCGTTCTCCGTCAGGAGCGAGAGGTCCTGGAAGTAGGGGGCCATCCAAGTCAGGCTGCGGCAGAGACCCCTCTCCGTCGGTGCAGACCCCTCCCGCGGGCCCCCGCAGGCCTGTCTCCGTCATCACGAGGGTGTCCCTGGCCCGCTGGTTTGTTCTTCAAAGCTGCAGGTGCCTGCAGGCCTCATCAGGGACTTTTAGATTCGTGGGCAAAACACAGCGTCTGCTTCCTGCTCGAAGAAGCTTTTTTTTTTTTTTCTTTTCTTTTTTTTTTTTTTTAAATCTGTTTCATCAACTGGTTGATATTTTGAGAGGAACTGGTCTCTGTGGCTTTTGAAGAAAGGCAAGCAGAGAGGTGTCTGTGGGCAGGGTGCGTGGGGTAGCCGCCGTGGCAGTCACATGGGAGTCGCCGGGCCGTGGGCTCTTGGTCTGTGAATCCGGCTGAGGCCCTTTCCGGGTTCGGGGGCCTGCGGGGTACCGCTGCGGGCCGAGGTCAGCACACTTCAGTTTGTGACGCCCCACGGATACACCAAAGGCATGAAGTGTCCTCAGAACACCTGCTTTTAAGTCTTAATTTTGACCTTGAACCTGGTTGTCACGGTCCCCTCCGGAGCGGACAGTCGGCCGGGGAGAGCGGGCACTTGTCAACGGCCGCCCGGACCCGCCAGAAAACCCTTCCCGAGCCTTGAGCGGAAGTGCTGACCGGCGTGGAACTTTCCGGTAGCACTCCGCCGACGGGCATGGGAACTGTTTGAAGCAGTGCGCGGTTTTGATTCTCAGCTGAGTAGAAAGAAGCAATTGTCGATGGAGTGAAAGGCGCCTCTGGAGTTAATCCCCTCGGCCAGCCTGCCGCAGGCCGCTGACCCGTGCTGTCTGGTACCCGGGATCAGCACGAGGGGGTGGAATGTGTGGGGCTGACGGAATAAAAGCCCCCCGATGACGCTCACTTTCACCTCTCAGAGTTGGACACCGCTCACGGCCGGTTGGTCGACTGCCAGCCGGTGCGTCGGCAGAGGGAACACGCTGGAGACCAGGCTGAGACTTTGGGGAGATTGAGGGAGAGGAGGGGACGCCGTGTTCTTCCTCCCAGGAGCGCAGGACAGAGGCCGGTTCTGGGGGCCTGCGCCGCCCTCTCCACAGCATCTGCAAGGTGTCCGCGCGATGGCTTACCGCGGTCAGGCCTGACCACAGAGGAGCCAAGGTGAGCGAAAGGCGCCCTGAGAATACGTTGTTCACCCATGTGGCAAATCAGGTCTGCGCGGGCATCAGGGGCCCGGTTAGTTCCCCAGAAGCAGATAATTTACTGACGTGGACCCCAGTGCCCTGAAAGCTAATTTACCTCACTCGGGTGAACAACTCCCTGAGAGCATTGCATCTGGCCCGGTTCGCGACAGACTCAGCCAATTACGATTATTAATTTAATGGGTCAGGTGGGTGCGTCACATGCTTTTAATTTGACTCCTCAAATATCACACCGTCGTTGGAAAAACAGTGCAGAATGTCTGGATGCCTCGGCAGGAAGTTACAGTCGTCTGTCTTTGACTAAATGGGACACGCTTCCCCCCACCCCCAGACCCCTTTGTGATAATGTAGGGGGACGATAATACGGTCTGTACAAAATGCTTGAAGAAATTACATTAACCGAAATGCCGAACCCATCATTTAAATATAAATCTGCGAGGCAGTTTCAAACGCTACCTCCCCGGTCTTGCTGGCTGGGCTGCAGGAGGGTAGGTAATACAAAGCCATGTGTGCCTAAGTGCTTTGTACATTGTAAACTGCCGTGCAGACATAATGTTCTTTCCAGGAAGACTCAATGTGTCCTCTGTGTATCCATAATCCAGGAGCTGGGATAATATCTGACTAAGTGATTCATTTCAGCAAAATGTTGTTTATTTTCTCTAAAAGTTCAACAGTGATGGTGAAACCCAATTCCCAACGAGCTCAGAAACATAAGCTCACACACGAGAAGAGGAACGTTCCCCAAAGCGGATGTTGGCAGGCATTGCCAGAATTTGGTTTTGTCGGGATGAATCAGTAATATTTGTTCTGGGCACTGGTTCTTATCAGGCACAGTCAGCCTGTAGCAGTCACATGCTCTCCTGTGTAGACGTGCACTGGGTTCCATGCTGGGGAAGATGTCTACGACCCAGGCTGGGCTCAGATGCGCGGTGAAGACCGCAGTCCTGGTGAATAAGTGTGTGGAAGGGACGCTGGGAGCCCCAGGAGCTAAGGAGTGATGGATTCTACTGAGCCGGAAAGGTGGGGAGGAGGAGGGGTGGGAGGGTAGAGGGTAGGGGATGGGGAGGCAGCCACCAGAGGCAGGAGGGGGACAAAATGAGCAGAGTGGCGGGAAGGAGGGGTGCCGGAAGAGGATGTGAGGAGGGGAGTCTGGAAGGGCTGGGGATGTCCTGTGGCCAAAGGCCTTGGCTGGCCTTAATGGGATGTTGGGAGGGGTGCTGGTTTCCCCATGTCCGCTGCGGGGCGTCCTGCCGTGTTTCCGCACAGTGGTAGGGTGGGGGTGGGAGACTTAGGACAGCATAGAGCTCGGGGCTCCAGGCTCCCCATAAGGGGACTGCACCTGCAGGCAGTGTCCCCGAGGGCCAACCTCTGCCATCATGCCATCTGCCATCATGGCCACTGTGCTTCCTAATACGAGGGTCTCCTCCCTCTTGCTACTTTATCCCGTAGGGTTTATGATGCCGGGTACTTAAAATCTGTAAGAGTGTCGGCAGTGGCCAACGCTGACTGTTTCTGAGAGCCAGAAACTGTCTCCATTCGACAGATGAGAAAAGGAAGGCCTGAGAAAAAAGTAACTTGCCCAGCATCACACAGCGAGTTAGCCTGCGAGGGCTGTGAGGGCTGGGATGACAGAGACCCCCTCGACGAGGGGATTCAACAACAGACGTTGGCTTCTAGAGACTGGAAGGCCGCAATCAAGGGGATGGCAGGATTGGTTTCCGGTGTGGCCTCTCTTCCCGGCTTGCATATGGCTGCCTTCCTGCTCTGTCCGCACACGGCTTGTCCTCTGTGCAGCTACTCCTGGGCTCTGTTCCTCTGCTGCAAAGGCCACCAGTCATACTGGAGTAGGGCCCCACCCTTGGGACCTGAGTTAACCTCCATTACCCCTCTGAGGTTCCCTGTCCCCAAGTATGGTCCCACTGGGAGTTAGAGCTTCAACATCTGGATTTGGGGGGCACATAAATCAGCCCATAATGTGGGGCCGATCATAGCAGAGCTGGGACAGGAGCTCAGGTGGGCGTGACCACAGGGCCACCTGCAACGGTCTTTATGATATTCTTCTGCCTTAGGCCTTCCAGATGTTTCGAGGTAAGGCCACCATGTTCCTGTCCGTATGTTGGAGAATCGAAAGAGCCCACTTTGTGGGGCTCCGTGTCCTGGTCAACAAACACAATATTCAGAACGTCCTGGCTTGAGAGTTTCAGCATAAATCCTCTTAAGTTTCAGTAAACGGCGGTCGCTTGAAATAAGACGTAGAGGAACGCGTGCTGTCACCAAGCACGTAGCTCCCTCTGTGTGCGGCACAGCTCATAATCGCTAAGGCAGCGGAGACCCTTCAGATGGCTTTTCAAAAGAGACACTGAAATAGTCCGTGGTTTCGGTGGATGCTTTCCCGGGCAAAGGTAGCTCTTCGGGACAATGAGCAGATGTCAGGCCTGTGGCTGGGGGTGGCCAGGAGACGCTGCTTGAGTCCGCGAGTGCCTATGGTTCTGGGGTTTATCTTCCAGCTCCCCTGCTGGCCTTCCAGACACACACGATCAGTTGTGTCCCAAGTCACCTGACCTGTCCCTTTGATAGAGGCCACAGTGCTGTGTGTTAGTGTATCCCAGGTAGAGGGGAGGCCCAGAGAGACCTACATCTCATTCTTGAAAGGGGTGGCAGGAACGCCAGGACCTCACCGTGAAGGTTCAGATCCCGACGCGTGACGCGTGGCTGCAGACCCTTCACCACAGTCCGCACGTTTGCCAACGCCGTGTGGAAACAGAGGGTTTGCGACGACGCCTGAGGAGTCCTAGCATCACAGTCTGACTTCATTTCTGTTCCGTTGAGCAGCTGTGAACGGAAGATGCGGGGTCTCTGCATGTGAGAACCTCGACCACAGACAGGCACTCCTCCCAAGCCGGCTTTTGTCCTTTGTGAATAGAACGTGGACACCTGTCTTCCAGAGGAGTCACACCGGCTATCAAAATCGCACATTTTGTGTAAAAAACAGCGAGAGCGGAACCCCGTAGGGCGTTTGGCTGCTGGACTGGACACTTTGCCCCCAAAATGTGGGCGGGGCCCAGGCCTTACCTGCTGGTACCCCAGGCGTCCTGGGGCCACCGTGGCCCCAACGCGTGCTCTGGGCCCACGGCGGGCTCCTGCTTGGTGCTGGCTCCGGAGCCTCTCGCCCCGAGTTCTAGAGAAGGGCTCCCCTTCTCAGGAAAGACAGCAGGCAGTGACATTTTCGCCAGGTCGTTTTGAGTAGCAAAAGCACCCTCTCCTTTCCCGCATCTCGCCAAGGGGACCTCTTTCCAGCTGACTTGGCGATGACCGGGTTTTCAGAGCCTTGGTACCAAAGCTGGCAGCCGTAATTAAACAAGTAGGTATTTGACGAAATAGTAGAAGACAAGCACGGAAGGGTTTAGGCACGGGAAGTGTATTTGTACGTAGACATCTTTCATAAAGTACCGAATAATACGGTTATGTTTCTAGACAGGCAAAATAGATACAGTGAACATCTCAGGGCCTCCCCAGACCTAGTCTTCCCCGATTGCGTGAGACCTGCACCCCGCTGTACTTACCTGTTCCCATTTCCACCTGCTTAGGAAGTCCGCACAGTTAGGCAGGTTATTGCTGTGCTGGGCTTAGAACAGCAGTGCAGGCCTCCTTCCCCGGGTGCCTGTTGCGCATCAGTTACTGTACTAGAGGCCGTAATGAGATGAGCTCATTTGATTCCCCGCCGACCTAGGGCGGCACTCCTGCCGGCAGCAGACGAGGAGTCCAAGGCTTTGGGAGGTCAGGTCATGCCGTAGACGAGGTCTCCGCACTAACAGGCGTCAGAGCTGGGATTCAAATCCAGGAGTTCTCTTGAGTTTCTTTCTAGAAAAGTCTTCCCTGCCCCATTCCCACTGACTGCAAGTGTCCTCACAGCGACCGTCTTTTCTAAACCGGATCAAAATTCAAGTAGATGGTAGCCTTGCCTTGTGGGGTTCCATGTTTCACACGGGGCCATCCTCGAAAGCGTGTGCTGTCTGGCACCTAGACCGACCCTGGTACCCATGTGGCAGCATGACCCAGGGTCACCTTCAGGCCCCGAGGTTGACCGATTGATCAGGGCTGGCTCGTGAGAGATTTTCACCCGTCTAGGCACATGGGGTCACTTGGGACTCCTTCCCTTCCCTCGTTGAACACGTATGGCTTTGGTTGCTACTGGTCCCTTTTATCTTCCTGTCTTTGGGGCCCAAGTGGAATGCCTTCTGTTCCACAAAAACCTACCTTGTCCTCAAGGAGAGGTAATGGCTCTTCGCCCTCCTCCTTCCAATGACACTTCATCAGGTCTTGGGATCTTGGCCGCCATCTTGTCTGATGAATCTGCTGGTGCGCTTCACGCATCTGCTCCCCTGCCTGCTC
The DNA here is from genome assembly GCF_018350175.1 of Felis catus. Taxonomy (NCBI): domain Eukaryota; kingdom Metazoa; phylum Chordata; class Mammalia; order Carnivora; family Felidae; genus Felis; species Felis catus. Next base: position 216,764,811 of record NC_058375.1, read on the forward strand.
ACACGCTTACGCAGGGGTGCTGGCTGGCGGAGCTCCTCTCCTGCAGTGGTGAGTAGGGGGAGAGTAGAAGTAGTAGACGAGTAGGCCGCTATTGTAAACTTTGACGTTTGTTGTAAAGAGTGTGTTCCATTGGAGAGGTTGTACTCAGCGTTGGTCTGTATTTGAAAAATTGCATAAGTTTTAATTCAGTGTTCTTTATGTTTGATTCTTGCATGTACCTAGAATACTATATTTAGGTGTGACACGAGAGGTACATTTTTAAAAATTTTTCTTTTAATGTTTGTTTATTTACTTTTGAGAGAGAGAGAGCACAAGTGGGAGAGGGACAGAAAGAGGGGGAGACACAGAATCCAAAGCAGGCTCCAGGCTCTGAACTGTCAGCAGAGAGCCTGACACGGGGCTTGAACTCACGAACTGTGAGATCATAACCTGAGCCGAATTTGGGCACTTAACTGGCTGAGCTCCCAGGTGCCCCAAGAGGTATATTTTTTAACCTTCAAAGAAGCAAACCATTGTCAGTGACCAAAATGATTTTCAAAAACTTTTTTTCTAGAACCTCTCTGCTACTTTTTATCATTCATACAGAAGAAATTCCATCTAAGTATCTTCATTGTGTGTCTTGGTTTGTAAGAATTTTTTTATGTCAAACCCGCAAATTCATAACACTGGAGTGTTCTGTAATTGCCAGATTTTTACCCCAGATTTTACCTCACTCTACATCAACTACAGCCTTCGTGATTGTAATTTGTGCTGAAACAAGAATATGTTTATCCTCACAATGTTATTCTATAGGGAAATAATTCATATTATTTTTTTTTTTAATTTTTTTTTCAACGTTTATTTATTTTTGGGACAGAGAGAGACAGAGCATGAACGGGGGAGGGGCAGAGAGAGGGAGACACAGAATCGGAAACAGGCTCCAGGCTCTGAGCCATCAGCCCAGAGCCCGATGCGGGGCTCGAACTCCTGGACCGCGAGATCGTGACCTGGCTGAAGTCGGACGCTTAACCGACTGCGCCACCCAGGCGCCCCTAATTCATATTATTTTTAATGTGCATTAAATTTTATGGAGATACATAAACATATCTGTTGTACAGACATACCACTGTGGCTATAAGTAACCCTCAGGAGACAATTCAGAAATGAAAAGCCACAAGAAGCAAATAACATGGATGGATATTTGGCCTTTCTTTGCTAATACCCAAAGTATTGGAAATTTAAAACAATGAGAAGTAATTTTATGCTTTGTTTTATAACTAACAAAGCATGATAAAATTCTACTCTTAGCAAAAGTTAGTTTAACAAGAATGTTTAGGGGCGCCTGGGTGTCTCAGTCGGTTAAGCGTCCGACTTCAGCTCAGGTCATGATCTTGTGGTTCACAAGTTTGAGCCCTGCATCGGGCTCTGTGCTGACAGCTCAGAGCCTGGAGCCTGCTTCACATTCTGTGTCTCCTTCTCTCTCTGCCTGTACCCTGCTCACGCTCTGTCTCTCTCTCTCTCAAAAATAGACATTAAAAAAAAGAATGTTTTAGAAACGCATTGCTGTGTTACTGAACATTGGATGATGTAGCAGTACATAAAGGATGTAAAAAATCCTATTCACTTTGTCCTATTAATCTCTCTGCTAGAAATTTATCTCAAAGGAATGAATGATTCACCAAGAGAAAGGGACAGAATCTTAGATGTACAAAAATGTTCATAGCAGAGTTATTTATAATATCAAAACCCTGGGAACTACAGATGTCCCACAACGAGGACTTAATTAGTGATGGTCACCTAATAGTGCTAGGTAGACAGCGTCTGGAACTTTCAGAGACCATTTAGAGGTGTGACAAGTGTTTGTGAAATAATCACGGAGAGCGTAAAGCTGTGTGTTTATAATAATCAGATCACCAAATGTATACTTGGTTTCAAGTTGGGTGAATAGGAAGACAATGAGAAACAAAGAAGGCCTTTAATATTTTCAGCTTCTGGTTGTGAAATAATTTTGCAAAAGCTGCAGCAACAGCGTCCCCCAAGCCCCGCGCCCAGCGCCCCCTCAGGCCGGCAGGTGCACCCAACCCCAGTGCAGCGATCACCGCCGGGCACAGACGGCAGCACTGTGCGCTGAGCTCCTCCGCAGACCTCGTTCTGACTCCATACCTGGCTGCAACCCGGGGTCCCCGCGTGCGTGGGGTCGCTTCACCCCCTTGGCCACCTCCACCCCGAGAGTGTTCCGTGGTCTTCCGTACCTTCCGGAGCTTGCTGCCTTCTTAGGAATGCCGATCGGGTGTATGTCGAGTGCCCTTCAGCACGCCCTGCCTGGAGTGACTGAACTGAGGCTGGGCCTCTTGGGCTGGGGTACCGCAGGAGCGTCGTGTCCTGGGTGCCCTCAATAGGGGGCACGTGAGAGCCACGCAGCTTCCTGTCGGTGGCGTTGACCTTGGCCATTTGGCTAGGGTCGGCTCTGTCAGGGTTCCCTGTAGGAAGTGATTATTTTTCCCTTTGCTGACAACGAATTGATGAATATCTTGGGGAAATACTTTGAGACCACGGTGATAGTCTATAAAAACGTTTTTAATGAAAGAAGTTGCATTCAATAAGTAGGTTTTAAAAAATGAAGACAATTTCCTTCTGATCAATGTGCGTTGTCTTGAATAAAATGCCCTGGGTGCCGTGTGTGTGTGTGTGTGTGTGTGTGTGTGTAAGTAGAGCAAAGCTAAATTTCCCCTCCTTCACACGGAATGAGCTAGAAGTCTAAATACCACGAAATGCCTCTTCCAATCAAGGAAATTTCAACGTCAGTAGTTACATATACGCTAGTACTCTTAAACACTTACTGGCCTTTTAGTAATATGCACCACGCAAAATTATTTCGCAGCCCAAAAGGACAGCTAAGGGGAGCCCCATAGCTGTGAGGAAGAGCCTGGAGGGGGGGTGGGTGGGGTGGGGGAGGTGAGGAGGAGCCCCAAGTGGGCGGGAGGAACCCCCAGGGCAAGTAGGTGCTATCAGCATTGGGAGTGTGAGGGACCAGGTGAGAGTGGAGAGGCAGTTTGCAAACTTACAGGGAGCCAGAGGCTGTGGGCCTTGGAGGGTGAGCACACAGTAGGTTCTCAGCGGATCCTAAGAGCAAGTAAAGCTCTGAGCGTCACTCTGGCCCAGGTGCGATGCCAGGTTGGTGTAATGCAGGAAACTTCATGCAGGTCTCCTTCTGCCAACCAACATGTGTTGGGTTTCATCTCAGATCTTTTTTTTTTTTTTTGCATGAAAATTGAAGTTCTATTTGAGATTTCTCCTATTTTTTTTAAGTAATTCCTTACGTATTCATGTATCTGTGTATTTTTGTAATATATTAATAGAAACAAATGCTATGTATTAACCGTAAGAGGTTTTTTTCCCCTCCTGATCATTCCATTTTTACCCAAACAATCATGTGCTCTGCTGGTGTTCATATGGGACTTAGAGTGGCCTCGCGTAACAAGCATGCTGTTTCCAAAGCCGGACGAGGTCCGCGGTTTACACGTGGGGAAACTGAATCCCAGGGAAGGTTCTGTGACTTGCCCAGGGTTCCACCTCATTATGTGACAGGATCCAGGACCCGTCTCTTCAGACACTCACTCCAGCGCTCTTTCCACTATTAACGCAGACATCCTGGGCATCTTCTTCTCCCTTGGGCTTAAAAATAGGTGGAAATAACAAATAATGTTTGCACATACCCTGATTATATTGCGACTGGCCACTTTTTTCCTAAGTTGCGTCCTGAAGCTCCCTACTGTTTGATCTCACTATTGTGAAAACGAGGAAGAGAATAACTAAAAATGATCACGTTTGCAAGGACCTGGTTCCTGTGCCATTTATTTATCCAGCAGGCTCGCCGATGCCCCCACCGCAACCCAGTGAGACTCGGGGGTGCTTTTCTTTACGTTTTACAGATGATCAAGGTGAGGCTTCGCTCGCACGATTTCCTAAAGCCTGTAGGAGGCAAAGACGGGATTCAAACCCACGTCTGCCTCTTTCCAGAGCCCCCCCGCCCCCCCCCCCCCCCCCCCCCCCCCCCCAGTCTTCGCAGTTAACGGCCTCATCTCCGGCTGAGCTTGCCGTGTGACTCCCTCGGTTACAGTAAACATCCAGGCACCGGGTAACCCAGAGGCCGCTGCAGCCGCGTCTCCTAAATGACGCCGGCACGGCGGGGCCTTCGGCTGGGGGCACCCGCGCTCCACGGTACAGCCAGACCTTCCGCGACAACTCCTTCCCACCGCCCACCCCCCACCCCCGTTCCAGAAACCCTCTAAGTATATTCCGCAGCGGTTGTTTGTAATTGGAGTATCTGGAATTCACTGTGGTTTTAATTAGTTGATTACTAGTTCTTTAAAATGTACTGTACTCACTGTGGGTCTTGCAAATTGGTAACTGGTAGCTACCAGTATAATTAAATATTTCAGAGCACTTGGCTACAGCGGCATTGAACTGTGAAGAAATAATATTGTATAGCCAATCAAAAAGAGATCCTTGTAAACTCATTTACGGCGGCAGTGTGTGTTAGGGCCATCATAGACATGCTTACTGTAGGAGAAATTAAAGATACAATTTTGTGCTAAGAGGCAATATAGAAATTAGTTCCTGAATTACTTGTTAATTGATTTGGTAATTCCCTTGGGTCTGTATGCTCTTCTCCCCCCCCCCCTTTTTTGTTGTTGTATTCAGTTAACGGTGACTGTTCCCAGAGCAATAAAAATATTTTTCACACTTAGATTAGCTACGTCCTTCCATCAGACTGCTCGCATTCGTATTTGCAGAACCAAAAAAAAAAAAATACCTGCCTTAACTACAACCAGCATATTGTTGTTTTATGTGTTCTCATCAAGGTAACCAGCGCGTGCATTTGTGGCACTGGATAATTTCAGCAAAAAGGAAGCGCATTTTTATGTCTCGTGTTTGAGGAGGTTTCTCTGATTTTTTTCCCCCCTTTTCCTAATGGAAGCCCTCATTTTATTATCAACAGCGGAAGAGATTTGGCAGACTTGATTTATGGAAGTCTTATTGTTTGCAATTCAGCAAGAATAACCGTACAAAAGGCCATTTGTAGGAAAGTGCAGATTGCTCCTAGAAATGATACTGGGAGAGGAGGAGGCCTGTTTCTCCTGTGGCGATTGAGGGTGGGTCAGAGGAGAGCACTGTGCCCCACAGGCTGGCAGGGGGAGCGCCTGGGGCCCGGCTCCCTGCCTCGGGGCTACCCCTTCTCCTCCTGCCGGCTGACGGACGGGAAACGACGTTGGGCTTCGTGTATGAATTCATGCTGCTCTGTGCGGGAGGCAGCGACCGTCGTCCTTCGGGACTTTTGAGACCAGACACGGTGGCCTCATACACATTTCTCGTACCTTTTGGCTGTACTTGGGGCCCAAAAGGGGATATAGAAGACTCCTTACCAAATAGGGTTACCTTAATCTGAGGCCAGTCGGTTATATTTTCTGTTGCCCTCCCCCCCCCCCCCCCATCACCGACGTGTCTAAGCATCATTATGCTTTGGCTAAATTCAGGGCAGTGGATGTGCATTTCAGCGTCTGCTCTTAAAAACCTGTGACGATGATTTATATTCAGTTGGGCAAAGCGGACCGTGTTTGCATTCAGCCCTGTCTCTATTAAAAAGTACGAAGGTACGGCAGTAAAAGGTAACGTTGATTCTGAAATGTGAAAGCCCTCCCAGTTTTAAGAGGCGTCCTCCGTTGGGCTACTGTTGAGCATGCCCTTTGGCGAAAGAGACGCCTGGCCGGTCGTTGGCTTTGGTGGGCAGACAGGGACTGCTTGTGTGTGCCCTGTGCTCGAGAGGGAGTCCTTCTCGCTGCCCACAAATGGGGTGGCTGCTGTTTCCCTTGTTTTCGTGGTTCTTTTGGGGCCCATAAGGCAAAATGCAGCCTCTGCCAGGAGGTAACTGCTTGGGCACACCTGGCACCTGACTAAGGCTAACAGGTGTGTGCCCAGCCTCACCGTCGTGCACCGTGGTTCCGTTTATTTCTAACTCCATCTAAGTCCATCCACTCCCCTTACCCCCCGTCTTCAATCTTTTCTCGCATGGCCAGCCATCTTGAAAGTTCTTCGTGCAGGTTCCTCGGGAACTTGACCTTTTATCACTTTCCTCCACCGATTATTTCAAAATGACCCGAATTTAGCTTCGCAACCCCGGAAGCGGTGGTTTTATAGCCCCCTCCCCAATGCCTCTGACCTTGCTGGAGTTAGAAAAGTGCTTTCAGTTTTCAGGTGGCACGGACGGTGGCTCCCTTGTTAGAGAACTTAGCACCAGGTCCCATCACTGACCCTGAAGTGGGGTGGGGGCAGTTCACAAGCCTGGGGAGTTTCGTAGTCTTGAATTGTGCCTCTCTCCACACTGCCGAGAAGAAATACGTCCCCTCGAGGGATTAGAAGGACACAGCTCTAAACGCTGTATTTTTTAAATATATGTGACTTTTATCTCCAGTTTCATAAGTGTATCTTACACTTGAGTATGTTTTCTGTGGCTAAATTGCTGATTGTCTCCAAATGTTTGAGTGAAGTTCCTGCTCCACTAAAGCTCACCTTGCTTATTTACCAGGGCCCTGACCTGAGCTCCCCAGTGTTTACCGGGGCCCTGACATGAATGCCCAGGGTTTACCGGGGCCCTGACCTGAGCACCCCAGGTACAGATCATAGGCACATCTCCTGCCATGCAAGGACTGAGAGATTTGGAGCAGGAAGTGAGGGCTGGCAGTGAATCTCCAAGGCGATGAATATTTCTCCATGATATTTCTCATGATATTTCTGCACTTTAATGACTATTTCTACTAATACTTGTACTAATAATTTTTAATGGTTCACACTGAGTAGATGACATTTTGATACATTAATGAACCTTATCAATGACTTTTAAAAGTTCTCTGGCCTGCCAAGAGGCCTTGCCCCGGCCCCCCAAAGGAAGGGTGAGAGTGGAGTGTCCAGAGTCATGACCCCCTCGCGGGCTCTCTGTGAGCTGTAAATAGTGGGTGCCACACCAGACACCGGCTTTGAGAGTCAAGTCCGTCACCACCTTGGGTCAGAGGCGCTGACTCCCACTTCCAAGGTCTGTCGCAGAGGATCTCCCTTCAGAATCATCTGCTTGCACTGAAATCTGTCAGAATACTTGAGAAGCCTGAGCCTCATGAGCGGAAGGGCGTTGCACAGCGGTGGCTGTGTTTGGCTGGGAGGCAGAGGGCCCACGGGGGGCCTGCGGGTCAGGAGAAGCTTAAGGAATTGGAAATGCTGGAGATTTGGACCAGGCGGCTCAGGGACACTCCCGCTGTGGGTGCACGAGGCCTCCCGGGGACCGAAGCTTGCCTGGGCCACCGTGGGTCCCAATGATGGGGTGTGTTTGCTCTAGAAGGTGGGGGCGATTGGACAGGATCATGACAGATGTCCCAAAGAGAGGACAGTGCAGATAATCGTAGTGACTTTGCTTTTTGGGGGACGAGGGTTTTCTGGTTTGTTCTTGGGTTTCCGGGAAGTAATGGACATGACTCTGGTACCTTCTTGGGTGCAAGATTTGCCACAAGAGGAAACCCGTTGAAAACAATGAAATAAGAGCCAACCGATGCTGTGACCCGTGCCAGGCCCTGGGGCTGACCCGTCCGCGTGTCAGCCTGCTCGAACACACACACAAGGTTTGTTCGGGTTTTTTTTTTTTTTCTTTTTTAACCTTTTTGGCAACTGGTGTATCCCAAGCCTCTAGAACAGTAGGCTCTCAATAAATAGTTACTGAATGGAAAAAACCCTCAGTGGTCACAACCACCTTATGTGGGTAATAGCCTACTTCCCATTACCCAGACCGAGCGAGCGCTGGGAGAAATCAAGTCTCTCACTCAGTGTCACACAGCCTGGAAATGGTATCGCCGAGGCTCGGGTATTATGTGACTTCCCAGGAGTCAACGTTTGTTCTGGAAGGACCCGAGGAGGCTCGGCGAGGACCCGCCCGGCGGAGGGTGCCTTAGCTGATAAACTTCTGGAGCTGGAGGGCTGGAGGACGGGCCAAGGTAGGATTCAGGCTTGAGTTTCCCTGCACAACGAGTTGCCCTCAGAGTGGAAGGTGGAGAGAGTTCTGGGAGCTTTCGCTCACCTGGGCAGTGTCCCAAGTGCACTCGAAGACTGCGGAGTCCGCGTGTCACGTGCGTGTGACGTGCGTGTCACTGGGTGGCGCACGGCTGAGCACGGGCTGGGCCGCGCCAGGGTAACGGGTACCTTCTCCCGGGGCTCACGGCACCTTTACCGCTCTTCCCCCCGCGGGTGCCTCCGAGAAAGGGCGGAGCTCGTGTCCTGCAAATGAGGACACTTGGGGCTCGGTCCTCAGTCTTGGAGAATCGGGTGTTACCGTTTGGAGCGGTCGTTCGACGGGCTGCTGGGAAGAGGTCGGTCTCGGGATCTGGGACGGCGTGGACCGGGAGGGTGGCGTCAGGACGTTCCCTACAGCCCGCGTGTCTCGACGGTTCGCCACGCTGCGGACTTGCAGTGGAACCTAGCCGTCCTCGGCCAGCATTGTCCTGGGGCCTGCAGAGGACCGCCTTCCGCTGCCCCCGTTCCTAGCGGGTTCTGACAGTGCGGGGGGAGCCGGGCCACTCGTGACCTTTGTCACAATTCCATTTTATTGGTCACGGATTAATTTCCTTCGTGTCCTTTATAGCACGGGGCAGCCTCCGCACCGTGTCACCTTGATTTCCGAAGGCGGACGTCTTTTCAGGACGGACACCCTGTGCCGTGTTAACCAGGTTCTGACTGGCTGAGAACTGAGCAAGAAAGGACCGCGGCTGGGTGTCTGAGTCAGTGTTGGCCAAATAGGCGCTGACTGCCGCAGAGGATTCATTCACGTTGCAGGGGTCTGGTAGTGTTCCTTCCCTTCTGCGGGGAAAATCGTTGGCTTTTTATACATCGTAAAGAGGTTTCTTTCTAACGTTGACGATAAATGCTTTTTAGTTTTGCAGACCACATACCTAATTTCTCTATCTGTGTCTTTGTGGGAAATCCCACGCACGTGGGAGCGTTTGGTGTCCAAGCACGTGACTTCCGTCCTTGCAGTGCTGGGCCGTGGCTTTGTGCTGGGCTGTGCGGCAGGCGCGGGACGGACAGCAGGCTCCCTCGGGCCAGTGCCGGGGACAGGAAGACCTCAGCGTGGGGGGCGTATGACCCAGAGCTGGGGCACACTCTCCCAGGAGGGAGGGGGGGCAGAAAGGGCAGCGTGAACAGCGTGCCGTGGGCAGTGGGTGCGTGGTGGGGGGCAGGAGAAGGGGCTGCGGGAAATGACAAGTTCATGGTGACGGACAGCCCTGCAAGTGGACGCTCTGCAAATGGCAGGAAGGGTCAGGAGTGGGTGATGCAGGGCTTGGATGGCGGGGGGAGCGCCACCTCTGGAGACACAGGTGGGACCTGAGGCGGGAGCTTCCACAGACGTGTGATGACCCCACCCACGAAAGAGGTGGGAGAACCGAGTGGGGACGCCCTCGGAAGGCGTGGACGGGAGCCGCCTCGGCTCTGTGAGTTGTCGTGATGATGTCAGGTGGCTGGCACTGGCCTTGGCTATTTTGGTGGCCGTGGCGGGTTGGTTGGCTTAGCAAAGTAGTTGTGTTTCCCCAGGCCGCTTAGTCACGTGGTAGCTTGTGTTTCTCTCTGCACTTCGGTGATGTCGGCGAGCGAATGTGTGCTCTCAGGCACCAGAGGGAATCTATGCCGTCAGGCTCGGGCAGAAGCAGCCACCGAGTCTCCTCTGGTTGTGAGGCCATTGAAGCAGGAGACACGTTCGTTGGTTTTCTCTCAAAGGATTCCTTTCCGTGAACGTCCAGCGATTCAGAAAACCCCCGCTAAGCATCCTGGCCTCAGGGGAGTGCAGGTCGGGAAGCTTACCGTTCAGAAAGATGAAGGTTCTTCTTCACAAGATGCTTTGCAGGCCGGGGGGCACTCGGGCTTCCTTTTCGGAGAGCCAGCCTGGGCTGGGGGCAGTCCCCAGGCAGCCCCCGAGGGTCTCCGGGCCCCGGAGGCGTCCCCCCGCGTTAACAAGCTGCCCACACCACCCGCCTCACAGCAGGTTGTGAAGGTGTTTACAGATCACTTCTTCCGTGGGATTTTTCGCTTGTCTTCCATCGGATGCTGAGAACGATCACGTCCTTCTCAGATGCACCTGTCAGTGAGTCCAGCGGGCAGCTCTTAAACATCGGTCATTAGTTGTCCACGACCAGAAAGGGGCGGGGACTCGGGAGATGTCAGTGGGGAGTGATATTGTCGCCATGCGTCCCCAGTAGGTGAGTTAAGGCATTTGTGTGAGGCTGGCACGGCATACGTTTACAGCACGTCTCGTGGCCAGGAGCGGGCACAGGACTCGTGCTGATGCTGGCACCTCTTGGACGCTCTTCGCGGTGATGAGAGCTGTTGGTGGCTCTCTCCTCCTCCCTCTCCTCTTCCCCCCTCCCTCGCTGTCTCTCTCCCTACCTCTCCTCCCTCTCTCCCCCTCCTCCCTCTCTCCCCCCGCCTCCCTCTCTCCCCCTCCTCCCTCTCTCCCCCGCCTCCCTCTCTCTCCCCCGCCTCCCTCTCTCCCCCTCCTCCCTCTCTCCCCCTCCCTCTCTCCCCCTCCCTCTCTCCCCCTCCTCCCTCTCCCCCCCCCCTCTCTCCCCCTCCTCCCTCTCTCCCCCCTCCTCCCTCTCTCCCCCTCCTCCCTCTCTCCCCCTCCTCCCTCTCTCCCCCTCCTCCCTCTCTCCCCCTCCTCCCTCTCTCCCCCTCCCTCTCTCCCCCTCCTCCCTCTCTCCCCCTCCCCCCTCTCTCCCCCTCCCTCTCTCCCCCTCCCCCCTCTCTCCCCTCCTCCCTCTCTCCCCCTCCTCCCTCTCTCCCCCTCCTCCCTCTCTCCCCCTCCTCCCTCTCTCCCCCTCCTCCCTCTCTCCCCCTCCTCCCTCTCTCCCCCTCCTCCCTCTCTCCCCCTCCTCCCTCTCTCCCCCTCCTCCCTGTCCCCCTCCTCCCTCTCTCCCCCTCCCTCTCTCCCCCTCCCTCTCTCCCCCTCCCCCCTCTCTCCCCCTCCCCCCTCTCTCCCCCTCCTCCCTCTCTCCCCCTCCTCCCTCTCCCCCTCCTCCCTCTCTCCCCCTCCCTCTCTCCCCCCTCCTCCCTCTCTCCCCCCCCCTCTCCCCCTCCTCCCTCTCTCCCCCTCCTCCCTCTCCACTTCCTCTTTTTCCTCTTCTTTCTACTCATCATCACCAATAGATTTTCATTTTTAGGACAGTTTTAGATGCACAGCACAATCAAGCAGAAGAGACAGAAAGTTCCCCCAACCCCCCTCCCCAAACACACCCAGCCCCCTCCACCGCCACCACCCAAACCACAGCAGCACCTGCCTGCGTTGACACAGCAGTGTCACCCAGAGTTCACAGTGTCCCTCGATGTGTACGTTCTGTGGGTTTGCACGTACGTACGGTGACATGTCCCATCGTTACGGTGGGTTTCACCGCCCTGAAAATGCTCCGTGCTCCCCCTGCTCATCCCTCCTCCCCCACCGCTGCAAACCGCTGACCTTTTTATTGTGACCGTACTGTTGCCTTTTCCAGAACTGCGTGTCGCACAGTTGGAATCACAAAGCATGTTGCTTTTTCAAAGTTGCTGCTTTCACTTAGTAACACGCATTTAAGGTTCCTCCACGCCTCTTTATGGCTTGATAGCTCATTTCTTTTTAGTGCTGGATACCATTGCGTTGCCTGGCATAACACCGTTTGTGTATCCGTTCACCTACTGAAGGACACATCTTGGTTGCTCCCGAGCTTTGGCATTTTGAGTAAAGCTGCTCTCTCAGACGTTTGCGTGCGGGTTTTGGTATGGATGTAAGTTTCCATTCATTTGTGCAAATACCGAGGAGTGTGGTTGCTAGATTGCACGGTAGGAACATTTTTAGTTTGGTGAGAAGAAGCGACCAGACGGTCTTCCCGAGCGCCCGCACCCCTCGCGCCCCGCCCCCCCCCTCCCCCCCCAGCAGTGAATGAGCGCTTCTGTCTATCGACGTCCACGCCAGCGCTCCATGTCATCACTGCTCAGGACGCGGGCCGTTCTCACAGGTGTGAAGGGCTATCTCGCCGTCCTCGTCCGCAATTCCGTAGTGACCTGTGACGCTGAGCGTCCTCGCTCAGCTTGCTTGCCATCCGTGCATCTCTCTTGGTGAGGTTTCTGTCCCGATCTTCTCACTTCCCAGCCGGAGCGGGTTGTTTTCCTCCTGTTGGTTTTTAAGAGTTCTTTGTACGTTTCGGCTAGCGCTCCTTTATCAGAGGTGTCTGTGGCAGCCTGTGGCTTGCCTTCTCGTTCTCTGATCTCCCCTGCTTTCCCTTCTAATAATCATCCTTCCGTGCTCCCCACCATCAGTATCAGTGTGCCCCTTTCCCTGTGATGTTGGGCTGGTTCGGTTTGCCTGTAATGTTTCATCAGGTGTTTTCTTTAGAGGTTAGTGGAATGCTTGCATGCATTTCAGCCACTCTACACGGTATGGAAATGCGTCCTCAGAATCCTCAACTCTTCTGTTACATAATTGGTCAGAAGCCTGAGCAATTCGTCCAAGTACTTTATTACACATTGTGCCACATTTAGAACGGGTGAAATACCTTATAAGCAATATCTTACAGGCGTTCTAAACTTAATTCTAATTAATAAGCATTCAGGAATGTGCAGAAGTTCTTATGAATAATAACTCTCCCTGTCCCATGTCACTGGCAACATCTGCAATTGACAGCTGGGGGAGTAACCCCGTTGCCTGTTTGCTTCTGTGTTTATTGGCTAGAGTAACCCTGTGCAAGGGGGAACGTACCCACCCCCAGATAAGAAGACACGTAAGCCCCAGCACACAATGCAGATCAGTATCCGGGGGGAGGCTGGCTGGCTCTCCCTACTTTTTCGCAGGCATATTATGGGAAGCCGCACCTCCCCAAAAGGCAGGATCGCCTTTGGCTGAGACCCCGTCACATCTGATTCTTGAGGCGTGGACCTGGTCGCAGGTAGTGAGGCTTAGGGGTGCCGATGGGCTGGGGATCTAAGCAGAAGGGGACAAGGCAGCTTAGAGCAGGTCAGGTGTCTTTGGAGAGAGGGAGGAAGGATTGTTGCATTCAGCAGGCAGGCAGGCTGCTGGGTGCAGGGATTCTCAACCCGGGCAGCACTGCAGAAGGACCCTTGGCCTGCAGCCAGGGTGAGGGCGTCGGCAGGAGCACCTTGCGAGCCTCGGAGACTGGAGGGAGGCCAGGAAATGTGGGGGGTTGCTTGGCAGGGCTTGGAGCTGGGGTGGGGAGAAGAGGCTCCCCTGAGGGTGGAGAGGAGCCACAGACGGCCAGGATGGGGGAGGAGAGCGGGAGGGCTGGGTTTAATTGTTGCAAACTACAAAAGCCCGATAGTAGTTCGGGCTCATTGTATCAAAATTAGAAAACACACATGGTGAGAAAGGAGAAAAGTCATCGGTGTTGCTAACCCCTGAGCTGACAGTGGTTACCGCTTTTTCAGACACCTGTTGGAGTTTCCTGTCCCCTGCACCTGTGCAGACTCGCCCCTGTCTCCTGGCCCCCACAGAACATCTGTGTCACCCTGGTTGGTCCCCTCTGCTCTGGGCTCCATGAGGGAAGGAATGGTGACTGTTGGTTATGGTTAATATCATAATGGTGCCCAGTAAATGCTTCTTGAATGCACGGATGGAATGGTAACTGGTGTATCTTCAGTTGTATTTCCGAGACGAGATCGCACTGTGTAGGCCATTGCCAACCTGCTTCTGGTTCCCAGCCTTTGGGCCTCGGAGGCGTTCTTGAGGCTCATTATCCACAGATCCGTTTGCCCTCCTGGCTCCTGTTGTTGGGCAGCAGAAGGGGTGCAGGGACATCCGGGCAGCTGGATCGCGCTTGTGCTCATTCTCCCCAGCTTCCCTGGTATAAGTTTCCAGCAATAGATTTGCTTGGTCAAAGGGCATAGGGATTCGAATCTTTAGATACGTATTTCCAAGTTGCTCTCCAGAAGAAAAAAAAAATTTACTCTTTTAGGAGCAATATTTCTACATACGGCTACATTTGGGTATTTTGTGTGTGTGTGTTTTCATCCAAATGGGTTTCTAAGGATTGTTTAGTATTACATTTTCCCGTGTGAAAAAGACAAACTTCCTTTATTGTCCATTTTAAAAATTATTGTCATTGTCTCCCTTTATTTTGTGTGTGTGAAGTACATGTCTGACCGTCGGCTCATTTTTCCACTGGTGTTCCCATCATTGGCCTGTTAACTCACTATTTGTTAGCCGTTTCAGCCACTTGTGTGTGTGTGTGTGTGTGTGTGTGTGTGTGCGCGTGCGTGTGTGTTTAATATTTATTTTCGAGACAGTGCGAGTCGGGGGAGGAGCAGAGAGGGGCGGACAGAGGATCCCAAGCAGGCTCTGTGCTGACAGCTGGAGCCCGATGAGGGGCTCGAACTCACGAACCGTTGGAGATCACGACCTGAGCCACAGTCGGTCACGCAACCGACTGAGCCACCCGGGTGCCCCAGCCGTTTGCTCTTACATACTTTTCACAATTTCTTCATTTACCTTTTGGCTTCCACTTTATTTGTGGTAATTTTTGGCATTGTCCAGTTTTTCCAGAATTTTGGAGTCAAGTCTTCTTAAGACTGTGTTTCCTCCTTTATTACGCTTTAAAGGTCTTCTGTTCTCCCAAGTCCTTCTGGAACTTCATCCTTTTCCCGCTGACCTCCTTGCTTCCTTCAGCTAGTTAACCTTCTGTCGATGGGGAACATTATCCACTTTGTGCTCGTCTGAATGCCGCCTTGATCACATTCTGTAAGCTCTCAGAGTCTCGGGAACTCCGTCTCTGTTCCGTTGGTGGGGTCCACGCTGTACTCCATCAAGTACAGGTTTTGAACTAAGCCTTAAAATCTGTAGGAGAGGGGCTTTTATAGAAGGGTGGGGGGGGGCGCCTGGGTGGCGCAGTCGGTTAAGCGTCCGACTTCAGCCAGGTCACGATCTCGCGGTCCGTGAGTTCGAGCCCCGCGTCGGGCTCTGGGCTGATGGCTCAGAGCCTGGAGCCTGTTTCCGATTCTGGGTCTCCCTCTCTCTGTGCCCCTCCCCCGTTCATGCTCTGTCTCTCTCTGTCCCAAAAATAAAAAAGTAAAAAATAAAAAAAAATTAATTAAAAATAGAAAAAAAAAAAAGAAGGGTGGGGAGGAATGGTTGGTAGGTGACCTTGAGAGGGGAGCCAGTGCTGTCCCACCCCTTCCTTCTGTCCCCACAGAATTGGTGCTAGTTATCAGGAAGGCCGTCGGTTTGCAAAGGGGTCAAACGAAGAGAAGGTTAGGTCGCGAACGTGAGACGAATCGAGAAGTAACACTCATCACCGGTTCGGAGGGCGTGCTGTAGGCCGGGTGCTGGCATCAGTTTGCTTCCGTTGTGTGGCCTTGCAGAGTTCCAAGGCACCTGTACGAGGTGGTGTCGCTTGCCCAAGGTCCCCCAGCTCATAAGCGCTGGGGTCGGGGACCCCCAGGCCAGCATTGTAAACTCATGCTGTGCAAAACAGCCAAGGTGGCAGGGATGTGTGAAGCTGGGGTCTTCCGGGTCCCTCTGGGGTTGTGGCCTGGACACAGTCCCTGTGGCCTTGGTCTTCCAGTGACATCACACCTGGGCTGAAATGCTATTTGGGCAGAGGCCCCAGAAACCTGGTCTCTAGGAGTCTGGTGGCTGAACACTAGGGGGTACCTAGGCAGAGGGGAGGAGTGGCCTTGTGGAGGGAGGTGACTGCCTGGGCCCTAAGGTCCCGCGAAGCCCTCGCTCCCCGGGGCCCGCGGTGCTGAGAGCTGCCCGGTCTCCGGAGGCAGTGCAACAGCCCTGAGGCCCAAGTGCCTCCGTGGGCCTCTCCCGCTGCTCCTGCTGGAGGCCGACCGACGGCCAAGCTTCCCGAAGAGTCAGCTGCCGGAGGAGCCGCGGAAGGAGCCCCGTGGGCACCGCAGGCCGAGACTTCGGGAGCGCCTGGTGTTTAATCACATCCCTTTGCTTTTTCAAGTGAGTTCCCTCTCCGGGACCTCAGTGGCTTGACTCTCGCGTTGCATTTTCATGTGCGTTCCACATTGCAGAATATAATTAGAGCAAGGAACCGTACGAGCTCATTTTGGCCGTATTCATATGCCGTGATGGTTACAAAAGTCACCACAAAGCCAGCTCTCTTTGACACTTTTACCCGGTGCTTCAGAGTTTGTTTAACACAAAAATCAAGAGTCGAACACTTAACTGACTGAGCCTCCAGCCTCCCCATTTCTGTCCTGTTTTTTATTTAATTTAATTTTTTATAATTTTTTAATTTTTTCTTTTTTCTTTTTTAATATGAAATTTATTGTCAGATCAGTTTCTATACTTCTTTTTAATGCTTATTTAGTTTTGAGAGAGAGCACATGAGTGGGGAGGGGCAGAGAGAGGGAGACACAGAATCGGAAGCAGGCTCCAGGCTCTGAGCCGTCAGCCCAGAGCCTGACATGGGGCTCAAACTCACAAACCGCAAGATCGTGACCTGAGTCAAAGTCGGATGCTTAACCAAGTGAGCCACCCAGACGCCCCTAATTTATTTTTGAAAGAGCATGCACAAGCAGGGGAGGGGCAGAGAGAGGGGGAGTCACAGAATCGGAAGCAGGCTCCAGGCTCTGAGCTGTCCGCACGGAGCCCGACGTGGGCCTTGAACCCACGAACTGTGAGATCACGACCTGAGCTGAAGTTGGTCGTTAAACCCACTGAGCCGCCCAGGCGCCCCAGGCCTGTTTTTTAAAGAGTGCTGCTTACGGCTCCTGGTGGTGGTTCCGTGGCCTGCTGTTGGCATGAGTCACGTTTTTTGCAAACACCGTCCAGATGGCATTGGCTCCAGGGCCCGTGTTTGCCCTCCCAGCGTGCACGGTCCCGTCTTTCCGTGGAGTCACCCCTCATGTTGACTTCTGACCCGCCCCACTGGCCCAGCAGAGGGGCGCCTTGGCGGTGAGTGCCGGGGGACGGAGCCCTCCCGTTACCCCAGGGCTGCACCCCCACCACCACCTTTAATTCCATGCCCGCCTTATGTGGAGCGTCAGTTTTGGGGGGCAGTGTCTGCTGGAGCTGGGATGGACTTTCACCGGTTACTCAGCAGACGGTCCTGAAGGAGGTCTCCACGAGAGGACAGGAAAAGGCCGCCGAGAAGGAAACGCTCTGAACTCAGGCAGCTGGCGAGAAGGCCGGTGAGGGAGGCTGCTCTGTGGGGGGCTTGGCGGGACGCCGAGGTCCTGCCATGGGACCGAGGGCACAGCGTCTCTCTCTGGAGCCCCGTGGGAGTCCCTGTGAGCAAGCAGGGCAGACTCCAAGCCGGGACACTTTTATTTTTATTTTATTGTGTAACGTTACTTATTTGTTTAAAGAGAGCTCGAGAGCGTGCATACGGGCGGGGGATGGGCAGAGAGAGAGGGAGACCGAGAGTCCCAAGCAGGCTCTGTGCTGATGCGGGCTAGAACCCACAACCCTGGGATTGTGACCTAAGCCGAAACTAAGTGGGACGCTTGACTGAGCCCCCCCAGGCGCCCCTAAGTACAACAAAGGCCACATGGGAGCCTTTGATTCATTAACTGTGGTGAAACTTTTGAGAAGCTCCATAGAGAAGGGACTTGCTTAAGACCTTGGTGTCACCGCGCCCCCACCCCCACCCCAGCCAGCCGTGACCTTGCTTCACGCCTCACCAGGGAATGCCTCCCCACCTTCTCCCGTCTTGCGAGACAGACTCCCTGGAGGGACGGCCCGTCCCCCATGTGCCCCCTGCGCCGGAGTCCCACGCCGGGGCCAGAGATTGCTCTCAGAAAATGCCAGTTTGATTCTGTCACCACTTAGCTTCGGATCTTCGGCGTCTCCTCACTTCGTGCACCAAGGGGTCCGGAGGCCTCCATCACCGGGCAGCCCTGATCTGGTTTCAGGCAGCCTCCCCACTGTTTCCGGTTTCTTAACACCCTGTGTGTCTGGAGCCTCCCCGCCTTCTGCAGAGAGTCTCGTGAGCCTGGAGCGTGCGGCCTCCTTCAGCCTCACCCCTCACCTAAACACATCTGTAAGATGCTGCCCGTGGAGCCCCCCCTCCTTTGAAACCTTCCGTATTTATGGATGTCCCCACCCCCGCTGTCCCTCTTCGCACTTTGTGCCTTCGTTAAGTCACCTGGCACATTGGGCTAACTTTTCCCTGGGGACACCATGGGGGGGGTTACATGTCTGGCTCCCCGAGGGACAGGGTGTTCCTGGGGGGCTCTGGGTCCTTGACTTCAACCGCGGCTAGCACGTCGAAATGCAGAAAGTTTGCTCCACATAACACATCGCCTGTGTGGTTTACCAACCCGTGTGTGTGGACGTTGAAGGCAGAAAGGAACGACTCAGCCACCACATCTCAGCGGGACAAAAGGACGCGCGGCTGAGAAGAGCCAGCCGGTGACTGGAGAGTCCTGGGCTGTCACCGCCGTTATTAATACATTGTAAAGACGTTTTGGGGATCCCGCCATATTTTGTATGGTTGCCAACAAAACGTTGACAGTTGTATTGTGGTTAATAAATTCATTGAGATTTATAAGCATTGTTTACAGAACCTGTTCGCCTGCCGAAACTCTAGCAGCATCTGTTCCTTCTTACTAATTAACTGCTAATTACGAATGAGCTTTGTGTGTTTGTCAGTATAACTGGCTCATGCATTTTGTAAGGAACATTAACAAATTGATTTACATAGTCGCAAAGCAATCAAAAAAGTAAACTGAACAGCAAGCCTCTGAAGCCCTTTAGCCGGTTTCTGAACGAAGCAAACTTTTGATGCTATGTGTATTGTAAATTTCCCGTTACCTTAATTCTTCGCTGAAGGTGCGGCGATCGGAAGCAGTACCCGCCGAGTAATAGTCGAATTAGAGCCCCGCAGCAGGTGACGGTGACCCCCCCGGGGAGGGGTCTGGTGGGGATGCCACGGGGGAGAGGTCCTACAGAAGCGGCCCCGTGGGAGGCGGGTTCGCTCCCTCGAAATCCTCGCATCGGAATTCTGCCGCTTAATAATGCTTCGCGTCAAAGAAGCAAAGTAAATGTTGAGCCCACGTGCAGCAAGGCGGCTGGCCGGAAATTTGAAACCTGCTGTTCGTCACACTCTTTTCCTTCTCTCGGATCCTCCCAATTTCAGACCGCGTAGAAGCACAGCATGCTTTTAAGAGCAGGCATTTAAAATTCACCAGTTTAGATGGCTGATTCCAGCAGTTCTGGGCTCATCGACTTTAAGTCCCCTGCCTCGCTGGTGCAATGGGCATGTCTGCATCCTGACAGCTCCAGAAGAATCCAGCCCCTTGGGGTTTTCTCTGCAGTCGCCTCCTTGCTTAGAGCTAAGGGACAGAAAAATAGAACCGAGAGGCAAGGGAGATGTGAGCACAAAAAGAAGGGAAGAAATGTGTTGCACCAGTGCCCATTATTTTCACGGTTACCTCTCCAGATTCTTTAGAATGTTGGTATAAAACTGGAGAGCATGAACTAGGCAGACCGATGGATAGTGGGGTCAAGGGTTTGCGGACTAGCTCAGGTTAGATATGATCACAGCGTTACGTTAAAAAAGGAAGCATCAGGGCGCCTGGGTGGCGCAGTCGGTTAAGCGTCCGACTTCAGCCAGGTCACAATCTCACGGTCCGTGAGTTCGAGCCCCGCGTCAGGCTCTGGGCTGATGGCTCAGAGCCTGGAGCCTGTTTCCGATTCTGTGTCTCCCTCTCTCTCTGCCCCTCCCCCGTTCATGCTCTGTCTCTCTCTGTCCCAAAAATAAATAATAAACGTTGAAAAAAAAAAAAAAAAAGGAAGCCGCACTGGTAAGTGTTTACTGAGATGGGATGTTCGGTATAAAGGATCAAAGTAGACAGTGCTGGTGTGAGCCACTCCCCCCCCCGAACCCAAGTCACCTCCTGTGTAGAATAGGAATGACAAAACGGTCCCCTTGCAGGGTCATTGGGTGGATTAAGAAGAGAATAGGTAAGCTCTGTAAGGCAGGTGGCGGAGAGTAACCGATCAGGAAACACTAGTCCTCCTCCTCCTCTTGGCGTTCGTACAAAAGCAAATGTTTGTAAGCACCATATATTCAACTTTATCAGATCATGGTCATTACCTGAGGGAGGAGATCCTTCTTTCTCACCAATAAATTTATTGCTTTTAATTTCAGATAAATGAAAAAAGTTTAAGCGAGCATAAAAATGGAAGATGAGGAATACAGGCTCCAAGGTTGTGTTAGGGTGGACTGGCAGAGTTACTGTACAAAGCCGTAAACATGTTTGACGGCCAACACAGCCGATGGATGCCTTCAGATGGCACCACAGAGGAAGATAGGTCTGTGCCTTCAAAGTCATTCTGTTAAAAGGGAGGAAGAAATTACCTGACGCAACATTTCACATACTAGAAGGAAGGACAGAAGCCGTGCTTTCCAAAGCATTCATTCTTGCGGTTTTTTTCCCACGTATAAGTTAAGTTTAGAAAACGGAATTAATTCCAAATAGCCTGCTCCAAAGTATCACGAACGAACTCACAACCTGGCAAGAAGGCCAGGCTTTTGTCAGCGTCTGCAGTATGCGTCAGACTCTACCAGGCGCTACAACAGAAGGGGCCGGGGGAGCCCAGAAGGGAGCATTCACTCCGACTCTGCATTTTATATGGGCTGTCCTTAGCGTTTGAGTGTTTACCACAGATGACGTTTCATGAACAGAAAGCCTTTTCTCTTGGAACTTAATTGGTTGAAGACTTCTTTTAAAGCATAAATTAGGGGCGCCTGGGTGGCGCAGTCGGTTAAGCGTCCGACTTCAGCCAGGTCACGATCTCGCGGTCCGGGAGTTCGAGCCCTGCGTCGGGCTCTGGGCTGATGGCTCGGAGCCTGGAGCCTGTTTCCGATTCTGTGTCTCCCTCTCTCTCTGCCCCTCCCCCGTTCATGCTCTGTCTCTCTCTGTCCCAAAAATAAATAAACGTTGAAAAAAAAAATTTAAAGCATAAATTAAAATTTAAAGCTTTTTTGGGGGGGGATTTATAGTAGAAATCCAGTTTCTAAGACTTTCTGGTTAAACGTTGCCTCTCAGGAGTTTAAGTTAGAAACAAAGCCATCTTTAAGCCTCCTCTAATGAACATGGGATTGGTTCAGGAGAGACACTGTGGATGTTTCAGTATTTAACAAATTAACCGTGCTGGGTATTTAATGTGACACAGGTCTGGAGGCCACAAGACGTGCACGTGGGTATTTCTCTTCTCTCTCCCCCGGGACCTTAATCTGTGCTCAGCGTGAAGCAATCTTTTGTGTAAAAAGCTTAAGAATGATAGGATGAGTTTGGAATACGGTGTCTGAGAACAACGGGTAGTTCTTTTCCATTTAAATATTGCACAGGGGACTCGGAAGAGCCTTTGGGCCAATCGTTTTCTATCTTGGAGACGTATCTGCGCCCATCTCTGTGCACACATGCAGAATCACACATACGCTCCATCAACATAACGTTGGGGGAGCCAGGCGGGCTTTGGAAGTGGGCTTGTGGGGTGGAGGGTTTGTTGGTCACCAGTTTTCACAGCCACCCTACCCCGTTGAGATCTCCCTCTTTAGGGGAATCCTAGGCAGCGACGAGGAGGCTGCTTCGTGCCTCCTACCAGGGACTCCTAGGAGGAGGGGTATTTCTGTTTTCGCACGTGAAATCGTTCCTTAGTTACAGATTATCATCGTTTGAAAGACATTTTTGTAGCTTGATTGCCACTCAGAAATAGATGTCACCAACACAGGATGAGAGAAACTTATAAAGAATTACGAACTTCTTTTTAAAATGAGAAAGTCAGTGAAGAGAGGCAGCATAACCAGAAAGGGGGAAAATTAAAATCTGAAATAATTTATGAGCAAGATAATTCTCCAGCTAAGAGTATATTAGCTGTTTACTCAAAATGTTTGAGAGGAATGTTTGTAATCAGACCGTATTGTGGTCTTTGGGGGATTCACGATCCCCCTGCAGTCCGCGGGTTTGGTTTCTTCCTCGTGGACTCACAGGCAGGCGGGCATCGGGCAGGCTCCCCGGGGTGACACATCTGTGGATGGCCAGTCTTCCATGACAGTAAGCCGCCAGCCACCGGCAGCCCTTCTGGAGGCTTCCGCCATTGCGAAGAAATGGTTGAAAAACAGTTTAAGGAAAGAACTGGCTTAGTGACGTTTACGTAGGGAGAGAGAAGACACTCCTCGTCCCCTGCCCTGTTTTCCCCTTTGCCCTGAAGTTTCTGGAGACACCCCCTCTGTCTTCTGGCCTCCTTCTCCGCTCCTTTTCTGACTCCTTCCTTTGGAAGCCTTGCAAATGAGGGGTCCAGGCTCAGCATTCGTTGGCCCAGGTCTTCCTGGCATAGTAGCGGTATTCAGACGTGATGTACTTCAGCGTTGCCCTTGTGGCTGCAGGATGAGGCTGGACCGGAGGGATCAGGAGCCCAGTGAGGAGGGAGGCAGAGCAGCGGTCCAGGTGAGAGCAGCTGGCTCAGCCTGGGGAGGGCTCGCGAAGGCCGTGCTGCAGGAGTAGAGGGAAGGGGACACATCTGGGAGTTTTGCGGCAGCGGCTGATAGATGTGCAGGATGAGGGAGAAGGAGGAAGAAGGATGCCGCTGAGGTCTCTGGCTCAGTGAGCGTCGTAGAAGACGGTCCAGTCGCGGGATGAGAGAAGACGGGGGTGGGGAGGGGAGAATGGGTCCCCAGAAGAAGCAGCATCACGTGGTTTAGACATCCCACGTTTGAGGAGCCCCTGGAACAGCCAAGCAAGCCCATCTGGTGGATGTTTTGCAGCTGGGGGAGACCTGGGCTGAAGTGTGTGTTTGGGGACCGCACGTATGGACGGGGCAGTCGTAGACCTAAGAGGATACGACGTGCGGACTCGCACAGAATGAGCGCAGAGGGCTGGGGCGGCGTCTCAGGAACACGAGCACGCTAAGAACAGGCCGACTGGGAAACAGGACCAGAGAAGTAGGAGAAAGCCTCCGAGACTGTGTCGTCGTAGGGAAGACAGAACGTGGCTTTTGCAGACAGAAACTAGGAAGAGGACTGGAAGGTATCGGTTGGCTGGGGGGTGACGAGGTCTCCATCAGTGATGCCATCAGTGACGTCAGTGGCACCACGGAGAGGCCGTTGAATGACGAGCAGCAGGGAAGACGCCGGATGGCGAGTGTGGACGACCTTACAAGCAGCCTGATCCGTGAAACAGAGAAAAATAGGTCTCGGAGTTACCGCCTAGCGCGTGGTGATAAACAACGTGCTAACAAACTGCTCTCAGCAGCCTCCCTCATTCAGAAACCCTTGAGTAGAAATCCATGTATTTTTAAATAGTTATTCGCTTACCATCTAGCAACATACGAATAATCGCCAGTGTTTACGAAGCACCGACCACGTGTGAGGCGTCGTGGTTTGACTTCTCGTTTCCGGATCCAGGGGCTTCCCTCCACAGGCCCGACAGCTGTGACTTCCTGGGGTCTCCTGTCGGTGCTGAAAGAATCCTTGTTTCAAGCGTGCATCCCTCCTTGCAGCCTCGTCCTCGTCATCCCTCGTGATTTCCCGTGACCTGACCCCACCCGCCGCTACCCTCTTCCTTCCCCCAAAGCTCCAGGCGCCGCTTTTTCCCACTGTTATTTGTGGCCTCACCTACACCCTCACCAGTGAGTAGAAGGCCTTCGAGCACCATGTTGGGAAGCATCCGCATCCTGAAAAGATACCTGGTGGTCACCAGTCCACGATGATGGCGGATAATCCGCGCCTGCTCCCGCAAGGTGCCACTGGAGGGGAGGAGGTCCTCTCTCCGGAAGCAGGAGCTCAGCCGGTGGTCGGCCCTCCCCAACGTTCTCCTGGCGCTGGCCGCCCTCCTGTTCTTCACGTTCAGGAGCACAGCCCACACGGCTACAGCAAGGAAGGCATACCAGCTCCCGAGCCAGAGTCCCTAACGAGCGCTCTGCAGAGACCTGAGGGATCTGAGAACACGGATGGGGGTGGGGGGGCGTTCATCTCTATGCCTCCCAACCTCTAGGGACATTAGCATTTCCTTCCGAATGTAGGCAGCAACCCGCAGTAGCGATAACACAGCCTGTGACCTCGTCACCCACAGAAATCGCGAACATTTTCCCTTCACGTGGTCATTGTCACGGATAGTTTGATTGGGTCCCTTACACGCTCACCGTGTGGAAGAATGGCCAGGCTGCCGCTAGGTCTTACTTGAAGTGTCCGTAAAGGGGCACGCGGTTTACCTGCCGCCGATCGGTGTTAAGTTGGGATTACTGTATTCAGGTCGAGTTGGTCCTTTCGTGTTCCCGTGAATTTGAAGATGGTGTTCTTGCAAGAGGGCTTCTGGGAAGTACCTCCCAAGACTCCACCGGCTGGGAGCAAGGCTGCCGGTGGATCCAGCTTTCCTGTCAATTCTGTAAACTGAAAACATTTTCATCTCATGCATAAAGTTTCGTGTAAGACGAGGGGTACGGTGTTCAAAACTCAACGGAGATGTTTGTTGTCCTGTGATGCCCCTTCTCAGTTTTGCCCTTCAAAGCCAGAGGAATCATTCGGTCAGGGTCCCACCCCGTGGCTCAGGCACCTGCCCACCCCTCCTGGCGTCTCGCTGCCCTGTGTCTCCCTTCCCGCCCCACACCGTCTCTCCCGTCCTTTCCTCGTGGACCTTTCAGAATTGCTGCTTGTGCCCCACTCTCCCGGTGGAACTATGCTTACTGGGGCCACTGGGTGACAGTCCCGTTTCCAGAAAAGCAACGCCCCTTCTTCCTGGAGCCTGACGTCTGCAGCATGTGACGGTGACATCAGATCTCCTTCCCACGTGACTCTCCTCCCTGGGGTTGCTACACCTCCCCTTCCCGACCTTCTCAGCCTCCGTGGCAACCTTCCCCTTCCCCATCTTACCGGGTGCCCTCCATCGTCTCTGGGCTCCCAGCCCTTGGTGCCTCGGTGCCCTGAATCAGAGACCTCTGTTTTAAGCCTGTCCACTCCAGGATCCATAGCCCTTGGAGATCTTCCCCATCCCCTGAGTACTGTTTCCACCACCGCCTTTCCACCTGACCCCAGGATATCAGCGGACAGCTTGGACTTGGGTTATCTGTGGCCAAATGAATAAAAATATTTAACGCAGGAGTTGTAAGCATAATGCATTATAGGGGCCAGACAGATGCACCTTTAAAGAGCACGTTCGGAGGGTGGGGCTTAAGCATTTGGCTCACGGGCAGGGCATCTCCTACCTACGGCAGCCGTAGTCACCCCCACACTCCTTATTCTGCGGCCCGTGTTCCCAGATGGGCCTGTTTTGTTTTTTGTTTTTATTTTTTTATGTTTATCTATTTTTGAGAAAGAGAGCCAGCAGGGGAGGGGCAGAGAGAGAGAGAGAGAGAGAGAATCCAAAGCAAGCTACCCACTGTGAGCTCAGAGCCCGACGTGGGGCTCGAACTCCCAACTCACGAGATCATGACTCGAGCTGAAGTCAGACGTTTAACCGACTGAGCCACCCAGGCGCCCCAGATGGCCCAAGTCTTTAAAGGAAGCCAGGAGTCTGGGTTTGCGTATCAAATGTTGCCATTTTTCAGCGTTGCCAACTGATGGCACAATGCGGGAAGCGCTCGTAAGGGCTAATGGAAGCACATCAGTAGACTGGAAGCAGCCCCTGAGCTCCCGGGGCTGGATCTCAGCGCCAGGCCCTCCCCACCGTCCGGAAGATGTCCTGCATCTAACTCGGCATCGGGCCGGCTTGCCCTGTCTCTGCCCTCCAGCTCCAGCCCAGCTGCTGCGGCCCAGCCGCGCCACTGCCCGCATCCGGGCCCGCGTGCCGCGTCCCGGCTGACCACCACTCGTCCGCCTGGCCCGGGCCTGCGTCCTCTTCAGAAGCCTTCCTGGCTTTCCTCTCCACGGCCCAAGGAGATGCCCTTTTGTGCGCGTTGCCCTATCCCTTCATTCCCTAAATGACCCTCTGCACACAAACACCATTGCGCTTGTCACGCTGCGTAATGGCAAGTCACGATCTTTTCTGCCTCCCCCGTTGGACTGCCCTTCTCGTTTGGGCCCCAATTACAGCTTACCGTTTGGGGTGTCCCCAGGACCTCGTGGGGACCGGGCAGCCGGGCTCTGTTGTCGAACGGGCAGCGAGGAGCTTTCGAGCCGTGGGCTCTGCTTTGTGCCAGGCAGGTTACCTGACCAGGGACGGACACGTGTACCAGGCTGGAGCTTTCTCCCAGGAACCAGGCTTGTTGGGGAGCCGCGGGGGCAGTTAAAGCCAGGCCATCGCAGGATCTCAGGAAAGGGGCCGGCAGAGAGTACGGGGGTGGCTACCACATCCTGAGTCAGACCAGGCCATGAGGCTAATTCTGTGATGCGTGCAGCTCAGACCACATCTGGGATGTGTTCACCTGGAGCCGAAACGACTTGGTGCCCACATCTATGAATGCAGGTACTTGACGGACAGGGGCGCAGAAAGTCATGCTGTGCCCAGCGCTTCCTAACAGGAAAATGGTCTGCAGGGGAAGGTCGGGGAGCTGGGCAAGCCCTTCGCCCGAGGACACTGTTCTTAGCCGTGGCTCACCTCTGGCCCTGCTGATCTCCGTGGACCTTTTCTTCTCACCCCTCTGTTCCCGAGCCTCTGGCTCTCCTTGTCTTTGCATCTCTGTCGTGACATTCTTGGAGTCACCGGGTCAGGAACCAGGGACTGGCCCTGCTCTTGGATATTGTCCTTCCCTACTCGTTCCTGGACATTCACCGTGTCCTGCCCACTGGTCGACCCGGCTGCTACCCTTGGGAAAGCCTGCTTGCAAGGTGGCCCTCGGCTGGCGTCTGGGAGCTTTGGGGGCTTCCCAGCATCCCCAGGACTGACGAGAGTGGCCGGTTGTGCCCACACCGTGTGCAAACAGCACGGTCGAGGCCCAGCGCTCGCTCTCCTCCCGGGGGGCTGGAGTTCAGGTATGTGCCAGGCAGAGGGTGCCTATGGACCAGCCCCCCGTGAGGTCCCCGGCGCCGGGCATCTAATGAGCGTCCCCGTAGACAGATGTCACACGCATCGTCACAGCCTGTGGCTGGAGGAACGAGGGGTGTCCCGGGACTCCTGGAAGCCTCTGCCTGGTTCCCCCGGCACTTCTCCCTTTGCCGACCACTCCACGTCTTGGCACTGAAATAAACCACAGATGCACACACGGCTGCAGGCAGTTCCTGCGGCCCTCCCAGCGAGTGAGCGACCCCAAGGACAGTCTTGGGGACCCCCCCGGCACAACAACTCTCAAGACTAGATTTCACCACCTCCTTTCTGGAAACCTTTGTTTCGCGATATGCTCAAACTTCCTTTTCCTCACACTTAACCGTTTCTTATCAAGAAAAAATATAAAAAGGTGAGCTTCTGTCTGGAGGCTGGTGAGTTTAAAGAGGCGTCTTGTTAAACACTTTACTCCCTGTTTGGAAATTTGGATCAAGGACTCAGAGGAAAAAAGATTTTGAAGAAAGCCACTTGTAGGCTCTTTCCCTGAAGTTCACAGACCCCCTGAAACCCAGGTGGAGTGTAAGAGTAGGTGTCTCTCTTCTCAGAAGGAATCCTGCTGCTGCCCAGCAGGCAGGAACCTGAGAGCCACAGACCGGTGGGCATTCCCCAGGCTGACCGTGTTGAGCCACATGAGGGGAGGAATGTTCCCGAGACGGCTGACCCGCATGCACTCCAGAACTCCGTGGCGTCGTGAATCTTGTGTCGAAATAAGGAGCATCTCGTGAGACCAGGTGCCCGTAAGGATGACCGTTCTATTCGCAACATTGGAACCTGAGGAAGAAGAGACCATTCAGATAGTTTCTTGGGCTTCTGGTTTGGGCTAAGATCAAATGAAAAAGATGGCTCCGTTCAGAAAAAAAAAAAATCACTGCTCTTGAAAGGAAGCTGGGACCAAAAAACACGCGATCGTCCTTGGTTTTCCCGCAGGCACAGCCGTTCAGACTTGTATACAATCCCCAAACCCAGAGCCCTCTTTCCATTCATGTGACTTACGCTTGCAACTTGGCCTGAAAGGAAAACGGCTCACTGTGGAAAGGCTTCGGGGCACTGTGTACATAGGCTGTATTAAATTCATAAGCAGTGTGAACCCCTTCATAAATTATTTAGCTTGAAGTTCATTCTCTGTAGGAAATTACGCCTTTGAAAAGATACGACGGGGTTAAACTGAATCAGATCTACCATAAAACTCTTCTAAGCATAGTAATTCGATCTGTCATTTTATCAAATAAGAAGCATTTCCATGCTTTTGGATACTCATAACTTAAGTCGTAGTGCTAGCCCAGTAAAGGGATCATATCTACCACTGCAGGCATGTTTCCAGTGCTCTTCCGGGTTTGCTGGACAAGACCGTGGCCCTCACACATGACGCCTGACCCGTGGCGTCTCGTCCATGGGGACCAGCCTGAGCTTTTTGCTTCTTTTACCGAGTAGGGCAAGATTCCACAGAGTTGCTTGGTTTGTGACATACGTTTTACACGGTCAGTATGGGAAGTTGGACTTCACCAGGTGCCTTTAAACTCCATTCCCATCCCAGGGTTAGAAGGTCTTCTAGTTTCACAGGATGGTCAGTACAATGGGGGGGGGGGGGCAGCATTAAAACCTTTAACATAAAACAGTTTCTGGTCAGTCCTGCACAATCTGCACATGTGTGTTCACCTACCAGAGTGGCTCACAGGTTGAGGGAATGGCCGTGTCTCCACCGCCTCCCCCAGCTCAGCCCCTGGGGCAGAGTCTGCACTTGGTAAGCGCATGGCGGGCAAAGTCATGCTCATGGGCCGGTAGTTGGGTTCTTACACTGGTGTCTATGCCGTCTCAGGGCGTGGTTAAGGAAAGGAGGGAAATAATCACTGTCTCAACAAAGATTTGGATTTAACGAAAGGACAAAACAGTTCACGGTGAAAATCATAGTCCATTGCCCGTCATGGCCATGATGAGATCATTGCCCACGAGCATACGGATAACGTCCACTTGCAAGGTGCTGTTCTCAGAGCTCTTTTCCACTCCCCGCATCCCCCCCCCCCCCCCCCCGCCGCGTTTGTGCTTCGACAAGTGCACGCACCGCACACAAAGTTTTTCTGGTCTTCCAACAGAACTCACCGCTGCGTCTTGCTAACTTACTCAACTTTTTGCCCCTTCTTGTAAATATTTGGAGGCATTTCTCTCATTTGGGCTCTTGGTGCTTTTGCAGTGTCGGAGAGGGTGTTGAGTTGCGTCCGTGGCTGAGTTCTCCTCGCCCCCCGCCTGCCCCTCAGGGCCTGGGGTCTTCGGTGGATGGAACCCGCCGTTCACGTGTGTGTTTTAGGGGTATGCTGGCCATGTTGCTCCCCAAAGCTCTAAGTAAAAACGACTTTGTTCCATGGCGCTATGTTAAATTGGCTGGTTAATTCTGGTGTTATTTACCCTGTAATTCATTAGTTTCACCCCACCATTGGCAGCTGACAGGCTGTAATTTCACGCCTTGCAATAAAAGATGTCTCATAATCTGCTTCATTTAGCAGCAAGAGAATTTAATGAAATTAACTGCAGTCCTAATTATGCCAGTGAATACTAAAGACTGCCATCAAGTTTTCTCAGAAAAAGGACGAGGCCCACCTCGTGAAGGATTTAGAATATAATTTCCTGGGAAAAGTTGCAAATGTCTCCCTGCTATTGGCCAACAAGGGCCAATTATGACCACGCATATGACTATAATTAACTGGTTTTTCTCTGAATGCCTCTCCAAGTATTCATCGTTTCCAATCAAATTTAAGAGTGATTCCTCTACGGGAGCGGTGTTGATGATGTAAACATACTGACGTTCCATTTAGCATTCGTGATCTTTCCTCCTGTGGTATAGGCTTCCGGAAAGTCATCGTTGGGCAACAGGTTTTCACTCTGTGACCCTGAGAGCTCTCCTGAATACACCATTAGCTCTGCCCGTTCCAGGCGCTGGAGGGTGGGGACCACCCACTGCAGGTGGCTACCTGTGGGGCTTGGAGGTTCCATCTGACCTGCTCCCTCGCCCCACCCTTCTGCAGGACACCTGGAGACGCCCTTCTTCCTGCCTCACCCGCCAGCCCACTCCCTGCCCTCCAGGTGGGGGGAGATGTGTTCTTGGCACCTGACGTCCCCAGTACTCTCGCACCTGGAAATGCTCTGCCTGCTCGCGCACACCTTTCCTGCCCTGCCCTCACTCCTACGGTCTCCTTCGCTGGCTCTCCCCTTTCAGCGGAGGACTAGGAGGAGAAAGGAAGGAAGACCAGAGAAAGCTCCCCTGCCGCCCAGCCCAGGCCCGCAGGGGCCCCTGTCCCCGCCCCGGGGCTGCGTCCCTCAGCCGCGCCTCCTTGGGGCGCAGAGAGAACACAAGCATGACGTGAGTTAGTACAGTGACCACGAAGGACACGCAGATTGGGACACAGGAGCCAGAGGAGTGGAGACGCACGGAAGAAGGGCCGCCCCTTCTCACCCGCACGGAGAGCGATTCAAACGTGTATGTGAGAAATTCTGTTTTATTTAAGTACAATGGAAACATCAATAGCCACGAGTTACTCACCGCTGCCTGTCTTGTAATCACACTTACAAATGAGTGACATTTCTCATGTTCTAAAAGTAATCACCTGCCTGGGGGCGTCACCTGCTCCTGTGGGCCCCCCCCCCCGCACCTGTGCGTCGTGGGCTCTGCGTGGAACTATCCGCGTCACACGTCAGCACACTGGCAGGGGTAGTCCTCGTAGGCGGCTTTAGTTTCGGAGGCCGCGTTTGAAAAATGATGGTGAGGCTTTTCTTTACCTGGGGCTGCTGGTGGGCGGGGGCGGCGCTTTGTGGAGAACCCCCCCGGGGGCACCTCGGAATCACCGCTGTGTGCGCGCGATCACCCTGATCTCGCTGTCCCTGCCCAGCGGGCCCTGTGCCAGCACGCGGGCTCAAAGACAGCGCTTGTGCCGCAAAGTGAGGCCCGCCCCGGCCAGTCCTGTCCAGTCCGGTCCTGAAGGTCTGCGTCCACTTGGGGGCCCCGGGCGGGGGGGATCCTGCCCAGGGGCATTTAGCAGGTCAGTGGCGGTGCTAGGCCCCGACCCAGGGCCTTCTGCCCCCCACGGCCTCCTTCACCGGCCACCGTGTCCCTCTCCTCTCCGACCGCGGGGTTCCCGGGCAGCGTCCCCCGGGTTGGAGCTGGCGCTCCACGCGGGGGGCTCTGAGCCCACGAGGTCCGCAGCAGCGCGGCCCATGCCCAAAGCCACCTGCGAGGCCGCCGGAGAGGGGCAGGGGCACGTGGCCAGAGGAGGGCGGGCGTGGGAGGCGCGTCCCGAGAGCCCCAGAAAAATAAGCGCGCGGAGACGCCTCCGCCTCCGCCGCCGCCGCCGGGGGTCCCGCGGCCTCCCTCCCGTCCGGGAAGGAGGGGAAGCGGCTGTGGGGACGCGCCACGAGCACGTCTCGCCAGCGGCAGTTTTGGCGACAAGCAGCAAGGAAACCTGAAGGATTTCTCTCGCGGACCCTCCCAGCTTATTAAAAGAACTTATAGACATGAAAATACATTAAAGGGGGCAAAGCGGAGAGGGTGAAAGAGATTAACAACCCTCGCTGAATAGAGCCTATTGATGAGACAGGCCTGTGGGCTGCCGCCGGCTCTGAAACAAGGTGTTAGGAGCTGAAAAAGGAGGTCAGGCCTGTCCAGAATCTCGAGGGGAAGCGGGAATTTAGATTTGAACATCTTACCCGCCTGCGTGCGCGCCGCTTCCCCCCCCTGCACCCCCACCTCCTGCTTGGGAGCTGCCCTCGGGAGGAGGAAGCCCCGCGACCCGGTGTTCGCTCCCACGCTCAAAGACCCGCTCCAAGCGCAGCCGAGCCGGGAGGGCCCGCGGGAAGGGGCGCGCGTGTCGTCGCGTCCGTCGTCTGGCGACCCGACCGGGCGCCGCGGTTTCCTGCCGGGTGTGGTGTGTGCGTGGGAGGGGGGGGGGAGGGGTGCTCCCCCCGGCCGGGATCGGGGGACCCCGCGTCGGGCCGGCCAGCGCCGGCAGGCTGTGGGCGCCCCCGGAGGGGTTTGCAGGGGAAGCGGGCGCCGGCGAGGGTGCGCGGACGGGAGCCCGCCGTGCGCATCTGCGTGCGGGGAGAAAGTTAGCCGTCAGTCAAGTTTTATCTCTTAATGAATAGAGACTGCTGAAGTAAGGGTTAGGTAATTGAGTTTATAATTAATTAGCCATAACCCTCATCAGATAAAGCAGTTGTGAGGGATCTTTTTTTTTTTATCTCCTCTCTCTCCCCAGGGCCTGCCCTTCTTTGTCCTTGCGCTGACAGCCCGCACTTATCTCGGGCCGCCGCGGCCCCGCGCCGCCCGCCCTCCCCCGGCCGGGGCCCAGGGTGGTCAGCCGGCCCGCATTGTGCTGGAAGGGCCCTAATCAGCCCAGCTGTCCGGGCCGTGATGAATTAGCGGCGGGAGTCGCACAGAGGTGGACTCCAGATCGGCCGATAGCCCGCAGATTGCCACGCTCCGTCCTGACTTGGGCGCGTCTCCGATAGATCTTTGACACCTTCCAACAAAGAGGTTAAAGAAGGTAGAGGCGGAGAAGCCGAGTGCTCTCCCAGAAAGTTGGGCAACTTACAAAAGACCCCTTAATTTCTATAGGCCGGCAATTCACGGCACAAAGGGAGGAAATCAAAGAGCGTTTGCCCTCTCCCTTTGAGGAGCCCTTTAAAAAAAAAAATCCCATTTATCGGAGCTTTGCGTGTTTGGGGTCCGAGCAGCGGTGAGCACGTAAGGCATTAACATCCGAGACTGTGGAAGGGGATCGGTCTTCGCTGCATGTCGCACGCTGAGCGGGGCAGCGTCCTCCTGCCTTCCCTGCTGGAAGATTAGAAATCTTGCGTTCAGGCAGGTTAAGTGAGGAATTTTTTACAGGACAAGGCCGTGGCCCTCTTGCTGCTGAGGATACCGAATTAGAAAAACTCTGGGCTCACAATGCCACTTCCTGGTGATTTTAGGTGATTCTGATTCACCCCCGGGCAGGCACAGGTAAGCCCCCCAGCACCCCAGGGGGTGCGGCAGGTCAGCAGGTGTCCTCCTTCCTTGCCTCTGTGGCCGCTGTCCATCGTAGTCCGGGCGAGAGCTACGGGTACGGAACCGGGTACCAGCTCTTATTTGGGGACTCGCAAGCCACAATGTTTGAGCAGACGATACGACTGAGTAATGATTTTGAACGTTAATGAAAATTTAATCAGACGGAATATATTATTCAACCTCATTTAGGGAGTAAAGTATGATAAGTGCGTTTACAAGTGCTGAAATTTATAGAACAAACGAGTTCACTTTTGTGCGGAGGAAGGCAGGAGGCCCACACACTGACGCGCGGTCATTCAGGACGGTAGCTGGTGGTTCGTGTTGGGTTTGGTTACCAATACAGACGGTCCTCAGAAGTCACTTGGCCAGTGCCGTTCTTGGCAAACATTCCTGGTTAATGCAGACTCAGACGGTATACACGTGCTGGATGCTACCGTTGAGCCACATGGAGCGACTCATTTTTAAAGGAAGCGAATATGGTAAATGCATCAGTTCTTCGTGTTCTGTGGAAGGAGCAAAAGGACTCAGATGCACAGGCTCCGGGGACAGTTTGCCACCAAGATGCAGAATCACTCAGAGCAAGTGGCTCTGCCTCGCTGACCAGAGTTCTTGGGATCACCTCCAGCACACCCAGTGTGGAAGCCAGTGATCAGGCCCCATCAGCTGCCGTCCCAGCTGGGATAGCGTAAGCCCGGCTCCTTGTTCCAGTCCTGCTGACGGAGGGCACCGCGTACGGGAGCCCACGTTCCTTCTCTGCCTGCAGTTGAATCGTGCGTCGCGGCCCCATGCGAACCACAGGCGCAAAGCGGACGGCTCTCACACGTCCCGCCCCGCTCCCGTCCCCTTGGTGGTATGTGAGGTTCTCAGTGGGGTCCGATGGGCCGCCCCGTGGATTTCACTTCCCAGCTGGTTGCTCTGCCCTTCTTCACGGAGACGGGCCAACCGACTCATGGTTCTGCCTTCAGCCGCTGGGTTGTCGATGCACATTGACAGCCTCCTCGACCTCGATCGGGATGCTTTGGGGGCCTGGAGACTGGCGGGAACAAGGGGTCTTGAACCCCCTCCCCCCCCGCCAACCTGGCACCCGGTCCCTGCCGCTTCTGCGTGTCAGCCGTGATTTAGGGAAGCGTCTCAGCCCATCTGAGTTTCACCTGCATCCTGTGTTGAACTAGTGGAATTGTAGGCAGTCTCAAGGCAGCGTCTCAAAAATGGCTGGTTCTGCCCTGCGTTTCCCTCTCACCACTTTTGTTGTTGTTCTTTCCCGTCAAGAAGTTAATGGGACAAATTTCAAGAAACAGTTCTCTAGACGTCCTTAGTTTTGGAGCCAGTGTTCTGTGAAGCATCCTTGACAGTCCAGGTCACTTCCAGGGCCGAAGTCCCACTGGCCGGTGGGCAGCCCTCCCCTCGGGCCGCGCTCAGTGGGATTGAGTCACTCGAAGGAGGTCCTGCCTTTCAGTCCTGCTTTCCAGGGATGTCACCTGAGTCCTCAGCCTTCCTTATTGTATTGTATTTTAGAAGTTTGTTTATTTTGAGAGAGAGGGTGGGGTAGGGGTAGAGAGAGGGAGACAGAGAATCCCAAGCAGGCTCCTCACTGTCAGCTCAGAGCCCAACACGGGGCTCGAACTCACGGACTGTGATGTCATGACCAGAGCCGAAATCAAGAGCCAGGCACCCCTCAACCTCCCTTATTTTAAACTGGGATCACTAGTGAACCCTTTCCAACTGTGTGAAGAAGAAGCAGAAAAGGTTTAAAGGAAGAAATGATGAAGGTAGTCCTTTGGGACATTCTCAGGCTGGGCGCGTAGAAAGTCAGCATTGCTGATACCAGTTCCTCTGTTCCTTGGGGGGAGCGGCACGAGGGGGAGTGAGAACGGGGGTCTGAGCATCTCAGGGATAGCGGTGAAAGTCCACCTGCAAAATGGGTGCTTGGAGGTGCAAGGAATTAATGGCAGCATGGCAGGCATTTCCAATTCAGTCAGCAATATGTTTGATTCAGAAGTCGACATCACCTGAAATTCTAAATTCCCTTTGCTGTCCTTTGTTTAAATAGCGTCACTATTTTTTAGACGTAGTTATTAAACCCGTAATTATTTCGGGTTTATCATTTTTTGGACCTGATTGTAAGCTCATCTCATCTTAGATATATTTTTGAAACTTTAAAGTTGAGTTACACTAAATCAAAAACAAAGTGATTCCAGGTTTAGATATAAATAGAGTCTCAGTCTTGCTTTCCTAAGATTCGTTGCCCTGAGCTTTTGGTTCTCATAGCGCGAGTACATGTTTACTCAGACCTCATTCTCTTGCCCCCGCAATGCTGGCAACACCAGGAGACCCGAGCTGCCTCTCTTAGTTCAAGCCTGGGGATGCCCAGTTGAGCTGGACGAGTTGTGGTGATGGCAAATGGACGATCAGGCCTCCGGGTGGAGAGAATTCCTTGACCATCGTGTAGAGACGTGGGGTTCTTTACCTTTTGAGGGTCTTTCCGTGCTTAGAGGCGGCCGCGTTTCTAGGAAGCCAACCTTGTCTCAGGAATACCAAAGACATTTACGTTTTTCACCTTAAGTTAGCCTTTCTGAGGCTGTCGCTCCTTGTCTTAGATGTGTTCAGGGCCCCGTTGGCGCACCCAGCATTACCTGGGTGGTGTGTGTGTGAGAAAATGCACCTTTCCCGGTGTCCGCGAGGAAAGGTTTGTTGGCTCACTGAGGTGGAAGGGTGACCCCAAATAAGGGCAGCGGGAGGCACCCGTTGGCTCTGGTCTTTGTGGGTGTGGGCCCCGCACATTCTTGTGCTCCGTGTGCTGAAACCCAGGCACGTGTGGTTCTCGTACCCTTTGCGCGTCTGAGCCGGCAGTAGACTCCCAACAGAAGTCCCAGAAATGGTTTTCTCTAGTTGTGGGCATCCCCGTGTGGACCCCCCCTGCAGTCTAATACTGAACTAGTCCCTGCGAATTCGGGCCTGAAATGTGCAGCGGCCAGGCCACGACCTTGACGTAAGACCTCATGTTGGCCCAGAGTACACAGGCCAGGATGGGAAAAGGCCAAGTTCCCGTGCAAAGTCAGATACCTGCAGCCACGTGAATTCGGGGTAGGACGTAGGACAGCCACCAAAACACCATCCCCTGCGCAGAGCTACCATTAAAACTTCAAAACATCGGGTAGTGCTGCCTGCCTGAGGCTGAACCCGGAAGACCTTTTGCTGAGGGTCAACTCGTGCCATGAGCTCTGGTATGTGGCAGGCTACTTGGTTTCTGTGGTCTGGTTGGGCGTCGTAAGTGTGCGAGCAGTGCCTGAGAGGACATGGATGTGGGTGAGCAGAGAGGTACACGGACGCCATTGCTCCTTATTCAATGGGCCCAGGTTTGTTTATGTGGCAGCCAGGCGTTCCCGGTGACACGCCCCCATTGGAGTCCCCTAGATTCTGGCTCGGCAGTCAGTAGCTCAGTGGGGAGGCACTCCATCTGTGGGACGCAGCTCTCTTTGGAGCCTTCCCGAGCATCCCAAGGAGGCCTCAGACACGGTGTCCTTCCCCGCTTCTGTCCCCCACCCTCCTAGGTTGCCCAGAGCACGTCCATTGAGGAGCGTGCACCCTTCTTGCAGACTTTCTCTTAAAACAGAAGCAACAAGGTGGATACACACCAAACTTGACCGTGTGACACATCACACACAGACCTTCTTGGGTTTCTCCCCATGTGCACCGTGCATGAAGGACACAGAGGAGCCTACCAGCTTGTAGATAGTAGCAAACACGAGGCCAGT
Organism: Felis catus; assembly: GCF_018350175.1. Lineage (NCBI taxonomy): Eukaryota > Metazoa > Chordata > Mammalia > Carnivora > Felidae > Felis > Felis catus. Next base: position 216,801,585 of record NC_058375.1, read on the forward strand.
TAGTGATAAGGAAAGACGAATAGACAAGCATTTTCTATGTATGTCTGTAACTGATTTCCAGGAATTCAGCACAGAAGTCATTTGGGAATCAATTGAGTACAGAGACAGGTTTTCCAGTTAAAAGCACCGAAGAAGCCAAGTCTGCTGAAGTTCCTCCTGAAATACGCCTTTTGATCTGTGCTGCCATGCATGTTTTTTGTTAGACCATTTGTAATGCATTAGGTGAGCATAGCTGCAGTTGGCCGTGGTGCCTGGTTGATCGCAAGGAATTTTCACCGACAGGGCACCGTGGCTGTACGGGCATTTAATTTAGCATTGCCCTTGTGGGAAAGTATGTCTCTTAATTGCTAAGACCTTTAACTTTGTATGAATTCACACCGAACATAATTCAGGCTGTATGGCGATCCTTAACAAATTCTATCGTCAACATGACTACAGGAAGGGAGCCTAAGTAGGGCATGAAAGATTATAATTCATTAATTTTTTCTTTGGCTGGTAAGCCCATGACTGCTCACTGCTCTAACGCATGTTACCCAGCATTTTGGTAGAGTTCAAAAATGAAAAGGTGCTCCTGTAGAGTATGAATGTAATGTTTTTGGAGAAACATATGTATCTAACTTTATAGCTGCAGAGTTCTAGAGGGCTTTTTAGCAACAAAAAGTGTTTTTCCTTAAAAAAGATAAAGTTTATTCTTTCTTTTTCAAAAGACATTGAGGCTTCAAGTTGGCAAATTGATGCCCAGAACATATCCGTCTACTTGAATTGATTTAAGATACAGTGATTTAGGAGGAAATTATTTTAAAACTATGTAAGACTTAGAAAGCAGACCTTTTAAGGAGTTCCTAAGACTCTTACCCCAGAGATGATAAAAAGTAATGAATAGGAATTATTTCACAATGAATTATATTTTGTGTGCACAATTATATGTACTCATTACTTGGTGTGTACTTCCCCTTTGTCAAACGTTATAACGTATCCATCTACCATGAAAGGTCCATATAACATGAAAGGTGGTTTCCTTCCGTGCCTGTGAAATTGATGAACTGATGAGCCGGCAAAGACTTACTCATATTTTAACGCCAGCAGTAACAGTCCTCACACCCAGAGAACAGGGGCATCAAAGTTGGTGGTAGCAGGGAGTATTTGCTGCTGTAATTGACAAATAATACCCCTCATAAATACTGCCAGTCTTTTCAATTAGTTTTCATCTAAAATTCGGGCTACAAAATGATGGCCTGTCAACTGACAATGAATGGCAAAAATTAATAAATTGTCTTCTAAATAGAATGGACACTTAAGAAAAATTGGGCAGCCAATTTAGCACAGCATGAAGCAAGGGGAACCTTTTGTAGGGATGCCGGGCACTACGGTCGTCTCCGTCTTTATTAATGGTGCTCGGCGGCTGCTGACAGTTTTGTTGCTACTGGCAACTTTCTTCATTAAAATTAAAGCCAGCATCAAATTCCATTAGCCGTACTCTGGGCACCTTGCATTTTCTTATACACATTGTTTCTTTTATTAACTCCCTGTCCACCCATGAGAAGTTTTAAAGGAAGTTAAATGGAAGGAATTATTTGCCAAGGCCAGAGAACCATTGTCTGTTCTTGGGGGAGGAATGACTGTTACCTGTCCTGTTAGAGGCTGCACCCTAAAATCTATAAACCCCTCGTTTTTGTTCCCTCCGCTTTCAAAAAAGGGAGCACATTACCTCTAAATACAAACTTTTAGGGATCTTTCAAGCTTTCAGAGAGGAACAGCCTATTCTAGTTTCTGATTTTTTTTCTGAGCCTTTTTTTTTTTTTTTTTTTAACTTCTGGCTTCCCGTTTCTAACTGTATTTCCATAGACTGTACCCTGACACAATAGTGGGTTGATGCTTGGAGACACTTGCATTTGTCACAGATGCCTTAGAGTTATTTTCCCCAAAGGCATTACTTTTATCTGTAGAACAAATTTCAACCTTTGAAGGAAAAAAAAACCCAAGCTTTGCTGAACAAGTTCTCAACTATTGTCTGAAAAGCTGTTGCCTGCCCAGCACTGCAAGCAGTTCAAAAGCATGAAATGCCTCCGCCCTGGAGCGTAGCCTCTTTGGGCAGCAAGAAGTCACAAACAGCTCCGATTCTAGGACAGCTCGGGTCTTGCCTGTGCACGGACGCCCGTCCACCACCCCCGAGCAGAGGTCGTGTGTCTGCTGGGGTCGGCTCTCAGGAAGGCACGAGGCTGGGATCACCCACCACTCAGGTCAACTTCCCTTCTCGAACCAGCCTCCTAATTGCTTTCTCATGCCCTGAGTCACGGTAAGCTGAGGGGCTAACCCTGCCTCTCCACTGTTTTTCTTCCCCTCTTCCTTCTTTCAACTCCTACCTTACACCGAAAGAAACCCAGATATTCATTAAAACAATAGAGAGTTATGTGCCGGGCTACGAAGGAAAAGGCAAAGGCATCATGCCGGAAAACCAGCACTCTGAAACACAGCCGGCGTGTGAGCATCCGGGCACTGGAGGCAAAAAGGAAACCGTTGTCCTGAGCTCTGCTGGAAGCGATTGCTACATACGAGCCTGTAACCTTGTGTTAACCGACTTGTAACCATAGGTTACAGTTACTTCCCCCGCCCCCGTACCTCAAGGAGAAATACAAAAGAGTTAGCGTTCACTGATTGCACGGTGTCCCGTCACCACCCTCTCCTTGTACCTTCTCCTTTCCCATCATACATAAATAAAACAGTATCTAGGGTAGCGTTAAATAAAAGAGAATCCCAACAGGTGAAACATGTCCTGTCTTATTCTCTATTTTGGGTTTCGTTTTTTAATGTAAGAAGTACTGAGATTCCAGAGTGTATGTGCTTTTGCTTTGCAGACAGGTGGTAGCTATTGCAATCTGTTGTTTCTAGGAAGTATTTCTGACGTTTTATTTATTTTTATTTTTTTAAATATTTTTGAAAATTTATTTATTTTGAGAGACAGGCCCAGAGCATGAGTGGAGGAAGGATAGAGAGAGAGGGAGACACAGAATCGGAAGCAGGCTCCAGGCTCTGAGCTGTCAGGACAGAGCCCGACACGGGGCTCGAGCTCATGAACCATGACATCACGACCTGAGCCGAAGTCGGACGCTCAACCGACAGAGCCACCCAGGCGCCCCTATTTCTAACATTTTAACGGTGAAGTGAATCAGTCAAATAATTGCAGGAAGGCTCTGCTACCCGGTCTTCTTTTTGAGTAATTTTAAATAATTAAATGAAGAGCAACGTGTCCAATAGTATTTCAATTAGCTGCGTCTTAAAAAAAAATGAGTATTCACCAAGATTGTGTTACTTGCTGAAACGTAGACATGCAGTCATTTAATATTCTTGCGAGGCCTCTAAAATGAGCAGGACCGAATCTCTGTACCCGCGGATAGCCATCTGCAACTCCAAGGGCTATTCTTCCACTGGAGACCCCCCTCCCCAGTATCTGCACCCACTAATATGTTACAGCAAATGGGGCATGAAATACAACACTTTATATATAGTATGTACTAAGTGATTCTTATATCGAAACAACGAGGCCATTTTTAACATGCTGACACAATGTTTGCAGTGTTTCATCATTGGATTGTCCTGATTAACAGTCAACTTCTCTAGTGGGACCCCTGGAGTAATTTCTTTTGGAACGCGATGAATCCGATTTGTTGGACGCTGCTTCGTCCCGCCACGTATTTTAAATTGCGACCTCTGACGACTTGGGAGTGGAGTAAGCAGCTACGGGGTGCTCTGTGGGCTCACTTCCCTTGCTGCATTTTTGGCCAGTGCTGAGAAGTTGGGTTCAGACGTTTTCTCTTGGTAAGCCGTCACAGGCACCGTTTGATTTCGCTGCCTGGTTGGGGCAGGTCTCCCTTGTCTGTGGCAGCAGCAGTCTGCCTTTGTCGCGGCCTCGGAGCTGGCACAGAGGCGACGCTCGCGGGGGACGTTTGGTAGAAGGGAAGCACTTCCGGGCCGCCCACGTTCCGCGTCGCCTCTGTCACCCCGATACACTACGTACATTCGGCAGGGCAGCCCCTGCCTGTGGCTGGGGGGGGGGCGGCCCCCGCCTGTGGCTCGGGGGAGGCGGCCCCCGCCTGTGGCCCGGGGGGCGCGGCCCCTGCCTGTGGCCCGGGGGGGGGGGGGCGGCCCCCGCCTGTGGCTCAGGGGAGGTGGCCCCCGCCTGTGGCTCGGGGGGTGTGGCCCCTGCCTGTGGCCTGGGGGGTGCGGTCCCCGCCTGTGTCTGGGGGGGGGGGCGGCCCCCGCCTGTGGCTTGGGGGGTGCGGCCCCTGCCGGTGGCTCGGGGGCGGGGGGGCATGCCGACACCTGTCTCCCCTCTCCTTGGCTGCAGAGGCATGCAGACAGGCCGGCTGGGTTTGTTGTCTGTGAAAAGACCCACCGGGGTCCCTGGTGGGCAGCTGGTGGTCTGGCAGCAACACTCGTTCTTACTCAGCGAGAGAATGACTCTGGGGATGACCCTTTACCTTCTCCACCCGTGTCTGTGTAGGTCCGTGTTCGTGAGCACAGACGTGCGTGCCCATTTTATCATGATTTCCGTCAGCCTGTCATCTCCTCAAGTGGAAGGGGTGGGGAAGACCCTGGAATCTGTAGAAAAGTTCTCCCTGACACCTGTGCCGTTAGCACAACTTAAAACGGATCTTCTGGGGGAACAGAACCATTTTGAACCCTGCCCTATTCCTTGCTCGAACTTACTCCTTTAGGCAGAACATCAGGAGCACGGATGCCCCCTCCAGCCGGGACATCCTGGGGACCGAGCACCTGGCGGGGGGCCGTCTCAAAGAGGAAACCAGCCTCGTAGCGTATTTGGACCACCAGGGACCCTGCTGTCCTGGGTGTTCGGCGATAGCTCCATGGACAGACAGCCCCAGGACAGGACACTGACTGGATTTGTTTTTCCAGAAGCACAGTCTCCTTTTTTTAAAGAATTTCCAATCCGTTGGTGATAGCATGGACTTTCCCAGAAACTAAGTAGCCGCAGCAGTGGGTGTCATCGTCTCGTTGTTGTGATCGGACTGGCCGCAGAAGGAAATGTTTGTGCTACTCATACGCCCACGGGAGTTTCTGCAGGTTGGGGCTTGGCGTTCTCAGGGACCGCCGTGGGACTCGTTGTCCGTGCCAGCCGGGACAGACCGTAGAGGCCACCGGGAGCACTGCGTTGACAGCTTCTGAGGCTCTTCATGACAAGTGCCTTGTGCCGTCAGTCCAGGCGAGGGAAGTGGGAGCCCGTATGCCAAGGGGACGCCATCCCTGGGTAAGGACTGGCCTGAAATCGAAACACGGCTGTTGGCACAAACCTTGCTCTTGTCCTTGACCAGGAGGAAGAACGAATCCTTCCCTCCTCTGGTTTCTGCAGTAGAAATTCCATCCTAGGCTTGAACTGCCTTCCACTCCCTACGGCCACATCTTAATTTCCATAAGGGAAGAATCCTGAGGGCCACACCCTGGGTAGTGTTTCTCGGCAAGCCTCCCCACGTGCAAAGTCGTGGTTTACACTTAGGGTGTGGGCAGTAAGACTGTTTGGATTGCTTTGGTCTCTGATGAGATCGCTCGATGAGCGTGTCACTTCCGACCCGTTTCCCCACGCAGTGCAGGGCATACGCGCGTGGCGACAACAGGTGTGCAGGTGGAGCCCCACAGACAACGTGGATTCGGAGTCGGGCTTCGCCGCTCCCTGGTCATGTTGCCTTGCACAGTTATCTAATCTCCACGGAACCTTTCCTCGCTCGTGCTAATGGTTCTACCCCTTCAGCTACTTGTGCGTTCATTCAGCGGGCATATTTTGATCACTTGCTATTTGCCAGGTGACAGGAAACAAATGGGCAAGACGAGAGTGGCCCCTGCGGTCGCTCCGCGAGCAAGGCAGAAACGAATGGCTGGCACCGTCTGGACAGCATTGCCCGACGGAAACGGAATGTGAACCACGTGCCCCATTTCAATTTTAATTTTCTTTCCGCAGCCACGTTAGAAAGAGCAAAAACAAGGGGCACCTGGGTGACTCAGCCCATTAAGCACCCTACTCTTGATCTCGGCTCAGGTCATGATCTCACAGTTTGTGAGTTGGAGCCCCACACCCGTCTCCACGCTGATGGTGCGGAGCCTGCTTGGGATTCTCTCTGTCCCTCTCTCTCTCTGCCCCTCCCCTACTCGTGCACACTCTCTCTCCCTCTCAAGACAAAGAAATAAACTTCAAGAGTTAAAAAAAAAAAAGTGAAGTTTTAATGTGTTATTATAAGCAAACATATCCAAAATTGATTCAACGTGTAATCAACATAAAAAGTTATCTTTTTCTCTTACTAAGCTTTCGGGAGTGGGTGTGTCGGTCAGACCTGACCACGGGTGGAATCTGGTTGTCACGTGGGGCTCGCGGTGGCCCTCAGAATGGAGCCGGTCCAGAGTGAGGGGCCGCTGACGCGGACAGGGAGGCACCGGCCGAGGAGGAGGGCGTTCTGGGCTCCCGTCTGCACAGGCTGAGATCGCACTGGCTGTGGGACACCAGGTCGTGCTGTGGGCAGCCGTGGTGAGGCTTTGCAGGGCAACAGTGTAACCGGCCGAGAGAATTAAGCTCCGAGCGTGGCAGCCGTTGAGAGTCAGGTAGGTAAGTGGCAGAAACACAGGAGAGGAACTCGGAGCAGGAACAGGTGCGTTCCCAGGAAGAACATAGTATCCACAGTCGTTGGTGGACGGATCTCCCGTGCAGAGAACTTCCAAATAGCATCTGCGGACGTGAAGTCTTCACAGCTCGCCTGACACGTCGGCTTTCGACTCTCGTTCTGCCCGACTTCAGCGCACAAGCCTGGCCCTCGGACGGACGTTAACGGACAGTTGCCAGAGCCTGTGCAGCGTGTGTGGAGACGATGGCTCGGGGATCGTTGGCTCGAACAAAGAAGCAGCTGCAGGCTTTACGGGAGTCCCTCTCTGCGGTGCCCCCGTGTCCCCATGCAGGTGCGCACACCGGGTTTTGTGACACGCCCACCGTGGCCGGAAGGCATCGGCCCCTCCATCGCTAGCCTCGCTGGGACTGCCTTGAGGGGGCGGGTGCCCTGGCTTCCTGGGCAGGTGATGGAGTTCATCTTCTTCTCTTTTCTTTTCTTTTCTTTTTTTAGCTAAAACAGAACCCCCCCCCCCCCCGGCTGCACAGAGCCACTCGCAGGCAGTGGCGTGCTGGCCCCCGGGGCCCATCGGGGCGGGAGGAGAGGCCGCCGCCCAGGGGGTCGAGTGGCTGTGCCCCATGGAGCCCCGGGGAGCCCCCCACACTCCGGCCGGTGTCGGGGATGCCCCCCCGCAGCCATTAAGTGCAGACACCGTCATCCCTGCTGCTGAAAACCTGGTGACAGGAAGGGGCAGGTTTGAAAGGCAAGAAAAACGAGGCGATCAAGAGATAATATTAACTGGAAAAATCAAGAAGGGATCTGTCAGTCCCGGTGCAAACACGTTCCTTTCTTAGCGGCCTCTCCTTTTCTGTGGCCGAGGGAGGTGTTTTGTGAGGGTGGTGGTCGCGGGGGGCCCAACACGGGCGGCTTCGGCGGGTTTTTTTCCCCGCCCACGTTGAGAATCCATTTGGGTCTCTCTTTGGGACTTAAGAATTCCAGCCGGAGCCAACGTGAGGCGGAAATCTCCGCGGCCTCACGGCCGACGCGGGGCCCAAAAGGGGAGAAACCCAACAAACTTTTTCCCCCGCTTTGCTGTTTTGTTACTCCGTGGACACGGTATTAAATCGGATTCCGTGTCCATCATTATTAAAATGTGAAGTGTGTCGGTCACAAAGCATCCATTTCGGGGCAGTTAGCTGAATAATTCCTTTCTTTATTATCCCAAATTACTGCTGAGCTCTGGAGAGGGGATCGGTTTAGCCAATTATTGCCATTTGAGCTGGATTTGTGGGTGATTAGCTCCTGGTCGAATCCAGTCCGGGCCGGCGCTTTGAAGCCCGCGCCGTGTGATTTTCTCAGCAGTGAGGTAGGAATAGACGCGGCTAATGACAGCAAGGTCGCGCGGGTGAGCTGACCTGTGTGTGGCGCAGGCTTGGGTTTCACAAATAGGGCATCCACAATAACAAGTGTGGCACTAACCCTGCCGTGCATAATCGGGGCTTTCTAGGATTGTCGGAGATGCTGACAGCTCAATTACAGGGTAACCCTTTGTACCCTACAGCCTGGCAGAATCACGGGAATATTACTAACCAGCGAGGGGAGGGGGTCACCAGGGAGCTGGTTAGAGATCCAGAACCGGCTCCTCCGCCCCCTCCCCCACGCCTTCCCGGCAAGAACAGGCTGGGAGAAAAGCCTCCATTTGTGGGATAATAGATCCTCTGGAGGAGAGAAAGGGGCACAAATATTACGAAAAAAGCAAACAAACAAAAATTCAGTTGGGGGGACCTAGGGGGGGGGATCCTTCCTGCCGTTTCTATGGAAACACTTGAAACTGGGAAGAAAGTTAAGATGGTCTAATTGTGGCCGAGCTCCCCTGTGCTGGCCAAATTGGTCCGTCTCCTCCTGCCCAGGCTCTCATCCAGGCATCGTGTCTGTGGATTTGCTGCAAGTTTTCCATTTGAGGAGAATCTGGGGAGACCGGTTAATTGGGAGTATTTTCCTGCATGCGGTGAATGATTATGTTATTGATTTCCTGCTGTCACCCAAGATCAGCGTTTTCTACACCTTGAACGACAAGCTGTTCTGACCCGTGGCGTGTCTGGTGTCTTGTCATTTTTGCCACGCTCGCTTTTTTTCTCTTAAACCCTCTTCTCACTCGTCCAGGTTGAACTTGACAGCGTTTTAATTGAATGGCAAAGATGTTACTCTTTCCCCACGTTTTAATGTTTGGTTTTTAACTGCTTGCATGTTTGGGGACACTTTAGATTTTGGGAGGCGTCCTAAAACTAGGGCTGGCTTGTAAATTCGGCTAAGTGTTATGGGGACTGACCATACACGGGTACTGAGAAGGGACTCTGGGAGCCCACGCCTGCACGGACGGCCCAGCCCCCCATAGAACTCCCAGGCACTGGAGGGACCTGACCCATGTGTCCCATCTGTTTGGGGACCAGGGGTTAGAGGCACCTCATAGACCCTCGGGGAAGGACATCCTGTTGGGACTGAAAAGCAAGACTCCCGTGGGAGCTGTAGGGACTCCCCCCTTCTTCTCCTGAGGACACTAACCATACTGGATTAGGGCCCGTCCTCACGGCCCCATTTAACCTTAGTTACTCTTTAAAGATGCTGTCTCCACACGCAGTCATATGAAGCATGGTGGGCATGGTAGGACTTCCACACATGAAGTTCAGCTCATAACAGCCAGCATCTAAGGGTCTGGGTGACGCTGGTTTCAGTAGAGGTTATGAAGCCCGGGACCCAAGACCCGCGCCTCGGGGCTGAAGGGTGGGGCGTGTTCACCTGGACGGTAAGGGAGGAAGGGGACGAAGCAAGGAGGGCGTTTCAGGGAGAAGAGAATTTGCAGTTGTAATTCCAAGTGACCCCCGTTGGCTGATTTCCCAGTTTCGTGTCCCGGGGCTGGGCTCCACACCCTTTTTCTGTCAAGGGCCAGAGAGCAAGTACTTGGGGCTTTTCTGCAAGCCCTGAGCTTGGCCAGGTGAAGGCAGCCACACCTGCGAGTGGAGGTAGCCTTGTTCCCATTAGAGCTCATTTGCAAAAAGAGGCAGAAGGTTAGATTTGGCCCATAGGCCAGACTTTGCAAGCCCCGGTCCTGTGGGATTCCCAGCACCAACGGCCCATGTTCGAGTGCCCTGGACTGGGAGATCCTGTCGAACAGCAGTGCACAGAGGGCTCAGGGTCCCCCATCACGACGCAGACTTTGCGGCCATCAGCGCTAGGCCCGTGTGTCGGTGATGGGGGGCCGCGGGGGTGAGGCCTGGGGAGACTTTACCGTCACATCAGGTGCTACGTGTGTGACCTTCCAATCGTCTGGGTCCAGGCACGCTCTCAGACAGTGTGCATTTGCTGTTTGTGAGGGACAGCTTAGCAAAGGGGAGAGCTGGGGCAGGACAGGTAAGGTTTCATTCTGGAAGAGTAGCTAGGTATTAGGAGGGACAGCAGGGAGCCTTTGACGTGGAGGAAGAATGTCCCTGCTCCTGGTACCACCCCTGTGCTTTCCTCGGTCTAAAGATGAAATTCCGTCCACCTTCCACCCACCCAGATACAGTTTTCTAGGTGGTTCGATGTTTAGTGAGCTCTGTGCCCGGCGTGGGGCTCGAACTCACAACCCTGAGATCAAGAGTCACGTGCTCCACCGGCTGAGCCAGCCAGGAGCCCTTCTAGGTGTTTTTTTGTTGTTGTTGTTAAGTCAGTTATCTTAAATAAGCCACAAGTTTAATGCATGTTACAGGGGAAAAAGAATCTCAACTAGAATCAAAGTAAAAAACACAAATGTGAAGACTGAGCGATTGGTGTTCACACTCAGTGGGTCTCTGTTACACCAGTGTTTCTGTGCAACGTTTCAGAAGTACGTTGAAAGCTTTACCTGCTATACTGTGAGTTTGTTCAGCACTATTAAGAAGGTGAATCATCAAACACGGAGGAACTGTAACAGGTGTTTGTTACAGAACCAAAGAAGTACTCGAACGTCACTGTTTTTTTTTTTTTTTTTTTTTTTTTGGAAGTATAGAAACATTGAACCTTTCTGAACTCGGGTGGACAAACTTGCGTTTTTAAACTTGGTAATTTAGGAAGCTGTCGGGACCCCCCTCAGTGCAGCAGGATAATTACATGCATGTCACTGCGCGGTCAGGCACACGCTCCCCTCCGTGCGTGCGTGGCCTCCAGCCGCTGTTCACACAGGTAGAGAAATGCCACCTCGGGAGAAAACGTGGTCTGATCTTCCCACGGAGCAGCCCGCAGCCAGCTAATGCCCCCTTGCCACGTGGGACCCCGGCCATTAAATGTCCCCCCGTGTCATGATGAACTCTGTGCTAACAGACCCCAGCGCCACCCGGTCCCTCGGACTCGAAACAAAGACCGACGTGCCTGGCTAAGACCCCCAGTCTCTAATGCAGTCAGTAAATCTTTGTTGGTAAATAGTTGCGATCGAGCCGAGTTTTAATATAAATTTACGAGTGGTGTCTTATCCCAGCTCGGGGCTGCGGCAAACACGAGGGATGGATTTCAGACAGCACTTGCGTTCATTATGTTAACTTTGTAAGTTATTTAAAGCTTGTACGCTTAACGTTGCTTTTGGCTTTCAGTGACCTCTTGGGACGCGGCAGACAATACACGTGACTAATAAAGAGATTGCGGCCAAAAGACAATTCTACCCTTTGCTCCACCACAGGAAAAGTTCCTTGAGCAAAAAAAAAAAAAAAAAGCAGGAAGTGCCTGCCCGGAATCCTGGTCGTCTGGCCGTAGATCATCAAAACCACAGTCTTTCTGATGTGCCAGCAAATTAATTAGGTGGTGGCAATTAGATCAACACGTGACATTTCCAGTAAGGTGACAGGAACGTTTGAGCGGTCACAGAGCCCTTCCGTTGCTTACTATGCAAACAAGTAAAAGAGATCCAAGCTTTAAAATCGGTCTGGGAGGGCAGAGTGATTCACAGACAGGCAGCCGGGCATTGGGGTCACAGGTATAGACCGCTGCTCCTGGCTTTTCCTACCACGCTGGTCCCCTACTCGGGCAATTAACCCAAATCATAGTGGTTTGTTTAAAACCATAACCATTTTATTATTTCTCAGGCTCCTGTGGGTCAGGAATTTGTGCCAGGCATAAAGGGCACGTCCCTGCCCCACGGGTGCTTTCGGCCAAGATCGTTTCTTCGCTGACGTCTTTGGTGCCTCACCAAACGTGGCTCAGAGGCCTGGGCACGGAGCCAACAGCTTAGGAGCAGTCTTGCAGCTGGGGCCTCGGCTTTTCCTCCCCGTAGCCCCAAGGTCTCCCCCTTGCCAGCCTCCCCGGCAGGGTAGTCTGAATTCTTACCAGGCCAACCCGGGGCTCCCAAGCAAGTAAAAACAGGAGCTGCCAGGTTTTCTGAAGGCTTTGGCCGGAACGGGCCCAGAATAATTTGCACCACATTCTGCTGGTTGAATTGAGTCAGAAGGCCCGGGGACCACACAGCAGCAGTTTTTTGAGGGTCATCTTTGGAGACCAGCGAGTTCAGTCCGCCCTCCCACGTGCAAGGCACCTTCACGCTGCCCCTGGATTCGCAAACCTCTCATCCCACCATGGCCTCTGGCTCAGGCTCGAAGTTTGGGGTTGTCATTTTCATCAGGGGCACGTTTGGAGGAGGCTCTTTGGATACGATCCTTGCCCTCTGAAGACCTGGGGACTCCAGAGACAAGATGCCCTCCACACACGTGCACACGTTCACATCTACCCAGTGCTGACACGAGACAGAGCTGAAGCAGGTGCCCTTTCATCCAAAAAGGAGGAGAGAGGCAGGACGCCCGTAGCGGTTACTGATCCGTAGCGGCTCTGAACGCAGCCGGCACATACTGCTGATCACCCTGCTCTGGCTACAGGGTGTGTGTTCTCCCCCTGGGGCCTCCTACTGGGTCCGGGGCTCTGCTGTCTCAGCCGACCTTCCTTTTCCGTAAGAAATGGCCTGTTTTTTTGCAGCTGTGTGGCTTTTCAGCCTGCTTCCTGCTGGTCTTAGTTTGAGGGTCAGGGGACTCTTTTCATTTCAGACTCTGTCTCTATGCCTTGTAGTCTAACCTGGTACAATTCCTTTAAAATCCTTGTGGGTGTCCTTTGTATCAAATTGTAATTTATTCCATTAGACAAAAGCCAACCCACAGATCCTTGTCTGTGGTCCACACGTGCTCTCTAATTGGAAGGGTCTGAGAGGCCCTGCCTTAAGTCTTAGAGTTCTTGAGATGGGGGTCCGACGGCCGCAACCTTGCTGGGTCTTCATTCGGAGATCACATCTCCTGGCATCCCCTGGGTTAGATCTTTGTTCTGAGGCGAGTTCTTACCCTGAGTTTTCTGCTGGCAGAAGAAGCCGGGAGTAAGAAACGATTTTTCTCCTGTTGGTGTTTAAATCGGGAGTATTTTCTCTAATTCTCCCGAAAACCTGCCTTAAGCAGCCTTGATTCCCCGCTACCCCCAGGTTCATCAGAACCAGTAACACAGTGGGCACGTTCTGCTCGGAAATGTCCTCTCCCGGCTCCGTGCTCCCCAGGCACCCCGGCTGTGCTCCACGTTCCTGCAGGGAGCAGGTCTGCTGTTGGCTCGGCCAGTGCCCAGCTTGGGCACCCTTTAGGCAAACTCCGGTAGCATTTCCCTTCCTGTCCTTGTAGCCTCTGTGAATAGCTGTTCTGTTCCTGCCAGCCTCAGCCAACTGCCTGGTTCCGAGCCAGTGCCGCGTGTTTGTGGATTTTATCAAAGCAGTAGAAGGTACTAAGTCTGTGCTTCTTATCTGTCGTTGCCTAAGAATCTGCCCCAAAACTTAACGATTTGAGAAAACCATCATCACTTCTCACAATTTCGTGGCTCAGGACCACAACAGGGCACAGCGTGGCTCCCGTCTCCGACCTCCCCGCAACAGAAGCTGCAAGCTGCCAAGATTTGTGAACGTGCAAAACCAGTGTAGATCGCGTCTCTACCAAGTCTCTTGGTTAAAGTGAGGCTCAGGCATCCCCGAGTCGGGGTGGGGCGATTCTCACGGGGGCACGTGTACCTAGAAGCAGTGTGTTGGGAGCCATCTTTGGAGACCAGCCGCCATGCCAGCTGTATAGGGAGGTTACAGAAAGTCTCTGTGCCTCATTGGCCTCATCTGTAAAATTGGGATAACCATAGCAACTACTTGCATCAGGTGGTGAGCTTTCGGTGGGTTAATTCTTGTAAGGCCCTTAGAGCAGCACCTGGCTCGCAGCCCAGTACTTACTGTTTTGAAAGTGAAAATTAAACAAAAAAATTTTTTTAATTGAATGTTCATTTACTCTTGAGAGAGAGAGACAGAGCATGAGCGGGGCACGGGCAGAGAGAGGGAGACACAGAATCCGAAGCGGGCTCCGGGCTCCGAGCCGTCCGCACAGAGCCCGTCACGGGGCCTGAACTCACGGACGGCGAGATCATGACCCGAGCCGAAGTCGGACGCTCACCCGACTGAGCCACCAGGTGTCCGGAAACTGAAAATTTTAAAAACAGATGCATAAGCCACATAAAGGTCAAATGAAACAGTAACTGTAACTGATGTCTACAGCGTGATCGCTGGCCAGCGAGAAGCGGTCTTAGGTAAGAGGCGGTTTTTGCGGGTGCAGAGTAGCATCTAAAGACCAGGTGTGCATCTTGACCTTCGCCCGTGCGGTTTTGCCCTGGGTCACACAGCGTCAAAGAGGCTTAGAATCATAAGGGCCGTTTGGTTTGCACTGGCTGACGAGGACTGTCCCCCGTGTGGCTCTGGCAGAGAGCCTTCTGGCCTCTGGCCTCTTCTGGCTGGTGAGACCATGGTTTCGTGTCCTTTAACAGCTGAAAACGAACTCTTCTTAGATTTTCCATCTTCTTGGTACTTCGGTGGACAGTGTGTAAGTTCGGGACGGCCGAAGCTAAGAGGCGAAGCCTGAGGGGCTCAGCCTGATGCTGCGAGGGGGCTGCTGGGACAGTAGTGCTTGTTTCCTGTACGTAGAACTCCGTCCCAAAGGTGCACGGTGGGTTTGCAGTCTTTTCTTGGGCACGTTGGTGGGCGCCGTGTTCAGAGGAGGGCCCCACACTGGTAGAGCCACCGGGACCTTTTGCTTCTCGAAGAGTCTGGGACTAAGAAGGCGTTCCTGGTGTGTAGGCACGTGGTGGGTGGGGTCTCTCGCTGGGACTTTGTGGTGGCTCCCCTTGGTTCCTGCAAGTGAGGGCAGGACTGCAACTGAAGGGGGACCCCCGCCTCGTGTAGCTGCAGGGCCCAGAACAGGCTCGGCCTCACCCCCCCCACCACCACTTCCCCCTGGAAACAGACGACTCCTCTGCCAGCCCCAGCTGTCCAGACCCACGGGCCCCCTGGCACCGTGCTGTCCAGGCAGGACCGGGTGACTCTGGACCCGGATCATGCAAAATAGTAGTCTAGCGGACTCAGGATCGAGTGGGTTAACTTCGGGTGTCTGTTTAGACTCCGAAATGCCCTGATTTTTTCCCTTGGTACAAATGCTCTTAAAAAATCAGTGTTTGGAATTAATTGTCAGGAAAAAGAAAAAAAAAAGGAAGGGGGAGAAACTGAGAGAAAACGTGCTTTTGATCCACTGAAGCTGTTTGCAGCGTCTTGTCATTCGTCGTCCAATCGAGCCTCTGATTACAAAGCCTCGCCTTGCAGCCTCCTTGGCTGCTCATCAGAGAGCGCGTGTCTCTTGGTGCCTCTTAGGATGGGCCCTTGCTGACAGTCGCAGACAGGTGGGGTGCGGCGACCAGCCCCTCCAGTGTTCTGGCTAAACGTGGAGGCTCACACAGTCCAGGGCTGGCGGGCCCTAACTTGGGGGCAGCGGGGCAGCCGGGCGGCTTTGTCGCCACAGAAATCCCCGGGGGCCGGGCAGTGAACCCAGCCAGGGCCCAGGCCGGAGGACAGAGGCACGGCTCCTCGGACGCCGGGGTGTTCTTCAGCCCTGCTGACTCCTGCAGCATTTGAACCGTAGGCAGAGAGGATTACCCTGCAAGATGGACCGTAGAATTTATTTAAGATTGTCGAGACATGCGTTTTCTAGCTTTCCCAGCCCCAAGATCAGTCCACCTGGGGTAGTTCCCCGACGATGTCGTCTCTTCTCGTCACCTCCTGGTTGGACTATTTCCCTTTACCCCCTTAGGAGGAAGTCCCGACAGCCGTCATTGGGCAGAGGATAATCGTGCGTGTAGGATCTGCTCACGAAAGTACCACAAGCTGGCCATGAGCGGTGGGGTCCGTGTGCACGGAGCCCCGGGGATGGGGTGCCTCCCTGTCTTTGTCTGCGTGGGGCGGGCCAGAGCTCGCTGAAGCCCAGAACCGCTCTCAGCTACCAGTGACACCGAGGTGACCCCTGCGCCTGGTATTAGAATTACATCTCAAACGGGCGTTGGAAAAATGTGAGCCCACACGAGAGCCTCTGTGAAGTTCTGTTGAGCTAAGTTTAAAAATCTGAGAAATCCACCGGAGAGGGAAATTTAACGATTTTAAGTGATGGCTGTTGACCGTCGAATCACCAATAGTGACTTGCCCTCTGCCTGGTGCTCACTGTGCAGTGGGACCTGAATTGCCCTGGTTTGTCACCAGCATCCGGCTTCTGTTTGCTGATCCCTGTGCCATATTTGGATTAGGTTGGTTTTTCATAGGGTCTAAGAAATCAAGGTACGTTGAGCTTTCCCTTGTGTTTTCTTCAGAAGAACCCGCAAAGAAATGACCTTCCAGCAAGGTTCCCTTGTGCGTTTCTTCAACCTTAGGAGTACTTTCCTCCAGAAACGACATTTCACCAGTGTCCGGACCCCCCAGCTGGCTCAGCATCCATCACGGTGGTGAAATTTCAGAGACAAAGCAGTATTGTCACAGTATCAGGAATTATTTGGAGCTCAAACCTAATTATCACCTAAAAGTGCTTACGTGATAGTTTCTTGGATTTTTTCTTGCACTGTGGCTCTGGGGGGATAGCCGCGTCAGTTAGGAGGTCGGAGGAAGCAGGTCCCAGTTCCCCAGGAGACTCAGGGGCGTCTGCTTCTAGGAGACTCCATCTCATACCGAGAACCGGCCTTGGGCCTTGGTCCGGGTGAATTAACTCGCACCATGCTTGGGCCTTCTCAATCGTGGTTTCCATCCCGTGAGTTCCAAAGTGGACTTGGGGAGGAAGAGCAAGCCGGGGGACTCTCCAGTCTTCCTTGTTCCACGAGGTCAGGAGCCGAACGGTCCCAATGCAGAAGCTCGAGTCGAGATAGTCCGACCCGGGAGGGCGTGAAGCCCCACCAGGGAGGGAAAGCGCAAAGTCAAGGCCGAGCTCAGCGCTGGCCACCGGTTTTCAACCCAGAAAGGCCAAGAGAAGATGTGGGAGGTTCGCGGGGAACTGAGCATTCAAGCAGGAAGGAGCTCCTTGAGTCGTCCAGGGAGCCTTCGTTAAACATGCTTCAGAGCGCCAGGGCATCAAATGCCTAATGGTTTTCAGGAAGCCCTAACATGATTTCTTTAAAGGCAAATTGATTATACACGATTGTTCTATTAAATCCTGCCGCTAAATTTACAAGTGGAATTTTGTTTTTAGTAAGTTAGAAATCCGAAATGAAAAACTATAAAACAAAATGTTCTTATTTGGGGGAGCCTGGATAGCTCAGTGGGTTAAGTGTCCGACTTGGGCTCAGGTCATGATCTTGCGCTCGTGGGCTCAAGCCCCGTGTTGGGCTCTGTGCTGACAGCTCAGAGCCTGGAGCCTGCTTTGGATTCTGTGTCTCCCTCTCTCTCTGCCCCTCCTCCACTTATGATCTGTCTCTCTCTCTCTCTCTCTGATAAATAAACATTAAAAAAAATTTTTTTAGATGTGCTTATTTGTAAATATCATAAGTTTCAGAATTCAGTTAATGTGTTATTTTTAGAAGAAGGAACTTAGGTTTCCTTTTTTAAAACATACCTTGGGGCACCTGAGTGGCTCAGTCGGTTAAGCGTCCGACTTTGGCTCAGGTCATGATCTCACGGTCCGTGAGTTTGAACCCCGTGTCGGCCTCTGTGCTGACAGCTCGGAGCCTGGAGCCTGCTTCAGATTCTGCGTCTCCCTCTCTCTCTGACCCTCCCCTGTTCATGCTCTGTCTCTGTCTCAAAAATAAATAAAACCGTTTAAAATTTTTTTGAATGAATGAATGAATGAATAAGTAAATAAAACATACCTTTAGTTCCAAATGCGCTTAGTTATGGGAAGGGTGTGGGGCACATACATCACGGTGGCTTCATGGTGGTTGGTATCGTATTTGTTGAACAAACGGCCCCCTCTGCAGCACTCATGAGATTCCCAAAGTGAAGTTCTACACGCACACACACAAACTGGTTGAACATATGTGTTGTGCGTAAAAGAGAGAAAAGCCAAATTGCCAAGTGAAAAATAAGTGTAAAGTTTCCATTTTAAGATGACAGGAGAAATGAATGTTTCAGATTTTTAACGTTATCTGTCTGCTTTTTAAGAAAACTCACACAAGACTTTGTGAATTTATACTTGGCTCCTTTTGCTTCAGGGCATGCTGCTGAAGCGAAGCGGCAAATCTTTGAACAAGGAGTGGAAGAAGAAATATGTCACCCTGTGTGATAACGGCGTGCTGACCTATCACCCAAGTTTACATGTGAGTATGGCCCCCTTGGCTCGGTCGGCAGGCCCAGAACTCAGCTCACACGCTGGGCGTGTGTGTGTGTGTGTGTGTGTGTGTGTGTGTGTGTTAGGGGCTGGGGGTCCCCACAGCGTCAGGCCTCTGGCCCCCGTTTGAAGTTAAAGTAGCATTGGGTCTCCTACTCCATCACGAGATAAATAAAATGCCCCTCGCTCTCTCCATCGGACCACATGTCTCTCTCTTCCCCTTCCTAACAGCCGATCTCTGGCTCTCTGATTCTGCGAGGAGTTACAATAAAAGGGACAGGTGAAGTGAAATTTTAAATGGAAGTAAAAAAGACAAGAGCAGGTAGCAAAAGAGACAAGAGAGCTTATATCTGCAAATCTAGAATAAAGGAAATGATTGCACTGGAACCCAGGAATCGGCTCTGAGCAGCTGAGAAAAACAGTAAGTTAAGCGCAGTTCGTGACTCAGTTTTTATTGTCAGACAAGAGCACATATTGTAAGGTAAGAGCCCCCTTTCTACATGTGTTCATGTAAAGTGCATTATGTTGGTGATTTCTAGAAGGTGGATTAAAAAGCAGAATCATTGTCACTTTGGGGGGAAAGTGCAAGGCTTTAGAAAGCTTTGATAAAATCTGAAGATGGGGCGCTAATGATATTTCTATAACAACACATGCCATGAACCTTGCATGATTATCTGTCTTGAGGTAGGTCAATGTGGAGATTAGACTATGTAGCTCATTTGGATATATCACTGTGTTAAGCTTTGCATTGAAAAATTACAGTTATGAACCAGAAGTTAGACATAAGGGCATTGAAGAAGATTTAGAATCATTCCCAGAGGGCCACCTGGGGAACATGACTGCTAGCATTTGGGGTATACACTCCCAGCCATTTCTATGCGTAGGTGCTTTTTCCTCCCACAACCACGCAGTCACCCTGTGTTCGCTGTCTGGGGTCCACCTTCCTAGACGATGACAGATCATGTGCACGTCCCCACGTCAGCAGATGCACTCGTGTGCCACCGTTGTTGACGGTTACGTGACATCCGTTGTGGGGATGTGCCCTCATCGGTCTAACAGTGTCTCCAAAACGGGCATGTTTACTTTGAATTACTTTTAATGTTTTGAGTAACTCTAATCAGTGTCCTCTGTTGACATCTCTTTGCCTTTACCTGTGTTCCCCCTGATGCCCAGCAGTCGGCTTCCTTAGTTGAAAGTCTCGCCCTCTCATGGCTTTTGGGCTTATGTTGCCAGACTCCTGGAAAGAGTTATCAGTTTTTCTCCTCTGGCTGGAAACCAGAGGGCTTTTACCCTGCACGCGGGTGAACGTTTACCTTCACGGTCATGTATCTATGATATTCCACTAGGATAAGTAACGAGTGGCATCCTTATTGTTTAATTTGCGTCCTGGGGTGAATTCCTTTCTTCTCCTTTGTGTCCTACAGCTCTGCCTTTACCTTTCAGGAGCGGGTTGAAAAACGGGTGTTTCGTTAGGCATCTCTGACTTATTTCTGATGTTGATGGGGACGCCTCCCATGCTTTAACCGTTCCAAAGACTCCAGAGCTATAAATTCTTCATTGTGCTGAGGGGATTCCCTTGCGCTTGCCTTATTTTGGCTTATTTGGGAATAGATGCAGGTCGCTTCTCTGGGTGGCCTCCCAGTCGGAGGGACTTCGTGCCAGTCCCAGGAGGCCTGCCTGTGACCATTCCCGCGTCTCCTGCAGCCCGCTGCCCGCCTGCATAGGAGCGCCAGGATAGTGCTGGGTCTGCCCCTCTCTCCCCAGCACGGCCCCACCCGCTGCAGAGCTGCCCTCTACCTGGCTCCCTTCTTCTGGAGGCCCTGCCAGGGAGCACAGGAGGTCTGACTGTTGCCCCAGTTGCTTTATGTTAGTCAGACAGAGAAGAGTAATCCAAATATCCTTCTTGCCGCGGACTCACCGGCCAGTAAAAAGTGGGGTCTGACCGATGAGCATTTCAGGCCACCTTACGCTCGCCAGCCAAGCTCAGGCTCAGTCAGAGGGACGCTCCTTCTTGCCAAGGGGGAGACGTGTCACAACGGTATGTCCCTGCCCATCCCGGCCTCTCCGTAAATGTCATCACCATTCCGTCTTCGAAAATATTCCCACATGGGCTGCTTCTTGTGGTGCCCCTCCGTGTTTGCCAGTTCCTTTTTTTTTCTTCAATACGTGTGTGTGCGTGGATGTTGTCGGAGTACGGAAGAGGAGCTCAGCAGGGCTTTGTTTTATAATTACATGGCAAGCGAGAGCCAATCATTTTAAAGTGCAATTCCATTAATGCCGGTCTCCCGGGAACTGAAATTATTGATGCAAATACACACGCCCCACCACCCCCCAAGGGGGCAGGGTCACCAAGGGATGGACTTGAATTACTAGAGCAGGGAGAGAGGGCACGGCCCTCGTTGTAACCCTCCCCTGATATTGTCACAACCAAGCTTTGGAAATTTGGAGAGGAAGTGAGTTCCGGGTAGGTGTTCTCTTCCAAGTTGCTAGAGAGCCGCAGATCCCTCACGGTGGAGTGAGTCTGGCATTCTTTGGCTCACGATGGGAAGACCCATCAAGGGAACGCCCACAGGCAGAGGCCAGACTTATTCTCGTAAGACATTGGGGAGCACGCAGGGTGTGTCGCAAAATCAAGTCTTAAAATTGTAGACCGTATAGAACGTCCCCATTATTTTAGTGTAGGAAACGCCAAAGGTGCTAGAAGGCAGTGATACCAGTTAAACTGATCACGCTATAACACCCGCTTTCTCAGTTGCCCCCGGGCTGTACTATGGCTGGAACCCACGAAGGATGCGTCTGCTGCCAGTGGGTGAAATATTGGAGAAATCTGCCCAGATTGGTGGCTTTGGGTTTCATTACCGTTGACCATCACCCCTATTACTGGTCCCCAGCAGGGCGTCCGCACTGAGCTGAAATAGCATAGCCTACAGCCCGCGTCTCTCCAGGGAGCAAAGGAAAAGAACCCGGCTAAACCATCTGGTGTATTTAGATAGAGTTTTCTAAAACATTCAGTGTTTCTCAGCAGTGGAGTCACCGGGCCAGCTGCTGGCGTGTACCCCTGACTTTCGATGGTTAGGTAATTTATTTACCAAAAAGGAACCTGGCATGTTTTTCTGCGCATGGGATTCTAATGAGGTGATGCTTCCATAATGGGGTGAGCTGTGGGGGTTTGAGAGCACCCGGCTTGAGGATGCACGAAACATGGGGAATTCAGACAGGTACCGGGCGGGGCCGCACAGCGGCCCCTTCGCAACCCACGTGTCGCCCTGTGGCTCTCGTCACTGGCACAGACGTGTGCTTACAGTGCGTGTGTCTGCTGCTCACGCTCCCCTCAGGCTGGACCCGGACTCCAGCAGCCGCCACCTTCAACTTGGTGATCGTGGTAAACCCAGGGAGCCGGATGGGGGTCTTGCACCCAGAGAAGATTGGAGCAGAGTAAGGGACTGAATCGAGTTCAAAGGGAAGTAGGTCAGCACGGTGAGGGCCCTAATCATTTCATTAGAAGTTCAGATTGTGAGCCCCTGCGGGGCTCAGTTGGTTGAGCGTCTGACTCTTGACCTCCGCTCAGATCGTGATCTCGCGGTTCGTGAGTTCGGGCTCCACGTCGGGCTCTGCGCTGACAGCTCGGAGCCTGGAGCCTGCTCTGGACTCTGTGTCTCCCTCTTCTCTCTGCCCCTCCCCTGCTCATTCTCTCTCTCTCCCTCTCTCAAAAAAAAAAAAAAAAAAAAAAATCTGCCAGAAGAAGTGAGTTATGATCCTTAAAGACGCCGATGCCATTCGCTTATGACACCGCTGTCCGTGGAAGTGTTTACATAGAAGATCATCCATCAGACACGAACCCCGAGTTTGAGCCCCAAGGAGGGGTCCTGTGCACGCTGGTGTGGTGGAAAAAGAAGGCAGCCCCTCAACAGAACACACCGTCAGTGCGTGGTCCCCAGCTGTGGGCCGAGCTTACGGGATCCCAGTGGAAAGACGAGCTTTTTGGAACCGTGGCTTAGGACACAGGCTGCGGGTCATGAGTTGGGGGCCCCTGGCCCCGCAGCCCTCGGTGGGGTTGGCGTGAGGCCGACGGGCTCGCCGTGTGCCTGGAACGGGTCAGCTACTGGGGAAGCTCCTGGAAGCCGGTCTCTGAGGACTGCCTGCCGATCTCGGTGCTGGGGCAGGTTCTACAGGCACAGGGACATTAAGCAGGGACCTCTGTGGGGTGGGGCCCCCAGGGTGTCATTTCCCACCGGTCTCAAGGCTTCACATTCCTCTTCCTTCCCTCCCATCCTTTTCCCAGTCAGCTCTACTTCCAGGCCTTCATTCTTCCCAGGGTTGTGGCATCATCCCTAGAAGGGTCTGTCCGTCCCGAGCCCCAGGCTCAGCCCCGGTGCCCTGACACACAGCATGGCCTCGCTCCGTCATTCCTATGGCGCGGGCTTTCTCTGTGCTGGAGGTGGGAGTCGTTGAGAGGAAGGCTCTCGCCCCGGCCCTGTTTCCTGCCCTTGGGAACCTTGAACAAGAGACCCTCTTGTCCAGAAGCAGAGGGTGGAGTTGCGTGTGCGTGGCCAGACCGTAGGAGGCGACGGTCGCTCTGGAGATCAGGCGCAAACAGGGAAAGGACTGACCCAACCCAGACTGAGAAAGTGTCCCGGAAGTCGACCGCAGCAGTATCTCCAGGCCCCGGACTTGCTCGCTCTGCGCTCCGTGAAGTGTGGACCCACCTCACCCGCTGCCACACCTCCTCTCCTGTTCGGGCTCGTCCCCAGAGGCTCAGGAGCCGTCAGCTGGACTGCCTCCCGCCCATGGGTCCCTACACCGCCTGCGTCACGGGGAGCCGTGGGAGGTGCGGCACAGGCGACGGGAGTGACCGTGAGTCTCGGCTGTTCCTCAGGACGGGTGGTTCCCGCACCGGCTGCCCTCAGCCGTCGCAGGTGCGGTGACGGGGGCCGGCTAGCCGAGGAGGCGCTCTGGCCAGCGTGGGGACAGCCGCAGGTGCGGAGCGACAGCTCCACGCCTGAGCGTGGCCACAGCTGCTCGACGGTGGACCTGGGCCACCCGCCTCTGCACAGGTTGGAACCTGCCCCCGGACCTTCTGAGCCCACGTCCGTGTTCTTCGGCATTCCTTCCGGGACGTGCCTGTTACCGTGGACATCGAGGACCCGGCCGGCCGGTGTCCACCCTGGAAATCTGGAAGAAGAATCGCCTGGGTGGAAAGTTGGGTGACAGTGTCTTCCAAGGTCACTTCCGATTCCAGAGGTACCCCCTTCCCCCCCCCCCCCCCCACCAAACCTCAGCAAACTGAGGCCGATGGAGTCAGCTGGACTCCCGAGGGCGGAGCTGCTGAGTGAGATCAGGGAGTCACGTGGGCAGGTGTGAAGCCCGGGGCCCAGGAAAACCCAGTTCACTTGATTCATCCTTCTCAAGATGCTGCCTGTCATTAAATTAAACCTACAGCTCGGTGTAGATAACAGGCGGAAGCCTCAACCAAAATAATGACACTGCTCTGGGTTTGTGGATGCTCCCGCGGGGTGATCAGCCGCACAGGTTAGCCCAGGCCGCAGGACTGTCCCTGCTGAGACCTGGCGGAGGTCCAGGCCCCCTGGGACTAGTGGCCACCCTCCCTCCGGAACGGACCAGCTTAGCTCCCTCTCCACCTCCACTGGGCACTCTGCAGACAGCCCCCAACTCGTAACATTAAACTGTGCGGGGGCAGGCTTCTCAGGCTGCTCGGTGGTCAGTGTTTTCAGGTCTCTGAAAATCGGTACACCTCCAAACCTTTAAAAAGCCCTCCCTGCCTAACTTTCTCGGGGGAGACAGGGTGCGTGTGTCTGGTGTGTGACACTTGGCCGGATCACGGTCAGGCTGGGCGAAGGGCGGCCTGTTGTGTGGACTTAAATAGGAGCCTTAGGGAGCACCTTGATAGAAAAACGGAGGGGATAATGAGATAGAACTCAGACCTCGGGGCTCCACATCTCAGCATCGCTGCCTATTCATCTTCCGTGTCGAGAGAGCAGCCGTCGAGGGCACGGCTGACAGAGGTGCACGCGCCGGGATTCCGAAGAGTGAGCTCGTGGCCACGCGGTCAGGCCAAGGACTTCATGGGGCCCCGCCCTGGAAGGCCGCCCGGGCTTCCTCTGAAGGCACGGGGTGGCTGGAGGAGCCCGCCCGGCTGACATGGGCTCAAATTGCTCCCTCTTTGGAGAACCTTCTCCTGGGATTCCTTTCTCACTCTGCACGGGCCCCGAGTTGGAAGCAGCCGTGTTTCTGTCCGCTCTCCCTGACGCACAGAACTGGACTTGCCCTTCTCACGGCAACACTGCCCCCTGAGCGGCTTAGGCCCTCCCGCTGCACAACACCTCTGATTCTGAATGCTGTTGACGCTTGTTTGTTTTTTCCGTGTTGGGGAGAGTCAGACTTGGACTCTCGAGTTATCAGAATGCTGATTTCTGCACATCTTCAGGTTCTGATCAGGTGGAAAATCCACCTCTTGGCTGATGCAAAAGAGACAAAAAGATCCGGGGTGATTTCCTAAGTGGGTATTTATCTCAAAAGAAATAACACGAGAGAAAAAGGAAGATATTTACATTCTGAGAACAGCAGCTCTTGCCTGTACCCACTGCTGGTGATCACCATTTAAAATACACACAACCTTCACATCGAAGAAGGACATTTTCCTGGAGCACTGAGGAATCGCTACGAATCCGTGATCAGCCCCTTCAGCTAGCTTTGCACACCTGCTCAGGTAGACCTCAGATTTCCCAAGGCCGTGAACACTGAGTCACGGTCAAGAGAAACTCTTCATTGGTCTCCCCAAGACATTGCAGAAGTCCAACTAGCCTGAGTCTAGATGATGAGGCAGATCAGTTCAAAGCCCAAATTTCCAGATGCGCAACGTCTTGAGCGATAGAATGACTGATGATCTTGAGGACAGTGTCCCCCGTTCTTTCCCGAGAACAGCAGCGTCAGACGCGCCCCGTCTGTGACACGCTACTCCACGAAGCGTGATTCCTTCTGTGATGAACAGCTATTTGGTCTTGCTTCCCCTTTATAAGCCGCAGTGCCACACGCTGTCTTCTGGTCTGTGTGTTCTCTTCCAGCCTGGCTTCTTCTGTTTCCAGTGTGCTGTCCATCCTGCGGGATCAGGGGGGACCTTCATGCCCTTCCTCCACGAGAAGTCCTCCCTGATTGCCTGGCAGACCGGCTGTTCTGGTGTCTTCTAGCATCTGAACTGCCCCTGTCTAGCCTAGTCTAATTGAAGGCAAGGACTGTGCCCTGCTCCCCACTGTCGGCCCAGGGCTAGTGTGGGTGGCATTGAGTCCAGTCACGTGACCCCTGCGATGTCTTTGCTCCTATACGGCCTGGGCTGAGAGCCTCACGGGTGATGATCCTGGCTCTACTTTGAAAATCACAGCGAGACTGGGGCGGAGAAGATGAACCGTGTTGCACAGCCGTACCTCCCTGGGTGTAGATTAGCTTAGGGCAGGTGGGGGGAGGGGAACACACTCGTGGTATTATATACAAAAGTCATGAACTCTTGAACCAGTGCTGGAATCCCCCCTCCCCCAAACAAGCCATTTTAAAGTGGATTAGGAAAATAGGTAGTTACTGAGGAGCAGCGACCTGGAGCTCTGGCTGCAGGTGAGCCTTTCCGTTCTGGTCTGGCCGCCAGCAAATGGGGATGGGTTTGTAAACTGGGTGGAAGTTTCTAGAGTGGCTGGAGTCAGCCCTGGGGAAGCAGAAAAACCCCAAGTTTGTTGTGATGAGGGTAAAGGGATACCCCCTAGGGGGATACGGTGCGGCTTTGTTGAGGTTAAGGTAGAAGTTGGGAGTGTTCTCTGCCTCCCCCGGGAATAACCGCTGTCGGGTTGTCCTATGTGAGTGGTTTCACGGGCAGACCTGGCCCTCCAAGCCCGAGGTGGGAACGTCACCTCGAGGAGCTCCATGTATAGGTTTTGTTTGCTTCAAATCGCACTTAATGCTTTGCCTCTTTCCAAGAAAGGCTTTCAGGCAGCTTAGGACAGACAGTTGACGGGAAAGTAAATTAAGAGCATACATCTGCGGGGGCACCCGGGTGGCTCAGTCAGTTGAGCGTCCAACTTAGGCTCAGGTCATGATCTCACGGTTTGTGGGTTTGAGCCCTGCGTAGGGCTCTGTGCTGACAATGCAGAGCCTGCTTGGGATTCTCTCTCTCGCCTCTCTCTCTCTCGCCTCTCTCTCTCTCGCCTCTCTCTCTCTCTCTCTCTCTCTCTCGCCTCTCTCTCTCTCTCTCTCTCTTTCTCTCTCTCTCCCCCCCTCTCTCTCTCGCTCTCTCAAAAGTAAACATTAAAAAACCCACCACACATAGTCACCTAAGAACATAGGCCATACTTGTACACACAGAACTTCGTTTGAATTTGTTTTACATAGAGAAAGAAGTCATGATATGATGGGTCTCTGGCCTTCAGAATACCATTACCTCCATTCATCTTAAAATTCCTTCCTTCCTTGATTTCCTTCCTTCCTTCCTTGATTTCCTTCCTTCCTTCCTTGATTTCCTTCCTTCCTTGAGGGGTTCCTTCAGTTTCCTGTGCTGATTCCTTCTGATGCACAGGTGGAACCCGCACTTGTGATTTCCACACCGCGATGGCCTGGATGTAGCCCCGAGGAGCACCAGGACTTGGGGGCCCTCTTTGGGAACCCCCAAGCCCCTCATTCGAGGTCCAGGACTCTGGTTACTCCACCATCACATGGATCTCTGCCTTCCCTGCTCCCTGGGAACTCATCCGGGAGGACCTCTGCCTGCAGTCCCACCGACAGGTGGTTTCCGAAACCCCACGTCTCCCAGACTTTCAGACCTGCATGTCTGCTCCATTTGGCCAGCGTGGTGTCCTGCCCACCAGGGTTTCCAGAATTCAGCCACGGTCTGCTATGCAGGGAAGGGCAGTTCTCCCTGTGATTTTGTCCACATCACCTTGTGCTTTTCATCATACTGTTACTTCCTTCCCTCTACTTGATTCTGTTAAGCGTTTCCATGGTGGAGAAGATCCCCACTCTGCTTAGGATGGAGGCCTCACCCCTTATTGAGACCTCCCGAGGCCTCGCCTGGTCCCCCCTGCCGTGTTCTCTGGCCTCCCGACCCTAACAAATACAGCCGCTTGCGCCAGAAATGCTCGTTCCTGTCCCTCCCCTTTGCCAGACAAACTCTGCTCATCGGTCCAGACTTGAATGTCACTTCTCCGGAGTTCCCTCCACCGGGCGTGTTGGGGCGCACCTGCCGTGCGTGCCCTCCCCTTGCTGTGTTCTGTCGTTTCTCTGTTCTCTTGGCTCATCTCGCTGCCTGATTCTCCCACAAGACTGGGAGCCTCTTGGAGCAGAGACCTCTGGGGTCCTGTTGCCTGCATCTCCTTCACATCGGCGCCGTCTTGTCGAACGAAGAAGAAGGCACGAGTGGCCACACGCGTGGGCTGTCCTCACACCTGCGGGCCTGCGGTTCCTGGAATCAGAGGCAGAGGAAGCCGCCTCCTGATGCTTTCAAGCCACAGAAATAAGGCACAGCCGTATCCAGCCTCCACCTGCTGCGAATGGAAGAAAAGGTCCCCACGGTGGGAGAAGAGCTTAAGGTTTTTGCTGTGTCTTGTTTTTTAATTGTAAAATACACCTCGCATGAAATTTACCATCTCCACCGTTTTCCAGCGTGTAGTTCAGCGTTCAGTGTATCCTCCTTGTGCAGCCAGGCTCCAGAACCTCTTCATCATGCAGCACCTGAGCCCGCGTGCTTCTCACGCCAAATCCTCGTTTCTCTCCCCGCACCCCCGTTTGCTGTCGGTCTCTGTGAATTCGTTCTACTCTTTGATTACCTCGCGTGAGTGGATCGCACGGTATTTGTCGTTCCGTGACTGACGCATTTTCATTAGCATAAAATCCTTGAAGTAGCGGGGGCTAGGGCTTCCCTCCTTCCTAAGGCTGAATAATATTCTCTTCTGTGTATAGAGAACATTTCGTTTTATCCGTTCATCTGTGGAGGGATGTTTGGATGTCTCCCTCCTCCGGGCCGTTGTGAATAGTGCTGCTGTGCACGTGGGTGTGCGAATGCCTCTTGAGGTTTCGTTGTCTGAACCACGACACGCAAAAACTAGAGAGGATGACTGAATTTTGTAGACGTCCAGCCTTCTCCAGGGCCTGCGGTGGAATATGCTGGGTGCGGTCCTGAACAGAGTGAACTGGGGAGGGGTCCCTGGGGTATGAAAGCAGCAGCCCGGCCCTAGTCATATGGGTTTGTCAGGAGCCCTCTGAGCGTTGGGGACGCGGTCCCCTCTGTGCCTCCAATGACCTGGGAACTCTCCCTGGCATTCACCCATCAGTTTCAGATGGGGTGATGAACCGTTTTTCCCAGACAGCAGTGCTTTCACACACGTGCAATGATACTGCCAAGGTATTCTGAGTATTTTCAGGGAATATCGACAACTTTTGTTAAAAAGAATGACTGCAGGGGCGCCTGGATGGCTCAGACGGTTAAGCGTCCGACTTTGGCTCAGGTCATGATCTCACAGTTCATGAGTTTGAACCCCGTGCCAGGTTCTGTGCTGACAGCCCAGAGCCTGGAGCCTGCTTTGGATTCTGCGTCTTCCCTCTCTCTCTGGCCCTCCCGGCTCACACTGTCTCTCTCTGTCTCTCAAAGGTAAATAAACCTTAAAAAATTATTTTAAACAACAAGTTTATTTTTTAAAAAAATGACTACTGATACACTCCTACCTTTTGCATATAAACAAAAAAGTTAGATTCTTTATCAAAGTCTTATTTCTGCCTAAGTAATTTCTTATTTATTTTATAGAGCCCTGAGGGTTTGCACAGTGTTTAGATTTCCAAATAAAATGGCCAAAATGCATGCTCGCTATCGAACAGGTTCCTCGTGTTGATCACACAGTGTGTAGGGCGTGACCAGACAAAAAAAAAGTCCTATTTCTCTATAAAAATTAAACCACGAAATATCCTAGATCCTACCTAACCTATTTTTTTCAAGATTGAAAAATCCTTCTGCCTTCTTTTCTAAAAAAAAAAAAAAGTATATGTGTGTTTCTGTAAATACACAGATTTAAACGTAGCCTGTGGATTGGAGTCTTGAAAGCTTCTAGTAGAGCCGATGGGACATTGTCCTATCATACACAGCATGATATTTCATCATTTGAGCCCAATCTGTATCATTTTGTTTTCCATCTTTGGTCTTCTTAGTACTCTTAACCATAGCCAGAATTCTCGCGAAAAGGTAAATAAATCAAAACCATTGGTTTTCTTCAACTGACAGTAAGTCACAGCCGAGGACTCTGCGGGAGAGGACGGACGTGGGGGGTAGTGAGGAAATCTTTCACTTCTCCTAAGAAATGGAATCCCATTATTACAGTTTATAAATATTTTCTTCTGCGGCTCGTAACCCAATTGCTGGCTTGTCGCTAAGGTCTTGCAAGGAGGAGAGGGGTGGAGGTGGAGGCCCGCCGTTTCTCAGGTGTGCCTGTGGCCCCAAATGGAAACCAATCAAGGTGCGATTTATGTTCATTAAGTGCTTGTCAAAACTGAAAAATTTTCTAATCAACAGCAATCTAGCCGCGGCCCCCTCAATGGCTGGGAGTGCTACCTCCGCGGCGTCGGCTGTTTGCCTGTTACAACTCTAGGCTAAAATCCGCTGATGATTACATTAGGCTAAGCTGCGGAGTAAATGAACCGTATCTTATTTAGGTGCCACTAGCTTCAGTGTAGTCCTGCCCCGCAGGGCACTTGATAGCGTTTTATGGCTTTAAAATTAGTGTAGCTTCCCATTTGCTGCAGGGCGCTGCATGTTATGCCTTTGAACTCAATAAGCAAGGGGAAGGGCGCCTTTTGTTTTCCCCCGGATTTTTCTCCCTTGCATTTTAGGCAATTTTGTTTTGCATCTTTTCCAGACGGCATTTTGCAATAAAAATGTCTGACTACCATATACAAGCCTCCCCCACCAAAAAAAAAAAAAAAAAAAAAAAAAAAAAAAAAAGAAGGAAAGAAAAGGGGAAAGAAAAAGAAAAGAAGGAAGGAAGAAGGGTGGGGAGAAAAAGAAGAGAAAGTGGAAACCGTCTTGCGTTTGCAGAGGCCAATTATTTTTTTTCCTATGCTGGGAAGTGAAAAGTCACTTTGAGGGTCACCCCCAATGGCTTCTTATGTCAGAATTGCTACCCGAAGTGGGAACAACACTTTTTAAAAAAAAAAAAAATTTAATGTTTATTTTTTGAGAGAGAGAGAGAGAGAGACAGAATGTGAGTAGGGGAGAGGGGCAGAGAGAAAGGAAGACAGAATCCGGAACAGGCTCCAGGCTCTGAGCTGTCAGCACAGAGCCTGACGTGGGGCTCGAACCCACAAACTGTGAGATCATGACCTGAGCCATAGTCGGACGCTCAACCGACTGAGCCACCCAGGCGTCCCTGGAACAACACCTTTGACTCAGGAAATGCCCACATAAAATCAGAGGGCAAATATTCCAGAATTTTTACTGGACACAGTAGGCAGAGCCGTCATTCGCTGAGGGCTTTGACCCTCTCGCAGACACTTCGCACATTATTTCAGGTGATCCTCGCACGTGAGGTAAGAACTGTTCATCCCCCTATTTTTAAAGATGTGGAAATGGGGACCAAGCATGATTAAGTAGCAAGTCTGAGGACACAACTCCAAGGTTGGATCCTGGGCTTGGTCCCCAAGGCCATCCTCTGGCCAGAAGGAGGCTGACTTTGTCCTCGGCAGACGTGTTTAGGAAATCAGAATGTCTCAAGAGTCAATGAACTGACTGCTCCTCATTGGAGATGAATCTGATCGAATCACTGTAAACCACCATGGCAGCAGTAACATCAGGGAAATGGATGAACTCCTGTTAAAGCAAGGCATCAGGAGGAAAGAAGAGATGAGCCTTCTGTATGGGTGTGGTGAATGTTTCAAAGCTAGAAGTCCTGGGGCGCCTGGGTGGCTCAGTCGGTTAAGCGTCCGACTTCGGCTCAGGTCATGATCTCAACGGTTCATGGGTTCGAGCCCCACGTCGGGCTCTGTGCTGATGGCTCAGAGCCTGGAGCCTCCTTCGGATTCTGTGTCTTCCTCTCTCTGTGCCCCTCCCCTGCTTGCTCTGTCTCTTAAGTATGAATAAATTTTTAAAAATCAAAAAAAAAAAAGTCCTTAAATTTTGTGGTGGGCAACAACGGATATGGGAGATTTCTGTCCTACTTTGGGTCAACTGGTAGAAGAAAAAGCATAGCGATCATTAGTGTCCCCCGCCCCCCGAGGACAGACCATGTCCTTAAAAATCTGCTTCTTTAAGAGCTGAGTATTCTGGCAAGTTCATCGTGAGAAATCTGGAATCTTAAAGAGCTTCAGATCTGATACCGTTATGACGAGCATTCCTATCTCATTCTAAACTTCCCAGATCTAACTGTCGGTCCAGTTGTTTCAAGCCATAATTAATTATTAAAGTACTCATATAGCCAAGGAAAGGCGCTAGCTCCTTCGAGTTCATCGTCATGAAATTTCACTCATGCTTGCCTTTCGAAGAGGCCTACAGTGACTGGGAAGACAGGAAGCCATTTCCATACCGACACATTCATTTTGTACGGGCTGGGTTTGAGCACGCATGGGTTACAACTGGGTAATATTCAATTTAACCTAAAATGAGGAAAATCTTTCTTGCAGTGGAAAGCTCAATCGACTAGGTCAATCAAGACAGATACAATCAGGGAGCAAAAGGTATATTCATTATTCAATTTAGAGTTTTCTGCTGTTTTGATTTCTATTATAATAACCCACCCCCCTGGGCTAACGTTGGACTTTAGCCCACGCGTGTTGGAGGCTAGCCACCAGACTGGAGAGGTGGGCCCTTGGCATGTTTGGAGCTGTCCATGGTGCGCAAAGCGCACCGCCTCCGATGCCCCGTGATGCTTCACCAGCCTGCCCTTCTACCCAGTCTTATGTCACTACCTGGCCCTGATCCCCCATGATGTTTCACCAGCCTTCCTTCCTACCCGGTCTTATGTGACTCCCTGGCCCTGTAAAGCCTTTATTAACTAAAGAATTGGATGTCATAACTGTGGGCTTTCGTCTCCGTCACCGGTAGACATCCACTTCACCAGGTACCTTCTTCCTGTGGTGGCCACACGTCACGTTGACGTGCGCTCACAAGCTTTGGCCGAGTGGTCTTCACAAAGGCAGTTCCGAAAGCGAAACCCTGCAATTCTGTTGGCTGTCTGGGGAAACAAAAATCATGCTCATAGGGTGTTTCGCTTTGAAGCTGCCTCCTACCTCGCTATTGTGACTGGTCCTTTGGAGAGAAGGAGAAATTGTCTTCTTTGAGTTATGTGATCTGAAAGGACACGGCCAGAAGATTTCTCATAGTTTTACGATATTTCCATAGTATTTTTAGGGTGTCGGTTTCCTCTGTGCCCATGACTATAGATGAGGCTATTGTTTATTATTCAGAAATGTTGGACTTGAACATTTGCTTAGTCTCTTTGAATGGACGGTATTATGTGTGTCTTTATAGATTAGTTTCCTTTGAAAAGAGTATTAAATGGAGTTGGGAATAGCAGTGCATCTAACAATGGGCTCTCTTACATACTTTTTTTTTTTTGAGCGCAGAAGTAAGGATTTTTAAAAATAGAACTTATACAAACTACAGTTCCTCTTTGAACCTGGACATTCATGAAGTGCAGTGAAAATCAGGAGAATGAGTCCATCCTTTCCTCCAGGAAAAGACAAACAACCTGAGGAACATCTCTAATGTCTCTGCGTAGAGCTATGCTGTGCGCATAAAGTCACGTGTGCGTAGCCGTTGGCCATTTTGCAAACATTGAACTGGACGAGTGGTTCTTGAGCCTTGTGGCCTCAGGACCCCTTTGCCTTCTTAAAAAATAACTGAGGAATCCAAAAGTGCTTTTGTTTCTGTAGGTTGTGTCTAATTGATACTTAGCACATTACAATTCAACACTAAGGAAATTTGTAAATATTCACATAACTCATTTAAAATCACAAACCACCTGGAGCGCCTGGATGGCTCAGTCAGTTCAGCATCTGACTCTTGATTTCAGCTCAGGCCATGATCTCGTGGTTCTTGAGTTCAA
Source organism: Felis catus (assembly GCF_018350175.1). Taxonomy (NCBI): domain Eukaryota; kingdom Metazoa; phylum Chordata; class Mammalia; order Carnivora; family Felidae; genus Felis; species Felis catus. Next base: position 216,834,894 of record NC_058375.1, read on the forward strand.
GCCCCACAATGGGCTCTGCACTGGCAGGCAGAGCCTGCTTGGGGTTCTCGGTCTCCCTGTCTCTCTGCCTCTCTCTCTCAAAAATAAAGGAACATTAAAAAAAATAATAATAAATTGCCCTTTTGTAATATGATTACATAAATCACATTTTTATGAAAAACGCCTTTTCCAAAATGAAAGAAAATCTTGACGAGAGAAGATTGTTTTCTTCCCGAAACTCATTGATGTCTGGCTTAATAAGAGAGAGCTGGGTTGTCATACCGTCATCTGCCATCAGTTCGCTATGTTATGTCATTTTGGTGCGTAAGGACCCTCACCTGGTACAGACATTTTGCTGGAAAAGGGAAGAGTATTCCAGTAGACATTTCTGATCATTGTGGGTGTTCTGTTGGGTTACTACACCAAAATGCAACGTGACAATTTGTCAAAACTTAGGAACGCAGCACAGAATCTGAACAGTTACCACTAAATCTTTCCTCTCTGCTCCCTTAAAATTCATTCAGCCTCACATGTGACACCGTGCATGCGTCATTTCAAAAATATTGTTTAACTGAGGTAGGCAGCTTTCCAAATGGTGACACTTTTCATCAGATGGTATCCAGAAGCTGCATTCATTTATATCACTGCCCATCTTACCAGCAAAGGCCTTAAGTATTTGGAAAGTGTCAGGCACATGGTGAGAGATACGAGTCTCCAAGGTTGTCATGCTCACTGGAAGCTCAAATTATATTTTATACGCTGGATGCGGATACTGTGTGCTATTTTTCTTGCATTGTCCATTTTCAAGAAAATACCTGCCAAAGGCCCAAGACCGAATAAGCCTGGTTCATGTCTGACATGGTCATTCTTGCAAGTAAAAGTGTGTCCCAGCCACAAAACTGGCTAGTCAGCTTGCAACTCCAAGCAATTGCAGAAGTGCATTTCTGCAGGACACTGTCCAGCTTGTGTGTGTGGCACAGACACTCATACGTACTTTCTGTGTCCTTATGCAGAAAATTCAAAAGACATGTATGTACTCAGGGTTGAAATATTGATGAATCTGTAGCTTTTTGGTTGGTTTGGTTTTTTTGCTGCTTGTTTTTTGGGGGCTGGTTGGTTGGTTGATTAAGAGCATTCTTAAGTGCAACTTTTTTTGGTTTTTATTTAGAGAGCATGGCAATGAATCTTATAACAGCAACAGGGACTAATACAATTTGGTGCCACAGCCTTGGTTTGTGCTCTGGGGCCAGCACTTTTAGCCACCATTAAAGCAAATTTCAACACAGTGAAAGAGGCAAAAAGTGCCTTGGAATGTTTTGAAAACAGTACAGAACCTGTGAACCCCTTGATCGGGCGTCAGGGACCATGCTTTGAGGACTAACAAGCTAGGTCATCCAGAGAGGAAAAATCCGATCCAATGGCCGTGGCCAGTCATCAGTCTGTCCTAACAATTATCTACCCTAGAGAAAGTTTATTACATGTTAACATAAAATATTAAATCTCTGAGCGTTTATGTGTAGTTAGAAACCAGAACTTACTGGGAAAACCTAATTGGAACAAAAATTTCCGTGATTCTTTTTGCATCACTTAATTATGGAAATGAGGAGTCTCCATACTTTAAAAAAAAAAAAAAAAAAACAACCCAGTGTTTAAAAGCAGAGTGGTGTCGATTGCATCATCTCTGCAAAGAGAGTACGGTTTCAAAGCCATGGGTTTCTATTCAGATGCCCTCATTCTGAGATGCCAATCATACCGTTTCTGCATTTTGGGTTAGCTTTCAGATCTTGTTAACTGCTTTTGGTACCCCCGTGAACACATAGGGCAAACCCATCTTTCAGCAGACAGCCAAAGGTGACGTCGGGATGGGAGGCAGGGAGAATCAATACAGTAAGGGTATTTTTAGGGACTCTTGATGGATTGCTGTATTTTGAGCTTAACTTCGAGTGCCAGATGCCCCAGAGCTGACTAAGATGAACTCACCATTTGCTGAGAACCGTGGGGCCGTCGTGCACGCAGAGGGCTCTGAGGTCACCAAGACAAGACGCGCCTTCTTCCCCGCCCCGTGCGGTTTCGGGGAGAACCCCTGTGTCAGTCTAGCAGCCTCTCGTGGCGTTTGGGTGAGGGTTTACTCAACTCGCAGGAGCTCGGCGTCACCGAGCTGATGACCTCCAGGTCCTGGTGACGCGTAGCCGTGAGCTTTTAGGACAGGATCGTATGGCGGCAGATCACATGAACCCTGCGTACCGGGAGCGATCGGAGGCACCGCGGCGCTAATGACTCCGCGGCCCTCCCTGAAGGCGGCCCCCCAGAAGGTGGGAGCCGTGTTAAGCTGTGCTTCCGTCAGCAGGCTGAAAGCTGCGGCTCTGACACGGCTCCCAGTCGCTCGCAGGTTTCTCTCCTTGCACCTCATTTGCATCTGGGACATCAATTAGCATGTTTGTTGAGGCTAATTGAATGAAACTCAATCATAGCTCTTAATTGCTTGACTATGTGAAAAGAAATCACATTAATGCAGCTAATTAAGTGTACGGCAATAGATGCAACATAATTAGGAGCGAGAGGTAAAAAACAAGGGTTGGCAAAGGTGTGGGAGCCGGGTTGCGGGGGGACCCGGCGCACAGTCACCAAGGCCATCGACACGTTCAGGAACGGGTCCCTGTGCTCCCGCGCCTGCTTGGAAGAAAGAATCCGCCGCCAAGAGCGCGGACAACTTGAGAAGAAAAATGCAAATAGGTTGGCAATTACTACTTTTTCAAGCTGTTGTGGGGCGGGAGATGGCGCCTCAGAGGGGCCTGGCTCTTGAGTGGGCCCCGGGGACTTGTTACGTGCTGTTTAAAAGTACTTGGCTTTGAATTACCCTCATGCCTCGTTAAAGGGTTTTTTCCCCCTTTTATCATCGATCAGCATTTTCTACGAGGAGCACACGAGGGGTAGTATCTGTAGCATTTGCATATCAAAATCAAAATCAAAATCAAGCTTGCTGGCTTTATTTTACCCGGCGAGGTCCCTCCCTCGGGCCCCGCAGGGCCCCACGTCCCGCTTCTGAGGAGGCCACGTTGTATACCGGTTCTGGCTTTAATTCCTCAACTGCCAAGCTGGGGAGACATGAAAAGGGATGGATTCTTTCAAACACGGGAAACTCAGCATCGTTTCTCTTGGGGGAACCCAGAAGCCACATGCTCAGGCCTCCTTGCCTTCCACTGTTTCTGAAGCACCACCTCCACGGGCTTTTCGTGGATTAGGAGATGCATCTTGTAAGGTCTGTAAAAAGAAAAAAAAACAAAAAAAAACAAAAAAAACCACAGTGGCTTGCAACGCAAGAATTGCCAAGTTCATATTCTGGGGTTTTTTTTTTTAGATCTAGTTCCTCTGAAGTTTCGACGCCTAACTCAAGCGAGGAAACAGATTCCCTGGCCCATGCTGAGCCAAAGATAAATGTGTTCCTTTGCCGCGTTCACATCCAAAGAGCAGACTCTTGGTACATTTCTATAATAATTTTAAATAAAATATCCTGGTTATTGTATGTTAAAACATGCCTATTAAAAGAGCCCATGCTGAGGCTTAGTCACTATCTGATTAGCCTCATTTTAGAGCCCATAAGCAATAAATGCTCAATTACACTCCTGTTATTGTATTTTAATTTGTTAAGAATTGGCATTAAAGAAGAAAGTTATAGCAAGTTGATATTTTTGAAAGAGCAAGTGTGGGAGAATGAAGTCATTCTGTACAAGCCTTGACTTTGGTTCTGAAGCTTGGGTCTGCCCATTTTTGTTGGATATTAATGGAAGTACGTTGAAGATGTCTAAGAACGGCCTTTGTTTTTTCTTTAATGACCTTGACACTTTGCCCTCCACTAAGCAAGGATGGCTTCCTTGGTGCTTTTTGTTCACATCCCCAGAACCTTGAGCTCAGTCACGAGTCTTCCCGTATTCCTTCCCGTCTGGGTCTGTTTGCTCCTTCACTCTGATTTCGTAACCACCGTCTTTCTGTCTTTGGTCCATATCCTTCCAAAACCACAGCTCTTTCACGGTTCGTTATATTTTGGGGTGTTGCCCAAGCGTCTTGACTTCCACGTGGAGTCTTCAGTCTTGTTGCGACGGCGGAGACTGACTCCAGGCAGCGCGTCCTGCGGGGTCAGCATGCCTCGGGACCTCTGCTCCTGGCCTCCATGGCTCACGGGAGGCTTGTGGATGCCACTGCCGCTCTCCGGATGGTTGGTTTTACAAGTGCTGATGAAGGCCCAGCCTCCCCACTGCCTCTGAAGAGCTGGTCTGTATCTGCCCCGCTTTGGTGCAGCTGCGATCCTTTCTCTGGCCGTCTTCAGTCCCGGATTCCTCCTGGCTCTGGTCTTGCTTGGCCTTGTGAGGGTGTGTTTGCCACCAAGAGTTGGCCATTTGAGTTGTATCCTTACGAAGTCATCAGGGACCCTGTAGCGTCTTTTCCTTCTGGGTTGGTGCTTTTCAAACCTTCTAGAGTTCTGTGTTTGCGCCATCAGAACGTCTCCCCCCCACCGTGGCCAGGCCTTCCCATTCTGGGCTTTTTCTTCCTGCCCTTCCTCCTCTGCTGAGAATTCCCACGCCCTCTTTCCTGAGTCTGGGTCGGCTCCCGCGTGCCCCCCTCTAAGTGCTCTCTCTCTCTCTTTTTTTTTTTTTTTAAACAATTCTCATTTTTTTTAAAGTGTGGCAGAATAGGGATTTTTGTTTATTTTGTCTTATTTTAATGTTTATTTTTGAGAGACTGCAAGTGAGCGAGCGGCAGAGAGGGGGGACAGAGGATCTGAAGTGGGCTCCACGCTGGTGGACTGACACCAGCAAGCCCAGTGTGGGGCTTGAACCCACAAACCGTGAGAGCATGACCTGAGCCAAAGTCGGACACTCGACCAACTGAGCCACCCGGGTGCCCCTCCTCCCCACCTTTTTTCTAAGTTTATTTATGTACTTTGAGAGAGAGATCGAGAGAGCGCAGGGGAGGAGCAGAGAGAGAGAATCCCAAGCAGACCCTGTGCTGCTAGCACGGAGCCCGACGCGAGGCTCGATCTCACGAACCATGAGATCATGACCTGAGCCGAAATCAAGAGTCAGATGCTGAACCGACTAAGCCACCCACGTGCCCCGTAAGTGCTTGCGTTGTGGGGTGAGGTCTCTGCTTTTACCACTCGAGGCCGACCCTCCCTCCAGCAGACTGCGGAGGGACGATGCCTCTTCTCGCGCTGTCTGTCCTGAGGAGCCGCGTGCGGGCTCCTTCCCCTGTGTTGGAATCTTGTGCTTCTGGTTCCTTTTTTGTGTCGTTGCTTCTGTCCGCAACCGTCCTGCTGTTTGATGACCCAGTGACTGCTTCTCAGCCCCTTCACCTGCCGGCACGTGAACTTAAAGGCTCCGCGGCCTGCTTTCCAGAAGCCGGGGATCCTTGCCTCGGCTTCCCTGCTGCTCTCCAGGCCCCCTTTGCCTCCCTTGATAGACTTTGGCCGACTTTCCTCATCCCACAGCCTAGGTCTCTGTCCCTTGTGCTGCGCTTCTAGGACTTTACCTGGTTGTCTCTGCGTCACTTGACCCTACGGGTTAGCAATTACAACTCACTTTTCCAGCCTCCCTGGGTCCCTGGCGGCCCACACCCTGGTTTATTTGGCGGTTCTTCTGAAATTACATTGACAAGAACTTCATTGTTCATCCTAACTACAGATTTATTGGCGTTTCCCCTTTATATTCTGAAAGGAATCCTACCAAGATTCTGCCAAGGAAGGAATGCGTTTGTTGCATTTCATGCTCAGCCTTAAAACACTTGACGTGCTGTTTGCCCAAGAATGTTTTAGAATATGCCCTTTCTTAATGTGTGAGGTCCATTTAACATGTCTACATGTTTGGCCAGGGGGCACTTTGCCAAAAAAAATGCATTGTGAAGGGTCAGTAATTCCTAACTCACCAGTCGGCCCCTCACCCTGACTCTCAGCTGCTTCCCCTCTCCCCCCACCCGACAACCAACTCTTAGATAATGTTTTACTCTGCACGGAATTGTCCAGCGACCCCCACAGAGACCATCCCTGTCCACCTAGACATCCCTGTGGCTCCCTGTTAACTGGGTCATCCACCTCCAGCATGAGGAGAACACAAAGATGCTTTCTCTGGGCACGGTGAGCTGCTCGGAGAAACACAACGCTTGAGTACCAAAGAACGTTCTTTCCTTTTCCACATCACATCCGGCCCTTACACACCCATCCGCGAGCTCCACGTTGTCTCAGCACCGTACCACCGACGCCCTCAGACATTTTCCTGGTCCTTATTAGTAAAATGCTTGGCCTTTTATTTCAGGACTTTCTTACCTGAGTTCCCAACAGACCGCTTCATTCTTATCTAGAGGCTTCCTGGTGTTGCCATCCAAGGCAGAACAGTTGTTATAAAATAGCTCCCTACTCCCTGGAACTTTACCTGAAACTTACAGGAAGACCCCGGGGTCCTAGTGCACCTTCTATAAGCAGCAGTTTATAAAATACGATTTCACGTGGACACTTGTTTTCTCCAGCTGGTTTCTAATCCCCCTGATGGAAGCATTTCCTGTGTCTGCTTGGATTTGCGGGGCCTGGGTTAGTTCAGGACAAAGAGCCTGTGGTTTCAATATAACGATGATGCCACCATAGTAGACAGATCAAAACCTCATTATTTTTAAAGTGCTTGCCACAGTGGAAGGGTCATAGGATTACAACTCGTGGTGTCTGATAGAACCTTGTGTCCTAGATTGTGAAAGGTCGTCTTTTTAATACCTCTTGGATGTTTAACATTTTGAACAGGATTACATGCAGAATGTTCATGGTAAAGAGATTGATCTTCTGAGAACCACTGTGAAAGTCCCAGGGAAGAGGCCACCCCGAGCCACGTCGGCCTGTGCGCCCATCTCCAGCCCTAAAACCAATGGCCTGTCCAAGGACATGAGCAGTTTACACATCTCCCCAAATTCAGGTAAGCTCGCAGCGGACGTGCTGAAGAATCCAGCGTGACGACGGCGGTAGATGTCGCTGGTTGCAGGAGAGTGCGGAGCCCTTGCGGTCAAGTGAGATTTTAACCATTAACATTGTACGTTAAGGCTTAGAAACCTCTTCGCTTCTGTGGGTGGTTCTGTGACTGCCAGCCAGCACCTGGTGCCATTTTGAGTCATGGCCGCCCAGACCAAACCACGAGGTCCTCCCCTAGTTGTGTAGTTGGAAGTCGAGGCTCACATATGATCGAGGATTCGGGGGCCTTGTAAAATACGTAAATTAATCGTGCGGATATCAAGGGTTGGTATTCATTTGTGGCGACCCAAGTGGATAAAAGAAGGAGAGCTATTTGGAGCAAGATTTCAAGGAAACTGTCGGACCTATCCAAGATTTCCGTCCTCTCGGTTTTGTATGGTAACTGTCGGGTCATTCTTTAACACAACTGTAATTTTTCCTGTTCTCTTTTAAAGGAGCATTTGCTTTTTAATTCGGGATCAGAGAGCGTGTTTTCTCAAATTTAGACGTGTTTAGAGATTCCTGGCCTTTGTGTGCAGTTGCAAGCCATTCAAAATGTCGTGGGTCGCTTTTGTTTAAGAATCTTTGCAAATGACTGCCCCCGGCTTTAACCTTCTGGTGATTATTATCAGAGAAAAGGCTGGAGTCCTCCTTCTGACACGCTTCAACACATGGATTTGTTTTCCCCAGCAAAAAGTCCCTTTCTCCTCTCTAACCTACATCCAGTCTTCTCAAAATAAATTATGGTTATGCGGCACTTTCTAGCATATGTCTTTGCTTCTTAAAAATGCTGCATTTTCCCCTTCCTGAGATGTTAAGTGCTTTTAAAGAGGGATGGTGCTAACCCCACGGTTCTGTGGCTCAAATATGGCATTGGTTGGTGAAAGCAGGGTAGGAGAAAGGGGCCAGAATTGGGGGCCATAGCTTGGGCTTTACTTCAGGATGCCAAGGGGTGTTGGACAGCTCACTCAGCCAGGTTTTACCACCACATCAGGTCGATCTTGCCTGGCCTGCCTACCTCACAGAGATGTGATGGCAGGTAAGATCACACCTACGACCGTTTTGGGAAACTCATAAAGTACAATACAAGCAGCAGCCGTTATCACCAATCAGAACAAAACTGGGCTGGGCTTGCCATCAAAGGAGACATCAGCTCATTCCAGAGTGGTGACAAGGTCTCTCAGGACCTGCTGACCTTCCTTCCGAGACATATATGAAGTTTCCCTCCTCAGGGTGGTGTGCTAATGCTGGGATTAGAAGAGAGAAAAGAACCACCCAAGGGAAAACAAAAATTCTGTATTGAATGAAAAGCTGACGTCTTCACCACTTGGTATTTGTTAATTTACTCAAGACATATTTACTGACCACCTGTTCTGTGCCAGGAGTGGTGTGTGCTGTGGATACAGGGGCCCTGATCCGCAGAACTTCTGCAAGAGGCGGGCCTCTTCAAACCAGCTAATTTTCCACTTCCCCTTGTAACCCATCGTGTCAGATCCACGCGTTTATTTCTTCAAGTCAACCAACGCGTATGGCATTTCTGACGTATGCCAGGCCTGGTCCTGGGCCCTGGGGACGCAGAAGGTTAAGACGTCACCTCTACTCTCCAGAATCTCACCCTCTGGTGGGGAAGACAGACGAGCAGACAAGTAAACGCAGTGCCACATGGCAGGCCACGGCAGGAGTACGTACGGGGGCCTGCAGGCCCAGGGGTGATGTGTTCAGCGCTACCCTAGGAGACGGGGCAAGGCCTCAGGGCTGGGGCACCCCCTGTGCTGAGCGTAAACAAAGGAAGGGCATTTGCCAGGCATTGGGGTGGGAGAGGAGCCCCCAAGGTGGAGGAGCTGTGGATACGTAAGGTTTGCTGTTTAAATTCCTTAATCTTGAGACTCGCATCCCATGGTGCCCCTGTTCGTTTTCCTAAGGAAAAATGTGACATTTGGTAAACAGAAAGTACAGAATGCCATTTAACCATGTCCTGTCCCATGCAATAGGTTATGTATGGCCTGGGCCTGGGTTAAAGGAGTGTTTTTCAGTGCCCCCATTTCTTTTTAACGCCCCTGCCTTGGATGGACGGGAGGACGCGGGGAAATGCCGAAACCCCTTTTCCACGCTCACAAGCCCAGTTGGTTACAGCGCATTCTTTCAGCCCTAAGCCAAGTTAATTCCTCTTTTTTTTTTTTTTTTTTTTAATTTTCTTAATGTTTATTTGTCTAGAGCAGGAAGGGGAGAAAGCACATGAGTCAGGGAGGACAGAGATGGGGGAGAGAGAATCCCAAGCAGCCTCCACAGTCAGCACAGAGCCCGAAGGGAGGCTCAGACTCACAAACCACGAGATCGTGACCTGAGCCAAAATCAAGAGTCGGACACTTAACAGACTGAGCCACCCAGGCGCCCCGCTAAGTTAAGCTTTCTTAAAGGGAGCCTGCTTGGTTTTTCCTCTCCTTTGCATCACAAGTGGGGACGAGGAAATGGGGGTGTGACATCTGCAGGATCACAGTGCCCCTTTGGGGGAAGAAAGGGTCTCGTGGTCATGGCACGCTTGTCTCAGCGTGCAGGTGACGTCATCGGCGGGCGGCCCTCCGTTCCCTGCTTCCCAGGTGCTCTCTCACCTGAACACAGCAAATTTACCTGGCAGTGAATTGGCGTTACACTTACAGGGTGGACCACTGGCTAAAAATAGGTATTATTGTAACTGTTTTAGAGCTCTTGGCCAAAGAACTTCCCATGTGCTTAACAGTATCCTTCTTTACAACTCCTTTGAGTTTTGCTGTTTTGTTCTAGAGCTCTGAGTTAACTGGTCATGGTTGCTTCTTTTTATGCTGTTCCTTTTTATTTGTTTTCTTACCTCAGTGCTGCTGGAGTAGATAAGTGTCTTGTGCGCCTTCCCTTCTAGTAACTTTTTCATTTTGCACAGACGTGACACTTGCGTGTCCCTAAATCCTTGTGCATAACACTTCTTGTCTTAGAATAAAGGTCCATAAGTGAAGCGATTCAGCCAGTGAATATAAACACTCATGAGATTCCTGATATACGTTCCAAATTAATTTCTGGAAAGGTTTTGTTGTACAAACACCCTACCACCTATAAAGTGAGTTCCCATTTCACCCACACACACCTGTGACATTGCTATTATCATTTTTAGAATCTGTAGTAATCTGATAAGCAATAAAAATATCTCCTGCTTTATTTGGATTTCTTCAGTTAGGACTAAGGTTAGCCATCTCACGTTTATTGTCACAGGTATTTCTTATATTGAATTGTTTAGATGTCGTCTTTTCCCTTTTTTGTACTAGGTGTTTGTCTTTTTTATTGATCTGTAAGAACTCTTTATATATTGAGGATATTAGCGCTTTATAATACATTCTGCAGATAGTTCCCCAGTTTATTATTTGCTTCTTTTTAAATTTTATGGTCTTATCTGCAGGTAGAGGTCTTCCCCGTTTTTAATATATGATCAAAATATATACACAGAATCAAATCAGAAGTCCTTTACTTCTGTGGTTTCTACTTTAGATATTTGGAAGGCCTCTTGAAATCCTGAAAACAGTTAACAATTCACATATGTATTTCTGAGTTTCACAATTTTATTGCCTGTTTTTGAAAAATATTTAGCCTTTAATCCATCTTTAATCTGTTTGGGTCAATTATGTGCAAGAATAAATCTAATCAAACTTTTTATTCAAATAGATAACTAATTGTCCTTTCTGTGTTGAATTGTTTTCTTATAACTGTATGCATCACCTTTATTGTACAACTAATTTAATCAAATTCACCACGTTTCTGGCCTTGAGACTCTATTCAGTTGACCTACTGTCTCCACATGATGTTATCATGTATGGGTTTACCACAGTGTCTCAGATTCATGACTCAGTCTGTTATCTGGTAGCAATATTACTCGTTCATTTTATTGTCGTTCTTGACTGTTGCCACTCGTTTATTTTTTCCAGTAAACTTCAGAGTAACTTGAGACCTTCCCCTTACCCCCCAAAAAAGAATCCCACGGTGGCTCTAACTGGCATTGCTTCTAACCTATCCGTTAACTGGAGCAACTGACTACTATGTTTGAGTTTCTTGTCGTGGAACACAGGTCTTGCCCAACTTACTCAAACTTAATATCCATCCCTCAGTAAAGTTCCAGGACTTCGTTTAGATGTATCGTGCGGATCCGTTCTGTTCATTTTTGGTGACGTGTGAAGCTGATCTTTTTGGGGGGTGGGGGAGGAGAGTGAAGGGGGCTGTCTATTCTATCACCTACTTGGCAAGAAGTAAGAAAGCTCCTAATCCTTATACTTTTTATCTCCAGCCGTCTTCCTGAACTCTTGTTAGTTGGAGTGTTTATTCAGATGTCTGTCTTCATTTTCTAGTATACGGTCATAACGCATCTCGCATTTCAAATATTACAGTGCCTCACCGTACGTCAGTTTGGTTTTTAGCCTTTACATCCAATGTCATGATTTGGGTACTTTACTGCTTCGCTTCCTGTTTCCTGTACGCTTCATCTTCCGTCGTTGTTGGGTCTGCCGTGTGTATGCCCAGTCCTGATGAGTGGTCTGGAGACTTGGGGGCGGTACAACGCCTTCCCTCCAGGGGCCTTGTACTCCACAGTGGTGGCAGAGGAGACAGAAGAAACAGAAACAGATAAGGCCATTGAAGTTGGCGATCAATGCTCAAAGGACAAAGGAGGCAAGGGGCTAGAAGATCACTGTGGGGGGGGGGCAGGGAGGTCCTATGTTATTGCTGGTGTTGGGAAATGCTTTGCCAGTCTTGGAATGTTGACCACATTTCATACACGAGAATGCTGGAAATGTGATGATCTTGATGTAAGGTTTTGCCCTGGGCTCGGGAAAGAGGAGAGAAACATGTCGAAGCAGCTCCCTTGCGTACTAATAACTGAGCTCGCCAGTTAAGCAGAGTAAATGAGCCTTCATGAAGGTGGGGTGGCCCCACGCTCCTGTCGGGCAGCTGTGGAATGCAGGCATGGTGGGCTCAGGGACGCATTCCGGAAGAGCCAACCCTGGGCATCCCCGCCTCCAACCTGATGTGGATGCTGATGCTTGAAAGAGAAGGGAGCAGCTTGGGAAACTCAGAGCTCTGCACAGTCACAGAGAAATGTAAATAAATGGCAAGGAATGTCCACTCTGACCGTGAGGGACATAACTGAAGGGCACCAGCCTGCCCGTGAACCCTGCGCTGTCGATCTGAACTGAACCTACCCGTCAGCATGTGCCACACCCGTGTCCAGAGGCCGCAGGGAAACCCCTGCATCGGCCTGATCGACCCTCAGGCTCTGACTCATAAATACGAGTACAGACAACCAAGAGGTCTGTGGAATCCAGCAGTAAAAGCAAACAGGGACCGAGAGAAACAAAAGGACCAGTGATCCTAGAATAAAGGGAGTGATACTGAGGGAGAAGGAAGGAAGAGATTAATTACTGTTTTCATAAAATGCAACAAACTAAAGATTATATGAAAAACCTGGGGGGAAAGACTTCTTGCAAATTAAAGAAAAAAGATGACAAAAATCAGAAATTCCGTAGATAGGTTAAATACTATAAAGAACATGGCCAAGGATACCATTGGTGACGTAGGCGTGCAGAAGAAGACATATGTTGGCGTCTTCTTGTCCGAAGAGCCTGGTATGAAGCTGGAGGGGACAGGAGGCTCTGAAAGCTCAGAGAAAATCCCAGAAAGCATCCCAGGTAGGAGGAGAGAGCGAGGTTACCTGCCAAGAGACGAGGTTACCTGTCGCCTTCTCAGCGCAAACACCACGTGCTAAAAAGTAACGGAAGAATTCCTTTCTAAGGACCAATCACTTAGGGGTGGCTGGGTGGCTCAGTTGGCTAAGCGTCCGACTCTTGATCTCAGCTCAAGTCACGATCTTGCGGTTTGTGGGTTCAAGCCCCGCATCGGGTTCTGCACTGACAACAGGGAGCCTGCTTGGGATTCTGTCTCCCTCTGTCTCTGCCTCTCCCCCACTTGCTCTCTCTCAAAATTAAATAAAAATAAACTTAAAGCAATTAAAACACTAAGGGCCAATCATTTTGAACCTAGAAGTCTATATGCAGGGCCAAACTACTATCAATCAAGTATGAAGATAGAATTGTTTTAGATGACGTATAGGAGTACAGAAGCCAAGTGACTTTTTGAAAAATCCGCTTAAGCATCTACTCCAGCAAAAAAGAAGAGGAGGAAGAAGAGAAAGAAGAATCCAGAAGATACTTAATTCAGGCCTGGTTAAGTCTCCCCCTCCCCAGGGAACCCTCCGCCTCCTCCAAGGTCACTCACGCAGGATGTCTGTGGCGTCATCTGTCTTTTCCATTGCTTTGGCTTGGAACCCACTTGGCCGTTCTAATCCCAGGCCACATTTTTGAGAATCCACCCAATTGTAATTGCAGATATGCTTCCAGAGAAGACCGTCAGATGTCCGGAACTGTTTTCCGGCCTGAGTTATTGGCCAGGCTGGTGTGGTAGAATGGTATCCACCGATGACGGAATGCAGACTCCTATCAGGTCCTTAAGTTCCTCTGACATTGAAGTAGACAACAGGACAATGTAATGGCCAGCGGTCGGGCCCGGGGAGGCAGAAACACTAACTTGAGTCCCACCTTCACCATCTCGGGACCTTGAACAGGTGTCTCTGCGAACGTCAGCTTCTTCCTCATCGTTACGGTGGAAAACGGGCCCACCTCCGCTCTTGTGAGGGTAACACGCTGCGTGCTGCCTTTCCAAAGCGTGGCCCAGGGCGAGTCTCCAGAAGTGTCTCAGGAATCCGTCATTACAGCTGTGCTTGTCCCTGGTGAAGAAAAGGAAGAAATTGTGGAATTAATTTTTCCTACATTTTTTTAACATTTATTTATTTATTTTTTTTTTTTAAGTTTTTTTTTTAACGTTTATTTACTTTTTGAGACAGAGAGAGACAGAGCATGAATGGGGGAGGGGCAGAGAGAGAGGGAGACACAGGATCTGAAGCAGGCTCCAGGCTCTGAGCTGTCAGCACAGAGCCCGACGCGGGGCTTGAACTCACGGACCGTGAGATCATGACCTGAGCCGAAGTCGGACGCTTAACAGACTGGGCCACCCAGGCGCCCCTAACATTTATTTATTTTTGAGAGACAGAGCATGAGCGGGGGAGGGGCAGAGAGAGAGGGAGACACAGGATCTGAAGCAGGCTCCAGGCTCTGAGCTGTCAGCACAGAGCCCGACGCGGGGCTCGAACTCACGGACCGCGAGATCGTGACCTGAGCCCCCCAGGCGCCCCTGGAATTCATCTGTTTTCATGCCACGCACTGTTGTTTCTGTAGCCTCTGTGTAGTCGTTGTGGGTTCGACACCGTAAACCCGTGCCGCCTGCAGACTGCGTGCCCCCTGCAGTGGCAGAGCGGTGGGCAGAGAGGAGCTCTGCGGGGCTTTCCGGGATCTCCGAGGGCCCTGGGCTCGAGGGCCGTGGCCCAGCGTCTCTTTTTTCCCCTGCCACATCTGGTTCTGAGCTGCCACATACCTCCCTGTCCTGAAAGGGTGTCTTTGTTGAGTATTCGGGACCACGACTGTGCTTTACCGCACCGGGGCGACGCGTGGGCCTTCGTAGCGGGGGAGACCTTGCCCCCTTGCCTCCCTCCCTCCGCTCCTGGCCCCCGGCGGTTTCAAAATACGAAAGAAAGCCGTCGGGAGGGTTGAGGCTGCTTTTCCGGGGGGGGGGGGGGGGGGGGCGGGGATCTGGATGTGTTTTGAGTATCGAGCCGCCGTTGACATCTAAAGTCTCCGCCATGCTGTTTTCCTCCACACTTCAGTAATCAGGACATCCAGCAAACCCATAAAAAACCAAACTAATAGCATGAATATTCAGTGACCTAGAATACTAATTATTGTCATGAATATTAATGTGATCGGACTTGCTTTTTCCTCTCCTCTTTCTCTCCCGTCCTCTTTCTCCCTCTCTCCCTCTCTCTTTTTTTCCACTTAGCCGGCTCTAAAGATGGGTCATAATGAGAGCATTTAAGAGGGAGCGCGCTCTCCGCCGTGACAGGGACTGGGGTAATAAGGAGAGCTTGATTAACGCGGTGCACTTGGGGGAGAGATGAGAGGCTTCACGTGGGCCTGTTCGGGGGAGGCAATGAGACACCGGCGGCTCTGTTACTGCTCCCGGAGATTAATGAGGCCTAAGAGTGCATTAGGAACAGTGACAAAGGTTTGATCTAATGGGCTCAGTCATTTTTCCTTTGAGTGACAGACGCACAGAAGTAATTGGCTGTGCAGAATGGCAGCTCATTGGCGGTACTTAAGGATACATTATCCCCGTTGTGTGGCCCACAGAGGCTGTTTATCAAAACTGCTCACACCGCAGACGCCGAGCCGCTAAGCTGCTGTTACGGCGGTAATAGCTATTACCAAAAAAAAAAAAATAATAATAATAATAACGCAACATCAAAACCCGATCCGTTGTTGTCTCATAGAAGCAAAGTTTTTCTTTGTTTAGTTTCACATGGTCCGGTGCCGGTCACGTGCGCCTCCCGGTCTGTCGGGCCGCCCCTCGTCAGCACCCCGGGGCTCGCTTCTCACCGCGTGCCGGCCTCCGTCACCCCTTCCTGTCGCACACTTTGGACTTTGTTTACAACGTTCATCCTCTGATACATAAATCGGGCGCCGCCGCTGAACCCCCTCCTAGCCCCTTGGTAGAACACTTGCCTGATTGGCTGAGAATTATTTCTCGAAAAAAAAAAAAAAATCCGAACAGCAGCATCCCGTGATACCTGCATCCGTGCACTAGGGTTTACCGGGAGTGGGTTTTGATGGCTATTTAACAACCCGTTATTTTTAGGGAAAGGAAGAAACGTTTTGTGGGGTTTCTGTTAGCTACATCTGTAACTAAAAGACGCGAAAGTTATTATTTTATCCTTTAGAAGAGCCCGGACATCTGCAGCTTCTATGAGACGTGCATTCTTATTGCTAGCTGTTTCTGTGTTTATACGTTTCTCCCACTGAGGTTTAGGCAAATATCCGTTCTGTTGCTTCTGTCATTCTTCCAGGCGTGGACCGTTGATTCTCTGTTATCCCCTCCCAGTTTCGTGAGCTCACAAATTGTGTTTTTGTTGAGTCCACACTAGTGCCCGTCACCCGCCAGGCGACATCTAGGAGGTAACCATTGAGGATGAGCACTGTTTGCTTTCCCCCGCCCAGCACCCTGTGGGCAGGACCACTGGGGACAAGTTCAGGAGCCTGCCTTCCATTTTTTGGAAGCCGTCTTCAATTATTTGAACTCTAAGTGGGGTGTTCTTTTCTGTAAGGACTGCCAAAAGCACCTCGATCGTGATGATTTCAGTTAAAAACCCTGGAAACGCTGAGCTGTCCGCCACTCTGGGGACAGACACACCTATAAGTAAAAGAACAGGTTTGGAAACTTTTTCTCCCTTTCAAAAGTGTGTGTGTTTGGTGACGAATAGTGTTTCAAGCTGGACCAGCAAATGGTCGGCATTTGAGGTGGGGGGGGGCAAAAAGGACCTCAGCCATCAAGAAGGCGGCTGAGTGCCGGCCTGGGCCTCGGGAAGGAGCTGTTCTGGGATAGAGGGGAGGCCACGATTGGCCCCCTTACTACGTCCCCATCCCCACACTGGCAGAGGAGGATCTTCAGGGAAGTCATGACGCTTGCCATCTCCCAACCTTGTGGCCCAGTGTTTCATGGCTTCCGCTCATATGGAGAACGTTCGCCTTTCTGGAGTATTTCTGGGGGGTGGTAAGACCCAAGGACATCCACAGCCAAGCAGTTCACCTCCATGCCACTGACGTGGTTTCTCTGTGAGCACCGGCTTCACGAGGACTGGAAGGGAGAGGGAAGGGGGCACTTCGAAAGTAGACCCACATGACCACCTCGGCCTCCTCCCTGAAAGGGAGAATAAATGTAGCGATAGCCAGAGAAATTGGCTCTCAGAACGGTGCTGGCGAGTCAAAATGGATTTTGTGCAAAGCACATACTGTATTTCCCAAAGAAAGAAGAAAGAACATCTCAAAGACGGAACCGTTACCCATCGCCAAGGAAGAAAGCGAACGGTTGAATGTAGTGGTTGGGAGTATGGAGGGCAAGATACGGACGTCTCAGGCATTCCGTTTCACAGAACCCTATTACACGAATGCTGTCATCATATTTTGTTGCTTAAAAGAAAACCTTAGTTTTGTTTTCCTCCTTGTGGTGGCACCATACCTCGTTACCGCTGCATCGCACGTGAGCTTGGCCGTGTCACCCATAGGAGTAACGGGTCGTAGCCAAACAAGCACGAGGTGCGCGTTGTGTAAGCCAGTGCAAGGAAGCATGGTGACGCAGGCAGGTCTCCATCAACACCTAGGAGTCTGTAGCAGCAGGTGTTCTGAAGCAGAGAAAATCGGGCAAGATGCAAAGAGTGTTTTTGCAGCGACGAGTGTGGTGCCTGATGACTGGGATAGACGGACTTTGCCTTTGGAAAAAAAAAAAATTTAAACCTGTTTCTAAGTACAGTCACTTAAGTGAGAACTGACCTTCTGGTGTGCTTAATATCTTGGTCTTGAATTGTCCCAGACAGCAATTGGGACATCCCCCGGGGTGCAGCGCTAGCCCGGAAGCGGGGGGGTGAGCAGGCCCGCGGGTTCCCTGGCTCCCCTTTCTTCACCGTCAGGTTACACCAGCATCCACACGGCTTGCACCGTGTCCCAAGCACACGATCTCGTTTATTCCTTTCCTTTTATAGACTGTGCCTCTGACCCCTTGGGCGTAACTGGTCATAATACTTCAGGGATTTTGGAAGACCGAGGGTGGGAGGCGCGTGCCTGCATTGCCCCAGCGCCGAGCGTGCACTTGGGCTCTCGCATCGTGAGGACGACGATACCAGCAAGACACAGGCGTGAGCAGGTGACCGCGAGCCACGTGAGGTATATTCGTGTCCTCGTCGTTAGTATCACCGTTTCTCCTCTTCCTCCTTCCTTGTCACCATCGCTGTCATTACATCCACTTTACAAATCGTGAGCTGAATTGTTTTCACGATGCCTGGGCTCCATCTTCTTCTAGCCCACTGGCCTAAGAAAATCAGCAACGTGTGTCTGGCCACACGTCAGAAGCCAGGAAGATATTAATGCTGTTTGACTCTGTGATGACTCTCCTGGGATTTTATCCAGAGGAAAAGCGTGAATAAAAGATGTCCTCTGCAGTGTTGTTTACACCAGTGAGAAACTGGAAGCGAAGCGATCCGGAAGTCGGAAAGTAGCAGTTACGTATCTAAAATTATTCTAAAGATGACGGGCCCTCGTGCGAAAATGGTTAGAGAGCCGTAATTAAGAAGCGGAATCTAAAATCACACCATTTCTGCAGCCGCCACTAAGAACATTTGATGCGCATGTTCAACAATGACTTGCTCTGTGACATGAGATTTTGGTAGACTTCTCGTTTATCTCACTCACTTTTGTCTGTATAATTTTGCCAGATAAGTTTTAAAGACAATAGAACTGACTCATTTTTCCCCCCTTGGCATCATAAGTAGAAGAGGGAGAAGTCAGAGTAAAGTGAGCTTTTTCCACATTTGAGGAGATAACCGCGAACTGATCCCAAGACTTGTCGTTCTGAGTGTGGCCGTGCGGTTGTGTTCGGTGGCAGTCACACTTGCTGTTACCGCCCAGTGTGGACCCCGTACGTGCTTTCTTCCCTGGTGTGGAAAACACATCACAAAAAAAGATACTCGGTAATCTCAGAAGCCCACGATTCGGTCTCAACAGTAGATGTGTTGAATGCACCCTTTCACAAAACAAGCGTCACGTTACAACAATGCAGAATCCTGGACGCCTACATCTTTAAGACACCGAATGTGTCCTTGGAAAAAAAATCCTCTTAGCCTGAAGTCTTGGTTGCCAAAAAGGAGGGCAGATTTCCAATGCAAATAGTGAGGCGAACGGCCCTGCTCATAGGCACTTAAATCACCCGTATCTCACTTTTTATGGTAGTGTTGTGAATTATATTCTTTTTGGGTTTATAATTAGAGGACGAACAGATGGCGAAGGCCTAGTTTGAAGTGGCGTGGCCGTTAGAGTAGCCTCCGCCGTCCTGTTCCGGTTCCAGCAAACTGGTCTCCCCGCCCACGCGCAGCGGGGGTCCACGCCCCAGGAGGTGTGCAGGGCAGCCTCACACCCAAGCTCCCAAGCTTTTGTAACGTCAGAAGCCAGGTAGGAATGAGAATTGACCTAAGAAAGCAGTCTCTATGGGGACGCCTGGGTGGCTCAGTCGGTTAAGCATCTTACTGTGGCTCAGGTCATGATCTCACGGTCTGTGAGTTCGAGCCCCGCGTCGGGCTCAGTGCTGTCAGCTCAGAGCCTGGAGCCTGCTTCGGATTCTGTGTCTCCCTCTCTCTCTGCCCCTCCTCTGGGCGCGTGCGCGCTCTCCCTCTCTTTCTCAGAAATAAACATTAAAATAACTAAGTAATCCCTGTGTGTTTCTGAGAGTGAGGACTCCAAGGGGGGGGGGAGGGTGGAGCTCCCATCAGTCCTGTCCTGTAATTATGATCTGTTTTTAAAAGGTCTGAGACTCCACAGTGGACACAAAGGTCTGGTTTATACCCACGCACTCAGAGACCCCTCCGTGGCTCTCGTGCCCCCCTCGCTCGATGCGCAGGAAACTTCAGTGGTCGATCACCTGTCGCCAACTCCTGCTCTTCCTCTGGCCGCGTAACCGATCATTCGGACGCCAAGTGTTCTTTTTCCAGTTCGAGCCTTTGGGCGGGCCAGGCTTGTTCGTGAAGACGAACCAGAACGGAAAGTGCAGCGAGCAAAATTCTGTACTTAAAAGAAATGACTGTTGACGAATCTTTATTTGAGTGCTGCGAAAGACCTTATATCTCAGAGTATATTTTTAAAAAACCAGAGCAAGCTACTTTTTATGTAAGAAGCCTATAGCTTAAAAGAGGAATGCTGCCTTTGATGTCATTTGGCGGACGAAAACATCCGCGTTCAATAGAGCCCCGGCGTCTTTTTCAGGCTCGTTGGAGACCAGTTCAGGCAACACACTGATCTTCATTCAGATATAAATGCCGTAGTCACTTTGAAATGCAAATTGTTTTCAGAAAAATAGCATATGGTGGAGGTAAGTACCTTTTCAAATCAACTCTTACACTTTAGGGATGTAAGTAAAGCCAGAATTATTCTTTGGGAAGAATCTGGTGCTTTTGACACATGGAAGCTCGCGCTAATCAGGCCGGCCCGTAAGCACACGCATATCCATATCAAGGCGATGGGGCTGAGGCCCCGTGGATTAGCATGGTAATGGAGTTGCCCCCTGCTAATCAAGGCCAGCAGCCAGCTGATCCGTAGATGGGGCGTTGGAGGAGACCCTCCTTCTGAGTTCAGAATGGGCCAGGTAGTCGACCCTGTGTTTCCTGGTAATGCAGATAATATTCGGGGGAGAGATACCGAGGCAGATCACAAACAGGTCTTTTCGTGTCCCCCCCGCCTACAGAAGCACCGTCTCCTCCAGCGAAGGGCTGGGCCCCTCTTTGAGGATTGAGGCCAGTGCACCTGTCTCCTTGTCCCACTCAGCTCTGTCTCGCATGCTCGCTGACCTGACCTGTGTATGCACAAACCATTCAGATGACCTACTTTTACCCTTTCGGGGGGTTGGGGAGACGTCGCATCACGAGAACGTACACAGAAAGCGCACAGTCCTCAGTTACAGCAGAGCCTGCGGGTGGCCGCCCTGCTGCCCCTCTTCACACACGCACGCTCCCGTGAGGTGGTCACCGCGGTTTCTCCCGCCAAGGCCCGCGTTGCCTGTTGGCCGTGGGCCCTCGGGCAGGCGTCCCGGCAGTCGGTGCCTGGTCTCTTCCGCACGTCCTTTGTGTGAAGCTCGTCCTGTGGTGGCCACGTCAGTAGCTCATCCCTCCCGCCCGGTGTGTGGGGCTCCCGTGGTGGGCAGACACCCAGCCAGCCCCGGTGCGGGCCGTCCCGAGGTTGACGCTGTGAGCGTTCTTGAACGTGCTCCCTGACATGTTTGGGCACGCCTCTGTGACTTCCGTCTAGACTGATGCCAAACACAGAGAGCCACCTTGAGAGAGAGAGAGAGAGAGAGAGAGAGAGAGAGAGAGAGAGAGAGAGAGAGAGAGGGAGAGACTTGGTATCAGACCGTTCAGGGGACACTTCCCGTGAGGTGAGTCCATCAGAAGGGAGTTGGGGTTGTCCTGGGACAGTGCGAGACCCCTCTTTCCGTACCATTCTGGAGAGAGAGGCCTCCGTCTCCCAAATCTAAAATAAGCCTGCAGTGTCCCGCGGAGTCTGTCCGGAACCTTCCAGCAGGTGTTCTCTCCCGCCCCTCGTACCTTCTCACGGCCCTTGTGTTCCTTGGCCTTGTGTCTTTGGCCATGTGTGGGCTGGCCCGGTACAGCCGTGTTCTAAGGCGTAGACTCTGTTTCCTTCACTGTGCCCGGCACACGGCATCCCGTGGGTCCAGGGTAGGGAGACGGGGAGGCCTAGGAGGTCCGTGCTAGGACGGGCGGCAAGCCTCCACCCCGCCAGCGAGCTAAGGAGCCAGCCTGCCTGTATCCGAGATGCCAAGAGTCCTGGCCTCAAGTGAATCCTCGCGGCCGTAGCAGGTGCCCAGGGCATCGGCCTTGTCGTGCACCAGTTTCACCAAGGGCCAGGGAACGCCAGCACGCACACTGGGTTGCATTGCAGCAGAGGAACCCCAAGTTTAGGGAACCCCGGTCTTTTACAGTGGGAGACACGCAAGCCTGCCCGACCCCGTGCTGTGGAAGGCGATGCCGTTACCCCGGACGGTAAACACACCTGCCCTCCTCTGGAGGCAGACGTGTATCCCTCCCGTCCAAGTCTGTTCACTGTACAGACGTCCCTGATCAGATCACCCACAACAAAAGGGCACCAGTGCCTGTGCCCCGCCACACGAAGAGACAGGAGATCACGGAGCAGTCTACGGGCAGTGGTGGGGCCGGGGTCTGGTCAGCACTGGGGGCATGGAAGGCGGGGATGAGGCGGAGGAAGGGCAGGAGAGAAGAGACGGCACCCCTCCTCCCACCCTCAAGGAGGCCGCAGCTCTGGTGCATGTCCCTGGGAGGAGGGGGGGAGTATCCCATTGGCTTCCTTTTAAGCCCTCTTGTCCGTTGACCCTGGCTTAGAGCTTAGCGAGACCTGCCTCTTGTCCCCAAGAGAAAGGATGTTCCAATCCAGCCTGTAGAGTCTGTCCCCTCCAGGGACACGCCGCCACGGCCACCAGACACGTGGTTCCCAGCCACGTGCTGTGTTCTTCCCCGGTCTGATAGCCACACTCCCGGTTTCTCAGCCACACTGACAGAATTCTGCAGCAAACGGACGTGCATCGAGGTGGGCACCTGCCGGAGCCACTCAGCCTGCCCGAAGCCTCGTCCTGCACTTGAGGCCCACTCTGACTGTGTTTAGCACAGTGCTCAGGCCACACTTGCGTCCCAGGTGGCCTTGGTCTTTGATCCTTAACTGCCAGGAAATCCGAGAAGTCATGGGCGTCTTTCCCAGCTGAGAACCCCAGATCCTCAGCCTTAATTAATAACTTGTTAACGTGAAATGAATTACCATCCATTCAAAGATGCAGCCCTCGAGTACTTGGAGAGAAAATAAAGTGATTTTAAGCATAGCATCTCCCTTACATGCTTCAGAGGTATTTTCACAAGTGGTGAAAACATCTCCCTGTGTGGTGACACACAGGGCAGACATCGCTGGATGCGTACGTATGAAAATCTAGAAGCAGGGGACAGCGTTGCCTGACCGGAGACAATTAGTGACATTTACTCAGGAATAGACGTGAAATTACGCGTTAGCCTTTGTTGGATGGCCTGAGTGTATAAAGTGACCTATGATGCCGTAATTAGATTTCGAATCTGTATAGTCATTGAAGATATTCAGGAAAACACTTGGGGGTTGTCGCTTTCTTGGACCAGCGGACTCACGCAGAGCAAGTAGAAAGGCCTCAGAGAGTGACCACTGGCCCAGGACCGCTCACACGGGGTGAAATGCTCCACGGGCCACAGCAAGCCAGTGAGACTGCTTTCACGGGGCCGTGACCAGTCTGCGGGCCACTGGTCTGCCTCAGAGTTAAAACCTGTGTTTTCATGTATTTACATTTAAAGGCACGTGCCTGCTTGTGTCGATCCCCAAGCTGTATGTTTAGGGCAAAAACGGTATTTTTTTTTTCAACCCTTCATAACTTTTTTGTTATGTCACACAGTTCATGGATCTCTCTCTTTTTTTTTTTTTTTAATGTTTTTATTTATTTTTGAGAGAGAGAGAACAAGAGAGACAGAGTGTGACCGGAGGGAGGAACAGAGAGAGAGGGAGACACAGAATCCGAAGTAGGCTCCAGGCTCTGAGCTGTCAGCACAGAGCCCGGTGCGGGGCTCGAACTCACGAACCGTGAGATCATGATCTAAGCCAAAGTCGGACGCTTAACACACCGAGCCACCCAGGCGCCCCTCATTGATCTTTTGTTATTTGATACTTGGAAAAGTTTTCACTGATGTTAAAAGAGAATGTTTATGAAAAAGAGGTTTCCTCTCTTGAGAGAAGATCGGAAATGTTTTACTTCTGAAATGAGATTCTTCTTACGCGTAACTGTGAAAGATTTCATAGCTCGCAGTTGCCAAAGATGAGGATTAGATGGG
This sequence comes from Felis catus, assembly GCF_018350175.1. Classification (NCBI taxonomy): domain Eukaryota; kingdom Metazoa; phylum Chordata; class Mammalia; order Carnivora; family Felidae; genus Felis; species Felis catus. Next base: position 216,858,497 of record NC_058375.1, read on the forward strand.
CTGCGCGGGAGGGCGGCTAGGTGCCCTGGCTGCCACCTTGTCAATTCAGAGAGCTCGGGCACGATCCCATTGCTGCCAGATAGTAAAACAAGTTTTCAAACAATGCCAGAAACCACATATTTTTAGAAGAAATCTCCCCAATCTTTAAAAAAGAAATCATTGCGTACCTAGCAGAAGTGCGTCCGTGAACTCACCCCAGACTTCTGGCCCCAAGTCTATGGATCTGTTTTAAAATGTTACTTTTGTGATTATGTGTCCACAAACATGCAGTCCTGTGGCCAGAACTCAGTCATGGGGTTTACCTGTAGTCCCAAGAGTTGGGACTTGGGTGTGGTTGGGACAAGGACCCTCACAGGTGGGAGGGCCCTAAGGTTCAGCTTTCTGAAGAATTTTGTACAGCTGCATTGGGTCTCACACCAACTCCACAATCAGACACCAGGAGCGCACAGTCTTGCCAGAAGGTTCTTCACCCCATAGGCCCCAGTTTGGTTCCTGGGGGGTCCCCTCAGGAGCCAAACCCCCAGCAGCTTTAAATACTGAACCTGTGCTTAAAATTTCATCTGACAATGGGGCGCCTGGGTGGCTTGGTCAGTGACTGAGCATCTGACTTCAGCTCAGGTCACGATCTCAAGGTCCATGAGTTCTAGCCCCGCATCAGGCTCTGTGCTGACAGCTCAGAGCCTGGAGCCTGCTTCAGATTCTGTGTCTCCCTCTCTCTCTGCTCCTCCCCTGCTTGATTGCTCGTTCTCTCTCTCTCTCTCTCTCTCTCTCTCTCAAAAACAAATAAACATTAAAAAAAAATATTTCGTCTGACAAAGAGCCGGAAGTTTGAAAACCAACAGACCAGCTGCAGATATACGTGAGCAGCACCATCAGGTAGACTGGCTTTAGTGTGTCCATTTTAAGGAATCTCCTCTCCGCCTTCTACAGTGGCTGTTTGGCCTGGAGACGAAGAATTTGTCAACCTAAGAGCAGCTCTTTGTCACATACCTCCGTTAGAATACCGCCTGTGTTCCTGTCAGAGGTCACACTGACTCCGCTGTGCTTGTGCACCCAGGTCCCTCTGGAGTCCTGTCACGCGTACGCAGGGTCAGACGCACTTGGAGAATTCCCTCTGCCTTTGGAGGGAAGCGTGTCAGGAGCGGTTTAGGCTGGTTGTGCTCTGGGAGCCACACTCCCGGGAAAACGAACAAGCGAAGTGTCGTCCTGGCGTCGTCGGCAGAGACCGTGAACTTGGGTTGGTTTCCCCAGCTGCTTTGGCCTCGTGTGCGGAAAGCTGGTGTAAGGTGATGTCTTGTGGGCAGCTTGCACACTGGGTCGTGACGCGTCACAGGTGTGAACGGGCAGCATAAGGGCGAAGGATCATCTCCTTGTGGGTTTCGGCAAACGGCAGGTGCGCCTGCGGGCGGTTCGGGCTCGGGGGGCCTGGCTCAGCAGTGGGGTGGGAATTCGTGGCGTCCTCCCTCTTTCCCTTTCCCCCTACCGCAGAAATGTTGGCAGTGTCCTTGAAGCCCCTGTCTGCTGAGAATTCACGTGATGACGGGGGGAATGGCTTCAAGGGCCCCTGGGGGGTGGGGGCGGGGGGGGGGGTAGTCCCAAATGTGGCTCTTGAGTGGAGGTGTATATGAGGGTACCCGAATGGAAGAGAAGGCCCAGGGTCAGAAGGTGTGGGCACCAGGACTGGCAGAAGTGGCACAGAGACCAGGCAGGCCCAGTGGGAGCAGGAGAGGGGTGCCCCAGCAAGGCTTGGGGACAGCCCACCCCCCGCAGCAGCTCACAGAGGAAGCCTGGTTCTACACACACCATTTCACACCCCTTGCGTGCACCTGCTTCCCACCGGTTGAGGCCAGTGGGTGCCTTCCCAGGAGAGCAGGGCAAAGAAAGGGTGCGGCGGGAAGGTGGCAGGTGGACCCGGGTGTGGACATGGGCTGCCGGGGGACACCCAATGGGAGCAAGCTCGTCGGCTGCCCAGACGCTGCCCTGTTGTCATAGGGATCTGGCCAAGGACAAGCACATCCAGGAGACTAAGGGCACCCTGAGTGTGGCGGATCCCGGGAGGAGCGTGCGGTCTCCCCCTTGGCGCCACCCCCACTGGCCTGGGCTGCTCCTCTGTGTCTGAGATGCCAGACACCTGGCCCCCCTCCCCAGGCTGCCGTGGGGATCAGCGCCGGAGCAGGTGCAGGACTGCTAGCCAGCGCCGTCATTCGGGATGTGTGTTTCCAGGACTTTAGGGACTGAGCGAGCGGGAAAATCAGAACCTCGGTGCTTAGGAGGGACGTGGTTAAACTGGCTCCTGACCCCGTGGGTAGACAGAGGAGCCCGAGGTGATGAGGAACTCTGGCCGTAGGTGTTGTTCCACGTCCATAGTGATTTCCGGGTACCTGAGCTCTAGCAGGTGAGCTCAGAATTACCTGCGGATCTTCTGAAAAGACAGGTGCCGGGGCCGGGCCTGGGAGTCTGCATTTCTAACGTGCTTCTGAGCGATGCTGTTGCTGTCAGGCTGAGAACCACACTTGGGAAGATCTGGGTCCGTCTTTTCTTCCTTTCCTGAGGTGTCGCTTTCAGCTTTTTTTTTTTTTTCTGGAATCGGGCAGACCTGCCTAGGAATAATTTCCCTTGTGACTTTCCAGATGCGCCCAGTTCAGATAACAGCCTAAAATCAGCCTCCTTTCTTAAGGTAGAAATACACTTTTTTGAAGCAAAATCTTTCATTTTCCTTGATCACTGGCTCGTTACGTTTGAGTAGATGATTTTGTGACTTTGCCGTGCTCCGTGGGATTATGATCAGGGTGGGGCCCGTTGTTTGGAGTGGAGCCCTGGTCCCCACCTCCAGTGCAACAGAGGCACCAGAATCACCAGGTGCTGTTGGAGACGTGCATTCTTTCAAGCCCCACCCCCAGACCTCCCGAATCAAAATGCAGACATTTTGAAGCCTCTGTGTTCAAAAAGCTCCACAGGTAATTCTGGTAATTGGCCAGATTTGGGAACTACTAATCCAGCCTATGTATTTAAAATCCTGTGCTATGAAAACCTTCTATTAAAGCAATCGAGAACTTAATTGGCTCTAAACTAAAACAGGGGAAAGTTGAAAACAAAACAGACCTAGCGCCTTTGAAAGTCTGCATAACCCGACAAACGACTTCGCTCCCAGCAAGGTGTGATTGGCCCGGCTTTAGAGAGAGGCACTTAATCATGTTTTTGAGTCTAAAATTGGTGTGACCAGACGATCATTCATTCTGATGCTGAGCACCTGTCTCATATCATTAAGCGTATGATGGGACCCTTTCCATCACAGCCCCTCTGTGCCGTGCATTCGCTGAGGCTGTTTTTCCTCTGCTCGGTCTCTTCAAGGATAAGAGTAAACTTAACTGGTTTAAAAGAGCCTGCGTCTCCTCCGATGTCACTTTTAGGAGCTTTGATTTGTGCTGATCATCCAGTACAGCTTCACCACGAAAGCCGTCCTGTGGCATCAGGCAGTTGGCTGCCCCTCGTGGCCGTTTTCATTTCGGTTGACGCGTCGCCACGGTGGGGCTCCTGTGGGGTTCGTCTCGCCGGCCTGTTGGGACTGTGGCTCTTCTTCCGTGTTCACCCCTGCTCCGCCTAGACGTGACGTTGTGTCGGCATCTTCGTTTGGGACCGTGCCGTGTGGCTAGGCTCCTTTACAGGGCGTCATTAGGCCCCTGAGACTTGCTCCCCCCGCTTACTCTTGTCTCGAATACCGTTTTGTCCGTCGCTTCCGTTTTCCACTTAGAACGCAGCCGCTCTCGGTGCCGGGGTGCACTCGTGTGTAAGCACGTAGGCCTCTAGACTAACTCGTGCTGGCTTCTGGGGTCTGCAGTCCGAGGTGGTGTTCACCTGACTTGTTTATTCCTAGGGAATGTCACTAGTGCGTCTGGGTCTCAGATGGCAAGCGGCATCAGCCTGGGCTCCTTCAGCAGCCGGCCGGACAGCATGCAGCAACGCTCCTACTCTGTCTCCAGTGCCGACCAGTGGAGTGAGGCTACGGTCATTGCAAACTCGGCCATCAGCAGTGGTAAGAGAGGGCGCGGCCCCCTCGCGGTCCTCGGTCGCGAGCCGGGGGCTGGACGTGGCGCCCTGACCGCCCGCGCGCTGAGTGCGGGCCCCGCGGGGCAGCTGCGAGAGCAGTGCGCGCGTCCCGTTCCATCCGTGGAGCGTGGGGTCCTTGACAGAGGTTGACAGAGGGTGCCACCCACGTCGCCCCACGTGTTCCAGTTGGTCAGGGAGGAGCGGATCGCATCCCCGCCTGACAGCTTTGGGAAGCGGGGCTGCAGACAGGGCGCGTGGCCTCCCCACGGCCACGCACGGGAAGGCGGCGGGACCGGGAAATAACACAGAATTTACGGCCTCGGCACGCTTGCCTGTGTGACCCCGTGTGCACTCTCACCACCGGTGCGCAGTTTACGTTGTGGGGGCTTGGGGGGGGGGCCGCGTCTGTCTCCTGTTCTCGTCGAAGGAAAACACGCAATTCGTGCTCCTTACGACTTTCCCCCAATTCCTGATGCACCCTCTGAATTTTGGAGCGTTCCCCTCCCACCCTTTTTTGGGGACGGCGGGCGGGGGGGGGGAACGTAAGTGTGGACGTCGGAACCTGTCTCGACACGTGTGTGCAGACGTGCATTAGGTGCTGGCTTTGCTGCCACACGCTTTGCCCGTGGCGTTTTGTCGACGGCCCGTTCACCGGTATTTAACGGAAATCCCCACTGTTGGATGCTATCTATCAGACAGGGCTTTAAAGTAATTTTAGCACGATTTGTGCTAATTAAAAGATTCAGCATCGGGTCTTCCCCGTAGACCCAACAGCTGCTGCGGCAGGACGTTTGCCGTGGGTAAACCTAATCCTGGCTTCCAGTTGCCCGGCTTCCTCTGGCATCGCACCATGCCAAGCGACCGCTGTAAACGAGGGCGTCCCAGCCTGGGCACGGAGGAGAGACTGAGTCTGGGGGGGGCTGCCGGAAAAGCCTGCGGCTTGCGGGCCCAGGTGGAGCGTTGCCCCCGTGCCCAGCACGCGCCCGCCCCCGGGGCCCCTTCCTCATTCGAAGGACGATGCCCTGGCAGGTGCGTGTGCCTGCTTCCTCGTCTCCAGGGACTCTTCGGGCGTCCTGCCTCTTGTCTGAACCGCAGCCAAGGGGGTCCTCGAGTCCCTGAAAACTAACCACCTACGGTCTCGTCCCTTGGAACGTGCCATCCGCGCACTTACAGCTGCCGCCTGCCTGGGCCTTCTCATCGTACAGCCCGTGCTTCGGTCAGAGCACCCCTCCCCCCGCCCCACCGCCAGGCAGCCCTCCCCCCGGGAGCGTCTGTCTGACCCGGTGAGTGGGCGTTCTTCCCCCGCCCCTTGTCATCCTTGGGCTTGGAGCACAGGTGTGGCCCGTGGCCTCTGTGACTGAACGCCTGCTCTTGTTCTCGCAGTGACTTTCCTTTCCAGGAGGAGCAAGCGGTTCACATAATCACCGCATTCTCCAATATTCGGGATCCGGTGGCTTTTCAGTCAGTATTAACCAGCCAGTTGGGTTTATTCTGTGGCCGCCTTTGTGCGGAGGTGTTTCCAGAGCCCAGCGTGCACGGCACCTTGTCGGGCAGCGACCTTCTAGAGCTTTCCTCCTCTGAGCGCATTGTGGGGCTACCAGCACAGCCTGCACAGAGTGACGGGGTTTAAGTTCTGCTCCTTATGCGCGGCGGGAGTTCTGTCTGGGGGAAGGCAGCGAAATAAAAGAGCTAGGTTCCTGAGAGAGACCATCGCCCCCAGCTTTGCCTCCCCCTACGCAGAATGTTTTCTAGGAAGGGCATGGGAAGCAGCATATTCGTCTAAATCCGTTCTCCGCAAGCTCTCTTCCGCACAGTTCTGCCTCTGGTGGTCGCCACGGCTCTCTGCGTCTGGCTAGGCGTGCGCACGCGGGGCGCTCCACCGCCCCGAAGCACGGGACTCCGTGATGTCCAGACCCTCGGTTTGGCTGGAAGTGTCGTCCCGCAGGAGATGATCGCGTCGGTCTGCACACACACATTTGTAAAGTCCCTGTAAGAGCCTGAGATCACCTACGTTCGCGCACTGTTCTTACCCCCACAGAGCGGTCTCTCCTGTGTTCACGCCCTCGAGAGTCCGTTTTTCCGCCACGCGGCATGCCTGTTAGCGACTAGCTAGGCTCCCTGACGCCACGGAGCCTGAACCCTGAGCACGGGCGATGGGGCGCTCGAGTCCGCCCCCACATCCGTCGTGCCGGGGGATCCGCAGGGAGAGCTCGGGAGGAAGCCCGGGGCTGGAATGGTGCAGGTCGTTTTAAGGGTTGTTGGAGTCCGTCGAGGAAAACTTCTCAACGAGAACGAGACTTGAGCAACGCTTAAAGGACCAGGTGCATTTTTGTACGTGTGCGGCCACACCGCAAGAGGAAGTTATCCTGAGCATCGAGGAAGTTTGGACAAAGGCTCAGAGAGGAGGAGAAGGGGAAACGAAACAGGCAGGGGGCGGCAGTGACATGGGGTCGGCGGGCACGCGCGTGGCTAACTGGGTGCAGACGGGACGAGAAGACCATGGGGAGGTCAGAATGGCAAAATCAGTTAGCGTCTCAATTTTAAGGCTTAGAGCTGGCGTCACTTTAAATAGCAAAGATCCGGAAAGACAGCAGAGTGCTGCCGGGGAGTAAGATTCCTGCCGTCTTACACGATCCCTCCTTATCTCCTGCATCTCCTAGGGGTTGGTGGCACATCACAACCAAGATTCGGTTGAAAAGGGGAACAGCAGCAGTGATAATAATAATAATGAGAGCTACTATTTATTGAGGGCTTCACGTGGATTATCTCATTCGATCCTCGGGGAGCAGATGCCTTTGATGGGTGGGGAAACTCTGGTCCGGATACGTACCGCCTGTCGAACGTCACACCCCGGCAGGGGCCGGGATGAAAACCTGGGTGGCCTGATTCCAGGTCTGAGCTCCACGCCGGTGCTTCTCCAGATGGGCTTTCCGGGCCAGCAGCAGCAGCAGCCCCCCGGGGACTGGTTAGAAGTGCCAATTCCTCGTCTCATCGTGGACCCACTGGGCCAGGTCCCGGCACCCCCACCCCACCCCGGGGAATGATGCTGCGTGCCGAAGTTTGAGAACCACCGCTCTGGCTAGAAATGCAGCCACCCAGACTCCACCGAGATTTGCTGGGTGGCGGGTGGGAGCCGCGTGTTCCCGGGACCCCCGGGGGTGCTCGGGTACACGCAGGAGAACCCCCGCCCACCACCAGCGAGGCTGGCATCACGACTTCCTGCTGGTGAACACCATCCCTGCCTTCCATGATCTATCAAGTGGCCAGACCCAGAGCAGTTTTTAATGAACACGAGGGCACGGGCTCTGACAGGCGACTTCAAGAAAACGCGTTTATGAATGGATTTCCAGACCTCAGCCTGGGCATCAACATTCTGTGCTGTGTTGGAAAATAATCACAAAAGAAACAAACATGCTTAAGTGCTCTCTCTCGTGCTTCTCCTGAGTTACAGTTGATACAAATCCCACCCTCTTTTTTTTAAATTTTTTAAAATCCTTTTATTTTTTTCCCCTCAAGTCTCTGGTGTGGGTGTCAGAATCATGAAAGCTTACGCTGTGCTAGCAGCAGGCACAGGGAGAAGGGAAGCGGCTTTTGAATCCAGATGCCCCTGAATTGGTGAACCCGCCTTCCCATTGTCATCCACTCTTATTATCAAATATGAGAACAACAACATTGGGAGTCCATTTCTCTCTGCCCCCTCGTCCGCACTAAATTAAGACTTTGGCTCCAGAGAAGTTTTCAAAGGCTGACCCTCTGCACCCATAGGTACCCCGGGGGGTTTTCTCTCTTTTAAGCAGCTGTGAGCAACTCCTAATTAGATAGATTACTACGTAGCGTGCAAAACCACTAAACAGGAGGCTCCGGTGAAATTAAGGTGGGTGGGGGGGGAGAGAGAAGAAGAATCCATTCTGTGAAATGGAATGCCCCACTGCTTTATGACTATTACTGTTGTAAGGTTTTACATTAAGTACCTGAGGTTTAAAATTAAACGTCTAATATAATTTGGCGTCGCTAACATGAGACCCGCATCTGCCCTTAGAGGAAATCCAGACAGCTCAGTTCAGGGTTTCAAATTGCTGTCGGCTGGCTTGCGAGCGGCGCAGAGGATTGGGTCCCTCTCCGGCGGTACGCCACATGCTGCTCGGCGTAATTTTTTAAATGCAGAAGCGTATTCATCTTGAGCCCCTGCATTGGAAAAGGCTGTTCCAGTAGTACATGAAAAATTAATTTTTTTACATTTTTCCTCACTCTCCTAAGTGTTTGACAGAAGTAATTTTTGCAGCAAGAGAGAATAAAAACTGGTGGCTGTAAATTCCTGTCCTGGAACCTGTTGTGTAGAGATTCTTTATGGACCCAGAATTGATCTACACGTCAGACCCTGTTGTGGTTTAAACTGTTTATCACCGTAATGGCAGCGGTGAGCCTGTGAACACCAACTTATAATCCTGGGTGAAAGAAATGGTTGTTTGCAGTCAATGAAGGGGCAGCTCAGCCATATTGATAGATTCAGAACAATTATCCCAGCAACAGCTATTGGCCGAGAGTTTTCTTGGATCCGATTGGGAGCCTGTAATTTTCGGGGGGATTAATCATGTTCTCTATAGGTAATTTTCTCTAAAGCGTTAGCCAAGAGTTCGCATTCCTGTGGGTAGCGGTGGGGGGCGGAGGGGGGGACCCCAGGGGGTCGTTTGTAGATACTTGGCTGTCATATCCTGCTGCGGGGCAAAATGTCCTTTCAGATGAATCACACCTTTGCGGAGGGTGCAGGCCGGGCAGGCCTGCCACACCGTCTCTGCCGGTGCCAGCCTTGGGCCAAGGGCCGTGACTTGCTGTTGCCATGGCCACGCGCAACCCTCTCCCCATCCCCCCAACACCCGTTGACTGTCAGGTTGTTCGGATGGCTCCACCCCGTCCCCCGATTGCTCTATTCCAACAGTTCATCTCTGCTGCTCTGGCTGGCCATCCCCGTGAATACTGCACTGCTCCAAACGACTCTCTTCCCTTCAGCCCTCCCTCAGCCTGCCTCCACCGGCCGCCAGACAGCCTCGTCAACGCCAGGTGTAAACCCCGCAGCCACTCGCACTGCCCTCCACAAAGGGGTGTGTGTGTGCGCGCGCGCACGTGTTTCCTTCCAGCAGTTTACTCCTCTCACTGCCAGAATCTGCTAGAATCTATTGTCGGACCCCTGATCCTGAACCCGAAGCCTTTGGGTTTTTTGTAACTTCTAAACAGTCTTTCTCATTAGGAGCATTTTGTTTCTTTGTCTGCCTGGCTGTTTTAAGGATAGAGGTTGGGAACAAGTTTCAGCGCTGCTCCCGCCTCCTACACTTCCCTTTGTTTTTCCCATCCCCGGGGCCTGGCCCAAGGGTGCTCAGGCGGCCCCGCGTGTGCCCTGACAGAGAGGGTGCTATGACGGGGTGCTGGGATGTTTACGTCCATCCGTCTGTCGATTTTGTTACAGTTAGAGCTCTTTTTTTCTCTGCTTCGATATTATGCTGACAATTTTGGCATGTCACCAGCAGGTGGTGGTAGTGTGCCACGGCCACTGGGACCAGGAGGCTTAATTTGTAGGAGGATTTTTGAGGGAAGGAGAAGCCCAAGGTGGGGACCGCCTTTGTTGTCAGTGGCCTCTCTGTTCCGGCAGCTTGACGTCCAATGTGCATTTTCTGAGAATCACTAGTGCTGTTTGATGACTGAGGTTCAAAAAGGCAGAGAAGCCCAAGACCACACTCACGATAATTAACCAAAATGCAAACCCAGGTCTTTCTGAGTCTAGAGTGGATAGTTTCCTCCTGTGCTGTTTAGTGCGTGCGTGCGTACGTGCGTGTGTTTAAGGGGGACGGATGCTTAATATTAAAACATTGCATCATAAAAGTTGTTTATCTTTATAAAGCTTGCTTTTAAAGGAAACCGCGTTTTCCCTTCTCTGGTTCTCCTGAACTTTTCCCTTTATCATTAGTTCCTCCCGGATCCTGGCTGGCATTCAAAAACCATTCCCTGGGGTTTGTCATCAACCTTCAGCTTCGCGCAGTGTTAAAGGGCCCGTGGGCTGTCATCTCTCAAAGCTGGACAGACACCCTGTCTCAGCCGCCGAGGTCTGCCCCCCTCACTGGGCCGGTCGGCCTAATTAAAGGGATGACCCGGTCCCCTCTGTGCTCCGAGCCTGCTTTCCTTTCTCTGCATGCGGCCAAGGAGAGAGCAGAGGCTTCCTAGGGTGACTGGCCACAGGGGGTAAAAGGTGTATTTTTTTTTTCCCCTCTCAATCAAAACGCTGTTACTTTGTACTTTGTCTCCTTAGTTCCTTCCTGCCAGCTATTTCTAGCAGCGGGTGCTGACCAGAGAAAACACTGCCCCCGATACCAGGACGGGGAGCACTGGATTTCATGCGTAAAGGCCAACAGTTCCCACTTTGCTTAGCAAAAGTCTAGGAACCATTTTAGACAGACAGTGGGGAAGGATACTGTTGCCAATTGCCTTGGCACCTGGACTAAGTCTTTTAGCCCCTCTGGATCTTCATCTGGCCCTCAGGATCTTCATCAAGACCAGAGGTTCTCCACCAGGGGTGATTCTGCCCCCTCTCCCCACCCCCGGGGACATTTGGCAACGTCTGCGGACGTTTTGAGTTGTCCCAGCCAAGGGGCAGAGGGGTGGGTGCACTACTGAGACCTCGCGGGTAATAGGCTACCAAGTACAGCGCACAGGACAGCCCGCCCACCTCAAAAAGTGATCCCACCCGAGAGGTCAGCAGTGCCAAGGTTGAGAGACCCTGACCGAGGCAATGACAACTTCAGGTCTGTGACCCCTCCCAGCCACCCTGGCTGTGCTCCACCACGAATTAAATAATCCTTCTAAAGGGTTAGAAGGGAAGGAAGCCCGTTTCCTTACTCGAGGGAATTACAGCCGCCAACCCAAGGCAGTGCCTCATCCCAGCAAGACTTTGAGCTTGGTCTCAGACCATCCCCCAGGCGGAAGACTGGGGCTAGCCGCGTCCCCCAGAGTCCTGCTGCCGCTGTGCCCGCCAGGATGTTCCCTGGCGTCCAGCAAACTCTCTCTGCTCTCCAGGCTCCAGGGCCCCACAAGATGAGGACCTGGCGCAATCCCCATTTTATTTTTCTTATTTTTCTTAATGTTTATTTTCGAGAGAGAGAGAGAGCACGAGCAGGGGAGGGGCAGAGAGAGGGAAGAGACAGGATCCGAAGCGGGCTCCAGGCTCCGAGCCATCAGCACAGAGCCCGGTGCGGGGCTCAAACCCACAAACCATGAGATCGTGACCTGAGCCCAGGTCGGACACTCAACCGAAGGAGCCCCCCCAGGCACCCCGCGATCTCCATTTGAGATGAGGCAGAGAGGGCAGCTGTGCGGCAGGTACTGGCCAGGCTGGATTCCGTCTCAGGCACTGCGCTGTCCTCTTAACCACCACTCAGCTGCCCCCGGCAGTGCTGTGTGACGGAGGGAAGGTCTGCAGCTGGGCCATCCCGGCCTTGGCTGTTGGTGGATCCATCTGCTACCTGTGTGGGGAGGCGTGGACAACACACGTTGACAGGCATAATCCTGGCACCCTCCAGATTTAGACGCCACAAAGTGAGTTAAGCTAACAAAGTGAAACCAAGAACTAGAATACTGAGTTCAGGTTTGGCACGGCATTTGTACAAATGGGGTGACCGACCTTGGTGGGGCCGACCTAGACGCTGCTCGTCAGCCAAGACACCATCGAGACTTGGCTGTGCCCTGAGAATGGGGGCCCTCGGACCGCCTCCCGTGCTCACCTCCGCCCAAACCTCACTGGGCTGCCAGAACCTCCTGCGGGGCCACGTTTCCAGAAGGCCCCTGGCATACTGGGAGGTGTCCAGAGCAGTGGACGGGGAGGCGGAGAAGAGTCTGAAACCCACATCAGATAGAGAAGACAGGGATGGGGAAGGGGCCTCCGGGGCGGGGGGTGGGGGGGTGTCTCGTACTGGGCTCCACATCTGAGGCTTGAGGCTGTTTTTTAGAAATCTCAGTTCCTGGGGCCGAGGGCTGGTGATGGGCTCCCCTGGCCTGGGGTGAAACAGCACCAGAACGTTCCCCCAGGGGTTTCTCACGTGCAGCCACAGTTAAGGTCCAGCTTTGGGGGGGGGGCGGGTGTGAATAGGGTGTGTGCCTCACGGTCACGATGAGCGACGTGAGCCTTACTCTGTAGACATCCCGAGCACAGAACCAGGGGCAGTGACTCGTCACAGGAAGGAGTGTGTGACCGTGTTGACACAAAGTAGCATGAAGTAACGTGACATCGGTTCCGGCTTTCCGTTCCCACCTCTTACACTGTCTTACTCCCCTCACGACCCTCTCTGTGCTTTACCAAGGGTCTAGGGCAAGGGGCTCACTGGCTCCCCCACCCCAGACCCACCCGGGGTACAGGGTCTGCCCTGCTTCCCTCCTGCACAAGGGGCGGGGTGTCTCTTCCACGTCTGGACCCGCCGCCTCTCCATTGCAAAGGACCCTGCTTCCGCATTCATCCCGTCTCCTTGCTGTGCCCCCAGAGGTGATCAGACCCCGCCTCGGAGCCTGCAGACCCGACCTCTCTCCTCCCGGAGCCGGCCAGGACCCTGCAGCTACCAGGACTCGGTCTGCTTGCTTCTCGCAAGCTTTCCCGGGGTGGGGGGGGTCGGGGGGGGGCTGTCTGTCCTCACCATCTCTGGTGACCCCTGGTCCCTTTCTCTTTGACCCGTCCGGGTCATCCTGCTTCCCAGCCCCTCGAACCCTTGTGTCATCCATGGCCAGCCCCTCACCCTGTCAGTCCCAGGTCCCTCCTTGGTTCCCTTCACCGTCTACTCGTTTGAGACTTTCTTCTCTTGGCTTCTCCAATGACACCTTCTCTGCATTTCCCTCCTCTCTTCTTGGCTCTCTCTCCGCGTCGTCCTCCTCCACTCCAGACCCCAGATCCCTGACGCTGCTCCGGCCACAGCCTTCTCTCCTCCCTGCACGCCCCCCTTCCCCGAGTGGGCCTAGACGTCTGTCCAGACACAGAGGACGCCCACGTTCATACGCCCGGCTGGACCACACTCGCCTCCGTTGAACACACATAACCAGCCCGCGACTGGAGGGGCTCTTGAGTAACTGACGCTTAGCATTTCCAGAGCGGAACTCGAGACTTCGTTCTGCAGCCCTCCACTTTGTGCTCCTGGGAGCTCAGGCCACACGGCCTCTTACCGTCACCTCGCTGAATCCGCTCCTGTGGCCGGTTCTCTCTGCTCTCTCCCCAGGGGCACCCCAGGCTGCCCGCTGAGCTGCCTCTCCTCTGCCCACGGGTCCCACTGTGGCTCTGCCTTGTCGGCCTCCTTTCATCCCCTGCTGTGTGTTTCTGCTTCCCTGAGGTTGGCCAGACTCATCTTCTGGGAAAAAAAGAAAAAAAAAACATGAATCAAATTGCCACTCCCCCCACATGACACTGCAGTGCCCCCCCACCCCCCACCCCTGCACACGGACTGTGTTCCTGATGTTTTATTTCTGGCTGACAAGGCCCCAGCTGGTCTGGCCCCCGATGCTGCTTTACCCTGTGTCCCACCCGCCCCTCCCACCTCCCCGTCCTTGCCTCCAGCCCGCTGCTCTGCTCAGACCTGGGTGAGCTCACGCGTGCCCTTGTCACCCCCCTCCCGGTTCCTCTGCTTCCCCTCCAAGCCCTTCCCAGGCTTCCTTCTCCTTGCGGCTTTATCGGGACCTGGCTGACACGGTGCCCTGCTTGTCAGTCTCCTACCCCATCAGAAGGTCTCCCTGCCCTGCCATTTCCTAACCAGTCACCACGTTGTATTGTCTGAAACCTCCCTGTCTTGCTTTCCTGTTTGTTTTGTCTTCTCCTGCAAGAAAGAAGTCCACCAGGAAAGAGTCTTCTGCGTCTTACCTCTGCGTCCCCGAGTCCCAGGGGCCACGCCCTGCACGCTGTCCCAGTGTTTGCTCCCTGCGCTGCTGGTTTTGCTCACGAGTCCTCGAAGGAACTCGCGTGGTCGCCAGCAGAGCTCCCCCACCCCCAGAGAAGAACGGGCCACACGTGCCGGGGGCGGCATAGTGGGCTTGCAGGACGAGCTCCGAGGCCTCTACCAGTCCGATGCAACAGAATTCCTTGGATTTTCAAGATGTTTCTTTCTAAACAAAAGGCTTTGCCTGGTGCTCTGGAAACGGCCGACCCACAGAGTCGGTGCCCCTTGCCCAAGACAGAGCGCGGTGACCGAGGCGCACACACCTGTCCACAGAGAACACTCGCGGGGGACCGCCGGGAGCATGCCATACACGTTTTTAAAATTAGTTACCAGTTAGGTTTAAAACTGCATTTCCTACCTTCGGTTATCTCAGCCCGTTTCGGAATCGTAAGTCACATCCCTGCTGCATTCAGGAGGAGTAATCTAGGTATGGGTCCCAGTCGTTCCTTAATCTTTCACCTAACTTCATCTCACAAGTATTTACTGACCCCTTACCTTGTCCCAGCCACTGCCCTGGCCCTGGGGGAGAGCGGGGATCCAGGCAGAGCTCCTGGGTCTGCGGAAGGGGAAGGGAAGAGACAGAATGGGTGAGGGGACGCCCCGGTCCGGGCAGCTCGCAGTTCTCCAGGAAGTCTAGAAATCTCTGGTGGAGACGACACCCGAGACTTGAGTTTCTCGCCCCCTGAGTGTTTTTAGTAACAGGATTTCTCATCGGCTGCCACACGACAATGCGTTACGTTTTCCAGCTTCCTAAAACACCGATGTCTAAAATGTTATGAAATGGTTTAGTGTTTTATTATTTTTGGTGTCTGGTCCCTGCAGCTTTCATTGCAAACGTTCATTTTGAGAGTAAATTTTTTAAAAAAGAGACAAGCATCATTTACCACCCCAGCATCCAGTTGTATGCAGGTAGAACAGTACAAAAAGGTCTGTCCGGTGGGTGTGTTGCTACTCCAACCAGAAAGACTTTAATTGATCTATTGTGCTGGCACCATTAAAACACCTGATGTAATATTGTGGTATATTTTTAAGCAACACAGGACTTTTTCTCATGGTTTTATATCACTCTTGAGCCAGGAAAATACTCGTTTTGTATTTCTGTGTTTTGCTCAGGTCGTCAGCCTGGGAATCCAGTAGCTTATAAAACTCCAGTGATACTATCTTCCTGGTGACTGTCCATTATTAGAATAAAACCTGATCAGAATTTTTTCAGTGCCTTCCATGCTCCCTGCTATCGAATTTACAACTGCATGCAAGAACCAAAAGACCTAAAGGGCTTAAAAAATTTTAGGTGCCAAGAAGAAAGAAAGGAGTAGAAGTAAGAGGGAAGGAGGAGTGGCTATAAAAATATAAGTAATTGTGAGATGGTTGGAAGGAGATATGTCAGGTAGAGTGGATGGATGGATGGATGGATGGATGGATGGATGGATTGGTGGGTGGATGGATAGATGATGAAGGGATGGATGGATGATGGATGGATGGAGGGAGGGATGGATGGATGGATTGGTGGGTGGATGGATGGATAGATGATGAAGGGATGGATGGATGAATGGATGGATGGATGGATGGATGGATGGATGGTTGGATTGGTGGGTGGATGGATGGCTGAGATAGGTAGGATGATTAGATAGATAGATAGATAGATAGATAGATAGATAGATAGATAGAGTGGATGGGTGGAAGGATGAGATGGGTAGGTAGGGGGGTAATAGATGGTAGGCAGACGGGTGGATAGATGACAGATAGAGTTGACAGCTATGTGTAGGTGGTCAGCACTGTCCTCAAACCCTCCGTATTTCTTCCTCTAGCTTTTGTGTATTGCTTTGGTTTTGCATTCTTCAACTTCCTTCACCGAATACATCTTTTGTTACGTCTTTTGCTTTATTATCTGACAGAAAAGATTATTAACAGAAAGTGGTATTAATATTAATTCTACAACGATACTAAAAATTTTATATCATGGGGAAACAGATGGTTATTTTAAATGACTTAAAATTTTATTCTTTTACATGCGGAAACATTTTAAACATACGTAGTTATAAATGCTATTTTAATTGCTACATTATTTCTGCAGTGGGGTTTTTAAAAGCTTACTACATTTGCAGGGAAATGTTTCTGTGTGTATCGCAGAGTTTCTTAAAATGCATTCTTATTTACAGGAAAATAATTATAATTGCATTTGAGATAGAGTTTGGGGGTGGGGGGCAGGTGTCACGGATGCATGTGCCGTGAGGTTCCCACACCCCGGCTTGCCATCTGGTCCTGGTTCGGGACCATGGTTCCTCCCATGTGAGGGCCGGTCTGCATGTGCCCAAGCTCACAGCCTTGCCAGCTTTCTTTGCAGATGGGCACTCTTCTCTTTCAGACCGTTTGTAAGCAAGTAGTCCCCCGCTGGCCTCCAGAATTGCAAGGGAGATACAGCATCACTACTCTGGAAGTATTTTCCACGTATAATGTAACGAGAGAACAGAATTATTTAATGCACTTCAAAACGTTGAGCTCATTTTTCCGAGACTGGAAATCCAGCTTTTCAACCAGCTGTGGAGTCTCATTTCTAACCACGCTTTGCATCAGTGCCAGAAGCAAGCGTCCCGAAACAACCCGTCAGAAATCTCGGTAGCGCTTGCCTCTGGTCTCAGAGCCTGTGGCCAGAAGCACTGCTCCTTGCGAGATGCCTTGACGGCCGGGAGTTCAGAGGGGAGTTGAAGTCTGGGGGCACGTCAGCCCCCATCAGTCAGGCCAGCCGGACACGCGGGTCGGGCCCCCAGATGAGACGTATGTGGCCACAGCATCCATCCAGGCCGCACATTCTGGAAGAATTATCATCATATGATACCATCTAAAGCTGTCAAGGTGTGGGTGGTTATTACCTGAGCCGGCGCCTGGTTTTTATCCACGACTTCCTTCCCGGGGGACGCTGGCAAACTATAAACCGCATTTATACAGATCGCATTAACACAAGTTCCTGAACAACTCGTTATTTTTTAAAAAGGAAAGTACTTGTCTTTTCATACAACATGCCTTTCTTTTTTCCTTAAAATTGTATTACTTACGCTCTGTTTTTCATGTAAGAGATTCTTTGATTCCTAGACACACGGATAGTAGACGCACTAGTGTAAAAGAGTCCCGTAAGTGGACGGGACGCCTGTCCTGTGGTAGAACACGGTATGACGCTGGGGTGGGCGAGCCATACGTCAACGCGTTCTGGTAAGCTTGCCTCCTTCTCTCTGGCAACTGGCTAACTACCATTTTCCTTCATTAGTTTTTGCAATAATAACTTTACGTGTTTCCCTAACTATAAAACATAGCAGTTTAGAACTTTTTTTTAAGTTTCTTTATTTATTTTGAGAGGGAGACAGCGAGCGAGCAGGGGAGGAGCAGAGAGAGAGAAAAAGAGAGAATCCCAAGCAGGCTCCGCACAGAGCCCGACCTGGGTCTCGATCTCACAAACCGTGAGACCGTGACCTGAGCCGAAATCCAGAGTCAGACGCTCAACGGACTGATCCCCCCGGGGCGCCCCTCGAAAAATTTAAAATGCAGAGAAGCTTTTTGCTTGAAAAACAGACTCGCCACCCTGAGTTACGGTGTTGGAAGTCCACACCCTTGCAGTTGTATCTGTATTCTTACGTATTTCCGAAGTTGGATTATATCCTAACTGGCTTTCGCTGTAACCCTGTTAACTTCCCACTGTATCTAAAACAGTTCAGAAATTGGAAACAACCTCTAGGACCAGGAGCAGGGCACTAGAAAAGAAGTCCCGGAAACTCCCTGCAAGGGGGTACTATGTAGCCGTGAAAATGTTGCTCTCTCTGGAAAGATGTTCCTAGGCGTCCTTGTTCTGTGAAGGGGCTTTAGCTCTGCTCTGGTGTGATTCCACCACCGTCCCCCGCCCAAGCACACCTGGCCTCCCCACCCTCGTGCCCCAGCAGAGACCACCTTATCCAGGAGGCCTTGGTGACCCCCACCCACTGCCCACACCCCCCTCCCCTGCACCGCTAATCTCCTTCCAGAAGCCTTTGTGATTTCCTCGAGTGTGTTACCTGCCATCTTCCGCCACCAGGTTGTGAGGGGGAGGACCCCGCCTAGCTCACGTCTCTGTCCCCAAGGCCTAGAACAGGACCTGCCTCGGTCAGTATCCACCCAGGGAACGTTCCTCAGGTTTTATGTAATGATACGAACGGCTGAATGTTACTGTTTGCCACGTGGTCGCCCTGAATTGGGTGCCTTTTGTAGATTGCTGGTTAAACTTACCGTACAGCTCCGTGAGAAGGTACTGTTTGCCCCCTTTTTAAATGAGAAAACAGAGTCTTACAGGGTTTGAATAACTTGCCCCGGGTCACACAGCTAGTGAGGGGCATGTGTGATGCAGGCATAGCACAGAGCTGTGGGCCCAGCCAGACCCTCACGCGTGTGTGTGAAAAAGTCACCTCGGGGCGCCTGGGCGGCCCAGTCGGTTAAGTGCCCGACTCGATGTCAGCTCAGGTCATGATCTCACGATTTGTGAGCCCAAGCCACGCCTTGGGCTCTGCGCTGACAGTGTGGGTTGGGATTCTCTCTCTCCCTGTCTCTCCGCCCTTCCCCTGCTCTCTTTCTCTCTCTTTCAAAATAAATGAATAAACTTTAAAAAAAAAAAATTTAGAAAAAAAAAAAAAGTCACCTGAATGGGAAGAATAAGGAGTCGTGGAAGATAGTAAATGTTTTTCCCTGTTCTGTTTTCATCTTTCAGTAATGAGTATATCCTACTTAAGTTAAAAAAAAATGTTTTGAAGAAAATTATCTCACATATGAATCCTGTAGTTAGAAAACGCACATTAAGAGGTAAACATTTGAGGATTTCCACGTGGACCTTGTCAGTAGGTATATTCCGTGGGACTCTCTCATTCATCCAAAACGCAAGAGCAGTGAGTCTTTTCTTGGCGATAACAGAAAGGGGTCCTTGACTAGCTGTGGAGGGGAGAAGACAGGGGGACACTGGGGACCCTGGGGGCAGCAGTGGGCGAGCCGGGACACCGGCGTCCCCACCCCCATTCTGCCACTTGCCACGCAGTGAGAAAAATTCCAGATACAGAGGTGCCAGCCGAACGTGGAACCAGTAGCCGAGATCATGGGGGAGCTCTGCAGACCCCGTCCCGTCTGCTGCCCGGCAGACAACGTTCCAGAAGTGGGATTGTTCACACGCAGGAACCGGCCACGGTGGGATGCATCGCAGCTCGCGGTTTCCGGAGCAAAGTGCAGGGCTTCCTGGCCAGTGAATATGGTCGTCTGCCTGGACAAGGAGCCGGGCCCTGACTTCCTGCTGGTGCCTGGTCCCCTTCTCCCTCGGCCACGAAGCCCGACTCGAACACGTAGGCCTGTTTCTGAGAAGCCGCAGACGTGAAGTCAGACACGAGCAGACCCCTGCTCTCCTGTGCGATTTCCTTTTTAATGTTTGCCTGCAAATGCGTATCGAAGCTGAATTCATACGAGCTGAAGCTGTCACACTTCGCAAGTGGGCCGTGCTTTCCCAAAGGAGCTGGAAAATACTAAGAAATTCCCAGTTACGCCTCATCCCAGCCCGTTCCTCTGCACCGCGTCCCCCTGTCATCGTTCTGTGCTCTTTCTTCACCGTGGAACAGATCCGCTTAAATCCCCCAAGCATCCAAGGCTGCATGGACTTGTGACTGTGAGGACGCCTCGCAAATTCCATTTCTGTGCCCGTTTTGCACTAAGCGCGTAAGTGGCACACTCTTTTCACTAATGCCAGCGTCTCCTTTTTCCTGTTTCCCACTCGGCCTTGTAAAGACAATGAGAGCAAAGTATCTGTAGCTGCCTTAGCTGCACGCACACACACACGCACACACACCCTGGGAGAGCTGAGCTGGCCCGGCCAGGCTGGATCTCTCGGCCCGTGGGACATTCTTGTCCCTCAGACAGCTGCGGCTCCCGAGATCAGAGTCTCCGTTCGTGCGGCGTGACAAGGCGTGCCCAGAGACGGGACTCAGCTTCACCTGTGAAGAAGTGCCCTGGACCTAGAATGGGGAAAACGTGCTCGAATTTCACAGAAGAAAAGACATAGACCCATTTCTTCCTTTTTTGTGGCCAGAGCCAGGGAGTCAGAGAAGACACTAGAAACTAGTGAGGGGGCTGCTCCCTAGAACCCTTGGCCGCCGGGAGGGGAGGGGAGGTGAAGTGTTAAGTGGTGAAAGCCAGCTGGGGTCGGACACGTCCTCGCCAGAGCTTGTGGCCGTGGAAAGTGGGGTGAATGTGCGGGCCTCAGAAACGCGGAGTGAGAGACTGTCTCACGCCCAGAGGACCTGGGGAACCCTGCCTCCCGGCGACAACTCAGAGGCTCCTGCAGCCCTAGACCCCCAAAGACCGGAGATGGCCAGTCCCGGCCACCCTGGACCAGGCGCCATTCAAGGGTGTGTGGGCAGGGATGAGAGGCAACTTTGGGGAGAAGGTTACCTTCTGCAGAGGTGGGGGGAGAAGGGGAAAAGAAATGTATTCTTGAGGAAAGGGGTGGGCAGAGCTGCAGAGGTAGAGGAGGCCCACATCCTGGTCGGGGAGGCTGGTGGCTAGTTGCTCCTTTTAACCTCGCCCCAGGGGATAAAAGGCAACAGTAGGGAAGAATGGGAAGGAGCGAATCTTTGATGAATAGGAGCGGCAGATTCTACTTCTCCGCTGGGGCTGCTGCCCCTTCCACTGACCCTTCCGTCAGCCACAGGGGGCTGGGCTTCTGCTTCAGGAAAAAGAGAAAAATGCCCGTTACTGTGTTTGGGGACACAGTCTTATCCTTCACTTCATTTCATAGCCGTTTCCCCAAAGATCAACCATAGTGTCTGATTGAACCAGATTGACAATATTTTAGCCGCGATGAAGAAAATGCTTTAAACCCAAAGCCGACCCAACTCAGAATCTCCGCCCACACTTGAATTTTGTGATGTTGTGTTTTATTGTATTTTTGCCAGGACAAAGCCTGTATTCCAAGACAGTGGTAGAAGGACTATTGACAAAAAAAAAAAAACTGTTGTAGTAGCAATGAAGTCCGTTCTTTTGTTTTTTTATCTTAAAAGAATGTTCTAGAATTAATGCTGAATTATTAACTGCTCTTTGTGCACAGCAAGTGGAATCTTAGTTTTTAAACGCCATCAGTGATTTTAGAGATGACCGTGTTTTCTTGCTTTTGTGGAAAAGACAAGAGCCACTCACTTGACCAGTGGTGTTATCTGTTGAGAAAGGTTGTACTGCACACTTCAGAAACGCAGTGATCTTTGGACTGTGGTTTTGAATGAAGATATTACTCACGGTATCTTTATCCATGGGGTTGTTGGTGGAGACAGTTATTCCGGGTATAATATTTGACAGATTTTCAGTCAAGTTAAAATTATCTGTCATGTTACAAACTTTCCCTACCCTTAACCAGTGCAGGCGGGTTTCTTGGCGATTGACGTGAGATTCTCATGAGATTCAGTCATACAGAACACCAGAATTTAGGGCAGGTTTTCAGAGCGGTTCATGCGTTTTCATGAAACCCCACACTTGCCCCAAAACTTAATAGTCATAATTATTAGATATCCTTTGTTCTTGTCTGTTTTTTTTTCTCATTTTTGGAAATGATTGCAGAGGGGGATCAAGATTATGATGCCCACGTGTTAATAATCATGGTGGGGAACAGGCATACACAGGATTGTCCCAGGCAAGGCAGGATGAGCGTCACCCTAGTTAAGGTGGCTCACGTGGGTACCCTTAGGGGTAGCCTCGGATTCTCAGGGGTACCACCCATGGGAATCCCTCACTTTATGCTGGCACAAAATCAGCATCCTTTTCTCTCAGGATGATCAGAATCTTGGCAGATTCGATCTTGGCCAGATGCATCACACCATGCCAGCCTGCCAGGCCCTCCGTGGACTGGGCCGTGTTGACACCCCTCGAACGTAGAGCTTGCCACATGTAGGCCACAGGCTCCTCTGCAACAGGGAAAAACCTTAACTACAGATTTTGGATGGAAACAAAACCGTCCGCTCTGATCTACTCGTTTGTCATCTGGTTTAGGGAACCTTCTATTGTCCTACCTGCTGCATACTTGTGACCTGGTAAATATTTTGAAGCCGGTGTTTTTAGTAGCTGTGTCAAAAGTGAGAAGTCATTAACCTCATCTTCTCCTTAACGTCATACCAGATGGATTCCGGTATTCAAGGAATAGATGACCTTAACGTCTCTCACTTCCTTATTCAAATGAGCGTTGCCGCAGTTCACACTAGTTACAGACTTGAGTGGGTTGGTGATACCTAGTTTTCAGGCAGAGGAGGTAGAGATCAACCTCAGCCTTGGAAGCGACATAAAATATGTAGCACAGTCATTAGGCATTAGCCGCAGGTTAGCAAAATTCTGAAACAGCAGGAAACAGAAATAGTCTCTTTCAGTGGCTGTTAAGGGGGTCATGTCACACTTTTCAAAAAAGAAAAATAAAAACTTTGTGGGACAAATCTTCACATTTAAATATGGGAAGTTCCCCCCCCCCCTATTTTCCTCAAGAAATGCTTATCTTGTTAAAGGGTTATTTGGATACAAAACAGGTAACCAAGGCAGCTTGTGATGCAAATTTAGGTTAAAGTATTTTGACGCCTTCTGCATCCCCATAAATGCACCTGTAGCAATGTGGAGTTTACAGTTCCATCAGTCTGTTAGGGTTTTGCAAGATTAATTGTTTCTGTGTTCCTTTAAACCCCTCGCACCTTTCTGTTTGGTTCACTTCTCTTTCCCCGGGGCGTTAAACAGTACGCCCCTCAAACCAGGCACTGGGTAGTTGTTTGTTGAATCTGTAAACGTCTGGCGTCTGCACACACACAGGCACGCACTCCCTGAATGTATAGTCAAGGTCAGGCCCCTCTGAGTGCTGAACTCCATCATCACCTGTGGTCCTGAGTCATTGCAAGGCTGCCCTCCCGTCAACTCCAGGGTTTCCTGTGGATGGATTACCGATGGAACCCAACCCTTCCAAGTTCCCCCACGGGCTGAGCGGGCTCAGGAAGCAGGGGAGTCCCGCTCAGCAACCTCAAGCCCATTGACTGGAGCTATTGTTAGGGCCCAGGTGTGGCGGAAGGGAATGGAGTTCCTGAGGCTTGTAGGGCCTCTTTTCAGGTGGCCAGGCTTTCCGTTTGAGCCACCTGATACCACAGTACAATCACTGACTCCTCTGACGGCATGCCACCCACCATCAATAAAGGCTTGGGAGCCCTAAGGGTCCCTTTTCATAACCAAGCTGCCTGTCCCCCGGCTTAGGAGAGAGTAGTGGAATTACATAGAGCAAGAAGTTTTTCAAGTACTCTTTTAAATGGCGACAAGACATTGTTTCTGACTTTGCAAATTAGCATTTGATTTCATTCAAGAAGAAAATAACCACCATTGACTTCAAACATAACAAAATGTTACATGGGATGCCTGAGGGGAATTGAGATCACTTTAAGAAGATGCAATTTATCATCTTTGCAGAATAATTTATTCTGCAAAGTGCTTAAAACTGTGAGGATAGTTTCCGCGGGCATTTAAATAATATTTAAAATGCCCGGGTGTTAAAGGCACAGCTCTAGATAGACTGGATTTGTGTTTCCTCTGGCTTTCAAAACAACTTGACTCAAATTTATGTTCTTTGTCTACCATTTGTGTCTTGAGACTTTCTTTTTTGAAAGACCTTTTTACTGAGTACCTGTTTTTGCTCATTGATGCCTACTGGCTACTAGGCACACGTGAAGAAGTAAAAAAAATCAGAGGGACGCTACCTCATAAGGGAAACACCAACAGACCAAATCACAGTTCTCAGAAAGCAAAGATAGGAGGGCCATGTTGAAAGGGGGTGGGAAGAGGGGCCGGGAGGTCATGGTGAAGATCGTCTGGCCCTCTCCCTGCCTGTTTCCAGCACTATAGTTTGTCTAGCTTTAGTTGTGGCATTTCTCAAAGTAAATCTCGCAAGATCCTTTCAAATAGTTGCCATCCTTTCCCCCCTACATTTGTAATATTTTGGTATCGGGGATGTGTGGTTTTCTGTGTTGAGAGTCCTTAGTTTCAGCTTCTTGGATGATGATTGTTCTAGAAAACTTGACCACCCTCTGTGGCCATGCTAGCATGGTTTTCAGGATTCAGAGCAGCTAGAGGTGTGCCAGCAACCCCCCCACCCCCAGCCTCCGCCTAGGTTCCGCCTCTGCCCCTGTGTTTCGTCTCTGTCCACAGCACCTACCACCCTTCCACTGATGTGTGTGAATGTGTGTGAGTGTGTTCTTTGTGTGTCGGTAATAGTTTTGCACTGAAATGTAAGCCATCTAGGACAGGAGCTGTGTTTTGTGTACTTGTGTGTTACAGTTCCAGAAGAGAGCCTGAGGATGCTGCTGAGTGCTTCTGCCTGTCCATTTGCTTGGCACCTGACTGCCACCACACTGAGCACAGGCCAAAGTACTGCGTGGTGCTATGTCCTCTTGGGTTGGGGTGGGGTGGAAGAGGAAGGGAGGAGGCAGGGCAACCCAGAGCCCCTGTGCTGAACAGCAGGAAGCTGGAGTTGCTATCAACGAAGACAGAGAAAGACCAGGTTGGAGTATGACAGACCAAGAGCAGGTGTTCAGGGGGCTGTTTTGCCCATTTGACTCGTGAAGGAATTGAGACTGATGGAGATGAATTTCCCAAAGTCACATAGCCAGTGGCCAGGCTAGGATTTTGAACTGCCTTTCTGATTCTGCAGCTGTGCTGGTTCCTGGAGTACCGTGAGCATCTTCGTGGAGGTGGGCAGGGGAGGAGCTGAAATGCAAATTGGCCAGCAGACAGTATGCAAGCTCAAGGACTTGGTGGTCTGGATGACCTCACGCACAGCTAGTGAGAGAAGCATGGAATTTCCAGAAGTGGCTTAGCAACACATATCCAGAGCCCCACAGATAACTTATTTTCTTATGCCCACACCTTGAAAACTGTCCTAATGTAATAATTCCAAAGATCAAACTGTATGCAAGTGTTGGTTTTGATCGAAACTTTGAAATCCATCCTAGGCAGTAGTGAAATAATTAAGCAAAGTAAGAGACATACTCTGTTCTTTCTGATGTTTTTGTTTTTGTTTTTAAACCTGTAATTGACCCTGGAGCAGTGGGATAGGTCACGACCAGATTACCTCCTTTTCTAATCTGGGCATCTGTGTATCAGGTTTTCTTAAAGCTGAGGACACCAGGACTCTTACTTTTTTTCAAACCACATGATGTCAGCAGGTTAAGAACAGGGATGTGCCCTGAAGAAGCAGCCTTAGTTTGGTGCCTTTCTGTACCTTGAACAGAACGGGTGGATGGAACGTGTTCAGGACCCTGGACAGAGCCCTCCATGGCCTTGCCTAACTGAAAAGCTGGATTTTTCTGCCTCACGCAGGGACACTTCCTTGTGCGGCAGTTGGCAGTTTGACTCCACGTCTCTTTTAGGAGAAACTGCTAAATTCCTAAAGAGGGGAATTTACGTTATCAAAGAGGGAGCTCGTCCATTTAATTAACTTCTCTAATTGAGTTTTCTTCTAGACACGCTCAGTCTTCCCCCAGCCTGCTTGGCCGGCCGGTAGACCCTCCCACTTGAAACAGAATCTCTTTTGTAACTGACTAGTCACGACCACCAAACTCGAGAAATGGTTGTGGCTGATTATGTAAAAAGAGATAAGGCCGGAAAGAAACAGGAACCTCTTGAAATGATTTCATCTCTACCCAACGGCTCAGAGCGCCCTTGCACCCCTCGGAGTGAGCTGGATTAATTTAAGCTTTATGTTGCATTCAGCTCAGAATCAACCAGAGAACAATTTGATTTTTGACCCTCGAGTGCGAAATCCTGACTTGCATTCCCTAGTCTGCCCCTTCCCAGTGTGTTCCCAGCATTGGCTCCCTCAGGCCGTCGGCCTTGCCCGACCACTGCAGACCCTGCCTTTCATCCCCTAAGATGAGATTGTGATATTTCAGCGCAAGCTGGCTATCCGGCATGAGAGAAAACCAGAGAGACTTGAGAGGAACAAGGCCGTCCTGCCCGCGGGCGTGTGCTGTGCTCCGTAGGATGAGGGGGAAACTGGGACAGCTCCCTCAGGGAAGGACAGAACATTCCAGGGCCTACCATTCACCTGAAGCACAGAGCCGGGCCCTGTCAGGTGGCTGGAGGCCCAGACCGGCACATCGCTCCCCCGTCCCCCACTCAGCTTTGAGGCCCAAGTCCAGTGAATGGCGACTCTAGCTGAAGTGTGTGAGTGTCCCCAGGCCCCCGTCCTGACCTCATTCTGATGTCATCTGCATCTTGCTAGACTGTGAAGTTGACCTTTTTTGTTTTCTTTGTCTCCTAGCCCTTAACACAGTGACCATCCCCCCCGCCCCGCTTTTTTTTTTCTTTTTAACAGCTTCATTGAGATAAAAGCCACGTAACGCTACACTTCACGCGTGTAAAGTGTACAATTCAGGAGTTTCGGCGCTTTCCCAGAGGTACGCCACCATCACACGGTCCTTCCTAGAACGTTCCCGTCACCTCAGGGAAAAAATCCTGTACCCTAATTAGTGATCAGAACTTGTACTTGTATGCTTAAGGCTGTCACAGAAACATGTCTCCGTAAGTAAGGGCTTCACGTAAATGAAGATCGCGTCCCACGCTTCAGCTTTATTTGCGGAGCCGTGTTGGGGTGACTGAACGCGGCCCAGGTAGGAGATGGTTCTCCCCCACATTTTCTCTCCATTCTGGCCTCCTCCTATTGTGTTCCTTTCCTCCCCACTTTGTAACTCCGTCTAACACTGTGGTGTCTCTTCCTTCCCCCAACACCTGTCATCTTCCTCGAACCCCCATCGTGTCCCCGCTGCCCCTTCTTCTGACACCGTGTACCTCTGTGTGAGCGCCGTGAGCGGCAAAGGGAACCGGACAATATACCAGTCTCTGAAACATCTTCAGAGATTGGGATTCAAGTAAACCTCCTCCTGTTGAAAGCTCCCGTCAAAAGGACTGTGAGAAGGGGCGAGGTTTTGAACTTCACTTCACACTCACCTTTTAACAGAGGCCGGGATGTTGTGATTTCCTTGGATGGCAGAGGTGGCCTGTTCTTTATTTACCAGCCTGCACATCTCTCTGAGGTTCAGAAAGGACAGAGCCCTTCTTAAAGATCCAAATTAGCTTTATATCGTTGGCCTTGTCTCGAAGGAAATGCGTTTTAATTCACTGGCTCCTACATGCCCTCATCTTGAGTTGTTAGAAGGTCTTAGCCCTCAACTGATGCCCCCACCCCCAACCCAGCCCCGACAAATAGCCCTGCCTTTGATCATTTTGAGTTCTTTTAATACCAAAATGAAAAGGATTTTTAGGAATATCTCGTACCCAATACTGCCAAATGAGCGAGTTAGGGTATATGTGAACGCAAGAGAGAGAGAGGAGGGCTGGTGTCCGTCCACCTGTGCGCTTCCTGTTTCCTGTTCCTTTGTTTTTCTACAGATCCGTATCCTCCTTTTCAGTATAAACTGTAAGGTGTGTTTGTCTCTCTTCAACACCTGGGAAATTCACAGCCAGCCAGTCCTTGGGACCACCAGCAGCACGTCCGGTGGTGTGGGTGGCTTCCTGCAGCAACTTCTTGGCGTCCCTTCTCCAAACCAGGCCCACTAAGGCAGAGTGGGGAGAGGCACTGCCTCCAGAGTCTGGGAACGGCCTGACCTCTGACCGCGCTGGGCACCGGGGATGGGTGTTGGGACGGCCAACGGCAACAGTGGTAGCAGGTGGCGGGTGCGGTCACACAGTCGCAGGGGGACACCGCCCCTTTCCGGCGCGGGGCCGAAGGACGCCTCCCCCAAGGCAGACACGTTTCCAGACTGCTGGGGAGCAGCAGGGCCTTGGAAATCACATGCACGGAACCCCCGTGTATGGGAGTATCAGCCGGGATATCAAAAACCTATCTACACCCACCTGGCAGTGACAGCTCTCACCGAGGCAAGCTCCCTGCAACAGTTCATCAGAAATGGCCCAGCTAATGATCGGCTGGGCAGATAATCGGAGGAGAGTTAATTGTAAGGTTCGATATGGCATCTTGTCAGCAGAGATAAGTTGTCACGTTTTCCACTTGAGCTGAAACTAAATGATTGTAAAATAAGTTATGAGTGTCCTTGGGCCTGTCTGCCGGAATGATAGCTAAGAATACATTCCTGGCCATCAGTCTCCAGCAGGCTGCTTGATATTTATGCGAACGGAATGTTATTTTATTCCCCTCTGGTCATGCTTGTCAGCTCCCCGAGTGAAAAGTGAGGCGCGTCTTTGACTCCTACTTCACATCCCGGAGCCTGGAGAGACTGCAGATTGTTATCATTATTGCTCATATTATATATTTTTTGGGGTGTGCGTTGAACATTGATGCCCGATTGGGAAGAACTAATGGCTGGCATTGAGCACGCGGGATGCCAGCGGACCAGCCCATCCCGGCCCCGCGCCGCGCATCCTGGGGACTCCCAAGGCCCTCCGTCAAAGCCGGTTTAGATGTGGAGTAATGAGGCGCTCGCCTTTTTTAATTTGGCATGCCTCCCTTCCCTTCGCTTCGACCCGCCCGTACTTAGCGCCGTCGACCGTCGGCGCCTATCCCGGTGCCCGGTAATTGATACAAAATAAAATGCGTTATTTGTATTCAGTCAGGAGGAGCGGATTGCGTTCCGTGGGCTGTGGCTAGAGCTCATTTACAGTGTCTGAGGCCGGGCTTTCCGGGCCTCTTTCACTTTGAGGGATACCTTGTCAGGCAGGAAGAGTCGTCGGAAATGGAAAAGCACAGCATGGAAGCCTAGTACGTTTTGATTGCTCATATTTTAAACCGGAGGAATGTAACACAACTCCTGTTGAAAGGGAGTTTTCAGGATCTGGAAGCCAGGGGCATCGGTACGGCAGCTCGAGACCCACTTAACTAGAAACCGGAGCTTTCTCGGCAGCCCCAGCCCCAGCCCCAGCCTCAAGAACAGGCTGGCCGGCCGGAGTCCTGTCTCCTGCCGCGGCCTCCCTGACCCAGGGCCCTGCCCCTCCTCGACCGCTGTCTGTTGGCCACCGGGATCGGCTCCTCTGTGCCGCGGTTGTGGCCCCCTCGCGTCCACTCCTGAGCTGCGCCTGCTCCCGCTGACCCTGGCCCGGATCATCTGCTTTTTCCAGGCACTTGTGGCCCCGCCCCGCCTCGGCCCACCCTCCCGAGACACCCAGCCTCCAGGTGGCCGCTACCCGTGCAATGAAATTTCCAGGGCCCGGGCCATGGGGCGATGGGGCATCGACACAGGCGGGGAGAGGGCGGTGGACAGAGGCGGGAAGCGTCTACAGGAGACGGTAGACGGAGGAAAGTCATGGCCCCAGCTTGTCAGCTCTAAATCGGGGCACGGATGGCACTCTCTGTGGGACCCAGCCCCTACGAGCGGCAGGTCAGGCGGCCGATGGGAAGGACTGGTGGATTCGCGTGTACCGTGTGCACATCGTTTATTCCTCGTCTGCAGTGGAATGTACGGGGCTTACCGGTGCTGATCCTGCTTTTGTGTTCTCATTATGACAACCCTGTGTCCTCTCAGACACTCGCCTCCCTCCCGTGGCCAGGTTCCGGCTCGTGTTTCCGGTTTTCCCCCCACCGCTCCCCAGAGCCTCCTCCTGACTCAGTGGTCCTTTGTCTCCCTGTCACTCTCCATCTCTGAGTCCTGACGGCCCAGGCAGGGGTCCCGAGTCACATTTCTGTTTCTCCAGGGATGCCACAGGGCTGGCCTGCCTGCTTGACCCGGGAAGGTGGGCGTTCAGACCGCTCCTTACCTTACCTCTGTCTGCGTGCCGGGGTGCTTGTGTTAGCCCACCGTTACACCCGTGCAGCTGACATGCTCCCTGGACACGTGATCCCTCTCTTCGTTCTCTATCCGAGTAGCGTGGCCCCAGAAAAGCAGTCTTTTGTGAAGGCACCAAGCAAGAAATTAGATCGGCATCCATTCGCTCCTTAGAAATTGGCTCCGCGGGGCAGGGGTTCCCCCCTTTTTTCTCTGACGAACCCCAGGTGCCTGGATAGAGTTGGCTCATAGAGTACTCGGTGCCCGTGAAGTGTTTGTGTCACCTGTACGGCTTCTTTAAGGGAAATACTCTCGCGGCGTAAGTAGATTTCATTCCGGGTGTTAGATGCTCACCGAAAAATAGGTCCCGGACTGCTGGAAAGTCGCACAGCTGGCTTGACACAAGCATGCTTGTGGTTTTAAAACGAAGTCACAAAGTTGATCGCACTTCTCGGTTATCCTCCGGAAAGTAGTACCATCCACCTGCGTGAGCACCACTGGAAGGGAGGTCGTCAGTTCTGTATAAAACTTAATTCCACAAATATGCGCAGAAGTCCCATTTTCATCCAGTGTCTCCTCCAGGCTGTGTCCCGGTAACGAGGTTGAGCCCAAGTCCCTGCCTTCGTGAGGCTCGCGCACTCTCCAGGAAGGCGTTTGTCAACGAGGAGACGCGTGTGTGGGTGATGCGCTGTCACACGTGGTGAGCGCCACCTGGCACGTGAGGCGGGTGGGGCTGGATGTGAGGCAGCTGGGGGCCGTGGCCGGAATGGGGGAGCCTCTCGAGGGGCCTCTCCTTGGACTTCTAAGACCTGCACCTTCCTAGTTCCCCTGTAATCTGACAAGCGTCAAGCTCGCTTTGGCTTCCCCATCAAGGAGGGGGCGAGGAGTTATGTGGGGTGCTCCCAAGACCCACACAGTCCCTCTGTGGCCGGTCCACTGCCGGGGCTGGGGCAGCGGCTTGACTGGAGCAGGGGTCAGCCGTGACCAGACACGAACAGCAGAGAGGGGCTGTGCTTTGAAAAGGATCAGAAATCAGGTGGTGGCTGGGCGAGGGCATGGGGTCATGGAGGGTTTTGTTAGAGACGAGAGACAATACAATAACACAGCACGTTTGATGCAGCCCGGGGAGGGTGCGAAAGGCTGCGGGCCAAGTCACTCCAGCGGCAAAATGGGGTGGAATCCAGCTCCCAGTGGCAGGGAGGTCCCAGGTCCATCAGGGACCGGCACGGGAAGGGGAATGCTCACTTCTGATTGCTACTTTTGGGGGATTTTTCTTTTGTCTTCAGCAAAATGAAAAATGATGTCTCTGTGGGGGATGGAGTGAGGTGTGGGGCATTTAAGGAGAATGGAGAAGGTGTGTTACAGCCTCTTGCAGAGCAGGGAGTGGCTTTATTCGGTTTCCTGGTGCATCCAAGGGCAGGCCAGAGGTCTGGCCTCCGGTCCAGCCTGGCCCAGTTTGGGGGTCATAAAGATAGAGGAGGCCAGTGGGTGTGAGGCTGTTTCCTTCCTTCCCCCCCCCTCCCCACGGGGCCTGAGTACAGGTGCTGAGCCAGGTGCAGGGTGGAAACTAGCAGTCAAGTCGGGCTAAGGGTCAGGAAAGGCAGAGGGAGGAGAGTGTCGCCAGCATAACCCTCAGAGTGTGGGTCCCGGCGTAAGTGAGCTGGGAAGACGAAAATAAGACCCAGAACAGCCGGCTCGTGGTGGTGGGTCTGGGTTAGAACCATGAGGGCTGGATGGAAGGAAAGAGCTTAGCAAGGGGGAGGCTCGAGAGGCCGGGCCGCTGCAGTGGGTGGGGGGCACCTCGGAAGATCTGGACGGCGTCATTCGTGAGGATGGGGTGAGCGGCTGCCGGGCAGTCCGTGAGCCAAGGGGCATAAGCCAGGGGGTCGGCTTGGCAGGTGTGAGCGGAACCGTCCAGGGAATGGTGTCTAGGAGGCCGGGGCTGGAGGAAGAGCGGCTTGCAAGCCGCACCTGTGTGTCCGGTTGGGGGATGGGGGGGGGGGGGCTACCAGTGCCGTCACCTGAGAGGTGTGTCCCCAGGGGAGAGCCAGGTCCTACCAGCTGAAGCGAGCGTCCTGAGGAGTTCGCTCGTGCGAGGGAGTTTGCACGGACAGCCCGTAACTCCCGGACGAGTCTGAGAGGGCGATGAAGACCAAAAGAGCAGCTCTGATTCCGCACTTGTGTCACCATGGCCGTTTTAGAGCAGGCGGGTTTTTGTGGCGGGAGCCGTCCTTTGCGTGCTGGCGCATTCTTCAGCGTCTCTGGCTTCTCCCTAGTCCGTGCCTGTAGCGCCTCCACCTGTCTCTGTCGAGAACCCAAAGTGTCTGCAGACGAGACCAGATGTCCCCGGGCAGGGGTTTCCGATGGAGAGCCAGTGGCTTAGTGGAAACACGGAGCCACGGGCGGATGACGCGCTGGCCTTGAAGCTTCCCCGTGGAAGAGAAGGCTTGCGGTAAAGGCTGCCGCTGGTCCCTCGGGGGAGGGTGGGTGTCATGACTGGCGTGCGTTTCCGTCTCAAGACTGCCACTCAGCTACTTGCCCCAAGCGAGTCAGCCAGAGATTTCTCCCTGAGTTACAGATATCCCAAGATGCCCAGATAACTCGGTAATGAGATCGCCGTGTCCCTGACAGTGATCTCTAGGAACAGTTTTCTGAATCTGGAATGGAGGGGGATCCCTAGAAACAGACACCTGTCGTTTTATTCCACAGGAGGGTGAGTCATGACCAATATACCCGTGAGCGCAAGGTCATTCCCAAGTAGGATTCTAAAGTACATTGTGAGAGGGGCACCTGGATGGCTCAGTTGGTTGAGCATCAGCCTCTTGATTCGGGCTCAGGTCATGATCTTGAGGTTCCTGGCATCGAGCCCTGCGTTGGGCTCTGCGCAGACAGCACAGAGCCTGCTCAGGATTTTCTCTCTCTCTCTCTTTCTCTCTTTCTCTCTCTCTCTCTCTCTCAAAATAAATAAAACATTAAAAATAAACAGATTGTTAGAGAAGTGCTTTGTGTATGTATAGAAAAGAGAACAGCAATTTAATTAAGCAGAATAGTTCGTTGAGGAGAAAAAACATTACGTAGATTTCCCTTTGTTGTTTTAAAATCATCAAAAACATGACTAGGTTGGACGCCCACCTACAGCCACGTATTTGACAAGAGTGTTTGGTGGTTTATCAGCAAGTCCGAGGATCCGGGAACTGGCTTCACAGGTGACCTGCCGTACCCGGGTCTCGTTCGCCCGTCTCCCCGGTGCTTCCAGGTGTGGATTACTGCCTCTGAAATTTGGGGCTCGGTTTGGACCCCTCCCTCTTTAATGTCTTCTCTGTCGCCTTGGGTGGATGTACGAAGTTGTGTGCTCGAGGCAGCCAGGAGTAAATAGGCAAGGCAGTCGTGAAGGATAATGATGTGCAGGGCCCTGCCCTACCCTGTGAGGAACCAGGATGGCCCAGCCGTCGCATTCCAGATCACACGCTGCTACCGTAGAGACAGATGGGCGGAGTGTTGGAAGAGCCTAGAGAGCCCAGAAATAGAGCCACCACACACGTATGGAAGCTGTTCCGTGACCATGCACAACTCGCATGTGTATTCTGAGCATCTGATCCAGAAGTGTTGGTGCGTGCCTTAAAAAAGAACTGGGGCGGGGAGGGGGGTGGTGCCTGGGTGGCTCAGGTCAGTTGAGAGTCCAGTCCTTGGCTGTGATCGCGAGTGTTTGTGAGTTCGAGCCCCATGTCAGGTTCTGTGCTGCCGGTGCAGAGCCTGCTTGGGATTCTCTCTCTCTCTGCCCTTCCCCAACACGCTCGCTCTCTCTCTCGCTCTCTCTCTCTCAAATAAACAAATAAATAAACTTTAAAAGAAAAAGAGAATGGGAGGGACCTGGGGCAGCCTCTCCACGCTCAGTATCATATGGGGGAAACGGGCGTCTAACTGCCCTGGGGAACAGGCGTGCCACTTAGATGCAGGTAACTGGCAGACGTCCACGTGCAGAAAGCCCATCTTCGGGGTCAGTGGTTCAGGGATGAGAAATGTTAGTTTGGGAGAGAGCGTCACAGCAGCGGGGGTGACCTGTGGGTTGGGATGCACAGTTGGGAATGAAAACGGTGCGCTGAATTGAGTGGGTGCCCAAGGGCCAGAATAAAATAGTAAAAGGGCAGTTGTCATTGCCTGTTTTCCTCATCCACCTCCAGGATGGGTAGTGGGGACGGTCATTGTGACAACTGTGCTCCTATTGTGGGGACAGTCATTGTGACAACTGTGCTCCCGTGCCTGACACAGGGTAGACTGTTAACCCTTAATGGTCAGAGAGTGAATGAAGACTTTTGAAATCTGGGTGGAAAATAGGTGAAATGGACAAAAATTAAATCATGATAAGGTGTGAGTGTGGAGTAATATCCCAAGAGGGTTGGACCAGCTTTGGGAGGCTTAGAGCCTCTTAGAGGCTTTAGGACCAGCTAACGCTCTTGTCCCGACACCCCTTAGCAGCACCAGGCGGACTCTGAACTCTCTGAAATTGTGTGCAACGTGTTAATTAGAATAGCCTTTTTTTTCTGGGATATTTACAGTTTTCATCTGCTATCCAGTGGGCTCTAGTATTTTTAAAATATGTAGAATTGCTGCTTTTAGAAGATGAATATTGTAGAAAAAAGTCTGGGAAAAGAAGGCAGAATGCCCGAAGAAAAGAGACACATCAGCTGCTCCGTCCAGGCCAGGGGGGCAAGGACGGGACCAAGGGCAACTGTGGCTTAAATGGAGAGCAGGGGCGAGCTCGAAAGGCCACACCAAAAAGAAATGGTGACTTTGTGAGTAAAGACTCCTCTTCTAGCCCCAGCCTTCTCAAGCCTGTGTCCCTCACCCAAAACAGGGACAGAAGTAGCCAAGAGGGGACTCAGGCCTGCTTGCAACTCCTTGGGCAAAGTTACCCAGTGAGGTTTACCAGATGTCTGGCCTGGGAGGGCAAGTAGAGGGAAGTCAGTTCTGGGGGAGGGCAGATCCCTGAGACACCCAGTTGTCACTCTTCCTGAGACTCCTTAAAATGGTTGCCAGTGTTTCAGTGGACCCTGTTGACCAGTCTCCGGGGTCTCGTGCCATCAGATGTTCCCAGGTTACCCTGCGGGAACTTCGGGGTGGCCCAGCCTCCGTGCAGCCCTGCTCCTTTTCATGATACTTTGCCACCTTCTAATGTATCTGGGGAGGGACTCTTTTTCTGTCTTTCTCAGTGATGGATCCCAAGCTTCTGCAAACATGGCCCACAGTCGGTGCGCAGAACGTGCTAGTTGAACAAATTAAGTACTTTGCAGCGAACTTTCTGTCTTTTGAGCTACCGAGATGCCGAATCATGAATCCTTCGGGCTTTGCGGGTGTTTGGTTGTGTTTCTCCGTCACTTTTTCAAAGCACTTCCTCCTTCTGGTTGAATTACATGTTCATTTCCTGAACAGAGAGAACTACTCTGCTGTTCTCTCTGATAAAGAGGAAAATGGACATAAGAAATTGAGTTTCCCCTATAGTGAATTATCACATCTGGGCACTGGTTTTAAAATTGTATAAATAGCTTCAGTGGATCAAGAATCGGCGGGTCCGCCGTGGTGGGAGAGTGAGGTGGCGTGCCATTTCTCGATAATAATAAACGGGTGTTGCAGTCGTGTTAATGTTGAGGGTGGAAGTTACGAGAATCGGGAATCCCTCCGTCCTGTGTGCACGCACAGGACCAGACCCACCCACGAGGACGCCTTCTATGCATTCTCGTACATCTCTAAATTACTTTTAATGTATCGGTGTAATTATGGGAAGAGAAAAATAAACTAACGAAACGCATGAACTCCCCACTTTCCTTTTCCAGAACACCAGTCGGGCAAAGTAGAGAACTTTAAGTTCTCCACAGCCTACAGATGATCCAGAAATAAAGGCCTTGTTTTTGAATGGCAGGCGGCACATGAGAGCAGGTGGCCCCGTGACGTTTCAATACTGGATGCTCTGGGCCTCCAACCCAGTGATCTCACATTAACGTAGTACCTGTGGGGCCTGATATGATATTGGAGGAACATTGCTTTCGTATTTTTGCAAAGCCTGCCTCTTTTCGAGTGTTAACTTTTGCGTTCTTTTGCCTTTTCCGGTCTGATGGCAGACACGGGGCTGGGCGACTCCGTGTGCTCCAGCCCAAGTATCTCCAGCACCACCAGCCCCAAGCTCGACCCGCCCCCCTCCCCTCACGCCAACAGAAAGAAGCACCGAAGGAAGAAAAGTACCAGCAACTTCAAGGCCGACGGTCTCTCCAGCACTGCTGAAGGTAAGGCTTCCCGGGGGCTTCAGGGTGAGGGTCTGCATTTCGGGAAATTAATTTTTCTTTTTCAAATGGGCGAAGTCGCGTACCCTTAGAACCACAGATGCACAGCAGCGCAGGTCACCGCGTGTGCCCTCTTTGTACAAGATGGCACCAGTGGGGCCCTTGGAAGCTTCTCGTCGCTGACTGATTCTTGAGATTTTTCAGCCAAATCAGTTGTCTTACCTCCTGACGGTCCTCTGGTGCGAGGCAACTCTGGTCTGCCTGTCACACGCCTGGCCAGGTTCTCCGTCTTGCCCCCCCTCCACGCCCTGGGGCGAGCACGTCCACTCCCACTGGGAGGTGCGCCGCGTTGTATTATTCCAATAAAGGTTGTTGCCTCTCCTACTCTAGGAGTCTTTTCTGATACTGGCTGGTCTCAGTCCTTACGAGACAGCTACCTCAGTTCCGGCTTCTGGCCGCCTGTTATGAATACACGCTCCTCCTGTGAGCGTCTATCCACTCTTTTTGTTTTGTGGCCTCTATTAATATTCCAGCTGTCACGGTTTATCACGGTTTGGCTTGATTCTCCTTTCGCTTACGTCAAGTCCTTCATTTTCATTCTCGGTGATGGCCAGGTGTGACCTTTCTGAAGTGGCTCCTTCAGTTGGATTTACATGTTGTTATTCCAGGGATACAAAGTGGTGATACACACACACACACATACATCCCATTATGAGAGGCGACGTGAATGCAGTTGTAAGAAAAAACAAGCTGAAGAAATACCTCAAAGGAAAATTAAAATTTCATAGCATTCTTGTTGACCACGAATCGTTACTTGTGGCGCCGTCCATAGTGAAGGGGTCTGTTTTCAACAAGGATTCCACACACACACCAGAAATACTTTTATAACTTCTACTCTTGTTCCTTCCCCATTTCTGCCGTGCTTTTTCTGAATCCTCTGCCCGTTGGTTCGGAAGTACAGTTTGCAGCATTCGAGAAAGTGGCTCATTCCCTCCTGATAGCCAGCGAGGAGCCTATAAGCCCACAATGCATCCACTAGTAAGGAAGGAACAGAGTTTATGGTGCACGCGCAGAGTTTGATGTTTACGCGATTCTGGGAGCTGAGTGGCGGTGTGGTTTCTTGCATAATGAGGGGTCAGACGTTCAGAGTGGCCAGTAGCTTGCTCTCATGGCGGCCAAGTGGGGAAGAGCCTGAAAGCCCTTCTTTACATGTCTTACCGTTTCGCCTCCCATAGGCTCCCTGCTAATAAGTTCGGCCAATAAAGACCGACTTTTTCCTGTTATGACAAATGAGGATGATTCTGTTCTATCAGCAGTGGTGAAAAATAACGATTGTGGATCACAGCACCCACCCAGACGTTACTGACCTTCCCACTGGAAGAGAATCGGCCCCAGATGCTGAGCCTTGCTGAGACTCTTTCACACAGCCCTTTAGCAGAGGCCCCCCGGCCATAGCCAGGGGCGTGTGGACACGCCCCACCCTAACAGGAGGCTTAGAGCAAAACCAGGAAGAAGCCTGGCCTCTCATGAGGGTGGGTGACGTGTGCCACACATACCCAAGGGCAGAGTAAGATTTGCTTTAGGGAAAGGCTTCCTGTCCGGGTCACAGATAAACACCTTATTGGGTGTGTCGTGTTTCAGACTGATGACTTTTTTCCAGGAGCGATACTTGGTAGACACTGATTATCAGGTCGACGTATAATGTACATTATCCATACGTCACACTTTCCAAGTATCCCACCTACCCACCTGACAGAGTGAAAGCCATGCGAATAAGATACAGCCGTAAAGTGAATTAATAGTTTCATGTTTGATTGGACTCCTGCTTCAAACCAGTGTCCCAGTCAGCCAGTGGGGAATCGAAGGCAGTTTGAGAAGTGTCCATGAGCTTGTTGGACACCTAAGAAGCTTCCAGCCCGTTTCGTGCGTTACCGGGATTGTACCCTGTGCTCTGAGCAATAGCGTGTAATAAGGCTGAGACAGATCCTCGATCCAAAAACAACCACGGACCCTTTCATCAAAAGGCGTTACTGCTGAGGTGATGACACAGACAGAAAGACAGACTTCCAGGCACCACAGAAACACCCAAATTAGAAGTCACAATGGTGTCGAGAGGATAGATGATGAGTAATGGTTGACGTGTGTTCACAAATTCAACACCAACGATCAGAAGGGAAACTATGCCCCTCACTTCCTAGTTAAGAGATTATTGTACCTGTAACGCCAATGGCCATGACATCTTTTCAGTAGAGAATAAGGCAACAGGTTCTCTATAAAAAGAAAACGTATCATTTTTCTCTAGGAAAGGTTACGCACAAAACAGTAAATGAGTCATTTTTGTGAGACACTCTATATTGCGTTATTTCTAAGGTACGCTTTTTCCCCACGTTGTAACATCTCTGAAGTCATAATGCAACCTGCAATTGAGGTCATTTTAGATTCAGTGATACACAATATTTTTTTAACAGTCTTGACAAACTAGTAGTTCCTTTAGGTAAATAGTGTAAACCGTCTAACTGAACCATCTGTTTTGAAGTTAAAGCTAGCTGTACTTGTTTGCTTTTTAGAGGATAGTGTTTAATTTTAATTATATCTCTATAGGGGTGGTGTGGAACCCCAGGGGCCAATGGGGGGGTGCCAGTTATCAGGGCCCAGAGGGAGAGCTGTCTGGAGAACGCCTCTGGTCAGGAACAACGACCCTCAGGAGAGGGACGTATGCAGCCTGTGGGGAGGGACCCGAGAGGATCACCCTAACCTCATTCCTCTCCCTGATTTCTCCGATCCCCTTCCTCCCCGCTTTGACTAAACCCAACCGGAAACCAAAGAGCACCAGTCACATAGGTCTAGGTTCAAGGCAGAGACAGAAAAGGCAGAGACGAGGCAACGGAAGCCAGGGACTCATGCCTCTCACATGCCTCTTAGGAATCCCTGGGGAAGTCCGTGCCACTGACTTGCAGGAATGTAGGAGACCAGCGGCCTCTTGCTCAGGGGTGTGCACTGCCCAGCACCGTCTCCCGAGGGCCTGACCGAAGCCCGGCCAACGGGGCGGTCGGAGCTTCCTAAACGCACTTCTCTATCATTTCCCAGCCGGGTGCAGGAAGGAGCCCGCCGCACAGCCTTCCTAGACTCCCAGCCAAGCACAAGTATTCTGGTGCCAGAGGTGCCTCAACTCGGTGGCGTGTGTGTTCCCGAAGTACGAGCTAAAAGTGCATATCATCAGTATTTATGTTGCCTCAGAAGCCAGAAACCCTCTGTCCACACGGGGGCTCTCGGTCTACCTGATAGAAATAAGGACCTCCCTTCTAGCCAGGTTTTTGCAGCATCAGCATTCATGGTTAGTTATCCTAGTTCACTTATGCTGAAGAACAACGATTAAACTCTACACTCAGTGGCAGATGATGCTGTACCCAGGACGCCTGGGTGGCTCAAGTCGGTTGAGCGTCCGACTTCGGCTCAGGTCATGATCTCACAGCTCGTGGGTTCGAGCCCCGTGTCGGGCTCTGTGCTGACCGGCTCAGAGCCTGGAGCCTGCTTCGGATTCTTTGTCTCCCTCTCTCTCTCTCTCTCTCTCTCTCTCTCTGCCCCTCCTCTGCTCCTTCTCTCTCTCTCTCTCTCTCTCTCTCTCTCTCTCTCTCTCTCTGTCAAAAATAAATTTTTTAAAAAAGGTGCTGTAACCTGTCAAACAGTCATTTACATATATTTATAACTTAAAATGAATGGGGTGAAATCTAGTAAGTTATAGGAGCAGATACTCTGATCTTCAGAAGTATAAACATAAAACAATTCCTTATCTTTATGTATATTTGGAGTTCCAAATCGCAACTCGATTGTGTATGTGTATGCATGATGTATATGATGAGCCCTAGGGCAGATGTTTGGATGATCAAGCCAGTCACTGGGCTCACGTATAACTATTCGTGTCATTTAAAGAGTCAAAAATTAAAAGCGATCGAGCCCCCTCCTTGTGGCGTGGAGGAAATGTGAGGTACAAGCTGGGGCAGTGCGCTCTTTGTGAGAGTGACACCATATGTCACATAAAGCAGAGTACTCCAGGAGGGTGATGGATGCCTGGTTGCTCCCCGTGCTGATAGCTGAGGCTGCTAACTTTGGGCGGGCATAGGACACCTTCTCGCTGAGATTAACTTTGAGAAGAGGGAGCCTCTTAGAAGCCAACATCCTCTAACCACCATAAAAGAGGGGCAGGTGGTTACTACATTTAAAAAAAAAAAAATTCACGTATCCCATCTCTACCCGTACTCCTATTTAATAGACCGTTGGGCACATTGGATATTAAAGTATTGGTGATCTTGATTTTAAATTGGATTTGATTTGCTCAGAATTAATTACATTTCGGAAAACGTTGTATGTTCAGATCCGGGCTCCGTACGCTACGATGGTTATAGACCGATGAAGGTCAATTCAGATGTGGGCAGGGAGCCCGGGCGTGGGGACAGCCCATGTCACGGAGGGAACCTTTGAAGTGAGTGGGAGAAGAGCTGCAACAAAGGACGGTGGCAGGAGAGACACGAACTATGTTCACCTAATGGAAGGGACCCTGGCTGGCCCAGGAGTAGATTTCTTTGGGGCCGCTGGGCGGAAGCTTCAAGAAGCTGGATTTTGGTTCAGATATTAAAAGGGAAACTTTGTGAGAGTCAGGGCTGCCCTGAGAGGTGGGGGCACTGTCCCCTGCAGTGGGCACCGCACTGGCCGCAGTGGATTCCGGGCTCTAGAAGGACGCCCTGCACTCGACAGAACCAAGCTGGAGGGCACGTGCCCAGAAACCCCTGGGCAGCGGGAACCACGCAGACCGGTAACGACTTGCCGTCTTTTAGCACCATCTTTGAATGGCGATCCTGCCTTGGCCACTTCGTACCCGGGGTCCATTGGGGACTCACCATCTCTGAAACGGAACCGTGGACCCCGCAGTCTCGTTCTCTGGTGCCAGTTCTGGTGGTTCTCGTTAGTTTTGCAACATGCATGCAAGTTTGCGTCAAGTGCTAATTTCCCTGTTTCCCCAGTGAAAAGGTGGAAGGAGAGAGAGGTTAAGTGGCTTTCTTGTCCAGGGTCAGGTTGCTGGTAGGTGACAGAACTGTCCTTGATTCTCTGCCTCAAACTCTTTCCACCAGGCAAAAAGCAGGTCTTTGAGGTATGTGGAGCGGCTTTTGAATCTAGGAGTGGGGCAGACAGAGTCGCTTCCTCGACATTTCTTAGATTCCACGTAAAGATCCTTTCATATGGATCGTGACATCCAGAAGTTGCGTAGCAAAGACCTTCCTTTAAAAACTCCGAGCCAGTCTGGATTTGCCCAATCTTAGTATACAGGAGGGTATGCAGAAATCCTGACGGGTGTCTTTCCCCCTCGGGTCCGCCGCACTCTGTTCTGAAAGTCTCAGAAGAGAATTTATTTTATCCCTTGGTTGTTCATTCTGGGTCTTTATAGAACCATTGTGTGGTTGATCCTGGATGGATACTGAAATATTATCTTGTGGAGGAAAAGTCACAACGGCCTCTCTCCGTTTAGGATAATTAAAAAAAAAAAAAAAGAAAAGCCGTCACAGCTGCATTCTCTGAGCAATCGGAGGCGAGGCCCCAGCCTGTGTACAAATCTCATTAACTCTAAGCTGCAAAGGTCGGGCCACATAGAGTTTACCTTCCCTCTCTCACAGAAGAACCTGACGTGGTGAGTCATTTTATTCTTCATCAAATACCAAGCAGCCAGCAGCAAGGAAGCACTATGTGTTGGGCTCCATGAGACCCACGAGAAGTGAAACTCAGTTCCTCCCTCCCCTCTCTCTCTCCCTCCAGTCCTTTAGAGCCTTAACTTGGAGATAACATCACACAAGAGACCGGCTACCTTTTAAACCCATCTTTAAAGAAGCCTGGGTAGGGGCGCCCGGGTGGCTCAGTCGATTAAGCGACCGACTCTTGATTTTGGCTCAGGCCATGATCCAGTGGTTTGTGACTTCAATCCCTGCATCAGGCTCTGCACTGACAGCTGATAATAGCGTGGAGCCTGCTTGAGACTCTCTCTCTGCCTCTCTCTGCCCCTCGCCTGCTCAGCCTCTCTCCCTGCCTCTCTCTCAAAATAAAGAAATAAAAATTTTTTTTAATTAAAAAGAAAAAAAGAGGCCTGGGTCGTTCCGAAGCAGTACAAAATAGCGAAGTTAGGAAAAGGTAATGTGCTGTAGAGCTTAATTTTACATTCTGCAGATTGAGTACCCGTGATTCTTTCATCTAACAAAGTGCTGCAGAAAGCATCACCTTTTCATCAAATATCCTCTGTTCACAACAACTTAAAGCCCCACCGGTGATGATCGGATTTGGCGCAAAACGGACTTGGGCCTTCACTGAGCTACTCCTAAGAGGACGGGTGTGGCCGTACCTGACCGTTACCTTTCACCTCGGGAAAAAAATTGTTTTTCTTCAGTAGCTGAGGTTTTGGAAGGCGCTTTGGAGAGAAAATAAAGAACTGTGCACGAGCCTTGTCCAGGCTTCTTCCTGGATACTTAGAATTACCAGAAAGCAGTACCCAGGTGCGTGAAAGCTCGCTTAGCCTGTGACCAGCGGGCTGCGTTGACTGTCCCACAGTTTGGGGCATCGCTGAGCCATTGGGGGCGCCTGGCACCTCGTGACCGGGGGGCAGTCTGTTTCTTTTGTCACAGAAGTGTCTCGTCCCCATGACGTCCTCACTCTTCCTCTCTCCTTGGCCACAGCCAGCCACTCCTTGTCACCTGCGATGGCACACACGGCCAGCACGGGGTCAGGGCCGAGGAAGTGGTTCATGCCTTGCTTCCTGTCCGCAGGGTTTCCTCATTTAATTTCATGTTGTCTCGAGGTCACTGGAGGGGGAGGGAAGGGAGGTTTATGAAAGCCACGCAGGCATTGCTGTCACACGTCACCTTGGGTTTGCGCCTGTTAACCTTCAGGAACATTCCCGCAGCCCCCCTCATGTCCGCTCCTTGTTTTAATTGTGGCCGCCACCTTGCATAAAAGGAGAAGGCATGAGAAGCCCCCATAAAGGCCAGCGATTTTCTGTAACAATAAGGACTTCCTGATGGAACTTTCTCATTACTTAAACTGGTTTAGTGCCTCCGAGTCGTTGAGCTGAGCAGTTGATCAGAGTGAATGTGGAAAAGCCAAGCATTCAAACTTCTTCCGGGAAGACACTCCTAAAATACGGTAACTCGGACAAGGGAGCCAGGGTGGCTGTGTTTCTTCGCCCTCGAGCCGGAAGTTAGAGGAGACGCCACATACTCGGAGGGACTTGTTACTCCCCACAAACCGGATTGTTTTACCAAAGAGAGTTCTCAGGTTGTAACCCCGGCTCCCACGAGAACAGACTTGCTGGAACGGAGTAGCTGTGGGCTTACTCTAGACATTGACATTATAGATGGGGCACAGTGGACTCAAAAGCCATCCTGCAGGGTACAGACCTCCCAACACACACGAGCTGGAGGCACACACGGATCCTTTGTGGAAGCCGGCGGGTCGGAAATAAACAAAGATGAGTCGACCACAGCAGGAAGAGCCAGAACAGAGGATCCCCATCATGATGCGCTGACAACAAGAGAAGGATTTTTGATCATGTTTTTTTTTTTTCAAGTACACACAAACTAAAGAGTTAGATTCAGTTCCTGGAAGTGCATTGATCCCCTGCTGCACGGCCAGAGCTATGCCTGGTGCTGATGTAAAAGTGAGTGGGGTGGCCCCTGCCTTCAGGATGCCCACTGTCAGGTGCAGGTGGAGTGTGCACGTCCGGAAACCAGCCGTGGCCCCCGAGC
Source organism: Felis catus (assembly GCF_018350175.1). NCBI lineage: Eukaryota > Metazoa > Chordata > Mammalia > Carnivora > Felidae > Felis > Felis catus. The sequence continues at coordinate 216,902,326 of NC_058375.1, forward strand.
AGCCCATCCAGGAGCCCATGGCACCCGGCGCCTCGGGGCCCCCAAGGGAGGCTCGGCGGCAGAGGTGAGCCGCTCATCCGCCTCCCGCCGCGTAGAGAACCATCTGCTGCTCCAGAAAAGGAGGGGGAATACGAATAGCGGATACGTGATAAATCTTGTTATGAGGCACTTTGGGGGTCCAGGCGTCCCAAGGAGACTCCTCGTGGGACAGGACAGCTGGACCTCCTCCGTCTCCTGCCACCCACGAGCACGGGCTCCCCTGTGAGAAGCGCGAACTCCTTTCAAGGTCCCTGTCCTAAAATACAGGCGCGTGACCGACCTCAGTGCCTCTTCTTTTCCCCAAACTTAGGGGTGCTGGCGTGCAGTGGGGTTCGGTCGGCGGGAGCCGCCCACGGCCTCCGGCATCCATCAGTAGATCGGGAGACAGCGTGTTTCCTTCTGGGCGCCCTGCTGCAGAGATTTGGGACGCCGGCTCACGTGACCTTTCGGTGGGTGTCAGGATAACCCCTCGAAGTCCTTTGCTTAATGTTCTCAGGACATTAGAGCTGTCAGGGCCTTTGGTTGTCACTTAGGTCTGCGACAGAACTGAGACCACGGTGTGATGCACTGTGCTTCCTGAGCTGGGCAGAGTCAGCACTGCTCAGCCCGGGTGATCGTTCTCGGTCGTCCAGGCACTCTTTACGCTTTCGCTCTGCCGCGTGTGTCTTGCCACAAAGAGCACGGGCTGCCAACTGAAACTGATGTTCAGAAGAAAGCGGTGATGATGTGTGTGCAACTCCCGTGTCTCGGCCTCGTGGGGGCCGCAGACGTCGGTGCGTTCCGCGTTAGATGCTTACACCCAGGGGACTTGGGGACATGGTGGCACCTGTGAGGTTTCTGTGTCAGAGGTCGGAGCGCAGTTCACGGCGTCTTCCCTCCCGGAGCTGGCAACGATGGAACCCATGTGTCGAGAGGACTTCATTCCTGAGGATGTAAAACAAAACAGAATAAAGGTGGCGATTAAACCTAAAATTTAGTCTACGTAAAGACAAGTTGGGGGGTGCCTGGGTGGTTCAGTCGTTTAAGCCCTGGCCTCAGCTTGGATCGTGATCTCCTGGTTCGTGAGTTTGAGCCCCGCGTCGGGCTCTGTGCTGACAGCTCAGAGCCTGGAGCTGCTTCGGACCCTGTGTCTCCCTCTCTGCCCCTCCCCTGCTCACACTGTCTCTTTCTCTCTCTCTCTCAAAAATAAATAAACACTTTAAAAAAATTTTAAAGGCAACTTAGTAAACGGGAAGTATAAATAAAATGCGCATACACCTTGTATCTTAGTCCACGGGGGCCGCCAGGACAAGATAACACAGACTGGCGGCTTGGGGGGTAGGAATCATTTCTCTCCATGCTGGAGGCTGCAATCCGGGAGCGGAATGAGGCCCCTCTAGTTCCTGGGGAGGACCTGATTCCCGGCTTCTTGCCGTGTCTTCGTGGCCTTTCCTCCTTGTGGCTCGGGCTTCCTCTTCGTAGGAGGCCACTCACTGCATCCCGAGGGCCCCGCACTCTCCACATTAACCCTCGTCACCTCCCCAAGCCTCCGTCTCCAGAAGCATAGCCTTCAGAAGAATTTTGGAAGGGCACAGACATTCAGCCTGTACAGCCTTGTAACCTTCTGTTCCTTGTGACTGACTGTGGGTTGACTGTGCCCCGTCGTGCCATTTAAAGAAGGTGTTTCATGGACTCGGTGAGTCAGGTTGGAAACGGGTCTGCCGTCCCCGGGGCCTCGGACCCTTGTCAGGACACGTCATTAGTCGTGAAGGAAGGAAGCCAGCGTTGATTCACCGTCTGCTCTTCAACACGTGTTACATCATCGCGGCCTTCAAACGCCCCGGTGGTGTTGGCGGGCGGGACGGGTGCCTCCGTTTTCACGGGTGAAGGAAAAGGTTCAGTGAAGTAATTGCCCAGGATCTGAAGGTGACAGGAATCCGGGGTCTGCCTCGGGCCTCTAGGACGTGCGCTGGGGGCCTGTGCTGTCCATCTGTCCCCAGCACCCCTGCTGTGGCACAAGCTTCTCGGCACACTTGTTTCTTCTCTCGTGTGTGCGTGCCTGCACGCTCTGGTGCATTCACGTGCAATTTGGGTGTCACTGCTTCAGCTACTCTGCAGGATTAGAGGACAGGCTGTCTCCCGGCGGTGACGAGGGGGCATCGCTCTGGAAACTTTTTTTGCAACTTCGGTAGGGACTTGTAACTGCGATGCCATGAACCTGCGTTTTTATGTTCGTCCTGAGGACGGCCCCCTTTTTGGAGGGGGCATGGGGCAGTGAGGCGGTTTGAAGATGGGAGGGAGGAGGGAAGCTCGTGGATGAAGCCCCCCCCCCACCGTCCGTTCGAACCCCGCGTTGCCGATTTATGTATTAATCAAATGTCTGCCTCGCGGGCTCCCCGGGTCTGACCGCGCGCTCCTGCGTTACCGGAATGTGCCGGGGAGGCTCCGGAGCTGGTGTGGTTTGAGGCCAGCTCTGTTTGTTTCGTAATCTGTGCTAATGCGTTACCTCCTGCTTTCAACTCCACCCCCTTCGCGTGTCAGCTGCGCCGTGGGCGCCGGGCTCTGAGCTCGGGGTGTCCTCGCCAATGAAAGAAGTAGGCACCGCGAGCCCTTCGGCAGGCATGGCCGTCCACACACACACACACACACACACACACACACACACACAACTTATCAAGGGCTCCTTTTGTACTCAGGACATGGAGAAAATTGGCCATTTGTCTGTGGGGTAATGGGCTTTGCTGCAATATGAAAATCTCGCAAATGGTGAAATTCAATGACATTATACCAGAGTTCATGAAAAGTGACAAACTGCACACAGCTTAATTCTATTTAATTTTTTTTTAAGGGGGGAAAAAAGCAAAGGGAGAATGTTTTAGTTTTTCTTAAGCTGATTTCTCTCTGCTTTTCCTTTAAAAGTGCCTTTCTAGTTGCCACACAGTGATGTGATCATTATCTGCCACCTCGTCGCCTTGCTGCCTCTGCGTGCAGTAAAATACAAAAAAAAAAAAAAAAGAGAGAGAGAGAGAGAGAGAGACCAGGGGAGCTTGTGAAGTATGACTTCCTATCCCAAGACTCATTGCCTACGATTCGTAGCGGTTGACAGTAATGATCTTATTACAGTACTCTGGACCTTGAAGAGATTTCATGAGGAGAGAGAAAAGGACAAGCCTCCATGTAATCAAGTGGTGCTGAATATTCCACGCGTTTTTGATCACACACTGATTGGGCACAGTTTTAGCCCATCTTCTAGTCAATTATGCATGGCCCCTGTGCTCCCGGATAGTCAGAAACATTGATGGTGTTGTCTGGGTTTTGGCAGGCAGCCAGGGGTTTGAAGTGCCTTGCACACCATCATCCCAGGATAAGTGCTTTTTAGTTGGAATTGATTACCTTTCTTTGGGTTTTGCTTAATAGCAAAACTGCATTTGGAGAGGGCTTCAGGTGAAAAATGGACGTATTAGCCATTTAGAGCATCTGAACTCCCCGTCAATCTCTGGGCTTCCCTCGTTTCCGTCTAATTTCTGTTTAATGATACAACGTTTGATAATATTTAAGATATTCCGTGTCGTCTGCCTCCAGGCACACATGTTGAGCATGGAAGGAAGACAGGTTCAATGACAGGGCCAGCGTGTCCGGGCTCCCGGGCTGGTCCAGGTGAAGCTCCGGGCTTCTAGGGGATGGGTCTCCGTCTTGGCCGGAGAGCACTAATTACCCAGAGCTATTTTCATGGGCAGGGAAATAAGGTAGCAGACGCAGCCTACGGTTGACCGGCCGGTCGCAAGTAATTGTGGGGCGCGCATCGACGCGGCTGGGCCCGGCGTGCTCACTGCCTGGTGCCCAGGAGGGCTGTTAGCACATAGTTCGTGCTGTCGTTTCCCTCCCGTTACTGATCTCGGAGCCAAGTGATATTGTGAAAAGATGGGATTTCTCCTACCAGAATGATCACTGAATGTTGTCCATTGTGACGCCAACGCAATTAAGTGAATGGTAATATGCATAAGAGAAAACGGTTATAAAATAAACCGGGATTTTTGCTTCCTCGTGTTACACTCTCAATTCAGGTTCTTGGTGGATAGATAGGCTCAGAACCATCGGGTAGGGAAACTTCAAAGTTCTTTTTAACATGTGTGCAAGACTGAGAAATTGGACACGGAAAAGCCAGGGGGTCGGTGTGGGATGCTTCTAGAAATCTATCTTGAATCCACCAAAGGCTCGGTGTTCAGTGGCCTCCGGTCCTCGAGGTGACTGACACCGGAGATGGGAACCATACCGTTTCGCCACTGGGTACCTCAGTAACCTGACTTGACTCTTCTTAATTGAGTAAATAGGTAGCTTTGTTCTTCTACTTGGTTTTCATTTAGAGCTTTCTTGCTTTCTGCAGGTGGGAATAATTTTCCTCTTCACTGGCTCTCTGCAGAAGCCATGATTCACTGTAGGCAAGGTTACTAAACAGCCGCAGGAGAACTTAACAGAATCCCTAACTTCGTGTTTTCTGAGCGCACAGGCGCGCTTGCGTGCACACACACACACACACACACACACACACACACACACAGAGGGCTTTTTCCTTTCTCAATATCATGAAAATAAAGTATTTTCTATCAGCGTAGATTTTAGTGATGATTCTTTAAAAGACAAAATCACGAACAAAATCAAAGTTGACCATCTTTTAGCAGCAATAATTGCAGCCTTGCAATAATTGCTTCCTTGCAATGTGTGGGTGATTAAACCCCGTCTGTAGCCTCTCAACCCCCCATGGGAACCTCTGGGTTCACATCCTCCACATCCGTGGCTCTCTAGGACTTCTCCTAAGGAATAAATTCATATTAAGTAAAAGATCTTGTAATAGGCTGTCAGAAGGATATTCCTTAATTTAATCATTTCGTATTCAAGCCATTAAAGACTATTGTCATTTTACCCATGGCTGTGTTTCAACAGGTTGACAAAATGTATTTTTACAACTGGAAAATACCAAATCCACAATTAGCAAATAATGCAAGTTTTAAAGGCCATAATTTTAGCTGGCATACAGTATGATCTCTTTTCGGCCACGTCAGTTTACCTGAACAGGTGAATCTAGTACTTACATTTAAAGAGAAAGAGTCAGGGGCGCTTGGGTGGCTTGTTTGGCTGAGCGTCCGACTTCGGCTCAGGTCATGATCTCACGGTCCATGGGTTCGAGCCCCGCATCAGGCTTTGTGCTGACAGCTCAGAGCCTGGAGCCTGTTTCAGATTCTGTGTCTCCCTCTCTCTCTGCCCCTCCCCTGTTCATGCTCTGTTTCCCTCTGTCTCAAAAATAAATAATAAAACGTTAAAAAATAAGTAAATAAATAAATAAATAAATAAAGAGAAAGAGTCAATAAATGTATACAGTTTCACCAGTGAATGCAGACTATGTCTTGTAATTAACATGTAATTTACCCTGAACAGGCCAATCAATTGATGTAAACAATTTAGAATCATCTACTTTCTTGAATCCTCCTCCCCCACCCCCAGATGTTGATACTTCTCACTGTTGGGAGATCAGTCTCTTGAAGCTAGGAGACAAGAAGGAGGGAGGGATTCACCTGCCTGTAGTAACCTTGACCATGTGCCTGGATTGTCAGGAGCCACCACTGTGGTTGGTGGTTTGGGGCCGTCCTCTTGAACAACTCGTAACAACGAATGTAACCTGTATTGTCACTGGCTCTCGGGGCATGCTAAAGACAGGTATTGGCAAATTTCCTCCCAGTTCTGCCAGCTGGGGGGAAACGGACATAGCCATGGTTTGGCCATTTTGCTTTGAGCAGCAAAATGTGGGGGGGGGGGGGGGAACACCCCCACCATGAGTACTCATGGAAAGGAAACAAAGCCAGCCCTCGGCCGCCGTCTCCTCGAAAGGAGCACCTCCAACCCGCACATGGTTCCAAAATGGCGGTGAAGGGGGCCATTGGTCTTCTTGCCTTTGGAACGCTTGAAGATGAATATGTTGCTGGTGTCAATAACTCATTCCCTCATCCCCTTTGTTCTCAAGATTATTTTATTTATTTTGAGAGCACAAGTGGGGGAGGGGCAGAGAGAGATGGAGAGAGAGCATCCCAAGCAGGCACCACCTCTCTATCAGCGCAGAGCCTGACACAGGGCTTGAACCCACGAACCATGAAATCGTGGCCTGAGCCAAATTCAAGAGTCAGACACTTAACCAACTGAGCCACCCAGATGCCCCAATAACCCATTACCTTCAATTTCTGATCACAACTTCTCAGCTTAGTTGACCCACGGAGGACTCTGTCCCAAGTTCCTTTGCTTGAAGAATTCTAAGACCAGATTTGAGAGCCATTAATGTATAGGCCAAATCTAGTTCCTGGCCTAACTTTGTTTCCAAACCCCAGAGTGTTTCAAATTCCCCCCTCCACACTGTCGACAAGTACAGTGTGATGGAACATCCCGTCAGCGCTCAAGGTCTGCGTAAAGGCACTCACCGCTGCGGGGCCGTTTGCAGGTGGTCTCCATGGAAAGGATGGGAGAGGAAGCCTGTGTCAGGGGAAACCTGGGGCTCCCGGGAGGCTGGGGCTGCATGGGGGTGGGACCTAGGGCCCGGCAGGGAAAGCTGGAGCCTCAGCGGAGATGTTGGGGAAGGACCAGGGCCAGGAGGGCGTCCGTCCCAGCAGGGCTGCGTCGTGGGTGAACGACCGGTGGTCACATCTGTCGCCTTTCCCGTGCCTCCATTCTTCCCTTCTAGCTCTTCTCTCCATTGTCCCTCATTCTGGCGTCTCCTCTCCTGTTTCTTTCTTTTTCCATCTTCCTCCATCGGGATTTTCTTGCTGTTTTCTCTCTGTTCCCATCCACCCCTTAATCTACTTCTTTTTCTCCCTTGCTTTCTTACTCTCTTTCCTTATGTTTTGCTACTTTTTGAACATTGTTTTTTTTTTTTAATTTACATCCAAATTAGCATCTAGTGCAACGATGATTTCAGGAGTAGATTCCTTAGTGCCCCTTACCCGTTTAGCCCATCCCCCTTCCCACAACCCCTCCAGTAACCCTCAGTTCGTTCTCCATATTTATGAGTCTCTTCTGTTTTGTCCCTCTCCCTGTTTTTATATTATTTTTGTTTCCCTTCCCTTATTATGTTCATTTGTCTTGTCTCTTAAAGTCTTCATATGAGTGAAGTCATATGGTATTTGTCTTTTTCTGACTAATTTTGCGTAGCATAATACCCTCCAGTTCCATCCACGTAGTTGCAAATGGCAAGATCTCATTCATTTTGATTGCCGAATAATACCCCGTCGTATATACTTTTTATTGTGAGAAAATGTATAACAGGAAGTTCGTCACATTTGAGGTTACAACTCCCTAACATCGGTTACATTCACGGTGTCGTCCAGCCGTCACCACTGGTGATTTCCAGAACTTTATCATGGCCCCAAAAACCTGCCTAGCCAGGCCCCGTCCCCCGGCCCCAGGGAATGTCTACCTACTTCCTGGCTCGGCAGATCTGCCCGAGGTAGAGGTGTTCTGTCAACAGGTGTCTGTCCTTCGTGACTGGCTGCTTTTACCCAGCGTGTTTCCAAGGCTCAACCAGGCTCTAGGAGGTGGCAGGGCTTGACTCCTTTTTAAGGCTGAGGAATGTTCCGCTGTGTGGACAGACCACGTCTTGCTTACCTGTTCAACTGTTGAGGGACACTTGGACCGTTTCCACATTCACCTGTCGTATAGCATTGCACTAAACATCGGCATAAAATATCAGTGCCTCTTTTCAGTTTTCTTGCAGCGGACATGTAAGAGCACATTTAACTTTTCGAAGAGTAGCCGGATTCCATCTCTTCTTACATTTTGCTGTCTACTTTCCTTTTTTTCCTCATCTGTAACGTGGATTTGAAGGCTCTCCCACAATTGAGTGCATCAACTTTTGTTTCTCTTAATTACAAAGATATATATGACTTTGACGTGTTTTAAAATCTTTTCGATTTTACTTTTTTTAAGATTTTTTTTGATGTTGGTTTATTTTTGAGAGAGACAGAGCACGAGTGGGGGAGGGGCAGAGAGGCGGGGGTGGGGGGGGACAGAGGATCCGAAGCGGGCTCTGAACTGACGGCACAGAGCCTGACGCGGAACCCACGATCCATGAGATCGTGACCTGAGCCAAAGTAAGACGCTTAATCAGCTGATCCATCCAGATGCCCCCCTGTTTTCCTTTTTTTAAAAAGCCCTAAATATTTTTAGTTAAAAGCTCCTTTCATTGGTACGTGAGTGTTGATTGACCCCACGCCTGCCTCACAGCTCGGTCACACCCTGCGGGAGATACTCCGCATCTCCCTGAGACCACAGCCTCCTCCCGACCAGTCCGGACTCCTGGAGCCGCAGGGCATCGTCCCCAGAGAGCGCGCTCCTGTGTCCGCGCTCCTGTCGCACCTGTCCCTTAGTGTGGATGCAGGCATTGCTTCACCGTGAGAGCTCATTTGCAGAGGCCAGCTTTTTCCCTTCTCTACCTGGAGCCTTAAACACAAGAGGTTATTATTCCTCGCCTCTGCGGATTCCACTTTGGCCAAGACGAGCTTTTACGCTTCTCTTCCGAATTAGTGACTTCACGGCTATCCGCCTGTGTTTGCCCACCGATCTCGCTGTGGCCGACACCTCCGTGCTGGGTAGGGTGTCCCTGTGATCACCTGCCCCGTCCTCCTCAGAAGACTCCCCAGCACGTGATTTCTGTGTGCTTTCTGCCTGGTGCCAGTCACTTAGTTTTCAAGATGACTTTGGGCTGGACGGTGGCGACCTCCGGGGTCCTGTGCGTCTCTGCCTATAGGTCGTTACAAAGTTCAGCGTGGGTTTTCCTAAGCCATGTGTCGGGTTGCCGTGAGCTCCGTGTTTGCGTGTTCCTCTCTGCGGTCGTAGGGTTTTTTATCCTTCTGTCCTTCAGAGTTTGCGTCCCCTGAGGCCTCCTCTCCTCTATCTTCCAAAGAAAACTGTGGGATTATTGTCATTATTAGCAAGAGTGACTGCGAGATGGAGGCAATAGCAGGCCTGTACACCGGGTTATTCCAGCACCCTCCTTTCTGTCCTTGGATTGTAAGAATCTTCACTTCACATTCATAGCGAACGCTTACTACCCGTTCGCTACCGAGAGGACGCTGTTCTGTGCTGCTTCCGAGAACCAGAGATCGTCCCACCGGGACCCTGCAGCCCCCAGGCACGTGGCCCTTCCGGGACTTTGTAAAGTCACAGGGGCCTGGATTAAATCCAGATCCCTGAAACCGCATCTCAGCTGGTGCAGTGGGTCGGAGACAGAAATGCTGATGGTGACGTCAGGTCCGCAGCTACACCATGACGCATCGAGGGACCTGTGGGCCATCGGAGAGGACACACTGAGCTAAAGGAGCACGACTTGCAGGGCAGAGGCCCGAGGATGCGTCCTGGGCCGGTGGTGGTGGTGACAAGGAGAGCCCTGTGTGACCGTGAGGGCATGAGCTGTGCAAGACTGTCTGGGCCACGGGAGGAGATGTGAGAGACACGGAAACAGAATCAGGAGAGTTGAGGCTGTGCCAGCCCCCGGGGTGCAGCGGGGAGCAGGCCACGAGGATGGGGGTCTGGAGTCTGGGAGATCAGAGACACACGTGACAGTGTCCCCACAGGAAGGGCCTGGAGGGGTGGGAAGGTCAGGTCAACCTACAGTGGCTGCCGCGGGCAGGGGAGCCGTGAGATTCCTCTGGCCCAGAGGCGGCCGGAGCAGCCGGCTCTCTGGACAAGTTCTAGATGTCTGCTCTAGAGGTGGGGCTGGGGAACCGGGCTGAGAGAGCCCGCGCCCCGGGTGACTCACGCATGCCGCCAGGGTTCAGAGCCAGTGTTTAGGGAAAGGCCGAGTAGGCTGTGTGTAGGACAAGTATCACCAAGGGTCAGACACCCACACAGACACACGGTCGCATGCCAGGACCCGGCCGGCCCCCGAAGACGTTCTCGTAGTGTCTGATGATTAAACCGCCCCACGTGGCTCGTCATACGTATCCTCCGTTCATTATGTTTTTATTTTTATCCTATTTATTTTACTGGTTTCAATCAAATCTCAGACCTATAAAAGCTCAAATATCGTTATCTGTCTTGCCAGAGGCTGGAAACCTCTGGAATATTTGTCCATTACTTGTTGGTGCTGCCTGTTAGGACTTTGGCCGGGGCTATTGGCCAGCACACCTGCACGTGACCTCTCCACGTGGCCAGGACTTCCTCCCGACACAGTGGGCAAGCGTTGTAGGAGAGCTGCGTAGCCAGGAGGAGGCCATCCATGTTTCCTTCTGTGCCTAAGCATCAGGGGACACAGGGTGTCAGTTCTCCTGTAACCTATCAACAAAGTCCCACCTTGGTTCCGGGTAGAGAAAGAGACTCTGTCCCTTGCTTAGAGTGTGGCAGGGTTCTAGAAGAGCCTGTGAACCCCGAATACTGCTGTTACCATTATGGAAAATTTGCCGCAGATAGTAAATAAACACGCGATAGCAGTCGACGCAATGGAAAGAGACATAGCAGAGCGGGAGGACTGAGGACCTCCAGGGGCAGGCAAGGTTATTTTCTGTGATGGGTAAAGGGGCCAAGAAGGCTCGCTGAGGACACCTTGGAGCAGAGACCCAAGAGGAGAGGCTGGGAACAGGTGGCCCTCTGAGGTTGTTATGTTCCTGGCAAAAGAATCATGTTCTCACTATAGTTACAGTGGCTTCATTAAACACAGCACTTGTCCCCAGTTAATGTAGGGACCTATATGCATTTTATGTTCTATATTGGTGAAAACAAGCTGACTTTTACCTTGATTTCTGTGTTGCAATTATTTAGTGGTGAAATAGCTGTGGGAATATTTCACTGTCTTTTAAAGAGCAGTTCTCCGTTTCTCTCTCCGTTCTTTAAAAGAAGAGTCAATATGGGGCGCCTGGGTGGCGCAGTCGGTTAAGCGTCCGACTTCAGCCAGGTCACGATCTCATGGTCCGTGAGTTCGAGCCCCGCGTCAGGCTCTGGGCTGATGGCTCGGAGCCTGGAGCCTGTTTCCGATTCTGCGTCTCCCTCTCTCTCTGCCCTTCCCCCGTTCATGCTCTGTCTCTCTCTGTCCCAAAAATAAATAAAAACGCTGAAAAAAATTTTAAAAAAAAATAAAAGAAGAGTCAATATAAAAGTATTTCAGTATCTCTTAGCTTGTTCCCCCACATACAATTGTCATCCAGTATTATGGGATTTATCCTTCCCAAGTAGCACTATGGAATCAGAAAACGTGCCATTTTTAAAGGTGGTCCAGAGACCCACCAGATACAAAGGGATACTCAAGAAAAAAAGGGTCATTTTCACGCATACGGCTTTCACGGCTTCGAATAAAGAAGACGAACTACAAAAAAGTTTTTTAATAATTTAATGCTGCGTAGAATTATTCTCAGAGTTTGGTCAATGGCACTGGGCGTTTTCCAACAGTTGGAGAAAGACACGAGCACTTAATAGTGGGCATTCTCCATTCTAGTGCACTTAAAATGAAGGCAATCACATAAGGTTCTCTTGCTTCATGGGTAATTAAAGCATTTCGCTCCGCCATTCCTTATTCTAATGAAGAAGAAGAAATTTCTCTTTTGCTGAATTATCTCGCCGAAGGGTTTTATTTCCCCTCGTTGCTCTGACTGTGGAAAATGTTCCTTTTACTTGTGATTGTCTGCTATATGAATTGTGAGTCAGGGGGAAAAAAATGTGAAGATTCTCCATGGCATCAAACTTCTAAAAAAAAAAAAAAAATGCTTAGACACTCACTGTCCGTGGAAACAAAACAGCCGGGACCACCAGCGTCCAGATTCCTCTCTCCTCCTCCGGGAACCAGCAAGACTCTGCTCGCCTGTTTGTTATCTTCTGACTTAAGAGACCACTTTTTTTTTTAATATGAAATTTATTGTCCAGTTGGTTTCCATACAACACCCAGTGCTCATCCCCAAAAGGAGACCCACTTGTTAAATGGCGCATTTCAGATGTCACGGACAGTAACAATGACAGATTATCCACTAAATAGCATTGACCAGAATTTGTTAAGCTGATTCTTCCCCACACCCAGGACACCTGCCTGCGAACCTTCTCCCCGCCCGTGGCAGGCACCAGCAGAGAGTGGCCACCCCGTCGCCCTTTGGGGTGGACAAAAACCATGTCCACGTGGAACTGGTATGTTCCTCAGCCTCCTCTCGGCCTCTCGTGGTGGATCTCCGGTGCAGACCGTGCACCGTCCCCCGCCTCCTCCAGGGAGCCCGTCCCACCACACAGGCGAACTGAAAACCGCGCCCTCATGACTGCCATTAACATTGGAAATTCCCGAATAGGATAGTGGCCAAAGTACCTCAAAGGTTGGGGGAAAGAAAAGACTTAATTTTCAGGCTTAGATCTTCGTTGGTATGGCCTGCGAAAGGCTTTAACACCGACTCCACCTCTCAGAGACTCCGGTGGAGTTGCTTCCCTCAGCACTGTCGGCAGGAGCCCTAAAAGGCCCACAGTTCACAGTCATAGAGCCAAACAGGCTGGCCCTTTCGGGGTGAGCACAGGGGAACACGCTGATTTTTTTTCCTCATTTTTCTACACCGTTCAGTTGACAATTCCTTTCTGCCCGGGGCAGTCTTGTCTTCTGTCCATGACATGTTTGTTGGAAACATTTCACATGGGCTAATCTTGCTCTTCCAACTGTTTTGAAAGCCCGGGAAGACAGGACACACATCAGATACTTGCTGTGTCCCCCAAAAGCCTGGCACCATGCATGCGTGTGCTGTGCTCCAGGCATATGGCAGTTCACCAGGAAGAGGAGGGAGGGGACCTCCCTGGGCCCAAATGGAGGTTCTAATTGGTTTTCCAAAGTATTTCTTTTTTGAGAGACAGAGTGTGAGCAGGGGAGGGGCCGAGAGAGAGAGAGGGAGACCCAGAATCGGAAGCAGCCTTCAGGCTCTGAGCTGTCAGCACAGAGCCCGATGCGAGGCTCGAACTCAGGAACTGTGAAATCATGACCTGAGCCGAAGTCAGACGCTCAACCGACTGAGCCACCCAGGCGCCCCTGGTTTCCCAAAGTATTTATTCTCTATGGATTGGCTCTATGTGATCTAAACCAGTGTTCCCCAAAAGTGTGTGTTCTAGAATATGAATCCAACAAGATGCACTGAAGGAAAAGTTTTGGAGAGCGTGGCCTAGTCTGTCTCCCTGTTGGGGGTTGTAGAGACCCCAGCAAGTCGAAGTCTCTTGGAAGCCCTCCATTTAAAAGAAGAAAAACAAAAGCCTCATTTAACTTGTTTGAACTGTGATACCAAACATGTGTGGCCATACCCATCTAAACTCTAGTTCAGTCCTCAGGACCATTACTCTGTTCTGGAACACATTTGGGGAAATGTTGAAACCAAAGAGTACAGTGTTTTTTGTTTTTATAAGATTTTTTTCTAACGTTTTTAAGTAATCTCTACACCCAACATGGGGCTTGAACTCACAACCCCGAGATCAAGGGTCGCAGGCTCCACCCCGTGAGCCAGCCAGGTGCCCCAGGAGAACAGTGTTTTAATTGTTTATCCAACAGCCTTATGGGAAGGCCTGTTGGATTAGAAGTGTCCTCACTTCTAATTTGGGAAAGAGCACGTGGGATTTCACCGGTGTGAAAATCCAGAACATTCTCAGAAGCACCGAGGTCTTGAGTGCTTGTTTAGCTCTGGAAAGCTGCCCTCCCAGGACTGCTCTGGTGCGGGCCTGGCCCCTGGCTCCTGGCTCCCAATTCCTATGGAGCTCTGGGTCGGAATCAGAGCTCACGTTTCAAATCTGAAATTACACAACCCGCTTCACTTTTGTGTCCTTTTTCATAACTGTGTGGTTTCGTTGTCTCATTTCAGGTCATCTTAGAGAAGGCTTATCTTTGCTTGAATCTCTTACGTTTAGCATCTTTTCCACACATATGCTTTTGATGCACTCCTGAAAGCTAGTTACATTTAGGATTCTTCTCCAACTTTTTCACTGCTGTTCAGCAGTGGATGGAGATAATATTGTCTTTCAGTTCTGGTGCTTGTATATCTTGAATGTGCTGATTGACATGAGAATATTATAAATGGAGGCTCACTTCTTTCTGTTTTGGAAGTTGAGAAAAAGTCATTATCATCATTATATTTAATATTTATTATCTACGTTCACTACGTACACTAATTACACTCAATGCATGATCGTATTTAATCCTGACTTTTGTCCAACCTGATGGTACAGGCATTAAGCAGGACTAGAGGGCTCAACACGCTAAGTTGTGTTGGCTTCCGTGTTAACATGAATTTCTTGGGAGTGTGTTGAACTGATTTCACTTTTATCAAAGTTAGGATGAGACTCGGCATATGATGCCATAGAAACAACTGTGTTATTTTCTAATAACTTACTTTTTTTAATTTTTTTTTTTTTTGAGAGAGAGAGAGAGAGTGCAAGCAGAGGAGGGGCAGAGAGAGAGGGACAGAGGACCCGAAGCAGGCTCTGTGCCGACAGCAGAGAGCCTGACGCGGGGCTCGAGCTCACCAACCGTGAGATCGTGACCTGAGCTGAAGTCGGACGCTTAACCCACTGAGCCACCCAGGCGCCCCCACGACTGTGCTATTTTGAGCGTCGTTCAGAAGTACAACTTTTAATTCACTTAAAGCCACACTACCTACCCCCTCCCATTGGGGGAAAAAAAAAAAAGGAAAGAAAATCGACCTAAAGAAGAACCATGCATACTCCATGCGACGGGGACAGGAGGCAGGCTGGCTGTGCACAGCAGCTCTGCGCTGTCCAATGACAAACAATCTTGATGGGACGCTTTGATGCAACAGATCAGACTCTGCCATTGAGAAAATCTGGGAGCTCTCCCGAGCCAATCGAAAGCCCTTCTGCTCTCCTGACGATCCCGTGCCTCTGTGTCAGGACATGCTCTCTGTGCCCGGCTTATCCATCTTTGTTCTTGTTGTGTTGCTTCCTTTCTTTCCCCGGTCTCTCCTCTCCCCTGCCCGTCGCCCAAAAAATCCATTGTGCAAATTGATTCGGAGATCGGGCTTGATAAAACACCAGTGTTTCGCCCTCGCAGCCTCCGCGCGGTGGTGTTATTAGCTCTTGCTGATTATCTGGCTGTGCGAGCCGAAGCTGCCACAGCGGGCTTGGAGGTGTGCCGAGATTAACTGGGGGCTCTGCAGCCGTTTGTCACACAAATAGCGGTGCCAGTAAACTGAAAAACGATCAATCATTTTTCTCAAGATTGAAACCTTTTATCAGCTGTTTCAGCTTCATTATTCGATCAACGATTAGCAGCCAGCCATTGTCACTCAGTCACCCACGGTCACCGGTTCAGAGCTGCTGCCGGCTCAGCGGCCGCCCGGCACCTGTCCGCAAGGTGAGGGCGCCTTCCTCCCACCTGTCTGCCTGCCGGTCACTGCCACTTGGCAGATTAGAGATAGGTGTCTGACGGGCATCTCCTGTTTTCGTTGAAGTCATGCTTTGACACATACTTCGTTTCTAGGTGTGAGATCAGTAAATGGGGGGGGGGTATTTTTCTTTTACGTCCCCGTAGGTGTTTCATTTAAAAGATTGTTGCCTTTTAATTGAAATGCCAACTGTCTTGATTGGAGCAGGGAAGAGGTGTTCTTGTCCACACCTAAGTCTTTCATGTCACTGTGAACGTGTGATAGAGCCCTTTGGCTACCTGCTCCAGACTTTTCTGGAGCTCAGAGCCCAGTTCATCCGGAGGGAGGAAGGAGGACGGAGCCATGGCTCCGGCCTGCAGATAAGCAACCCCTCGTAGACGCCAGCGGCTGGAGTCCACAGGTGGGCCTGCGTAGACGGAGGGAGTGTATGCCGATACCATGATTCATGGGAAGCAAAGTTACTCTACGAGGTTGCCAAATCATGGTCATCAGAAGGGGCCTGCATATTTGTTTAAAAACAGGACCACTGAGGGGCGCCTGGGTGGCTCAGTTCGTTGAGCGTCAGACTTCAGCTCAGGTCACGATCTCACGGTTTGTTAGTTTAAGCCCCGCGTCGGGCTCTGTGCTGACAGCTCGGGACCTGGAGCCTGCTTCGGATTCTGACTCCCTCTCTCTCTCTCTCTCTCTCTCTCTCTCTCTCATCCCCTCCCCGGGTCATGCTCTGTCTCTCAAAATATAAATAAATGTTAAAAAATAAGTAAATAAATAAATAAATAAATAAAACACTGAGAGATGGATCTTTGGCCTTTTTTTTTTTTTTTTTGCTTTTTTTATTCAAATCTATCAGAAAATACAATTCTACCACTACGTAAAAGTAGAAGACGAAAAAAAAAATCACTTAGTTTATTTCTATATCATCGAGACCCTACTTGATTTTTCAGCCAGAGCTCTACTTGGCCAGGAGCGGAAGGGTGTGTGTGTGTGTGTGTGTGTGTGCACCTGTGTGCATACATAATGTCTGTAGTGGAGACTTCTAAAAATATTGTAATTTTACAAATTGTTCTGAATCGTGTTTGTACCATTTTCAAAACTATTTCCATAGCATCTTGAGATTAATCTTCCGCGTGTTTTTCCTTGGTAATACATCTTCGTGAGGGCTGGGACTTACCTTGTGCCTTGTGTTCTCGTGGCTTCCACATCAAGATAACTGCACACAGCATA
The DNA here is from genome assembly GCF_018350175.1 of Felis catus. Taxonomy (NCBI): domain Eukaryota; kingdom Metazoa; phylum Chordata; class Mammalia; order Carnivora; family Felidae; genus Felis; species Felis catus. Next base: position 216,918,939 of record NC_058375.1, read on the forward strand.
TGGTGAGCGGTTGACCGCGTGTTGACATCTCTCATCCAGTTTATTCTAGAAGAAGTAGTTTGGAGAACATCTCCAGCTTCCTCAGTGCGGTCGTCTCTGAGATAACCAGTAGAAACCCATCTCCCTGCTAACTGAAACATTGAAAGCCCACCCAGATGGAAGGTTCTGGTCTCCCCTGTTGATCATACTGGTTCAGTCCCTACTGTTGGGATCCCTCTCCCCCTCCCTTCCTTGTCGTCTCCCTCACGCGCGTGTGAGACACTGTGCGTGTACGGGCACCCCACCCCCACCCCACAAGGGAGTCCCCGGCTCTTGTTAAATAGTTTCTTGGTGAAAAAGAATTTCATCTGTATTTCTCCGTTAGAGGCTCTTGGTGTTTGAGGGTGGACCTTCTTGCCTCCTCCTGCCCTTCCTGGGTGAGTGGCTAACTGGAAGAAAGGGGTGAAGGCTCTTAGAACGAATACACAAGTTCGCTAGCAAGTTATTCAGATAGCACTTCAGCCAGCTGTTTGGATTTTCTTTCTGTGGATGCGTCTGCTTTGAACTGTCTTGATCTCTTGATCTTAGGCGGTAAGGGGAAGACACCGGCACGTACTGACTTTGTGCCCCTCTTGCTGTGGTGGCTCCTTCACCCCTCATGGCAGCCCTGGGTTGGAGGCGGAAGGGGACCGTGGGACACGGACCCGAATCACCCCTTGGCCACCCTGTGCCTCTGCCAGGCAGGGCGGCCTCGGTTCCCCGAGCACCAGCTTTCCCGCCTCCCCCTCTTCTCTGTTGTCCATGACCTTCCCTTGCACCTGCAGCACTGGGAAGAGGGCGCACGTTGCCACGTGGGTCAAATTCAGCCACTGACCCACTGAGACCCAGCAACGCCCTGCAGCCACCTCTCCTCCGTGAAGGAAGCGGCTCATTGGCATCCTGACACTTTTTTCTTGGCAGTTTGCATGTTCTTCGCAATCTGTAAAATATCATTTCCCCCCCAAAAGAATTAGAAAAGAAATAATAAAAGAAAACCTTCAAATAATGCATATTTGGTACAGTTTCCTATGTTCCATGTTCGTTCATGAAACTGATGGCTGGAAACCATAAGGCCATGAACTCTGTCCTTCTGTGGAAGGAGCCAGTTTAGTAGTTCTGTTTCTTGCGATTTGTTTGGGGTTTTTGCGTACGAAATGGGCTTTGGTGAGAATAGCCTCACCTCCTATCTTGTGCCCAAGTGAACTTTGGGATGGTATTTTGTAGATGAACTCGTGATTACAAACTTGCTTTTCATACACGATTTTATCGGTACTCGTATTTAAGAACGGTGCTGGTTCTGTCTCCTGACCCTTGTGAGCCTGAGTTCAGACCTTCCCCCAGAGCAGATAATTCACCACAGGTGTGTGCCTCCACGGATCTCTTGAAACCAGAGTAGCCATGCCTCGGGTCTTTAACTTCGTTGAGCTCTTCTGCTTTTAGTGAAGAGGTGGATTTGTGTGTGTGTGTGCTGATTACAAGCAAAGATCTAAATTTCAGCACGAGGGCAAACATTTTTTTTGTCAACAGCTCAGGCCCATTTTCTAATTCTTATAAGCTAATCCTGGAAGTTAACAAGAGAACTCATACTTGGTACGCTTTTTAAAAATATACGTTGTAATTCACTGAAGGGGGAGAAAACGTAATTGCAAGTTCAACAATTCCAAATGAAATACAAGGAGACAGCATAGTATCCGGAAGAACTGGCCTGGGTGGATTGCTGCCTCTAAAGAACATTAGTTCAAGGGTGCCCGGGTGGCTAAGTCGGTTAAGCATCCGACTCTTGATTTTGGCTCTGGTCATGATCTCGTGGTTTCGTGGGTTTGAGCCCTGTGTCAGGCTCTGTGCTGACAGTGCAGAGCCTGCTTGGGATTCTCTCTCTGCCCCTCCCCGACTCGTGCTGTCTCTGTCGCTCTCAAAACAAATAAATAGAACTTAAAAAATAAAGAGGGGCGCCTGGGTGGCTCAGTTGGTTACACGTCCAGCTTCAGCTCAGGTCCTGATCTCGAGATCGAGTCCATGAGTTTGAGCCCCATGTCAGGCTCTGTGCTGACAGCTCAGAGCCTGGAGCTGCTTCAGATTCTGTGTCTCCCTCTCTGCTCCTCCCCCAATTGCTCTCTCTCTCGGTCTCTCAAAAATGAATAAACATTAAAAAAAAAAAAAAAAGCAAGGAAAGGAAAAGGACATTAGTTCACAAACATACCATGAAACCTGCATTCACAATCATAAATTAAACAGCTTATCTCTCAGCAAAACTGTCCAATGGAGCAGGCATTCACATTGTTAAGAGCTTCTATTAGTACATCTGACACATACTGTTTGGGCCACACAGAGATTTCAAATTGCCTTTAATTTGTAAAAGTTGATTTAAGGAGAATAAGTGATACATTACGACCAGGTAAGTTTCCTCTGTACATATTCCAAGCTCCAGGATAATCCTTTCATATGGCAGTGTTACTGCTGGCATTTCATTCTGAGGAAACCATTAAAATGACGGGAAGAAAAAAAACTCATACTCCTGCCCAGAGGTGCTTATTACAGTATTTTTAGTAGACTTCATTTTCTAGAAAAGTTGTAGTTTCTAGAAAAGACTTCTAGAAGAACTGAGGAGATATTATAGGCGATTCCCAAATGACGTCCCCTTACACACATGTGTGCACATGATTTCCCCTTACTATTTACATCTTTAATTAGTATGGTATGTTTCTTACAATTAATGAACCAGTATTGATAACCTTAGTATTAACTTAAAGTCTGTACTTTTTTTTGGATTTCCTTAGTTTGGACCCACTGCTGTCTCTGTTTCAGGATGCCATTCAGGGTCCCATATGACATTTAGTTGTGACGTCTCCTGAGGCTCCTCTTGGCTGGGATGTTTTCTCAGACTTCCCTTGTTTTTGATGGCCCTGACAATTTTGAGTAGTACTGGTCAGGTACTCCTGACCTTGTAGGATGCCCTTCTTCTGGAATTTGTCTGCTGTTTTCCTTAGGATTAGTCTGGGGTCGTGATTTTTGGAAGGAAGGTCACAGAGGCAAGAGCTGTTTTTATGACAGCATGTCAAGGGAACATAGTACCACCGCCATTTATGACTGCCAGTGCTGACCTTGATCACTGGCTTGAGGTTGTGTTCCTCAGACTGCCCCTCTGTGAAGTTACTTCTGTCCCCTCCCCACTTCCACGCGGTCCTTTTTGGGAGGAAGCCTCTGTGTCCATCCCTCACCTAGGAGGGAGGAGTCATACCCCTCTTCCTCTCGGGTGGGGTATCAACAGAAACTGTTTGGGAAGCTTTGTCTCTTCTCCCCATTTATTATTTTCTTCAATCATTTCTTTACATCTGCATGGACTCTTGGATTATTTATTTTATACTTTAGGCTATAATCCAGTACCACTGTGTTTATCTTCTTGCTCGAATTATTCTGGCTTCGGCCACTGGAAGCCCCTGCCCCCATCAGTGTAGGGCAGGTCTGTTTGTTTATTTTAGCAACTTCCTCACTGCGGGGGATCTGTGAAATGCCCCCAGGCTCACCTCTACATTTCCTGCCCCGGTCCCAGAATTGGCCACCTCCCCAAGGAGCCCTGGATCTTTTTATTGGAGAATGGTATTAGAAACTGAGCTCTGTGGGCTAGATTACTAGCTTGTCATTCCTCCTTGGCTCTCAGCAGACAAAGCAGAGAAAAGGAATTCATGTGTATGTCTGCACACATATCTATAAATATTTCTATATGTGACCACCTGTATCTTTATTAAGTTCAAGAGAAGATAGCATCTTTAGTAGCATGAAATTGGCAATAACTCAGTGCTTAATGATAAGGAACTGTGATATGCTGTCTCCACGATGCCACTGTTAAAAAGGATAATTTTGAAAACGATCGTAACCTAACACCTTACATTTCGAAAGTATTACAGGTCTTCATAGAAGCCATACTCGTAAGTGTGGTCATTATTCGTGTATATGGTTAAGAACTTTAAGAGGAAAATTGAAGGGATAGTTAGATTGGTCATGGTATATTCTTAATATTAAAATAATATGAAATTAACTTTGCTTCTGCAATAATATTGAAGCCGTGTTCCACTGTGTTCTTGCTTGAAGCTGAATAAAGTTGGTGTATTTAAGTTACTTTTACAGAAAGAAATGAGACTTTCGTTGTTGTGCTGTGTGAGTACAGCACTTTCCTGGGCCCTCCTAGGATAATCGTGACCTTGTTTAATTACTCAAAATAGTAAAAAGTTGTGAAGTTATGGTCAAAGCAGTTTTATGGGAAGAAGTCTGTTAGTCTTTCAAGGCGTGTATGTCCATAATAGCAGAAAAGAATCAAATGGTTAGAATTCTTTTGTTTTCCACTCTGCTCTTTGTACCCGACTTTGACTAAGTAAATACCCACGTATGTTAAAGCCTCCGAGGTTTCTGAAACTGCAAATCAGAATGCTATCGGGAATTTCCGGGGAAGTTCTCCTGAAATGCATAAGGTCACAAATATTTTCTAGAAGATATTTTCAGTGGTGTTCCCCGACTCGGATGGCCACGTATAAGGGGACTGTGGTTGACTGAATAACCCTGAAGTGTCCCATTTCACTCAGGCAGGTGTAGGAAGTCAACTACAAAGATGTCAGATCAAATGCAGTGTCCGCCATTGTTGAGGCTGGTGGTCCAGTGATCACAGCCCCTCAATTACCGCCCCGGGAGGGAGCACGAGCAGCCATCATTACATAATTATGCCTTTGATTAGTTGCTTTAACTGGTCATCGCCTTTGAAATATGATAGCACGATTTAAAGTTTTATTAAAAAACTATCTTTTCTGGAATTGTTGGCGAAAGATTTTGTGTTAAAAAAAAAAATCCCAAGAAAAGCCTGCAATATATTCCTAGAGGAGATTGAGAAGGAAGAAAATGAAGAAGAAAGGGAAGGGGGGGAGGGGAGGGGGATAAATGTTTCCCATTATCACTCCTTTCCGGGGTAAGAAGCTCAGACACCCGGTGCCCAGCCTCCCTCTCCCAGCGTCACTCGCCCCTGGCCTGCCGCCCACCTCCCCGAGCCCTGAGCTGGCCCTCGGAGAGGGGCCAGGAGATAAGGCCAGGGCAGGACGGCCCTTGCTTTGCTGCAACCTGCCGATGTGAACCCGGATGAACGGATCTCACACATTTCGCACACATCATTCAGCTTGGAAAAACTCGTTTGAACCCTGTTTTTTTCTTAGGTGAGAATTTGGTTTGCTTCTTGTCTCTATCTGCAATGCCAGGTGCCCCAGTCCTGCAATATTGAAGCCCTGTTTGGGGAGTAACCAGACCTTTAAAAAAAAAAAAAGGCTGGGGACCCACTCCCCTCCCAAGTCCACAGCATGCTTAGTCTCTGTTCTCGTGTCCTGATCATGTGTCTGGAAGAGGGTGAAGCCTAGAGACCGAGGGGCCCCCGTATCAATATCCTAACAAGCCACCTCCCCCCCCCCACCCCCCAGCCAGAAAGCCCTTCCTTCTCAAAATGAATAGCTACTCCATGAAGACAGGGCAAGAAGTTAACATTAAGTGTTCACATATTTCTAATCTCCATCTGAGAACATGCCCGACCTGAAATCTACATTACGAATGTATCACAAAGGTATATTCGACTTCAACTCCTATTTTATTTTAGTCCCTGTTAAAAGTTACCCTCTTGGCATCGTACTGAAATACCCAATTAATTTTGGGTGCGCTTGAACCCTTGCTCTGCAACACAGTGTGTTTCTAGGCCAAGAGGAAAACCAGCCCTCCACCTAATTGGAACTTGTGGTTTTTATGGCGTATCCTGGAGCTTTCGCTTAGTTTTTATTTTCACTGTTTTCTGGGGTTAATGGTATTTTCTGTGCACGTCTACATTAACCACTATGCGGAAGCCTTCGGTGGCTTCCAAGCCTTCTCAGCTTTAAAGAAGCCGCCGATATGGAGATTGTATTTGCTGTAAAGAAAGCCATTATGGGTTATTGGAAAGTGAATTAAAATTTCATAATTAAGGGTCAGTGACTTCTTTCAGGGCTTTGTTGAGTTGGGTATTTTAGCTCCTGCGTTCAGGAGCTTCAGGTTACGAAAAGATTATACCAGTCTTGCCAGAAACTGGTAACGACGAAGTTATTTTGCTTCCTGAACATATGTCCTATATTTGCTTGGCCTCAGGTTTTGTTTAATCCTCTCAAAGGCCCTTTTAATGGACGTTTCAACGCGACTACTTCTCTGTGTGGCCGCCTCTGGGAAGCAACCATTATGTCAAGCCCCTTTACAGCTGAAGTAGGGAGTTCACATAGCGTAAGAATCTTTGGGGTCGCATCTTATGGGGAAAAATAAAACAAAAAAAAACCACTGCCTCTTTACAAGAGAACAGAACATTTACACAGTCTTGTTGAGCAAATGAACGTTCAAATGGCCAGCACAACAGAAATCTCCAATCTCTAACCTCACAATGAAATCCCCACCAACAAAAGATTGAGGGGTACTGGGGACGCTAGACTGGAAATGATACGGAACCGCAGTGTGACGCACCCCCACCTGCTGGGGGGCTCCTGGGGGGACGGTCTTTATCTGGCCTCTCTGTGGAGCAGAGACAGTCCCCTCTGCACGAGTGGCACTTATACTGATGGCATCTTAAAAATAAATAAATACCCGTCTGGTGTGGACAGGGAGTGGGTGCTATCTGACAAGGTTATCATTCGCCTTCTCTAAGAGGTACAAGTTTGCAATCCCTCGTGTGAATGGAGAGGGTTATTTGTTTCGTTCCGAGACAAGACATTCTTAGAAATGAGTGACACGCCTTCTCTGACCCAGCCCCTTCCTGCGTGTAGGTAAAAAGATCCTATTTGTTCTCATAATTGATTGTGAGGGCTGCAGCGTGCCTTACTTAACCAGCCCTGTTCGCTGCACGCCGCGGATGTAATTCATGCACACTTGAACGTCCAACATGGCTGACAAGGCTTGGACATACAACCTCACAGCTGCATCATTTTTTAATCAGCTATCTGAGGAATATTTATCTAATCAACAAAGAGCGCTGTCAGAAGGAGACCAGAGGTGACATTAATATAAGTCTGTGGTCCCCTGGCACACTGATGGAGGAAGAGTTCAGGAGAAAACCAGGCTCGTCTGAGCACGCCAACAGACTAAGGTGCATTTTTATTCCACTTGCAAAGAGCTAGTCGAAAGATTCTCACCTTGGAAATTCGGCTGCCTGTCGTCAGTTCTTAGCCATTCATTTGCATGCGGTAGTTAAAAATACAAGAATTTTGGTTTTTTACTTTTTTATTATTTTATTTTATTTTTTATTTTTTTGCTTAGAGAAACAAAATAACAAGTGTCCCTTTAAAATAAAATCGTAAGTCCCTCACGATCATCGTGTGAACTCGGATGAAAAGGCAGAGCTTGCAAAGATCAGGAGACGTGTCATAATTGGGAGTTGTTAACTCTAAATGATTCCAGCTACCCTAACTTCATGGAAAGCCGTAATTTGCACATTTTCCCCCTTTGCTGGCTGTCCTTTGAAAAGATCATGACTGTCTGTTAGTAATTAGGAGTCGGGTGTGTTGTGCCAAACAGACCTCATTTTGGACACAGGGACACAAAACGCATCTAACTATCATCAGATACCTTAAAGAAATATTCTGCGAACTGAAGTTTATAGCAGCGTCTTTTCTTTATGTGAGTGACTCAGGATGAGCAGCATTTGAGACCCGGATAAGCTGGGTCACAGCCACCCCCAGCTGTCAGTGTGGTCACCCGCTACCCAAGAAAATGAGCTTTCTGGAAGGGGCCATGTCACTAGATAGCCAGAGCACACGTGCAGGTGCACTTGTCAGCGTTAGGATTCGGGTACCAGGACTACCACTCACCTGTCTTTTCCTTTCTTTGTAATCCAAAGATTACAAGGTGCTCATATGCAAGAGGGCTCTTGGTTAATTTGAAGGGGAAGTTGATGATGCCACTGGCACTAAAAGGCAGTAAGCTTTTTGTGTTCGTATAGGTTGCAGGAGGAGTCCCTACTATCTTACCCTGTCTTTTTCAAAATTGTGATCCTCTCAATCATTAGGAAACACATTCCAACCCATATAAGGATGAGTTCCGCGTCCCTCTCTGTTTTAATTCTCGAGCGTGAGCCGTGTGCCCCGTGCACTGCCTCTTGCTGTGGTATTCACGTAACAGTCTGGTATTGAACGTGAGCTCACGGTTCGCATTTTGACACCATTATGGGGAGAATGCCGTCCTGCTAATGGCTTCCTGTCCCCTGCTGCCCCCTCCTCCCCCGCCCCGGGCCCGCCGACTTTCCTGCCGACGTAGATCGGGGTTCAGAAAGTTCCACTTAATTTGCAGGTAGTGAGAAGAGCTCCCTCTCCCCACCTAACATTCGGGCTGACAGTTAGCTTCCATCACATCTGAAATTACACGATGTAGGGTTGTACCCCCCGGGGAGATTTGAGTTTGTGCTGTCGACATTTGAGACTGCGCGGAGACATCAGGCTGTTGAAATAGCTACGTAAGGCACCCGAAACTGTTTAGAGAAGAGACTTGCTTATCCAGTAAGCACAACAGCAGCGTGGAAACTGCTGGAGGATTGCTCGCACCCCACTGCCTTTCCTCCCGGTGATGTGAAACTCTGTAGTTTTGTGAGAAGTCACACTGGTGACGGAAATCAAAACAAGTTAGCCTGTGTTGAAATGGAAGAAACCGTATCCCTGAAATTTAAAAAAAAAAAAAAAAAGTAAATCGCGGTTTGTGGGTTCAAGCCCCGCGTTGGGCTCTGTGCTGACCGCTCAGAGCCTGGAGCTTGCTTCCAATTCTGTGTCTCCTTCTCTCTCTGCCCCTCCCTGCTCGCTCTCTGTCTCACTCTGTCTCTCAAAAATAAATAAACGTAAAAAAAAAAAAAAAAAGTAAAGATTGCCCAGAAAATATAGCATTCTGAGCTAGTCCGCGTGAGGCAGCCCTCAAGCGTCACCGCTGTTGCAAAGGTGGCGGCTGTGGCATGTGATGGCCGCGTGGTTGGGGAACGAGGCGCCCAGCCAGCAGCGTCGGGATGCAGTGCCCTTCCGTTTGGCACAGTGTCCCCATTTCCTGCAGAAGGGAGCACGGGCGGCAGCACCGTGCACAATCTGAGATTTTACCGATGATAATCCGATTGTGTTTTCTCTTTGAGAAGCTTCGAAACAGGTGGACCTAGAGCAGCCGATGCCCCAGGAGACAAATGCACGTGTCGGGACCTTGGTATCATCCCGAAAACGTCCATTTGTTTAAGAGGAAGGAAAAGGCATGGCATTTTACACATTAAAATTGATTATTTCATCAATAGGTTAATAGAAAACCAGACTGCGAGCTCACTTCTTACCTCTACATCCAAACAGTAATGGGAGATCGGAGCATGAAAAATGCAAGGCATGTGCAGGTGAGGGAAGAGGTTTGCACTAGAACTCCCCCCCCACCACTCCCTCCAGAAGGGTGCCCAGCCTCAGCTCTGCCTATTTATATGTAAATGTTTGAGAAAGAGGTAAGTTTGAGAAAGAGGCTGGGGAGTGCAGCCTCTTTCGTGGCCACCGCTTTCTGGAACTTGGAAAACTGGGGCCAGGACACCAGAGCATCATCTATTGAGATAATTAAACACGCAATTAATTCTGCAAAAGCGTCCGCTGTACCCGAGGGAGCGGATAAATATTCATTGACCGTTTCTAAAGTAAACATTTGAAAACTGTGCCTAGTTTGGTTTCCTTTGTCTCGGGCGCCTGGTGTTCGTACCGGAGGGTGCCGGCCGTGACGTTACCTGGGACAGACACCCTGTAGGTAGTTGGTACCTCGAGGATGCGGGGGTAAGGGGAGCTTCTCACCAGGGCGAGACTAAATTCAGGCCCATATACGGTAGAAGGGCCTGCATCCCCAACCTTAAATGCCCACTAGTTTAGAGATTAGATTTCCTACTAAATTACCGGTGGGTTTTCAAGCTACCAAGTAACTCTTCGGTGTGTTTACTCATAGCTTACTTTTTCCCGGTTTTAAGTTGGGCGACCACTAAATTACAGCTGCTTTCTGCTTTCCTCATTAGCATAAAATTTGCATCCCGGGTGTACACTGTTTGAGAATCACTGCGCTTGCTTCCGTAAGTGTCCTTATTTCTCACACGTAGTTCCTGTTGTCCCTGCAAGTAAACCCCGTGTGCACAGAAGTGCTTGGGATTCAGCTCAGCAGCAAAGCTCCTCGCAGAGCCCTGGTCGTCACGGGGGCTCCTTTCGCGACCACCGGGCTTGGCACAGCTAGAGCTGAGCCCACCCTCTTGGAGACTGAGCGTCTGGGCTTGAACACGACAGCAGGAGCCAGCACCGTCCTGAGTCCGGAACGTGCTGGGGTGACCCCTGGCCAGCGTGTTCCTTGTCTCTGCGTCAGTCCGTGACCCGGAGGGTCGGCCTGGCTTCCCCAGGAGCGCCTCTTACCCCCAACGTTAAACGGTTAGCCCCAGAGAGCCTGATGGCGGGTTTGACCGCTCTCTTCTCCTGGCCGTGGAGGTCAAGAGAGAGAGATGGCCCGGCGTGCCTCTTCTTCCGAAACCTGGGTGACCGCGTCCGCCACGGACACGCTGGCGTGCGTGCCCGTGTGGTGGCCCTCCGGCCCGTGGATCTGTGGCTGTGCCTTCAGCCGGAAGACTTGCACCACAGGAGGCTCCCTACTTAACCTTCGCTCTTGATGAAGTGCGTCCTCTGAAGGGCTGACCGGAGCCAGCCTCTCCGCCACAGGTGTCTCGGCCCCGAGTGTGCGGTTGGGAGGGTGGGGGCCAGGTGAGGCGAGAATGTGTGCCCGGAGAAGAGTGCCTTAGGAGGTCGGGGACCCCTCCCGCCCCATTCTGCACACGGTGGCAGGTTCATGCTGCGGCTCTCTCCCAAACCCAGGGTTCTTCTGTGGGTAACTGGCCATCTGTCTTTTTTTTTCCCCCCCTCGGATGCTTTCTTTGATGAGTTGAGAGCTTGGGGCGTGTGCTCTGGGTCCCTCAGAGCTCCCTTCAGAGCCTCCAGAGGCCCCCATAGGAAGGAGAAGGGCCTCCACCCTCTGACAACAGCAAGATGGTAGCCGAGTTTTGCCGGCACAGGCTGCTGTCCAGATGAACGCGTGTCGGGGGGGAAATAAGTCCAGCTTTAAGGGCTCCGGCTATTCAGGGCCCCTACCTTCTGCAGCATACACGTGAACCGCGAGTCACCGGGGTCTCTTTTGATTTGACACATTCCCAGCATTCTGCCAAATCAAAGGGCTCATGGCTGCTGGCATCCTAGCTCCTTCAAAAGACGCCACCCGTCGCCAAGAAGGCCAGCCTGGCACTGTTTGGAGTGGCCACGTGTCCGGCCCAGCAGGGCGGGAGCGACGCACGGGCTTCCTTGCCCGGGCCTTAGTTTGATTTCATGCCAACCTAATGATGCCGGCTGGCACGCCTCCCCCACTCTCGATCGCCCTGTGCCAGGAGCAGTGGGGGGAAGGGGGGTGCCGGGGGTGGGGGGGTGCGGGTCTCCCTCCCCTCCCCTCCCCCCCCCCACCCCGGTGCACACCTGCCTCCCAGGAACCGCTGGCTCGGAGGTGACGTCACGAGCTGCTTTGACATTTCTCCCCTTTTCATTTGTTTTATTTTCCTTTTTGTTTTCTCTCTTTCCCCCCGCCCCCTTCTCTGCTCTCGGGATGCAGCCAAGCGCAAGGCATGGAAACTAAACCGTGTTGGTAGCCTGCGAAATATATACAGCAGCAGCGGCACCAACACCGAAGGTAACGCCGCGCCCCCCCGCCCTCGCGCCCGCGTGGAGCCGCATGCCCCTCATTGTGTCTGCAGACTCATCCCCGCCGTCTCCATCGCCCGTCCGTGTGCTTGATTTTGCCATACGTGTTACTTTTCAGCTTACTTAAATTTTGACCTTTCGCTTCAGTCCTAGAGTAGTGATGTTTAAATTACTTCAGAAACCTATTTTCTCCTCTTTTTTTCTTTCCCTTTATACATGCGGGCACTCGATGTAATATTTCCCGAGTTATTACAGTTTTTAAAAGTGTTAGTATCAGGTGTAATGATCTGTAGCCAAACACAATAGTGTGCCGTGACATTTAAGTAACAGTCTTAATTTGTTTTGTGGACGCATACTCCATAATGCCGTGTGCAGCTCTAATCCAGAGGCAGCCAGACCCGGGTCATTTGCATGGGGCTGCTGTTGCTTGTAAATTCAGTATATTGTTGTGTTTCTAAAGGTCGTCTGGTGCCAAAGTTCACAAATTGACTCGCGTTGCTTTTTCCACCGAAGACAGCCGCCCCTGCTTTTGTATAATAGCAGATTGAATTTTTCCCACCTTCATTGGAACAACACAATTATAAATTGCCTCTTTTTTTTTTTTTTTTTTATGATTGCAAATGTCAAGGGTCAGAATTATTTTGTTGCCAGGCAAAGGAAAACCAGCGTCAGCCCACGTGAGTTTGTAAGGGAGGCTGGTGCACAATGAGCACGATGCAAAATAGGTCACAATCCAGCGATCTTGGTATAATAGGGGGACATTTTTTTTCACTTAAGTGCAAGCCAAATGGGTCAAGTAATCGCCAGCTCGTGCCCTAACACTAATTGACTTATTTGGGGATGATTATAACTGTAATATTTTTCTTAATGTCACTGTTTTCTGGGCTGTTGATTTTAGCGATTGCCAAGCAGTGGCATTAAATCTCTTGTAAATTTTAAATTGCACGCTATTTCTGTAAACAGGTCCCTCTCTTCACATCCTGATCATTAACCTTTGCTGATTTATATCACCATCCTCTTTTCATTCCTTCCACAATTACTCCTGTCTTGCTGCTGAAAGGCCTCTTCTCAGCCAGGAAAAAAAAAAAAAATGAATCTGGAAAACAAAACTACATTTTCACGATGGCTTGTTAAAGGCCTATTTTTTAATCATAATTTTTTTCATTCCTCAAGGGGACGTTGTCGTCTGTGAAGGTACCAATGGAGCTTGACCCCCTTGGTATCTTCTTTCAAAGCATTCATTCCAGAAAGACAAAATGGGAGAGAAAAATAATAGAATGTTAAGAACACTCACACGCAGCCTCATTTTTTGTTGTGTTTTAAAGGGTGTTACATGTACTCCGTCCCTACTCTTGAGTGTCAGTTTTTCAACTTAGGCCGCATATCATTTCTTCTCCCTGTGTCCTTTTCAAATATGTTTTCCTCTTGTGTGTGTACGCATTTGTCACAACAAATTTGTTTATTGACTTCCAGCCTTAAAAAAAAAAAAAAAAAGGTGACGTCTGGTTTCACGTGTGGTTGTATACAAAGCTGGGGGACAGTAAGGAGGCAGACAGACAGTTCCCCTGGGACTTGCTGACGGGCCTTCCTGGAGACTGGCCGACAGGTGTGACAGGTGTCACGTACGACGTGCAGAAGTGGGAGCTTCTCACCTTGACCAATCAGGTAATCTGCGGTGTCTGCCCCGCCCAGTGCTCCTGGCTGGGGAGGGACAGTGACGCACGCGCTGCTCCCTGAAATCTGTAAATGCCAGATAAGGTTGCATCTCGGGGTCCCGCAGTCGGTTGCCAACAGGTACTAAAGGCAGGCAGTCCTGGGCATATCGGAGTAAATAACGACCACAGAGCCTACGGTGCGTCCCGTTTTCTCTCGCTTCTGTCCAGTGTCGAGTTACACGTGTGACTCTCTAATTGAGCGGCATGGTCTTTCTTCATTGACTTTGGGTCTCAGATCCATTCTGTATGCACAGTCTCATTTCATACCACTTCTAACTGAACGTTACCAAATTCGTGTCGTTATATGAATTATCAGGACGCCCTTCTGATTTCCAGTCTTGCCGTGTGACATCATCATGTCTATAAAACGATCTTTGATGAAAATTCGTTCCCTGAGCATTCCACGTTGTGTGGTCACCTGAGGTCTTGAGCATTCCATTAAATGTCCCCATCCCCAGGTGGAGTATTTTTTGAAGGGGTCCCTTGCGTGATATACACAGAGGTGCCTCCGGACACGCGAAGTGCAGTTGATGCCCAAGTTTCCTGGGGAGAGAGTTAGAAGCTGAGTTTCGGGAGTTTAGGGGAGGGCACGCACCGTGAACCAGGCACCGTCCCAGGAGCACATCCACTCCTATGAGCGGCCCTCCGTGCGACCCGGGGCAGGGGCGTCCGCACCCCCCCCACCACCACCACTTTCCAGACCCAGAGTGCAGCTCAGGCTGCCTGGAGCTTCAGGCTGTTGAGAGACGGGCAGGACCGGGCTTGAACCCCGTGACCTCTCTCCAAAGCCCTTTTCCTCCTGTGTCCACTCTTTTCCGACCCCTGGGCTGCATGATTTTGGTTCCCGTACGTGCCACCCTGCCGGTAGGTACCACATCGGACACGGGACGTTGGAATCCTGGAGGCCGAGTGTGCATCCGGATAGCTCAGCTCTGGGACCTGGATCCTCGTGGAGGGGCGGTGCACAGACGTCAGGAGTGGACCAACACAGACCACCCAGAGCTAGTGAGGGAAACACCCAGACGAGGTTAGGCAACAGACAAAAGTGTGCCCTCTCCTCCTCTTTTCTGTCCGTTTGGGTTCATTATCTCCGAAACCGAGATGGAAACTTGATCTTTGATGTTGGACTACGTTTTACATCTCTGTTACTTTACAAAAACTCAACTCTTTGCCAGGGTTGGTGAGATTTAAGTTCTTCCAACGAGAATGAGCTTGAGTTCTGCCATCTCAGAGGTTGGTGAAATGGGGATGGAAGGTATGTCGGTGATTGGATTCCCCGGTTCGTCGCTGCCTCCGAGCCCAGAGGGAAAACGCCTCCACGCCAGGCGGCTGAGGGCAGACGTGGGAGCGTTCACCTCCATGGTCCGCGTCTTTCCGAGGAAGAACAGAGAGAACTGGGCGGAAGGTGGACGCTGCGTCTGGGAGACGTGGAAGGAAGGCCTGTTGCATTGTGGGCAGCGGGTCCCCCAGAGCAGGGGCCACACGGAACCCAGGCGCTGCCTTCAGGCATCAGCTTCCCTGCACACCTGGAGACAGGTGCGATTGTCATCCCTGTGGGATGAACAGAGGGAACAGAGAGACTGTTCGGGACACGTGATGAAGCATTAATGGGCAAAGGCGAGATGCGTTGGGGAGCAAGGGGTATTTCTTGGGGCCCACGCGCATTTTGTGAGCTGAGAAAGCCACCTCAGGCCACAGATGATGCTCTCACCCAAGTCCCAGCCAGGTTCAGTTTTAGCCTGAAGTCCCAATTCAGCCTTGTCTTGGGTGCATTTCCGTGGATCTGGAACTTGCCCCAGAGACAGGCCTGTGAGCCCTGTTTGGACTGCCTCCCCGCGCCTCAGTGGGCCAAATGGAGGGACCGAGGGGTCCCAGGCACTGTGATCGCAAACAGGCCCCACGTGGAGAAGCCCAAGCTTTTCGGAGACCGGCACAGCTGATCACGTTGGACCTGTGTCCGGGCCCCTCCTGCACCGGATGGCGGGGACAGTCCCACTCACATGAGCAGACCTCACCACCCAGTGTCCCCAGTCCCAGTGCCGAGGCTTCTGCCCCATTCAGTTTGAGGCAAATAGATGACAGGCATATGTTTACGACTCACACGTGAGGGCATGACAGGCTTGCTGGGGTCTCAGGTCCCTGCCTGGGTGGGTCCCGGGCAGGGGGACAACGGAAGGGCTTACCGTCAGGTCGGGAGGTTGGGCGAAGACCCTGGCACGCAGGGAGGGAAAAGAAGTTCCAAAGGAGGCCCTGGGCGCCCTGGGGGTCCGTGGAGAGCAAAGCTCCGTGCAGTGGAGGGGTTCAGGAGCGGCTTCACCGTCCACGGGATTCAACAGGAGCCACAACCGAACGCAGCTCTGAACGGCTTCCTGGCACCCCACCCCGTGACTCCCAGCCACCCCCGAGGGAGGCCATATCCTCCACATTTTACAGAAGGAGAAACTGAGGCCTGGGGAAGAGCGGTCCCGTGCCCCTGGAAAGCACCTTGGCAGGTGGAGACTGGGCTGGGCACTGGGGTTGAAGCCGCAGCCCAAACCCTGGACGTGGGCTCAGCCACAAGCACAGAGCACACGTAGGCTTGAACGGAGAGGTGTAGACGCCCTGCTGGGGCCGCGATGCTCTGTGGACAGCCGTCACCTCACCGCATCGAGGGAAACGGGGCTGCTCCTCCTTAGCAGGTGTGACCGGTTTTCTCCTGTGGTGTCTGGACCCAGCCCCGGCCCCAGGGCCCCACCGCCTGAGGCTGCCGTCTGCACTCAGGTCTCTTCGCTGTAAGTCACTCCAGATACTTCCAGTCACACTTTGATCCCTGATCAGAAATTTTGCAGACCTCGTGTTTGTGAGCAGCAGCGTGGGCAGTGCTTGTGAGCCCAGACCCTTGAGCCAGAAGGTCTGCGTCCAGTTCTGGAGTCCCCACTGTTCCTCGGTCCCCCCATCTGCACACTGGGGGGACAATGGCCCCTACGCAGGCGTGGCGAGGAGTCGGCACGTTAACACATCCAGGGTCCACGCGCGCCCCTGCCAGTCCTTGTCTCGTGTCCAGAGTACCTCAGATTCTCTCATTCACAGAAAACTCGGAGCTTGAGGAAACGTTCACATGGCGAGGAGCAGAGGTTCAGCAAGAGGTGTTGCCCTGAAAGTGTAAGAGCCTCTTTTTTCCAGACTTTTAAAGCTACCCCTTCCCAGTTCCATCACTGTCCTCGTCAAAGGAACCATCAGACGCATAAATTTGGCGTCGGGAACAGTCGTGCCTGGCCGATCCCGGCTGTCCTGCCCCCGCCTGGCTTTCTTTCTCCAAAATGAAGACCCAAAGCCTGCCTCGAGGGGTAATCGAAGAAGACAGACGCCCACAAAGCTCTCGCCACAGAGCTTGGGCCCCTGGTCAGGGTGACCACAGGGCTTGCCGTTAAATTGTTATAAAGACTTACTTCATAGGAAAATAACTCCAAGAATACAGCCCGTGGAGAGGATCCAGAGGACCATTTTTTTAGGCCTGTTGAATGTATTAGTGGAAGGCGGAATCGGCCAAAGCAGGCACTGGCCAATGGCGAGCGGCCCATCCAGATAAATTAAGATTTGGGAAACCCTTTCATGGGAAATAACTCCAGAATTGACTTTCGGGGGAGAGAAGCAAGGTTGCTTGTTTTTCCAGCCCTCGACTTCTAAAAGAATGACAGTACTGTTGGCCATCCCCGTGGTGAGCAGTAGCTGGGGGGCTGGGAGGGGGGCACCCCACACGGGCAGTGCACGAGCCGCCCAGCACGGCAGAGCCCACGCAGTCCTTCCACCAGGAGATCGGGGACCCTGGAAAGTGATGGATGTAAGTTGGAATGAGTAACAAATGGTAACTGTAGAGCACTGCTTAGGGACCAGATAAACTACAGCAGGTACCTCTGGGTTTTCCTTCTCTCTCTAAACCAAGAGCTTGGACCTTTAGCTTTCCTATAGTGCCTGGACCGTGAGCAAGCACCAGGAAACTGTTAACACAACCTTCCTCCCCCTCCTGAAGTGTTGTCGGTTTTGGATCGGACCGTTTATTTTTTTCAGGAGCTCTGTTTTTAGATACCCTCCTTAATTTCAGAAATGCCTCGTGTCCCACGGTTCTGGAAGCCAAAGCTAATAGAATAGAGTTTCGTGGTGCCTGGCTCTCAGACTGCCCTCCCAGCTCTCTCTAATGTGTTTGGAAAACAGAAACCTCCTTCGTGTTTCACGAGAATCTTCCTGTGACAACAGCGGTAAACATCCCTAACTTTGTGACCTCCCTCTGGGGGCTCACTTATTCCCAGAATTAATTCCGTTCTTGTCCTAATTTAAGCCACTGTACAAAACCTCTGTGGGACTCTGGGCTAAACAAAGATATTTACCAAATTCAGAGCTTGCAGAAATATTTACCTGAGAACCATGAACCTCATGTGTTCATAATGACCAGAAATCACGGGTTGGTTTTTTTTCGTTCCCTTTCTGCTCAAAATCAACTCCTCAAGCGGGAGGAGGGAGTGTTTTCTTATGTATTATTCTGTTGCCATGGGTCTCAATTCTTCACAATCCTGGACCATAGTCTTTAGGCTTTCTTCCACATTTATCTTGTCCTACGAAAATGGGAGAAATATTGAAAATAAATAAAAACTGACTTTTTGTATTATGGTGAGTTTGGACTGAAACCTTAAACGTGTGGTTTTCATAATCGAGTAAAATATCTAAACCACATGCCTATTTAATATATGCTTTGGAAGCAGAAATATTGTAGTATTTTACCACATGTACGGTTCAAATATTAGCATAAAAGCCCGGGGCTGTGTACCACATAACCTTGAATGATCTCGTAGCGCGGAGATCGTGGTAGGCCCAGAGAGGGGGCCGAATGGCAAATGCGTCCCCTCTCTGTTTCCAACATCAACAAATTGATAATGGCGGCATGGGGAATTGCGTTGGGAAGGATTCTGAGGCTGTGTCGGGGGTTTGGGAAGTTGTGGATGTCTCTTCTGGCAAAAGAAAGCGAGGGACAGCACGCCTTCGTCATCCTAGTCCAGCCTAATGCCTCCCTCCCAGTTGACGCTGAGATCAGAGTGGGGGACGCTGAGATAAGAGTTGGGGGGCAGGGGGCGGGCAGCTGGCAGCTCCCAGTCCGAGGGGAGCAGAGCAGGAAGGGTGGTAGAGGGAAGCGTGTTCCCAGAGAGGGCCCCAAAATCGGTAGGACTTGAAGAAAAGACAGCGTGGAGTTTCGGGCAGAAACTGGGGGAGACCCATGGCTATACTCGCTTGATAGTGAGGAAAAATGACTTGGCCAGACAGTAAAGTCGCTATGAACACATGAATCGGGGTGCTGCGGCGTACCCTAAGACAAAAGTCCTAATTCTCCAACAACGGAAGCCTGAAGTGGAGAAGACCGCTGTCTCCCTACAAGTCTTGGCTACTTTATCATCAGATCACTTAAATGGTGACCGCCCGGAAGCCCCTGGGCTTTGTGGACCCCGGACTTGTATCAGCCGCCTCTGGAAAGCGGACGTGTCTCTCCTCTATGCCGGACGTCTCCTCACCGCACGGCTTAGATAACACACTCTCATCCTGTCCGTTGTTAACTATGTCAGGAAGGATGCTTGGCCTCCCGGATACCACCGAGCATCAGGGGCCTGGGGTCCAGGTTTGTAGGGGCTCCCCAGAAAATGGACTCCGATTTCCCGCCTGGCCGGTGGAGACAGCTGCAGACACCTGAGCCCTTCTAAATTTGGAAGAGGAACAAATCTGCTCGATATCGTCACTCGCCTCACCCCTGCATCTCAGAGACATTTGAGCCGTTGTGCATCCGTTGGGCATAAGGGTCCAGATCGCCTTGGCCTCTGCATTTAAAACATCGCGGCTGCTGTGTTTCTTGGAACCACCGCTGAGGACAGAGGCGCGCATCCATCCGACTCCCCTCCCCTTTGACCCGCTCGCCCAAAATGCACCCCCGTCAGCCATCTCCTGTTGCAAACAGCTTCCAAATGTACAACAGTTGAAGCTGCTTTGAGTCCTTTTAACCCTTTGTCTGCTCAGGCTCCGCAAAAATAATTGATGACTGATTGGCCCATTAACCTTTAAAAAAAAAAAAAGTTTGACAGCCCAGACTTGTGTAACGAGGAGGGATTCCTTGTGAAATCGGTCTGATGGCTGACTTGCTTGCCCCTAAGGAGGCAAAATTAGCCCCACGGGGCCTCGTCTGCATAGAAACTGGACGCAATTAGTGTAATATCCGGTGTTATTAATGTCGTTTGGAATAATTGGGCAGGTTGATTTCGACAGGTTCATGGCGCTAAAATACTATTATAGTGGACCTTTCCGCAGCTAACTGTTAAACACGGAAAACTGTTCAAATCCCTGCGAGCCCAATCACAAAACTTTATTCAACAGCTCAGCCCCGGAATGTCATGCCGTGAGACAACACAGTTCTTCATCAAGGGCTTCGGGGTGTGGGTGGCGCTCTGATTTGTCCTTGTTGAGGGGCCGGGGATTGGATTCTGCTGATGACGTTGTGCATCTGAGACCAAGAAAACACGCTTGTAATGTCCGTGCCCTCAAGACTCCTTGCAACCTGAGTTCTATTTTTGCAGGATGAATTAAGTGTGAGCCGCCATAATTGTCACAAACAGGCGGTTTGTATTAGCAAAATGAAACCACTCGAATGGAAAACTGGCAACGGTACCTTCCGACGGTCCAAGTGCCCACTCTGCACATTTTAAATGAGGGTGGCAGGGGAGAGTAATGTCCAGTCTGTCTCCCTGACTGGCCTCACACCTGCCGGTTATTCTTGGTGTGCATAAAACTAAAATGTCACCGTCGTCACTTCACGATGTGATGGAATCCTTCTGGCCCGGCGGCGACCTGAATAAGCCAGTATCATCTGGTAGAAATTCTTTTCTGAACGTGAGGAGGAACGTATTAGTGTTTGTCCCTACAGAAGAAGGGAGAATGTGGGGGCCCGGAAATCGGCTGTTTACTTAATCGGTGCAAATAGTCGCTTGCCATGAGCGAGGACCAAGTCCAGAGATTGACCAGGCATTGACCTAACAGGATGGCCGGTGGGCAGGTCGGTGCCCCCGACCAGAGCGAGGCCTTTTCTCCCTTGGATTAGTCAGGACTGGCTTTGGAAGCGACAAATCCAATTTAAAGGAGCTTAAACCAAGAAAGGAAGCAGGCAGGCTCACGCCAACTCCAGCTGGCTCCGGGGGCCCCTGCACCCCAGAACCGGGAGCATATTGGGCACTTTCATTCTTCTCACTGCTGGACAGCGGCCTTCTCACCTTTCATGGGCAGGGGCTTCAGTCCCAGAGGTTTTCCTTGGCTTGGAGGCGCAAAGGCTCCTGTACCCGCAGGGCACGTCTTACCAAGTCCCAGGTTAGAGAGGAAGGTGCTCTGTGGCCCCAACCCAGCTACAGAAACTTGGAGAAGGAAACGTGGCACACGTGACCCCTACTAGATCAGAGAAGAGCAGCCAAGAGCACCACGTGCTCGGATCGTCCTGGCATAGATGGGACTGTCCCTCCTCCCGGTGCTGACTGATCACCAAAGACGTCAGCTGGACAGTCCCCGGCTTATGACTGTCACATCAGGACCTCATGTCACGGGAGCTGTGACCACAGCAGGGCAGATGAGATGCCTTCTGCCAGCCGATCATCCTGTCCCTCGACCTTTTCCAGACAGGACCAGGTTCAGAGTCGTCACTAGTGACAAGCTGGGTAGAGATTTCTGGGAAACTCCTTTCCAAAGACCCACTACCTTGGGGTGCCTGGGGAGCTTGCTCGGTTGAGCTTCCAACTCTTAATTTCAGCTCAGGTCCTGATCTCCTAGTTTGTGGGATCGAGCCCCCCTTGGGGCTCTGCGCTGAGCATAGAACCTGCTTGAGATTCTCTCCCCCTCCCCCCGACTCATGCGCTCTCTCTCTCTCCCTCAATAAATTAGAAAAAAGTAAAAGACACACCACCTTGACTTTCTGACATCGGCAGCAGAAAAAGGCAGTGGGAAGTGGGGACCCCCTTCTCTCTCCCACTGGACACCTCATGAGAGTTCCTTTCCTTTATATGTTGGTTATTAAGGGGCACCTGGGTGGCTCAGTTGGTTAAGCGTCTGACTTCGGCTGAGGTCATGATCTCACGGTTTGTGGGTTTGAGCCCCTCCTCGGGCTCTGTGCTGACAGCTCGGAGCCTGGAGCCTCCTTTGGATTCTGTGTCTCCCTCTCTCTGCCCCTCCCCCGCTCGCGCTTTCTTTCTCTCTCCCTCTGTCTCTACTCTCTTTCAAAAAGGAATCAATGTTGGGGCGCCTGGGTGGCGCAGTCGGTTAAGCGTCTGACTTCAGCCAGGTCACGATCTCGCGGTCCGGGAGTTCGAGCCCTGCGTCGGGCTCTGGGCTGATGGCTCGGAGCCTGGAGCCTCTTTCCGATTCTGTGTCTCCCTCTCTCTCTGTCCCTCCCCCGTTCATGCTCTGTCTCTCTCTGTCCCAAAAATAAATAAACTTTGAAAAAAAAAATTTTTTTTTAAAAATGAATCAATGTTAAAACATATATATATATTTTTTTAAATGCAATTGCTGTCTAATCCTTGTTCTTTTTTTTTTTTAATCTTGGGAGGCAGAGAAAAGCCATACAGTAGATACAATTCAGTTCTGAAATTCTAACTATATCTGTGAGTGTTAACATATTGCTCTCCCTCAAAAAAAAAAAAGAAAGAAAGAAAGAAACACATAAAGACAGTAATATCTGGGGAAACGCGGGATGCCGTAAGCATAAGCTGGGCGCCTGCGGCGGGTGGCGGGTGTGGACCACAAGTAGTAGACCGCGTGCCCAGGTTTCAATCCCTTATTCAGGGAACGAGGCATCCCAGCTACCCAGCTTCTGATAAAGACGTCTCCCCGCCAGGGCCCAGAATCTACAAGAAGGCTGAGTGGCTCCCCTGCTGGGGGTGCCTCTTTCCTGAGACAGCGTGGGGTTCCACCCTCCTTGTCCACAGTGAGCTGGACCCCTCTCCTCCGGGCGGCCCACCTGGCAGAGGCCGGGCCCAGCATCAGAGGCACCACCAGCTTAGCCCTCGGGGAGCCCTGGAGCCCACAGGGGCAAGACCCGAGCGTCTGTCTTCTGCCAACTCTAGGCCCGGGGTTCAGCTTAAAACGGAAACAGTCGCTGCAGAATAGCCTCGGGGATGAGTCCTGACGTCCACACCTGCCCCGTGACGGAGGGGGCCTCTGTGCGTGCTCCCATACGCCTTAAAAACAGCACGCTCACAGACCGTCACAGTGACCAGTCACGACGCTTACTGTGGCCCCACCTGCCGTCCCCGTTCGTGGCTTCGTTATTTCTAGAAGCGGGTGCCTTTCGAGGCGGACAGGCCTTCCCATCTAAAAAGCACGCTGTCTCAGACGCATCGGGGTTTTGAGTGTGGGTACAGTTGGGTCTGAACTGGGTCGTGAAAGTTCCTCATGCTCTCCAGGGTTCTTCCGGCTGTTCGTCGGCCTTTCCTCAAGAGCGCGTGTCCGCCGGGCCCGCCTCCTGGGATGTCCTGCATCCGTTGATTTGCTCTTTGCTCCGTTGAGGCTTATCGGTGCTTCGTTATCATCAGCAGGCCCCGCCAGGGTCTCAGCTGCCAGGAGGCGAGGTGTGAAACCCGCCCCGGCCGTTTGCACACTCTGGCCCATCACCTCAAAGCTCGGGACGGGGTCCACTCCTAGCCACCTGTGTAATGAGTGCAGGTTCCAGGCGATCCTTTATATTGTTGCTTTTGGGGAGTTTCCCGCTGTTCTCCGTATCTCTCCTTCCCTACCTCACAGATGGAAAGAAATGTATTTATAAACAGATATATGCAAATATGATCTCTGTTTTAGGGTACAGAAATGCCACCAGCCTGGGTTCAGGCCCTGCATCAGGCAATGTGCTGACAGCTCAGAGCCTGGAGCCTGCTTCGGATTCTGGGTCTCCCTCTCTCTCTGCCCCTCTCCAGCTCGTGCTCTCTCTCTCTCTCAAAAATGAATCAATGTTAAATATATATATATATATATTTTTTTTTTTTAATGCAATTGCTCTCTAATCCTTGTTCTTTTTTTTTTTTTTTTTTTTTTTTTGCTGGTGGCATTTCTGTAAACTGGTCTCGTATCTTGTCCATGTTCTATGTTCTTATGTCTCAGAATTTGTCAGTTAGTTGAGGCTTCCTACATAAACAGTCTTGTAATCCATGAATTTGTGTCTTTCCAGTCTTCAGATCTTCTATTTCTCTATCTCGTCTTACCGCATTGCCCCGCAGGGTCGAACAGAGGCTGTTACGATGAGCTGCTTTGCCTCGATCACCCTTTAAATTTTTTTTTAATGTTCATTTATATTTGAGAGAGAGAGAGAGAGACAGATTGCAAGCAGGGGAGGCACAGAGAGAGAGAGAGAGAGAGAGAGAGAGAGAGAGAGAGAGGGAGACACAGAATCCGAAGCAGGCTCCAGGCTCTGAGCTGTCAGCACAGAGCCCGACACGGGGCTCGAACACATGAACCATGAGATCATGACCTGAGCCGAAGTCAGATGCTCAGCTGACTGAGCCCCCCAGGCGCCCCCACCTTGGACACCCTTTGATGTGAAAGGAACTCTTCTAACATTTCATCGTGAAGAATAATGACGCGGTGGGGTGCGGATAGGTGCTCTGTCCAACAGAAGGACCAACTGTTCCTAGTTTGATAAAAGATTTCGGTCACAGTTATTTTCTTATTTAAGTGTTTCCCCCCCCTCCGATTCGGAAGGTGCACATTCTGCCGCTTTCCTCATCAAGGTCGACCCTCACGTTCCATCATGTGAGCCTCACTTGCCCAAATCCTACGTCCGTTCTTGGCCCCCCTGCGGAAGCATGTGCCGCCCTCGGACACGTCGGCTCCACTCGCACATCTCTGATTCTTCCGTTTTCCCTAAATGAGACGTTATTGTCAGAAGTAGTTTGTGACACAGTTTTTGCTTACGCATATCGACATATCTGTCTATTCATCTGTACACCAGTCCTTCCCTAGCTCTCCCCTTCTTTCTAGAATCTCCTGAAGCTTATCTCAGTAGTTCCTTTAGCGAGGATCTGTTGGCAATAGGCTTTTTCCATAGTTCTTTTTTTTAATGTTTTATTGTTTTATTTATTTACTTGTTTATTTAGAGAGAGCGCACACGCACACAGGAAGGGACAGAGGAGGGGGAGAGAGAGAACCTGAAGCAGGCTGCACACAGTCCGTGCGGAGCCCCATGCACAGCTTGGTCCCACAACCGTGAGATCATGCCCTGCACCAATACCAAGAGTGGGATGCTCAACTGACTGAGCCACCCAGGCGTCCCTGGTTTTTGGGGGGTATTTTTGGTTTTTTTATTTTTCTCCCTGTATAAAATATATTGCATTCTTTTTCTTCACGGAAGGTTCTCCTGGGTCCCAAGTCTACACTGACATTATTTTCTCCCGGGACTCTGAGGACATTATTCCTCTGTCTTGCAGCTTCGATTGTCACTCTTGAGACGCCCGTCATCATATGGCTGCCAGTTTGGTTTTTTTAAGAGCAGTCCACCCTCTCCTGCTTTGTGTTCTTAAGGGCCTCTTTTTGTCTTTGGTTTTCTACAGTTTCCTAAGCTTTTGGTGTGGTTTTCATTGCTGCGATCCTTCTGGGTGGATGTCATTTCCGTGTCTAGAGCTCTGATCATTTCACAGTCCCGCGCGGCTCCCACCGTTTGCCCGGCAGTGAGACGTGTGTGTCGCACCTTCCCCGCACCCATCATTTCTGACCCACAGGGTCCTTGCTCATTCGTCTGCCGTTTCAGCCAGTCCCTCCACGTCTCTCCTCTCTGCCCTTACCGCCCCCCCCCCCCCCCGCCAGCTCCTTCTTCACCCCATCCCTGGTGGGCTTGTTTCGTTAACCGTTATAATTTGAATTTCCAAAAGATCTGCCTTTTTTTAACGATCTGCCTGATCAGTTTTCATGGTCTCCTTTTTTTGAAAATTTAGGATCCCGTGTTTTCATTTCTTTAAACATTTTACGCATAATTACTTTGAATTCTGTACCTGAAATCCTCCGGATCTAAATCTGCTCCCCCGTCTCCCGTGTGTTCGGTGTTTTGGGTTCTGAGTTCACACGTGGGGGATCTTTGTGGAATGCTTTCCCTCCGAGGAGGTGCCGGGAGCCAAGGAGGTTCTGCAGACCTGAGCCTGTATCCCCTTCCTTTCCGGATCGCTGTTGGGGGTGGGGCGGGGTGGGGGGAGCATTCACCTGCAGGCGTTTAAAACCCAGTGCTCGCAGTTCTGGTTTATTAATCCATGGGTGTGATTTGGGGAGGGGGAGACAGGGTAGGCTACGGGCTTAGAGATGATGCCTTCCTACACGCCCATGGACGCCACAACACGTGTGTTTCCTAGGAAAGCCCCGCACACCTGTCTGCCGCATGACAGGAAGGTTTGGTGGGAAGGGACGGGGTCACACCCAGGGGTGTGGAAGCCACGCCCAGGCCGATGCAGGAGCACTCACCTGCTGGTGTCAGGAGTGCGGCACGCGTGTGTTGCATAAGCTCAGAGGGACCGTTCAGGCCGAGCCACGACTCGTGAAGTGGTCAGGTGAGGGCCGAAAGGAGGAGATGGGGAGAGTGGTACAGAGCCGGCCTCCGTAAGCAGTGTTGAGCTGATTAGGGAGCAGTGGGAAGAGGGAGCGGATGGAATCTGGGTGAGTCTGAAGGTTTATGACTAGAAATGGCGTTGTAACCATCAACAGAAATCGTGAAAACCAAAAAGGAGCCTTCGGAGACAACAGATGTGTTTCCATGCGTGTTAATTTGATGCGAGGCCAAAGTATCTAAAGAGTATCTGTAGGCATTTTTTTTAATCCCTAAGTGATTGGATTCGGGGGTCAGAGATACAGACCTGAGAATTGTCCGCATAAGTTAGAAGTGACTGTCTAAGCGTTAGAAGGAAAGGAGCCCTGAGAAGTGGTGAGGCATGGCCATGAAATAAACCCCCAGGGTATGTAATCACACCTGGCCGCTTGAAGAAGGGCCAGGGAAGGCAAGAAGAAGCTGTGATTTAAAAGATAGCAGAGCGCTTGGGTGGCTCCATTGATTGAGCCTCTAACTTCGGCTCAGGTCATGATCTCACGGTTTGCGAGTCCGAGCCCCACATCGGGCTCACTGCTCTTAGTGCAGAACCCACTTCAGATCCTCTGTCCTCCTTCTCTCTCTGCGTCTCCCTTGCTTTCCTCTCTCTCAAAAATAAATAAACATTAAAAATAACTTTAAAAAAAATAGGGGCGCCTGGGTGGCGCAGTCGGTTAAGCGTCCGACTTCAGCCAGGTCACGATCTCGCAGTCCGGGAGTTCGAGCCCCGCGTCAGGCTCTGGGCTGATGGCTCAGAGCCTGGAGCCTGTTTCCGATTCTGTGTCTCCCTCTCTCTCTGCCCCTCCCCCGTTCATGCTCTGTCTCTCTCTGTCCCAAAAATAAATAAACGTTGAAAAAAAATTTTTTTTTTAAAAATAAAAAATAAAACACTAGCTGAGTATGAAAAAGCTATGGCAAGACGGTACTGAACCCACCCATCCCTCCTTCCCCCAGGGCAGACATTGCTAGTTGATTGTAGCGCTCGTTCTCCAAGAGCCTGGGGCCAGCCTTGGAATCCTCAACACGGATTCTTGGCAGCTGCCCAGAACTGTTTCAAAAAAGTTGAGAACTGTCCTGCATCCCTCCCATAGCATCTCAGGGTAGAAAGGCCCATGGGTCGCCTCTGAGATGCCAAATTTCCACCAGGCTCCCTTAGAAGAGGACACACAACAGGGGATTGAACTCGTCAAGGGTGCAGAGACCCAAAGTTGGCTGTTGCATCTGTGGGTAGCCCCAAGGGGGAGAGACTCTTCTGCAAGTACAGACAGGAATATTTCGCGACCTAGAAGGTACTAGAAAAGGAAACTTGTATCCGGTATAAGTAGACAGAGAAGACAGGTGCTGGAGTTGACCGTTAAGGTGATTGAGAAGCCACAGAGGACATGCTGTGGGGACAGTACATTTGGAAACTTGCAAGAAATGAACTCCGACGTTCCTGTGAACGCTTAAATGTATTTGTGCCCGAGAGGAGATCTCACCTGCACAGGTGAGCCTTGATCACGTAATTAAATAGGGCAAAGCCAAACTTCAGCACTTGAATTTGAAAGTTCTGCCTTCACATGGGGTATGACCAGCATATTAGTGGAAACGCTCAGTGCCAACTACTTCATTGGAATGAAACACGAAGTGTCGATGTCCCTGTGTCACAGACCACATCCCTCCCCCCCCCCACCATTGTTTTCACTGCTTTGTATTCAGTCATCAGCTTGGTATCAGTGTGTGTGTGCCCGCCCTCCCAGCTCCGGACCGTGTGTCCTGCATGCCAGAACCCTTGCCCCCTGCGTGGTAGCCGGCAGCCATGTGACTGAGCCCCAAGGCGAGCTCAGTTCCCTCCCTTCGTTCCAGAAAATGTAGCCCGTGATTCAGGCTAGAAAGCTTTACGGCAGACCAGTTGTGCAGAAATTTAACTGGGAAGCTAATGGTTGTCATTTTTTTTTTTTTTTCACTGAAAGAGCCAATAAATCCTGATCAGGGGGCACTTCTGTCACGCACTTGAATTTCACATATTCAGAAAAGCGTGAGCCTGTCGAGTAGATCTAATGAGCGGCTGTCACAGTCCACCCGTGAATTAGCACGTGTTCCTGACGGCCCGGCGGTGACTTAGCTCGCTCTTTCTTATCTTGCCTACCAGTTCCCTGGGAAAGTTTTGCATAAAATGCATGAATTTGGGGCTCTGTATTACAAAATTCAGTGTGGAAGACGTTGTAATTTATAGCGTTAGGGACATAAAACCGTGTGGATCAAAACGCTGGACGTTTAAAAATCCACGGATACAGGGTCTCAGCCAATAACCGCAAGGTGTGCTCGCGGGTCAGTCATGGACAGACCTGTTGGAAAGTCACACAGCTGGTTTTGAAAATGAAAATCCCAACAAGGCCGCGAGTGACCGGGGGCGGGGGTCCTGCGGACGCCCCGAGGCTTCCTGCCCCACCTGTCTTTCCCACAGCAGGTGCGGTTTTCCACTTCTGCCTAAACAGGGGGGGTCGGCTGTTCTCTGACTCAGAGCACAATACGTTGGAATAAAATTTCTGACGGCCCCCCTCACTTTCTGAACTCTTATCACTAGCTCTCCAGAGCTCAGGAGCCAGAGAGAGTCAGGGAGCGTGGGATGATGCTCAAGGACCCTGCAAGCAAGCAGAGGACCCCCTGAGGCTCCACTGTTGTGTTCCCATGGCCCGCCCCTTCCCCTTCCTGGGACATCCCCACCCATTCCTTCCCCCAAGCTTTCCTGGGTCTTCTCCAAGCGAAGCCCAGCTTGGGGGGGGGGGGGATGGGCTTCAGCCAGGGCCCGTCCTGACCTGCACTCAGCACCGGCACCCCACCACACACCCTCATCACACGAGCCTTTAGCGACTCCAGGATTGTCGCGGACCTTTGAGAAGCTAGGGGAAGCCGTGGGCCTTCTTGCCAGATGAACCTCATTCACGTGCCCTAAGGCCGGGTGCGTTCATCGGAGAAGGCTTTCAGCAAGTTTTGCCAATGGACGTACCTTCGGGTGCTGTTCAGAGCGAGGTCCAGCTCCCCAGCGGGCTGAATCCGAAAACTGCAGCAACGGTGACTTTACTCAGAGCACGATACCGTGAGTCATCAGAACGTGTCGAGATTTTGCGTTAGAAGCGGCACGGCCCTGTTTCCGACGCAGGTTGTGGTCATTTAGGGGACTGGTTCCCCAGAGCAGGCCGTGCATTGAGAATCCCCGGAGAGGGGTTGGTGGCATCGACGGGGTCAGGCGGAAGGGGTCTCTCCGCCTCAGTGGCTGAGGCTGCTCCTCTCCTGAGACAGAGGGAAGCAGGGAAGGGTACCTGGAGAAGGCTCTCCAGAGCGCAATGGCACCCTTATCTCGAGGCTCAGGGGCTCCCGGGGAGGCAGGGCTCTGGGAGGGAAGCCCAGAGGAGGCCGGGCTGACCCGGGCAGCAGGGAGCCGGGCAAAGGTCAGGGGCTGTGAGGGCTGCTCAGGAGCTGGGCTAGGGGAGCTGAGAGCGTGCGAGATGGGGGGTCTGGTGCCGTGGACGTGACCACGTGCAGAGCGGGCATCGAAACCGCGGTCTGCCGCGCAGGCCGTAGGTGGTTCTCATCACGAATACCGCCTTCTCACCGGGCAGTTGTCATGCAGCGTCACGAGCTTGGTGACTGGAAGCCACAAACCAAGTGAGGTGTTGTGCCTGTAACTCGTGCTCAAGATTTCCTCGTGGCTGCTGGTGACTGGTCACGCGGTCCCTTTTTTCTCTGTGGCAGTAACGAGGGGAGGGGGTGAGAGAACAGAGCGCCTCCCATGGCCCAGGCCCTGTCAGCCTCAGTGGCACACGTCACTTAGCCGGTGGGTGACACTATGGAGTAGGTGACCTCTCCCCCCATCTTCAGGGTACGCAGGTGAGCCTTGGAAGAGTCGAGACTCTGTCCCAAGGACCCCACTGCGGCAGGTGGTACAGCAGGGCTTCGTGGCAGGTCCCCCTCTTCTCTGTGCGGACGGTCGCCCCACGGCAGCCGTGAAGTCGCCTCCCATCACCCGGAGTCCCGCCCGCTCTCCAGGCGGGAGGTGACAGGACGAAATTCCGCCGTAGCACCTCTTGTGCCGTCAAAGAGCAGAAACCCGCAGGCATCCCCGTTTGCCGCTGCGGTATCCGCGGATCTCCACGCAGACGCTAAGAGAAATCAAGAGTGTACCCCGACATTAGCGGGTATTAACTTAATTTTCGCCCCACAGATACCTCGACGGTGCGGCGAGCTGCAGTGTTATTTTTCCCGCAGTCGCTTCCTCTGTGCCCAGCACAGAGACGCTGACATCACTCACTGGTTTTCATTTCTCCTCATCCCCTGAGCATCGACTGAACCCCAGCTAACCCACGCTGGCTTTAGGAACCAAACCTTGAGTGTTTGGAGGTCGGCGGATTCAGATCTCCGCCGCGTGTGCTGCTGGCCCCATGCAGGCGCGATTGAACCCAAAGGCGCTTTTATGGCCGAGGCCCGGCAGAGGGGCCGCGGTCGCATGAAAGCTAAAGTCTTCATCCCCACCACTCTGTGTTTCAGAACAAGAAGAAAACTTTGAGTTTATCATCGTGTCCCTCACTGGCCAGACGTGGCACTTTGAAGCCACCACTTATGAAGAGCGAGATGCGTGGGTCCAGGCCATCGAGAGCCAGATCCTAGCCAGCTTACAGTCCTGTGAGAGCAGCAAGAATAAGGTAAGACCCTTAGCATGCCGCCCCCCGAAATCAAGAGCCGCCGATCGTTAAAGGGAAGTGAAGGCCCCAGAGTGATGCCCCAGGGAGGGGAGGCGTCATGTGATGTGTGTGATGGGCAAGACCCAGTTATCCTTCCTGAGCCACAAGCTGCATAATTGAAAAGATAAAAAAAAACACTTTGTGTCGATATGTGTCGCGTGTTAGCGTCCTCGCTCAGCCACGTCCGTGCGGCAGCCCATTCTAAGCCTTCTCTCTCTCAGCGAATCCCAAATGTAAAGCGTTGACCTCCTTGTGGTGCACGATGGGATCTTTTAGTTAGGCTCACGCAGCCACATTGATTTTGTTTTACGCAGAACATGCTCGGGAAAAGAGGGGCAGACTTAAAACGTTAGCCTGTTCCCTCACAAGTGCGCCAAATTCAAGCCCATGTCAAGCTGGAAGACCCAAGTCGTTACAGATGGGCGTCCGGGAGGAGGAGAGGCGCGTATGTGAGCGTCCGGGGAGTTGGGCGAGGACGCCGGGTCCGTCGCCTAGACTTGGCTCATGACGCCCGATACGTGTTTTATTCGGTAACCCAGACGGGATTCTTGGCAGTCATTGAGCCAGAAAACAAAATTTAAGCTGCATTTTCTAGATCCCTCCGGCGATACTCCTCCGAGAGGACTCATCTTTCCCACGAGGGCTTCCCTCCGATTCCTGAGTTTAGTGGCCTGGATGCTTTCAAACCCTTCTCTGGGACATTTTAGAGTCTTGAAGAGCATTTTGATTGTTCAAACTACGATCAACCGGAAACCGAGAGGCAGAGGCAGAGGCAGAGCATCGCCACCCACCTGCGGTTTCACTCGTAACCATTTAAGGAAATTTCTGCCGATGATTTATGCTCAGCTTTGTCATTGAGAAGGGAGTCTGTCTTTCAGAAAGGTGGCATGTCCTACTTGATCACCCTCTTTCACCAGGGTAAACCAGGCCACAGCCATTATTATTATAATGCGATTTGCTTCACTTCTGTAAAGATGTTTTTTTACCCAGGGTGGGGAGAATCACCGCCTTTCCTTTTCCGAGTCCCTTGGCTTTACTGAGTCACATCCACAGATGGGGACTCCTGAGGCGAATGCGGGGAAGCTTCCGGATCTCCTCGAGGGTGGAGGTTGGTGACACACGTCCCACACAAAGCATGGGAGTCTAGATCCAAAACCGGAGCGCAGAGAGCACGTGGCTGCACAGACAGGCGCATCCCCAGGCTTTGTACACAATCACAGTATTTCAGGTTAGGCTCTGAATCCAGCCCACGTCGTCCAGATTCAGGAAGAAGTGAATCTCCTGTTACCTTTTTTTCCATTTCACACACTTGCCAGACCCTTACCAGCTCTTTGGGAGAAGAGACGGCGTCACTTCTGGGCCTGACGCAGACACCAGCCTAAAATGCTGTCCCTTTCTTCTAGCCGTGTGCACCCGGGCAGCGGTCTCCCTGGGGGGGGGGGGGGGGGGGGGGACCCATGGAGCACCGGGGGGGACAAGGTCGCACCTGTTCACCTTGGATGTTTGAGTGTCAGAGTGCCCAGCATGGAAATCCCGTCCAATTTCCCTCCCAATAGCTGGAGGGAAAATGCAGACCTAGTTGAGAATGAACTCTTGAGAAATTGTAGCTGCCTGTGGGTAACTCAGAGTTGGTGGCGGGCATAGGCGCGCACACACACACACACACACACACACACACACACACACACACACTGCGGAAGTCAGACAGGTAGACGGACGCAGGTAGGCACATGTACACATAGTCCAGATGCCAACGCAAATTGTTAAATACACTTTGAATGCTTGGGTGTCTAACCAAAGGGATTAAAATCCTAGTGCATTGTGTTAATTACATAGTAGAAGTGAATAAATTATAATTTCTGTTGCTAGGTAGTGAGCGCTCAGTCGTTTCCCATCAAACAGTTGACATGAGTTGGTTCAGCTTATGCATTCTGACATGAAAATCAAGCTTATTTTAAGTGTCCTCTGAAACTGTTTGGGTTTATCCCAAATTAAACTTACACACCATAAGCCTTTAAAAACAGTACGTAACACCATGGGGGAGGGGAAGGGAGAAAAAAGGAGGGTAAGGAAAAAAAAAGAGAGAGGGAGGAAGCCAAACCATAAGAGACTCTTAAAAACTGAAAATAAACTGAGGGTTGATGGGAGGTGGAGGGGGGTAGGTGATGGGCATTGAGGAGGGCACCTATTGGGATGAGCTCTGGGTATTGTATGGAAACCAATTTGACAACAAATTTCATATTTAAAAAAATAAAAAATAAAAACAGTACGTATCCTGGGGCGCCTGGCTGACTCAGTCCATAAAGCATGCAACTCTTTTTTTAATTTTTTTTAATGTTTATTTATTTTTGAGAGAGACAGAGACAGAGTATGAGTGGGAGAGGGGCAGAGAGTGAGAGAGAGAGAGAGGGAGGGATACACAGAATCGGAAGCAGGATCCAGGCTCCAAGCTGTTAGCACAGAGCCTGACGTGGGGCTCGAACCCATGAAACGTGAGATCATGACCTGAGCCGAAGTCAGACGCTTATCTAACTGAGCCACCCAGGCGCCCCAAGCATGCAACTCTTAATCTGAGTCGTGAGTTCAAGACCCACATTGAGTGTAGAGTTTACTTAAAAAAACAAACAAACAAAAGTCAGCTTATAAAGACAGTACATATTGTTTCACCGAGCACCTCTGCTTCCAAAAATTTGTCATTAGTAAGTAATGACAGAAGCAGGCAAATTTTAGCAATAAGCAAGTTCTTTACAGCACTGTTTACCCTAGAGAAAAATTGGAAGCCACTGAAATGTCCATCAAAGAAAACTTCATAAAGAAGTTCTTGTAAGTGGAACAACAACTTCAGATGATGACATTGGAGGACAGCATGGTGGCATTGAGAAATGACAGTCATTAGGCTAAAAGGCAGATCTAGGGGTACGTGGGTGGCTCAGTGGGTCGAGCGTCCGACTTCGGCTCAGGTCACGATCTCGCGGTTCGCGAGTTTGAGCCCCGCGTCGGGCTCTGTGTTGACAGCTCGGAGCCTGGAGCCTGCTTCGGATTCAGCGTCTCCCTCTCTCGCTCTCTGCCCCTCCCCTGCCCACACTCCGTCTCTCTCAGTCTCTCAAAAATAAACGTTAAAAAAAAAATAAACTTAAAGGGCAGGTTCTAAAGCAATATATGCCGGCTTTTTCAATAAGTACGTGTGTGTGTACAGATCGTGCTAGAAGAATAGATAACAGAATGTTAATAAAACCGAAGTATGGACGATCACATCAACACAAATTTGATATCGTTCCTTTCTCCCTTCTGTATTTTTTTCAACGTGTTGAGGGAAGACAGTTACGTATCTGTTTAAAAACAAACGCCGCTCCCTGCCCCCACCCGCATTGGTGACGTAGTCGCTGTGACAGCCGAGATAGTCTCCATATGGAAGGGGAGTTTCCAAGGGACGAAGTGTGGTTTGGACGTGGCTTCCCGGCGAGGAGCCACGGGCTGTGTCTCACAGCGCTGACTGAGCCCCGATCCGCGGCTTGTAAAGCGGCTTCTCATTCTCTCACCTTTATGGAAGCAGGCACCCGGCAGGGCGTGTTAACCAGCGGCAGCTGGTCTGTGCCCACTCTCGAATGACCCAGAACTTCCCTCCGCCCCCCTTTCCGGTGAAGTCCTCTGATCTGCTAGGTCTTGACCTGGTGCAGGAAGCCTTCTCCATCAGTTAACGCTTTTTGCCCAGAGACCTCGGGAGAGGAAGGGACGGCTCGAAGTGGTCCTCATCCTGTATCTGCTGACAGACGGTTTGGTTTTTCCCCGACGTCTCCAGCGGACGTGGAAACGTGTCCCGGGTTCTTACCTCTTGCATTTGTGTGTCTTCCTCCATGCGCAGTCCCGGCTGACGAGCCAGAGTGAGGCCATGGCCTTGCAGTCGATACGAAACATCCGAGGGAACTCCCACTGTGTGGACTGCGAGACCCAGAGTAAGTGTGGGCCGGGGCGGGGGGCTCGGGGGCCGGCAGAGGGCGGCGGGTGGGATGGTCCGGCAAAGCCCCCGTCACAGCAACCCCGCTTCTGTCGTTTCCCGTGTGAGGGTTATTGTGCCAAATAAGGGCTTTTAAGGAATTGACACATTCTCGCTTGGATTTTATTTTAACACCATATCCTTCGCCCGGAAGCCCCACTGATGGCACCCCAGGTCTCGCCTAGGCCTCAGGCCTCCGCATTCCGAGGAACGGCAGTCACCCCCACGCCACGGGTTGGCCGCGCGCCCGAATTTCTGTGCTAAACCCAGCAATTAACCTTTTGCTTAATCAATGATCATGTGCTTGTTTGCTTTTCCATAAAAATACAGTGCCATTGTTAATTCCCGCCCAGAGATTTCTGGAGTTTGGTTTTTTGTTTTGTAATTTCAAAATCATTTTGGCATCAAAACCGTTCTCTTTTTTTTTTTTTTTTTTTTTTTTTTTTGCAATGTTAAATTCAGCATACGCTAAAGCATCTGATTGAACTCCCAGACTTCATAATTACTTCTTGGTGCCTTGGAGTAGCCCAGTTTTACTTCGTGCTTCCTGCTGTCCAGTATGGAATATGCTTTTCCCTCTGAGAAAGTCATTTTGTTATTTGTATCCTTGAGGTTAAAGACCGACTTCTAATTCTCTGTACCCCCAGCCCTCAGCACAGCACTGGGTGCATTCGGTAGAACTTTCTCCAGCCATGTTTTGTGTCATGAAGGTGTGTTTTGATGAGAGGGAAAGTCAGGTGAGACAAGGTGAGAGGCCTTGGCACTGGCCGTGGTGTCACCTGGGAATCGCAGGCGTGTGATGCGGTCCTGGCTGTCCCCGAGCCCGAGCCCGGTGGGCTAGGCGGGACCCAGAGACCACAGAACCCGCCACCGCGGAGAAGGGCTGTTTCCGGATGCCCAGCGCCTCCAGCTGCCTCTGTGCAGAAGCCGGGGTTTGCAGGGAGCGGGGGGCGCTGGTGGGACGTGAGCAGGTGGCTGCAGGAGTCGTCGTGTCCGGGGAGCAGCGGGACAGGCAGCGGAGTGGCGCTTGCACGTTGACGACCAGCGAGCGTGTCTGCTGCTGGGTTGGAAGCTGGTTGGAGCTGAGGGGGGTGAGGGTGCTGAGTGGAGAACGTAGGAGCCTTTCTTCTTCATCCGTAGACACGGGGAACTCCTTCCCGGTGTGAGAGAAGAGGTGAGATGTGTTCTGAGCCGTGCGGCTTGGAATCGAGCCACGGAGGGAGGCAGAGGCCGCCGTGGGGGTGGTCCCGTGAACAGAACAAGCAGACGCGACCTCGGGGCTGTCACACAGGAAACGGGACATGCTTGGGGCGCCTTGGGGGCTCAGTCTGTTGAGCATCCGGCTTCGGCTCGGGTCATGATCTCACTGATTGTGGGTTCGAGCCCCGCGTCGGGCTCTGTGCTGATGGCTCAGAGCCCGCTTTGGATCCTGTATCTCCTCTCTCTGTTACTCCCCCGCTTTCTCTCTCTCTCAAAAATAAATAGATTTAAAAAATTAGAGAAAAAAAAAAAAGAAAGGGGACACATCTGCTCTGAGCAGCCACTGTGTTGCAAGGCAGGGACGGGAAAGGTCCTGAGGCCAGCGTCCACAGCCCCCACGTGAGAGAGAGGGTCTCTTCTTCAGGTGTCTTGACGCACTTCCTTGAAGCATCTTTTGTTTGAATTTTTGAATTCTGCTTTCAAGACGTGTTGGGAGATGAAGTTCCAAGAGAGTAGTTATTTGACCTGTGTGTTGTTATCAAAAAGTCTTTAGAGTTAGAATTCTAAAAGCACAAAATCTGAAAGCTGTTAGAACCTCCGCTAGGAAAGGCACCTACGATTGCTTCCACCATAGAGCTAGAGTCCTTGGAAAGGGCCGATTCCGTGGCTCATAGGCTCCACGGTATGTGGTGCATTGGAGGCCAAGAGTCCTTTCTGAGAGCGGGTAGGTCGCTCAAGTGCCAAGGTGTGGGGGGTGAGACACAGAGCAGCGGGAGAAGGGAGGCTGGTGCGGGGGTGGGGGGCGCCACGCGAGTTGGGGGAGCGCCACCCAAGCAGATATTCAGGGACAGAGGGAACAAGGAGAGGCCGAGTGTGACAGTTGCAGAGGAAAAAGAGATCACGGGATCCCATTCCGTAAACACCTGGTCTCCACCAGGCCCGCACCTGTCTTCTGTGATGCTCGTGACTGTAAATGCTGGTGTGGCCGTGGGCCCCACGTACAGGGGAGGAAATGGGGCATCTGAAAGTCCGAAAATAGCCGATTTTGGTGAAAGTGCTGGGAAGTGCACCACCCACACCCTCATGATGAACTGTGAAACACCCACAGGGCAGTTTGGCATCGTACATAAAAAGCCGTAAGCAAGTGGCCGCCCCACACTCCAGCTCTGCCCTCCAGGCGCCAAGCCCGTGGGGATGAGCAAAGGGCCTCAAAGACCTGGCTTCGAAGGTGTTCGACACAGT
This sequence comes from Felis catus, assembly GCF_018350175.1. NCBI lineage: Eukaryota > Metazoa > Chordata > Mammalia > Carnivora > Felidae > Felis > Felis catus. The sequence continues at coordinate 216,956,186 of NC_058375.1, forward strand.
GCTCTTTATAGAGCAAAAAGTCGGAACATCCCACGTCTGCAAAACCGGAAGGACCGTTCGTGGGGATGTCTTCTCGGTGAAATAATGTGCAACCTGAACAAGTCGTGTAAAAAATACACGAATGGAGATGGAGAAACTTGGGAATGCACTGGAAACGAAAAAGTATTTAGGCAGTGAGTCAGGGAGAGCCCAGTGAATCATTTTCGGTATTTAGGCGGAAAAGATCTGTAAGGATGCATTCCAGAACGTCGACCCCACTTGTCTCTGAGCGGTAGGGTCCTTGTGATGGGGGTTGTCTCGATTATTTTATAAGTGAGCGCGGATGCGGAGGAAATTGCACACTGGGTGGTCTGTGTTTTGGTGTGTGCGAGTACGAGGTCAAACGTTAAACGTGAGAAAAGGCTCTTGTTTCTGGGTGTTGGAGAAGAAAAGCTGTTAAGGTTGCAGCTCTCTGCCGGCCCTAGAGAGCCTGCTTGCTCCTCACGGGCTCCCGTCCAGGGAGCTGGCCCTGCCTGAGCCTTCCTGGGGACCGCACAGGACACCCCCCAGCGCCCTGAGCATCCGAGCTGAGAGGTCATCTCTCACGCTTCCAGGGGGTCTGGCGGGAGGGGGCGGCCCGCCAGACCACAAATGTGGCTTCCTTGGACATCACGGGGATCTGGGCTCTTGTGTTCTACTGACGCCATAATCCCCTCTTCAAGGCCCGCCAGGCCTGGGGACTGGACCCCAGGGACCTCTCATTGGCACGTAGCCGAGGCTGGTTTTTATTGTTCTTACTGACTAAAGGGCTTGCTTTTCCATTTTGTTTTCTTTTTTTTCTTTTCTTTTTTTTTGTTTTTCTTTTGTTGAGAAAAAAGAAATTGAGCCAAGACAGACGGTGACTGTTTCTGGTCCCAGGTAGCTTTGTGCGTTCTCCGCTGTAGTCTCGCCATGCTGTGCCTGTCAGCTCCTTTGACTTCCAGAAGGTTCTTATCAAACCACGACGCAAAGGAAGAGGTCCGCGTCCGCCCCGGCGAGCTGCCTTCAGGACTGTGTACCATCGGCGACAGCATGGCTGTGCCTCTCTGGGAGCCCTGGAAGTGGCCGAGCCCCTCCGCACAGCCCAGTGGCACCCCGTGGCACTACGGGCTGGCACGGAGCTTCGCTGGGGGGTGGCTGGTCACAGAGGGCCGACATGGGGCTCCGTGCCGGCCTGCAGGAACAAAGCGGGCCCTGCCTGGCATGTCCATCAGCTGGCAGTGCTCAGGGGGTCGCCTCCTGGTTCCCTCCGTTGTCTGAAGGCAGAGACGCCCTAAGGGGCCCACCCCCCTGGGGTCCCTTCTCCCAGAGCTTTGGCAAAGGGCCTGGCTCTCGAGATAACGGTGGGTCAGTGCTGATGGCCACAGGAGACACGGGTCACCCGGACGGAAGACTGTCAGTGCCAACCGTGCTTGATCTGTGGCCAGAGAGGGTACCGGTGCAGATGTGACGCCCACCTCGGAGAGGGACAGGATCAAATCCAGGGAAAGCGGCTGCCCTCTCACCTGCGATGGGGCAGGGCAGAGGCGAGAGCAGGGCACACGCTCCTGTCCTCCACCGCGTGGTTGGAGACAGAGGTGGCAACAGCCTCCGTCACCAGCAATGATGGTGGCTACACAATGAACTGTGACAACATGAAGAATTTTTTTTTTTCCACGTTGAGTTACTTACTTTGAGAGAGCACATTTGCATGGGAGAGGGAGCAGAGAGAGAGAGGGAGAGGGAGGGAATCCCAAGCAGGTTCCACGGTGTCAGTGCAGAGCCCAGTGTGGGGCTCTATCTCACACATCGTGAGATCATGACCTGAGCCAAGATGGAGAGCCGATGTTGGACCGACTGAGCCACCCAGGCTCCCCAAGCACTGTTTTCAATAGAAAGTACTTTGGATATCGTTAAGTGTGCAAAAGCAAGAGAAAGCTTTTTTCTTGCACGTGAATATGCACAGGTCAAAAAAATGAGTTGACCGTAACGGAAGGGGGTGGTGGTTCTAAAGTTTTCTTTCTTGGTTCTTTATACGTTCCTTTAATTGAGCTTATTGTTTTTATAATTATAAAGGGGTCTTAAGATTGAGAGGGACTTGAGGATGTGGGTTCCCCCCATTGGCAACTTATTGTCCCCTCTGAGGGTGGGGCCCAGTGGTCCAGTGGTGTCCCGTGGTCATGTGGGAGGAACGTTATGGAAGGACCACTGTGTCCCATGGTCTTGTGGAAGGAACGTTGTGGTAGGACCACTGTGTCCAGTCATCATGTGAGAGGAACGTTGTGGGAGGACCACTGTGTCCAGTGGTCATGTGGGAGGAACGTTGTGGGAGGTCCACTGTGTCCCGTGGTCTTGTGGGGGGAACGTGGTGGGAGGACCACTATGTCCCGTGGTCATGTGGGAGGAACGTTGTGGGAGGACCACTGTGTCCCGTGGTCTTGTGGGAGGAACGTGGTGGGAGGACCACTGTGTCCCGTGGTCAATGTGGGAGGAACGTTGTGGGAGGTCCACTGTGTCCCGTGGTCTTGTGGGAGGAACGTGGTGGGAGGACCACTGTGTCCCGTGGTCATGTGGGAGGAACGTTGTGGGAGGTCCACTGTGTCCCGTGGTCTTGTGGGAGGAACGTGGTGGGAGGACCACTGTGTCCCGTGGTCATGTGGGAGGAACGTTGTGGGAGGTCCACTGTGTCCCGTGGTCTTGTGGGAGGAACGTGGTGGGAGGACCACTGTGTCCCGTGGTCAATGTGGGAGGAACGTTGTGGGAGGACCACTGTGTCCAGTGGTCATGTGGGAGGAACGTTGGGCTCCAGATGCCACATCCCCTTCTCTCGGTGATCCCCCCTGGCTTGTGAACACAGTACCCCCCCATCTCCAGTTCAGTTGTGTCCCCGTAGGGCTTGGGGATTTCTGTGTCACTTGGGATTTGGGGCTGTGGAAACCCCCACCCACTTGTTCTTCCTGAGAATGTGCCAGACTGCGTGGAGACACTGTCCGCACAGCTGGTAGACCCCAGAACCCTGTTTCCCAGAGTGGGTGCCCATCGGTGGAGGGAGTCCGTGATGCAGGGAGTCTGGAAACCCACAGCATCCACCTCTTGAGGAGCCGCGGCCTCGGGATATCTGTGCTTCTGGGAAATCCTGCAGCGAAGCTAACTATCAAACAGGGTCCGGACTCATCGGATGGCGGAAGCCTTCGTTCAGAACCCCTGCTGCCAACCGTCCACCGGGAACATACTAACGAAAGTCTCACCCCTGAGAGCCCTCGAGAACCCGAGAGCTTGGAGCCCTGGTGTGGATCTCGCCAGCATGCCTGACCTTCATGGACAGGCGGGTAGAGGCAGCTCAGTCTCTCCACTGCCCCAAGGCCCCCTCATCCATGATGCCTTGCTGCCTACCCGGTCAGAGCTGATCCCTCCCTCCTGGCTGGTCTGCGACGCCCTGGATGGAAATCACTGGCGTGAACTCCTCCCGCTATGTTCTATTAATGTTGTCAGTGCCTTTCTCTCTCGTGTCCCCCTGGATCTCAGGGGCCCCGTCATTTATCTTTGTGGACCCCAGGCCCGCACACAGGAAGGGACACCAGCCCCAGTCCCCCAACTCTAGATGTCCCAGAAAAACCTAAAGTAGGAAGGAGCGTGTTCAACCTCCGGCTTCTGTCGCTTGCTCTTTCCTGCAGGCATAGACAGGAACTGCAAATTACGTAACCGTCAGCCTGACATCCTTGGGTCTTTGCCCAAATGTCGCCTCAAAGAAGCCTTCCCTGACCACCCCTGGGTTTAAATCACACACGCGAATCCGTCTCCCTCTTCTCCCTAGTGGGGTTCTCTCGGGGCACACCCTTACCAACGCGTTGTGTGTTTGTGTGTGTTGTTCTCGCTTTTTCACTCTCGGTCTGCCCCGGAGAACCCAAGTCCCACATTTCTGTTTGCAGGGGTGTTTGTGTTCCGTTTGCTGCTCTGTCCCCCGAACCTGCCACGGAAACAGCGGTGGATTTGTGAAGGAATAAACGTAATTCTAGCCAGCACGGAGCACTGCGTTTCCATGTGTGGTCACCTCACAGCATTTAACGCTCGGACAGCCCCACAGGGACGGGCCTCATTAGCCTCATTTCCATCCACGGCCCGGAGAGCAAGACACATTTGCAAGGGGCAGACGGGGCAGGAGGGCGTGTGCTGACAGGCCCGTGGGGGTCCCCGCGCTGGAGAGGGAGGGCCCTGAGGCCGGAAGGGGAGACAGGAGATGATTCAGAGCTGCCGGGCCGTGTGGCCTCACCTGTAGGCCTCAAGTGGCAGCCCAGGGCCGCGACACCCCAACACGTCCCGGGAGGTGCGGGGGGGTGTGACTGGTCAGTTCTGCTGACGCCCGCTAAGTTGTCGTTCTCGTCTGTTGGAGCAGAGGCAAGGCCATCCTTCCTGTGGCCCCAGTGGCAGGGCACTCAGACGAGGCCACGTCCCTGCCGCCCTTGGACTTAACTGAGGGGACCCCAGGTCGCAGCAGTGCTTTACTCCCCTCTCGCCCTCGGTATTTCTCATTCTCTAGCTTTTGTGGAGATCCGCGTGTGGTCGTTGACTCGTGTCCTGTGCGTGCTGTCCTCCTTCTGGGGACACCACAGCAGGGAGGCCTCTGAAGCTCATGGGGGAGGGCAAGGCGACAGTGCATTGAGTTCTAAACCGGGGGTCGGGGGTGGTGGGGTCCTGTGCCCATAGGAGAACTTGGAGAATGGTTGCGGTGGTGGGGCAGGCAGTGGCACCTGGTGAGAGAGACTTCACACGGCTCAGGTGAGCGGCATGCAGTGACCGTGGGGACAGTGTGCGAGAGTATTCACCAGCGGTGCTCGGTGATGGGTGGAGGTGGGCACGGGAACCTCATGGCGTCCCAGGACATGCGCCCCGCCTCACCCCAGCCCTGGGGACAGGTCCCATGCTGTCGTTTGGCTGTTCTCTCCACCTGAAACTACACACCGGGGCAAGCTATGCGGAGAGGTCACGAACGGGAAGAGGTTGGCGCCCCTGACCCTACCCCTTCCGCAGGGAAGGTGCCGTGAAACGGGGCACGTGTGGGGAGCACCGGGGACAGGAGGAAGGGGACGGACATTGAGAGACTGAGGTGCTTGGTGACTGGCTGGCTGTGGGAGCGACGGAGAATCAGGGTCGAGTCCCAGGATCCCGGCTTAAATAACCGGTGAACCGGTGCCGTTTGCTGGGATGGGGTTGCCCCTGGCAGGAGACGACGTCCAGTGAAACGTGGACAGGGAGGTCCCTGCAGGATTTCCAAGTGGAAACGTGTGACGGTAGTCACATGTACAGCACGGAGAGAGGAGCGTGTCCGTGTTCACGGAGGCAGATGGTATCTGTGGATAGTTGTTAACCATCGGGTAACAACGAGATCTGTGGGTTGCACTGAGTTGGCTTAGGAAAGAGTAGAGAATCAAGAGACGAGCCTACGGGACCCCCTGAGGTAAGGGGCGGGTTCAGGAGGAAAAGTAGGGAAGGAACTCAAGATGGGGAGCCAGACGAGTGCTGGAAAGATCCAGGGAGGGTACCGACCAAAAAGGCATCTGGAGGCAGTGTGGTAAGGAGGGCTAACCAGAGATCAAGTGAAACGATGGTCAAACACAGCCCTTCAGATTTTGCGTGACCTGGTGACCTTGGCTGCCCTGCTCCAGCGGAAAGGTGGGGATAGAGGCCAGGTTGGGATCGAGAGGTACAGACACAGAGGTGGTGGGTGTAGAAGTAGGGCTGTGAAGAGGCGCAGCAGGGGTGTCCCGCAAAACATTCACCACCCCACCCTCCTCTCCGATCATCCCACAAGGCCCAGGCCAAGCCTCCTCCATGCAGCCCTCCTTCCTTCACCTGTTATGGCCGACCTCTTCCTTCCCACTCTGCCCGTACATTTACTCTTTAACTATACCCTTCAGTGTTTAGCCTGCATTTCCTTACTGTGTTTATTTTTATGGTTGACTATTGCTGTCATTAGTTGGGACGTACGTTTCCTCTTCCCGACCACAGTGTCTCTGAGTCACGGACCTCTCTTCTCTTCCATCTCCCCCATGGTATCCATCACCGCTTTCCGTGGTATGTATGAGATACGAAACAAATGGCTGGCTGATTTCTGGTGAATGGGTACAAGGCCCCTTGACTCTTCAAGGGGACCTGGAGTAAATACCGAGTATTCCTGGATGACTTAAACCTTACTTGATTCCGTCGGTGGTCAAAGCCATTGGCTGTCAAGGTGAGAGCCATCTTTGCAAATCCCCCTCAGCTCTAGAGTCTGGCATGCAGCCCATCTGGGGCCTGTCTTCTCAGTCTTCCAGGGCTGCCAGCCAGTTTCACCCTGGGAGTGACCCAGCTCAAGGGTTCAGGCTGTATCCCCTAAACTCATTCGTTGCCCTTGGTGCATCGTCACAGCCTGAAGCGCTGCCATTCACTCTGCAGGTCAGGGTTGATCCAGCGAGGTCATCACCTAACCAGTGGACCCTGCCCACCATCTTGCCAGCAGTAGTAGATAGGTCGGAGTTACTCCAGTGATCCCCCTTATGTAAGATCGCTGAAAACCATGTCTTCATTGTCGTGTGCCTGCCTGCCTTTCGTCTTTGAAATCTGCAAATGTGTCCATCTTACGACTATTGAGAACTCAGATATGCCTGTGGTTGCTGAGGTAGTTGTTTACAAGGGATACCGTAGCGCTCTCGAGTGCTCTCTTTCCTTCCATCAGCAGCCGTCCACAGTAGGTGCAAGTCATGTATGGTTCTTTTCCACGTGCATCTGCGCCGTCGAGAATGCTACTGTCGGGGGACTGGGAAATGCATTTCTCTGTCCAAATCACTGCCGGCAGCTGTTTTTATCATGTAGGGAAATTCCTAGGCTTTGGCCGAAGCCAGATTGTTAAAAGGCGCCCCCAACGTATCAAACCTTCTGAGATGCCTAAGACGCTATGGAGTCCTGGCCAGGGAGCATTTCCAGGCCACGTGATTCCAGGGAGGGACTGCTGGGTGTGAGGTCTAGCAACTGGCCTCTTTGTTCCTGAGATCCTAAGGGCGTTTGGAATGAGTGGTGATGGTCTGACCCCCTGTTCCTCTTCCCACAGATCCTAACTGGGCCAGTTTGAACCTGGGAGCCCTCATGTGCATCGAGTGCTCGGGGATCCACCGGAACCTAGGCACCCACCTTTCTCGAGTCCGGTCTCTGGACCTCGACGACTGGCCCATCGAGCTCATCAAGGTGATGTCATCCATCGGGAATGAGTTGGCCAACAGCGTCTGGGAGGAGAGTAGCCAGGGGCGGACGAAGCCCTCGCTGGACTCCACAAGGTAGGGACGTGGGAAGGTGTATGGCTCGGGAGCATTCCGCCAACAGTTAGACAACTGGAAATGACCTTACTGCTTACCGACAGGCTCAACATGGATGGCCCTGGCAACCTGTAGGAATAGTGAGGAGCCCGCACAGAAATGTCTGTGTTTAAAATTGGTGTTCAGCAGACGTGGATAATTCAGACTCCTTAATTTTTTATGTTTGTTTTTACACCTTGGGGATTCCTCTCTCCCTCTTAGAAATGTATTAAGCTTCCGACCTTATGAATATATCACTTTAATTAATACATTTCTAATAGGTGTAAGCTGTGCTGTTAACACTAATTACGAATTTTTGATTCTTTAATGTTGTTATTCTTATATGTTTGATAAGCATCTGCTCAGTTGGTTTCCCTCGCCCCTCCTACACACACACACACCCACAATAAGTGAGTTTATAGTAACAAAATATATTTTATTTTCCTAAAATATATTTCTAACACATTTAATCAGCCAAGTTCGGCATAACGTATGGTGAGTCCTCATTAATGTTAATTGTTACGCAGTGTAAAAAACGCATTTATTTTGAGCCCATTTATTTTCTCATTTTTCATTTACAGCTATTATAAACCGTTTTTGAGTACACATACATATTTAATGTACCTAAGAGGTGATAAAATGGTATGTCTTCCGAGAAAGCCTGCTTCATCGAGGAGAGTGGGTCATTCCATCTCGGCGGGTGGCTGCCCCCAGGAGGAGGCGTCCAGGGTCACGTCTCCACCTCTGACGGAGGGGCAAGGGGCTCGCTTTCCACTCTGGCCTCTCGGGTGTGTGAAAAGAGGGACGGAGAGAAGGGGTCTCCCATCATTAGCACGTTTTAAAGCCCTGTGGCTTGTTTTGCTGGGGATGAGACCGTGTGCAAGTGCCCATGGCGGTCTGCGGTGGTGCCCCACTTGAGGCGTGAGAAGGCGGTTTCTGCCGCTGAGCAACAATAATGCGCGCAGCGTCGGTGGACTTTGTTTTACGGACGCTGAAAAATGAATTTGTGGTGCCACCTTCGGTTCACTTTAGAGAATGAAGCTGGTGTGTTACTAACCTGCTCTTCACGTCAAGCGTCCTGTGGGGAGGGGGGCGAAGGGAGCAAGAAGCACCCAAAGCGTATTTGTCTGGCGTTGCCTCAGTTGGCTGGGTGAGCTGCTCATGGGTGAACTCCACCACGCAGTGCCTACGGGGACAGCTTAACTACAAACTGAAGAACCAGTACCCTTTTCTGAATTTTTTATCTTGACCTGTTTAACGCTAACATAGAAATTAGCAGGCCATCGAGTAGGAGCATTCTTAAAAGACAAATTTATGTATTATTAATATCTATTTTTTCATAGATATGGTTTCCTTAGGGGATAGTTAGGTCTAAAAGCGAAATATGATTGGAAATCAGATTGAGCTTAATGTGGGAGTGCAGAGAACATTGAGATAAGTTGGAAAAAAAATTAATCATGCATTTTATTGTTTGTGTGTAAAAGAAGCAGATATGTTATTTGTAATACCCTGAATTGGAAAAGTTTGTTTTTCTAAATCTATCATAATTAGCTACTGTTTAGAGTGCTCAAAGATACGGGTTGGTACTTTTAACTGACAAGTGTTTTATATTAATTTCATCTTCATTCATAAGTGAAGGTTGTGTGCGTACAGGCACTTGATTGTTCTGATATGTATGTTTGAGTTAAGTTCTTGAGTGCATAACTTTCTCTCCTCTCCAGCATTGTACACATCCCATGTTTATATTTTGGACACGTTTTATAGTCTTCCTTTCTCACATACGAAGTGACTGCAGCAAAATCCCACCCTTTTCTTGGATCCCATTCGCTGTTGGCTAAGAGCCGCTGAGTTTCAGCCCTCTCTCTAAGGCTGTGGTGATGGTGATGTTGCAACGTGGTGTTTCCAAAGGGAGCTTTGGAATGTCTAAGAGGATGAACAGCTTTGAGAATTGAATGTCTCTTCCTGCCTTTAGTAATTCTCCCAGGGAGTTTTGTTTTTAATTTATATTCAGCTGTTACTCAGCGAGCGCTTTCTTGTAGAAAAGAAGCGATAAATGGTGATTTCGCACCTACAGTGATTTGTGAATGTTCCGGGGGGCTAGCTGAGGGTTCCAGGACTCAGGAGAATTCACAGTATGGAGGGATTCCTATAGCCGGTGTGTCCCAGGGAAGTTTCACTGGAGAAATGGCACCTGAACTGGACTTTCAAATGTGAGGTGACGTCCAGGCCTGGGGGTGTGGGGTGGGGGGGGGGGGGGGGAATGAGCATGGCCTGGGCAAAGTCAGGGCCTGTGGGGGAGTACAGAAACTGGGGAGTCACCACCCATGGAGCTGGGCCACCAGGTAAGTGAGGAGGAGGGGGGATGTTGGGGCCAAAGCAGAGCAAAGACTGGGGAGAGCCTTTGAGCTGGGGTGTATTATAACAGCACCTCCGGAGTGGCCAGAGGGTGAGGGTTTAGGGGTTCACGTGTGATCTGCCTGATCCAAGAGTGCTAAAGGCAGCTAGCAACGTTGTTGGACAGGATGGAGAAGAGGCAGGGAGGCCAGTTGGAAGGCTGTGGTCCCGGCGGGTTATACCTAGAAAGGCGTAGATGTACACCGTCAAATACAAAGAAACAGCTATGCATTAGTGGTGCACCAATAATTCAAACCCTCATCATCTTCACTGCCTCGTGCAGTTTCCTCACATAGAAAGGAAAAACGCAAAGTTGGGGCTAGAATCTCCGCGTGGAATTCGGTCTGTGAAAGGAGAGTGGATATGGAGCCTGGATCCCGCCGTCCCGGGACAAGGAAACATGCCTCCCCCCCCCCCCCCCCGCCGACGCCCACCACCTGTGGTCTCTGCAGAGACCGTGATCGTTAGTCCAAACAGCAGGAGGGAGGGGGGAGGTCTTCTAACCTGGCCCTAAGGTAATTTCTAAAAAGAAATACTTTAATAAATTTTTATTCCTATCCAAGGAAAGGCCAAGTGCCATGGATCCAGCTTTGGATCTCTTTGGAAAAGAGAATCTTTGGAATTCTTTGGAAAAGGGCCCAGCTGCGTTCCCAAGCAGCCCCGTCCATTCCGTCTTGTTCAGAAGATTCATTCTGACAGTGGAATATAATTAGAAATGGGCCGTTCTTCCCCAAACACACACGGCGCGCACGCACACACACAGTTAGGACCGTGGGGAAGTAGAATACAGCCCATCTTTCTGCAAAGAAACAACCGGTTCCCCGAAACCACCTCGTACTGGCGTCACCCAGGCCTGCGGGTGAGTTAGGAAAACAGGCGCCTTCGACCAGCTGGCTGGCCTTCTGCTCGCTGTCCCTGCACCCCTGATGAGGGCAGCTTCGGACGGCTCGTAATTGGTTCCAGGGATTCTCAGCCGCCCTGAGAACTGCCGTTCAAGCTGGAGCAGCGTTGTGATCAATCGAAGCTGACGGCGGTGAAGCGGTATTGACTTCCCCTTCCTAAACCGGGGAATCATTAGTCAAGAAAAGCATCTTTTAATTACTCCCAGGAAGAAAAAAAAAAAATCTTTTTGGATGGATTCTGCAACAACTGCCATTTTTTCCCAGTGCATTCGATATTAAATTTATTGTCTCAGGAGGGGAGAGGATGCCCTTCACCCCCCCCCCCACCTCGGTAATGGAGGTTTAATTCAGAGAAAGGAGCAGGGTAGAAGATATTGATGCCACGACAATTAACTACATCTGGGGTGGAATCAGAATTCCCCTCTCTAATTGCTATTGATATCATTTAAGCACACACTTAAAATATTGATTTTAAGTGCAGATGCTGAAGTAGGAGAGCGGCGGTGACAGTGGATGGAATTTACTAGATTTTAGGGGCGTAAGGAGGGGCAGCGGCAGGCTGTCTGTGGGGCGAGGACTCCGGGACGCTTGGCGTGCGAGTTGCGTATCGCACCATACGCTGTGTTGTTGTGTGCGGTCGGGGTGTGGGGCCTACGGCAGCCGGGCAGGACTCTGGTCCCAGTGTCAGCACGCACGTTGTGACCATAGGGCGAAGTCAGGGAGCTCTTTGGTGACCCTTTCAAATCAAGGAATCGTAGGCTCGGAGGCAGAGACATCAAGTGCACGTTTCTCGAGTGAATGAACAAACGAGCAAACGAGCGCGTGGGGCAAAGCAGGAACGGGTCCGCTTGGAACCCACGTGTCCAGTGCTCTTGCTGACCTGAGCGTCGAAATTCCTCGCGCGTTCGTGGAGGACATTGGGGCTCCCATGTTCGCCAGCACGCGGCGAAGGCGTCCGTCCCTGCAGACCTCTGACATCTTCCCCTCCCCGGCCACGCGGTGGCTACTCTGCCTCACTGTGGTGTGTCCTTCTTCTCTATTCCTATTCCCCGTTCCACTCTGGAAGCTTTCCGGGTTGACTGCAGTGACGGCAGTTTCCTAGCAGGGCCCGGCGGAGCCCTCCGGGACGTGTTCCTCGCGGCCGAAGCTGGACTCTGCCCGGCTGCCCGGTTTGTCTTCCCGACTCCCGTCTTAGGGTCTCAGCATCGAGGCATCTGGCCCGCGAGGGTGTGCGGGGACCGGTAGCCGTTTGCATCTCGGGGCAGGTCGCCTGTTTACACGGTGGTCTGAGAGCCAGCCGATCCGGTCTCGGCAATCAGGAGCCTGGACGTGTGTTTTCGGTGCTATAAAGAGCCCTTGGGAGAAGCTTGAACCCCAACTGAAATCCCCCTTCCTTCTGATCCCACTTGGAAGGGAGCCGCGTCGCTGATTTAGTAGACACTCTGCTGCCTCTTTGAGCCTTCTTTTTCCTTCTGTCATTGTCACCTGCATGCCTCAACTCCCCTCTTGTCTTTAACCTATAAAAAGATGCCACCTTCGGGAGGAAGATTTGGGGCCGGACGTCAGAAATCTGCGTGGGAGAGACCGGCCGCACACTTCCAGACGGAGCAAGTCTGCCCAGTGACACGAGTTCCGGTCCTTTTTGATTTGGGAACACGACTTTCATCTTATTTATGCACACGGAGATATTGATAAAGGGGAAATGTATCCAAACTGAAAATAATTGGATCCCCACCGCTAACTCTGAGATATTAAAAGCAGTACCACTTGGCCACGTCTTTGTCTCGTTAGGTTTGATCATAAGATCACAATGTAGTAATCTCGAGCTCAAATTTCTGGCATAAAGATGCACTGTTCCAAATGTGGCCTCAGGGAACACGAGTCCCCGCACAGCCCCAGGATTATCTCATCTTATTATTTTTCAACAGTTCTTGGCCCGCCGAGGTCAGTGTTTTGTCTCTTTTGAGTGTTCCTGTATGCTTGCCACCTTTTCCTATTTTCTTTCTTTAAAAAAAAAAAAAAATGGGCAGGGGGAGGAATGGGGGGGGGAAAAAAAGGACTCTGCCGTGATGACCAGAACCCATCTGTACTTGGGTGGCATCTGCTCCCCACATGTCACTTCCCTCATTAACAAGCAATTGAATTAATTAAATGCTACTCAGAACACGCATAACAAGCTACCGGCAGTGTCCAAATTAGCACTGATAATCAAGGATGATTTCCTTTATTATCCTGCTAAGTGGTGCACAGACTCTGATCTCCCTGTCTGCCCTCATCTATTTACATACCCCCAGCTTCTGCCTTTGGAAGCGGAGGTTATCTTACCTAGTTAATTTGCCACGATCACCAAGCATGGCGGATTGATGCCCTGCCCCCGCCGCCGCCGCCACCGCGCGGCCCCCTCCCCGCCTGCCCTCCCCCAACCCCAGCCTTTGTATCTCAGGCTCACTGATAAATTAAAGGCCACCCCTGTGGTCTCTCAAGTGAGTAATAGAGGCAGAAATTTCATTTTGCAACTGGCTGATTTAATGATCCAAAGGGTAATTAATGGCCTGATTATCTTAATGTTAAATATGTCCGGCAGCAATTACTGTGACCTCCCGCTTGTCAAGGTCCGGGCTGTGCTCTTCCTTCAATTAAGTTCTCTGGGGCTTAATGGTATGAATAAACTCCTCTGATTCTATCATCCCGGACGGACGCAGAGGGTTCAGGGAGCTGGGGGCTCGTTTGGAGTTTTAATCAGCCTGTCTCCTACTCCGGCGATCAGAGTTAACAATTAGAGCAAGGACAGCTTAACTTTCTTCTTCCCCGTGCCCAGCGCACCACCACCCCCCGCCCCCAGCACCACAACGCACGCACTTTTGGGTTATTTTATTTATTTTTCCTTATTTATTTCGGCGCTCTCAGGGAGAATCCTGTTTGTGGAGGAAGACGTTGCATTGCATGAGGCTCGTCTCTTCCGATATAAATTATCATGTGAGCGCTGTGGTTTTGCTGTTTGACAGGCTTAATTAATTGGCAGGAGCCCCCGAAAATGACAGTGCCACTAATTGCAACTCAGAGTGAATTTCTGTCATCGTGGTGCGCCTGTCAGCGGGCATGCCCTGGCCCCAGCCGTCAGAGCGGCCGGCCCTCCCCGTCCAGGCGGGGACAGCATCCCCAGCGAGCGAGGACACAGGCACGCCGTCCGCGTGCAGGGGCGACGTTTACTGCCAATAAAGTTTATGTGGCCACAGCTCTGCAAACCCAACAGCTGCTTGGGGACCTCGGATTTTACTTCAGATATTTTAGCGACGTCCCCCTAGCAGGCCGGCTTGGATTCAGACTCCGAGCACCATAACTCACTTCGCACCCCTCCAAGACTGGACGGCCCTCATTAGCACGTTGCTAAATAATGCTGGAGTTTACCCGAGCTTTCCCCAGATCAGAAATATTCCACCATAAATATTAAGCCAATTAGGAAAACGTACAAATGAGAAGTGCTTTAACACTGCCTCAAACATAAATACCTATAGATTACAGTTGACAACAGATACAGCAGTTCATCCGGTAATCCGCGGTCGGGGAGCGTGGCGGGAATGTGCACTTGGTGGCGGTGGTCTCCGACGAAGGTATCGTTAAGGGACGGGCTCCAACTGTCAGAAAGGGGAATCGAAGAAGATTCTCCTTACGGCTAAGTGAAACGGGATCTGCCTTTCGCGCGATAAGTGTACCTTACGTTTGCCTTTGAACCAGGTGGACGAGAGACTGCTCTTGGCGTCTTATGGCCGCCTGCTGCACGTGATCCCCGGCCGTTTATTTGATCCTGCGGGAAACCAAATGTGTCCTGGGAGCCGGTTTTGCTCCCAGGGAGCTGTCTCGAGCTGAAAATCCCTATCGTGTACTCCCTGAAATGTAGCAATGGAGACAGTTAAGGGGCTTTTTTGTTTCTAGGAAATGTCATTACCACTGCCACATGAAAATGCAAACCCAGCAGCCTCTAGGTGTCCTGGGCACGCCTGAGCCTCTGTCCATTTGAGAGCGGATATAAGGGAATGGGATGTTAAGGTTAGCCTTTCGGGGTGTGAAGTACAGACCATAGAAGACATTCTAAACGTGGGCCTGTAAATACTTTCTAAAACAGTTGCCTCTGCCTGGGTCCCTGCAACAGCAGAGCGTTCTCCGAAGGGTCTTTTCTTTCAGTGTCGTTTCGATTATTTTGCACCGGAAACTTTCTGGCCCCTGAGGAACCTTTCTGCTTCGCGGCGCTGTGCGCTTTTCCTTAGCACGGAGCCATCCTGTGACACAGGACGATCCCCGTTTTCCAAGTTGAGGAAAACGCGGAGTTACTTACCGCCTCCAATCATCTGTGCAGGGCCGCACACAGGACTTCGGGAAAGATCTCTTGAATTCACGATCTGACCACTGGCACCTGCTCGTGGTCCCTTCTTGCGACTCCTGTCTTTGCTCTCTCAGCCACGCGTGGCCAAATCCGGCGGCCGGTTGTGGCATCTAGCAATACTGGAGTCCCCTTCCTCTCTTCCCCTGGGCCCGGCTCACAGTCTTAAACTAGCGTGGTGTTTCCGTGTGTATGTGTTACTCATGTAAAGGTGTAATACGTGATACTCTAACTGCCATTTATCTCCACTCCTGAAGTCCAGTGGCCTTGCTTACATAACTTAGGTATAAAAAAGCATCATCCACTTTAGTTTTTTGCATTCATGTGGCAGACATGATCTCTTAAGTCATGCAGCCATGATTCTAAAGTCTTAATTCTCTGCAGTTGGTGCTAATCCCAAGAGCTTCTACAGAAAACAGGGCTGAGAGCTCTAAATATCTGAATCAGCCACCATAGATGTGTGGTTCGAGCCCTGCCTTTTCACGTAACTACATCCTCTCCCTGCCCGAACCTCCCTCTGTTCATGCCCCTGCCCCGGTGTTGCCTGTTGAAAACGTTTGGCTTGTATTTAAAGAAACAAACAAACATGGGGCGCCTGGGTGGCTCAGTCGGTTGAGCGTCCGACTTCGGCTCAGGTCGCAATCTCACAGTTCATGAGTCCGAGCCCCACGTCGGGCTCTATGCTGACAGCTCAGAGCCTGGAGCCTGCTTCACATTCTGTCTCCCTCTCTCTCTGCCCCTTCCCTGCTCATGCTGTGTCTCTCTCTGTCTCAAAAATAAGTAAACATTAAAAAAAATTAAAATAAAAAAATAAAATAAACAAACAAACCACAATCCTATTTGTTATCTGCATGATGAAATGCACAGGCAGGCCGGAAGATTTCTGGTTTGGGTTCCATGACTGGCACCTTCTGAGATTTTTGATTTAAGACAAAACAAGAAGGCATGTTCTCATTTCTGAAATGAAACTCGTCATTATTTCCACCCACTTGGTCATGTACATTTAATGCTCAAAGAAAACAATATTTATGAAGTCTCCTGGGTTCCATTTTATCTGGAAGACAGAATCAGCTTTATACCTGGGTCCTACGGGCTGATGGAGACAAGTGGCCCATGCCCTCTCGGGTGCTGGCAAGGGTCTGCTGATGTAGAAGATACGGTTCATGTTTATTTTGCTTTATGTCTGTAGAGCGGTTTATTGTAGCATCAGTATCACCCAGAGGTGCATGTCTTTGGACCCTACCCCACACCTACCCAATCAGTATCCCTGGGGTAGGGCCCAGCGATGTGCTTTCACTCTCTAGGAGATTCTTATGCACATTAAAATTTGAGAAGCATCGGTCTACACCTCCACCAAGCAGCATAAGTAGATATCCACAACCCTGCCTAGAGTCCACTCCCTGTCTTAGCCCAAGTGCCTGGAATTCATTCCTTACATCTTGAGACCCAAGGGTCTACCCTTTTTCTTTACCAGATGCTTGTCTGCTCTAGCATATCCAGTATGCCAACCCAGCAGATGCTACTACACAGGGAGAAGATCTCTGTGTCTGGCCCCAGTACAAGAGGATTATACACTATGATCAAATGTCATTTTCCCCAGAAATGCAAGGTTGGTTCAACACACAGAAATCAGTCGAGGTAGGGGCACCTGGGTAGCTCAGTCGGCTAAGCATCCGACTCTTTATTTCAGCTCAGGTCACGATCGCACGGTTCATGGGACAGAGCCCCATGGCACAGAGACTGCTTGGGATTCTCTCTCTCCCTCTGCCCCTTCCCTGCTTACGCTTTCTCTCCTCTCCAAGTAAATAAATAAACTTAAAAAAAAAATCAATGGATGTAACACACTACATTAATAGAATAAAGGACACAAAGTACATGATCATCTCAAGAAATTCAGAAAATAAATCCAACAAAATTCAGTACCCTATCATGATATAAACACTCAGCAAACTGGGAAGAAAAAGGAACTTCCTCAGCCTGCATCTGTGAGAAGCCCACACCTAACATCCTGCTTAATGATAGTGTCCTGAAGGCTTTCCCCCTAGAATCAGGAAGAAGGCAAGGATGTCTGCCGTCTCAACTTCTGTTCAACATTGTGCTAGAAGTTCAACCCAGGGAATTAGGCCAGAAAAAGAAACCAAAGCCATCCGGATCATAAAGGAAGAAGTAAAACTACTTCTCTTTGCAGATGACATGATCTTGTATATAGGAAATCTAAAGGAATCTACAGTGAACCATTAGAGCTAGTAAGTGAGTTTGGCAAGAGTGAAAAGTACAGAATCAACATACAAAACTCAATTGTAATTCTGTACACTTACAATGAAAATCCAAAATAAAATTAAGAATAAAATTTCACTTATAGCATCAAAAAGAATAATATAGTTAGAATAAGTTAGCCTGTGTACTGACAATTTAAAGAGATCATTGAAAGAGATTAAAGAAGACCTAAGTGGGGCGCCTGGGTGGCGCAGTCGGTTAAGCGTCCGACTTCGGCCAGGTCACGATCTCGCGGTCAGTGAGTTCGAGCCCCGCGTCGGGCTCTGGGCTGATGGCTCAGAGCCTGGAGCCTGTTTCCGGTTCTGTGTCTCCCTCTCTCTCTGCCCCTCCCCCGTTCATGCTCTGTCTCTCTCTGTCCCAAAAATAAATAAACGTTGAAAAAAAAAATTAAAAAAAAAAAAGTCCTAAGTAATTGACAAGATATCCCATGTTCATGGACTAGAAGACTTAATATTCTTAAGATATTAATACTCCTCAAATTGATACATAGATTCAACTCAAAATCTCTGCTTTTTTTTTTTAAGAAATGGACAAGCTGATCGTATAGCATATATGGAAATACAAGAGACCCCCAGCCAGGCAAAACACTCTTGAAAAAGATAACAAAGTTGGAGGACACACACACCACAATTTCAAAACTTACTACAAAACTAATCTAAGGCTGTGCGATACTGGCCTGAGCATAGACATACAGATCAACAGAACAGAGCTGACTGTTTTGAAATAACCCATACATCTGCGATCAGTTGATTTTTAACAAAGGTGCCAAGAACATTCAATGGAAAGAAACAGCCTTGACAACTGATTATCCACACGCAAAAGAATGAAGTTAGACCTCTGTCTCGTGCCATCTACCAAAAAAATTAGCTCCAAATGAATCAAAGACTTAAAACTGAAACTATAAAACTTTCAGAAGAAAACATGGATAAATCTTTGTGACCGTGGATTTGGCAGTGGTTTCCTAGATACAACACCTCTAGTACAAGCAAAAGAAGGAAAAATACATTGGACTTCATTGAAATTAAAAGTCTTAAGCTTCAAAGGACAATATCAAGCAAGTGAAAAGACGACACACAGAACGGGTGATGATATTTAAAAACCGTATATCTAATAAGGTCTAGTATCCAGATCATATAAAGTGTTTACAACTCAACCATAAGAAGACAACCCAATTTTTAAATGTGCAAAAGACTCTGAAGAGACATTTCTCTAAGCAAGATAGACAAATAGCCAGTAAACTCATGAAAAGATGCCAGACATCCTCGCTTCCTAGGCAAATGGCAATCAAACCCATACTGAGATACACCCACGAAGGATGACCTTACTCAAGAAGATGGACAGTGGTGGGTGTTGGCAAGGATGCAGAGAAATTGGAACACTCATACACTGTCGGCGGGAATAGTCAATGGCACAGTGCCTTGGAAATAGCCTGGCAGTTTCTCAAGAAGTTAAACAGAAGAGTTACCATGTGACCAAGCAGTTCTTCTCCTAGGTGCGTACCTAAGAGAAATTAACACATGTCCATACAAAAGTTCGTACATGTGTGTTCGTAGAAGCGTTTTTCATAATAGCCAGAAAGTGAAAGCACCAAAGGTCGGTCAACAAAATATGGCCTGTCTATACAATGGAATGTTATGCAGGCATAAAAAGGAATAGAGGACCTTACGTGCTACAACTTGGGTGAACCTTGAAAACATCGTGTTTGGTGAAAGGAGCCAGAGACCAGAGGCCACACATTAAATGATTCTGTTTATATGGTACCACCAGAATGGGCCAATCCATGGAGACAGAAGGTAGATTCGTGCTTATGGGGGGGCTGGGTGAGGCAGGACAATGAGCTACAGGGAGTGACTTCATTTGGGGGATACTGAAAAGGACCCGTATGTCCATGGTGGCGTTGGCAGTATAACTTTGTAAATATACTAAAAAACCACCGGATTGTACACATTTAAAGGATGAATTTGATGGCATTGTAAATTACGTCAATGAAAACAAAAAGATGAGGAGGAATTTTGCAGGAGAAAGGCAGAGCAGGACATTCCACAAAGACTGTGGGCCAAGGTGCGGAACTACATATGGGGGAAAGGCTGGCCCGGTCGGTACGTCGTCCCCTCATTTGGCACAGGGGGCCCCTGAAGGAGTCTGTCCGGTGCAGTGCTCTGGGCAGTGGTCATACTTCAGCCGGAACCTGTGCCCGTGGAAGGATAGTCCAGAGGTGAGTGAGACCAGGTTGAAGAAGGCGGTGCCTCACGTCCAGGTGCACGAGTGAGCCGGAATCCGGGACCATCCCTGCCAGGGCTCCGGGGGGAACCTGTGAGAGGCCAGGCCCGGCCCGGCCATTGTGTCACAGAACCCACACGACAAACCGACGTCATTCTCCGTCATGATAGACGAGGACCTGGCCTGAGTGCAGGAGCCGGAATCTGGCGCAGGTCCCGCTGGTGGCAGGACCCTTCCTGGGAGGCGGAGTCAGACCAAAAGGACCCAGGAGGGTCCCGCCGTATGCATTCGTACCCAAACTGAATGTGGGTTCTGGGACAGGCAGGCATACACAGTGCTGACTAGTTTTCTTCCTTGGGCTGTAGGACAATGGCTGAGGCCATTAATGGACTGGCAGAGCAAACAAGGTAACTTCAGTCACGAGATCCCGACCAATCGATTTCGTGTCAGTAAAGGTAAAGCTGACGAGGTGGTGGTTAAGCCAGGGCCGGGACCCAGCCAGGCCTGTCTTGTCGTGGCTTTGGAGCAGGATCTCTGGGCTCCGGGGGCCACACCCTCCAAAAGCAGCAGAACAGAGTCCTGATTTCTCCCGAGAAATTGCTTGTGGTCCCAGAGAGTGGGAACAGCAGTGGCAACACCATTAAATCTTCAAATAATGAAATTGTCATTTGTAACCGATACTAAATTTCACCAACCTGGGGGTCCAGAAGACGAATGTTACCTGAAGTACACACCACTCCGTCTTAGGGACTCGCTCCTATAAAAAGCATCCCTAATGCTGATGATCTGATACAAATGACCGTGGAGAACAAATACATAGTCATGGTAACTTAACCCATGACTTTCTCCTCAAGGACCTCCAAGTGCTGCCCTGTATGTTTTCACATGGGTCCTCATGATCTCAATGAAATTGGAAGATATCTGCTTAAAATCAGAGAATAGGAAAAAACTGGGGCACCTGGGTGGCTCAGTCGGTTAAACGTCTGCCTTCAGCTCAGGTCATGATCTCACGGTTTGTGGGTTCGAGCCCCGTGTCGGGCTCTGTGCTGACAGCTGGGAGCCTGGAGCCTGCTTCGGATTCTGTGTGTGTCTCTCTCTCTCTGTCTTACCCTCCCCTGCTCACACTCTCTTTGTCTGTCTCTCTCTCTCTCAAAAATAAACATTAAAAAAATTAAAATCAGAGAAGAGGATCCCACCCCCCCCCGCCGCCATGTTCACAAAATGACTCATCTGTAATCTGATCCAGCCTTGGAGCAGGACTAGCTCACGGACTTGACATCTGGAGGCCCTGTAAGAGAAGTCTTCCGCATGGCTTGTGAGCGTGGAATGCTGTCAACAGCCGACCACAGCCTCGGGCCATGCCTTCCCACTGCTCCAGTGGTTTTCAGGCCAGGAAACATTTGGAATTGACCATGGGGCAGGGTATAAGGCTGGGGGGCTGGGATGCTAAAGTCCGAACAGGAGGAATTGCTTTACCCACAGTGACTGTAGCCCCTGTGGTGAGGAGAATGAGGAAGAGCCAGCCACAAAGTAAATCCGCATTGCTCAGAAGGAGCTGAAGCAGCCCTCCCCTGCAGACCTTTGGGGTTCTTTCCAAGCCCTCCAACAGAGGGCTCCAGGAAGCCAGCACCCTTCCCCGGAGACTTCTCCGTCGGGGCAGTGGATGAACTGACAGAGACGAACATGTTTTTGTTCTAGAAGGCCAAACTGCACCTTTCTAAATGCATTAAGTGAAATGAGTGTAATCGTGTGATGATACTCCATAAAGTTCCAGAGAAGCCATAGTAGGTGAACAGTAAAAAGGAAGTGGCCACCAAAAAGCCCCAGGGAGTATCCGTCCAATGGAAGATTCCACATGCACAATAGAGTGAATGTCCGTTCTTGGAGAAGGAGACCTGGCAGAGTCGTGTGCCCCAGCTACGTACGGTTGTGTAGAATGCAGACTCATTTAAAAGCTCAGAAGACAGTTTAGGGAGGTGTAAGGCATAGAGCATCCTAAGACTTGTGTACGAAGCAGTGTTTCTGGGACCATAGGCGGTAAAAATGGAATCCAGATTCCATCGAGGGGGCTCTAATCTCGTGGGAACGGCGGACCCCATGCAGCTAGAGTAACACGAGACCAGCGAGCATGCTGACCAATCACAGCACAAATACAGATCAACGTACAGTTGCTGAAATTTGTAATAACAAGCAGACTTTGCCCCGGGAAAATAGGTGGGATGTTATGTCGTGCTCTGTCACAGGTAACCTTACAGTTCAAAAAAAAATTACTTGTGATTTAAAAGTTCTCGTGCCCTCGCCGCAGTCCTGTCTACGACAGTTTTGTTTTTTGACGACCACATTTCATCTTGAGGGTTTTTTTTTAATCCCCCCTCCCACCTCCGGGATCGACCCTGTTTTCCAAAGTGCAACAAAAGCCGCTGGCAATGCCATGTAGGGAGCTGGCATCGGAGGATGATTTCGCCACCTGTCCCGGAGGCGACGGCTCCTCCCATAGGGAGTGAGGACGCCCCTTCCTGGACCCACTTGTAACAGAGCCGAGCACCCTGTCCAGATGGAGTAAATGCCAAGGGGGTCCATATCTCTGCGAGCAGGAAGGTGGTGGTGAGGGCCTGAAATGGAATCATGGTGACACTGAGGAGACCGTTTTCAAGATGGCAAGGCACCAAGTGCTAAGGAGCAGTGAGGAGAAACGTGCAGGAGTCGAAGGGCCGGGATGTTCTGTGAAGGAAGGAAGAGTCAAAATGCCCGGTCAGGGGCACCTGGGCAGCTCAGCCAGTGAAGCGTCCAGCTAGCTCTTGATCTCAGCTCCGGTCTTGATCTCAGAATCATGAGTTCGAGCCCTGCGCTGGGCTCGGAGCTGGTCGTGAAGCTACTAAAAATAAATAATGAAATAAAATGCCACCCAGCCGGGCTCACATGTTTGGTGATGACCGTGGATGTGCGGTCATATAGAAAGGCCACTGCTTCTTACGCGGTCATTGGGCTTACAAGAGTCTTCCCCCGGAAAGATCCCGTGGCCCAAAGCAAGGTTACTTCCAGGGTGGGCTTCGTCCCCTCCCCCACACACAGACCGTGGCCTCTGGCATCTCACCTCTCAAGTTCAGCACACCGAAGGCATCAAGGTCAGAAATAAACTGAACAGGTCCGAAAGGCCTGGGATCACTTGGAGCTCTGACCTAAGTAGGTAGGAAGGCTGGCGTTCATATGCTACTGCAACCACCGGGAACAAAGAGACCCATCGATGTCACAAAGGCCAGGTGCGCCCGGCCATCCACAGCCTTCTCACTTCCGGTGGCTCCTGGGGCAGGAGAGGCTGGCCCCTCGCTCGCTGTCCTAGGCAGCACTCCAGGCAGCCGGCACCTGGTTCTCCCTGTGGCCATGACACGTGGCCTCTGTAGGTAGCACTTGACACGGTCCTGCTACTTAGGTCTCGTTGTTGTCCCCGTGTTACGGCTGAGAACACACAGGCCACACGGCAGGAGTCTGTGTCCAGGGACCCACAGCCCAGGCTCTGAGCCTCAGTGCTTTGCTGCTGGGCTTCCGGGCTGGCGACCGAAAGGTGACCGCGTGTGACGCTGGACGGCAGTGAGACACGGTGCGGCGGCCGGCCGCGTCCACGGGACTCAGGACGTCAGCGAGGCGGTGTGTCCGTGCCTGAGTCCCTGCATCCCGCCCCCTCCAAAACGGGCGGCTTGGGGCAGAGGGCTCACTGCTTCCCACACCCACCCCTGCCCCCTGGCACACCATCTTCTTTCCCGTGCTTGGCGACCATAATGCCGTCTGAGCACCAGAGACAACGGGTGGCCAAAAACACATCATCTGAAATGTCTATTTCATCTTTCAGGCTTAGCAAAAACAGACACGAGTGGTTCGTCTCAGAAGTCAGCGTGTCGTGCGGCGCGTTCTTACTTCCCCAGATGCCTGTGGGTCACACCTCCCTTCCTCGCGGTGAGGAACCACAGGTCTGCGGTGCAGAGTTTGCCTGGATGCCCACGGCCGCGTTGGGGAAGGGGGCACGGGTCCGCTGAGCGCTTTGTATGAGGAAAGAGCAGAAAAGAGGAACGTTTCGTGAAGTTATCGCAAATACTGATTTTGCTCAGAAACCCAGGCAAGGATGGCTCTTCTGACAGCAGGTCCTCGTGGGAAGAAAGCCTCCTGCGGGGCTGATGGAGTCGAGGAAAGGCCGGGAGACGTTGCGTGATGCCAGGAGAAGCTTCTGGAAGGCGATAAAGATACAACCAAGATAACGAGCATAATGGCTCTTCTCCTCAGTCTGTCTTAGACGCTGTAAATGGCAGCTCGGGAGACGTTTACCATTGTCACAACTGGACCAGTGGCGGGGGACGGGGGGGGGGGGACGGGGCTTCTGAACATCCTACGACATGTACGAGGGACCCCACCACAGAGTTACCCAGCCCCAATGCCTGTAGCACCAAGGCCACCACGCCCTGAGGACGGAACAGAGGCAGGCCGGGTTCCCTGTCCCGGCACGGTGGAAGGCTTTCTGGGAAGAAGCTTGTGCTTCTGAGGGCCAGCCCTCAGAGCCTGGGACAGTCACTGCCTTACAGGTTTCTGTGGACTCGAGGCTGCCCACCCTTGACGGGCTCCTGTGCAGGGCACGTGAGCAGAAGCAGGACCAGCACTGGGCTCAGCGGGAGAGGGACCCGGGCAGGATGAGGGCCAGACCAGGCACCTTCGACCGTCCCTCCAACCCGCCCTCTCTGGCTGCCTTGCTGCGGCCTCTAGCCTCTGGCTTGGTTGCTGGAAGGGTGTAAGTGGCCTCCAGCTCTTCCCCTGGGGGTAGGTCTAGGCCACCTGACCATCCCTTGGGCTGGGTCGCCCAAGACACTGGGCATTTTGACGGCCGCAAGTGGATAAGACTCGGGGAGCACCGGCCCCTCCCGGCGGACCTACAGCTCCGAGATGGGCAGAGAGCATGTCCGAGGGGTGGCCGAACAGGGCCAGGAGGGGGCAGGCCGCCCCCAGGTCATGGGCCATGCTCCAGGGGGAGGTGCTACAGCTGCAGGTGGAAGAGGGTCGTTTCCAGGCAAAGGGGAGACCAGGCTTTGCTCCACAGTCCCTTCCGGCCCTCCTTTCCAAGCCCCCTGGAGTGCAGCCACGTTGCCAGACGAACCGTATTTGCTAAGACATGCAGAGTCTTGGTTAATCCCACCTTCCTCCCTTGAGTTCTCCAGGGGGGCAGCTGGCCAGCTGCCAAGGCCCCCGGAAAGGTGAGCTGGGCCGCTGCAGAGCCCTGCGTGCTGACCGCTGGCCGGGGCTCCCGGGCCGCTCCTCCCATGTTCTCCCCAGGCCCCCAGGGCAGCCCGTGTGGGTGTCGGGGTGCGCCGTGCAGCCACGGAACGGGACGGCCGCCCCTGAGCCCTGGGCCTGCCCTCCTCTGTAAGCGCGAACTGCCCGTTCCTAAATTCCCCAAGGCCCCTTCCGACAGTTCCCCTCACCTAAACCCCAGAGCGCGTCCCCGCAGGGAGGGCCTCAGATGAAGCCAGCCGAGTGCCGACCCCCGTGTGTCCCTCAGGGTGGCCGGGGAGAGCGTCAGATGCCCCGGCCTGACCCGCGGGCCCCGGAGCCGGCGGAGACCGGAAGACAAACCCAGCAGCGGGCTGCCTTGCCTCGGTGGCACCTTCTCGAGGCGAGTGATGCCTGTAGACCGACAGTGAGGGGGCTCGTCCCCTCGAGGTGGCTCACGTTCAGGTGAGACGGGCACAGACGTTCCAAGGTGATCGCAGGCTCCCCAAAGAACCCCTGGCTTCCGCGGTGTTGAAAAGGCTCTGCCCCTGATGCGTCGCACGTGTGGTTTGGCGATCGCCGAGCCAGGTGCGGCGGAAGAACTTATTCAAGCGCAGGGGGCACCTGCGTGGGCTTTGAGTTAGGAGCGTCGGCACGGTTCTGGAGCGCCGGCCACCCTGTTGTGGCGCGGGCTTGTTACTCCACGATCCACTGGCTGAGCTTCGCTTCTGAAATGCTCTCCCCTCGTGGCCGGTTTTTATCTGGCTGTGAAGCAGCCATCAAAGAACGCTACCCTAAATGTTCTGCTCTCAGCCCGGAAGCCTTTGCTGACACGCCGCTAACGCTCCATCGGCCTCTCGGGGACGGGGATGGTGTTTGGCCAGCCCGTGGGCAATTGGGTGCTTATGGACGGAAGAAAAGGAACAACGCTTTTAACGTCCGTTATTTACAGGGAAGCCCAGTTTCCCGGCGCGGGGGAGTGGGTCCAATCGTGGCCGGAAGGGTTCACCTAAGTAATCCTTTTAAAAGGGGCAGAGGGGGGGATCTCTGAGGCGCCTGGGTGACTCAGTTAAGCATCCGACTTCGGCTCAGGTCGTGATCTCACGGTGCATGGGTTCGAGCCCCGCGTCGGCTCTGTGCTGACAGCTCAGAGCTTCTGTGTCTCCCTGTCTCCCTGTTCCTCCCCACCTTGCTCGCTTTCTCTCTCTCAAACATTACAAAAATTTGTTTAAATAAGTAAGTAAAAGGTGGGATCGTTCATGGCTGCTTTGTGTTGACTTTGAGAGCCCTGTCATAACCAGCTGGGCCACCTGATCCGTGAAAGCCCAGGGCCCGTGTTCTAGAAGTGATGTTAGCATGGCCTTCCAATGCCGAAATACTCCTCATCAGCTGCGATACTCCCTTTGCTGTTGAACATGAACTTTCAGGTCCCTGTGGCTTCCCCCCCCCCAGCCCCCCGGTGTCTCTCCTCCTGGGAGTCTGTGCAATGGCCGTCATGTGCGTGGCATGCAGCCAGCAACATCCGTGTCACTGCTCGTCACCTCAGTGGGATGTGCTCCAAAGCTTGGCTGTGTGTCCTGAAAATCCGCACTCCGAGGAAGGTCCTGAGGTCTGAGGGTCACATTCGGGCCATTACTTCCCTGCGTTTCTCCCCTGGGGAAAGAGGGATCCTCTCTGCCTTCTCCATTTCAATCACATGGCTGCCCTTCCAAGCTCAGGGGAGGGCACCCACTTTGCAAATCCATTTGCTGAGACAGAGTGCACGAAGCTTTGACGTGCAGGCTGATGCACACGTGTGCAAAAGTCAGAAATAAGAATGCCTTACTCTAAAAATCCAAATATAAACCAGAGACTCCCCCAAAAGCCATCCTTTTCAGGTTGTTGAGTTGAATCATGAACTCTTGGAATCATTGGATTATTTAGTGAGACAGGGGAGGGGTCATTTTTTAAAGACTTATTTTGAGGGGTGCCCGGCTGGCTCAGTCGGTAGAGCATGTGACTCTTGATCTCAGGGTCGTGAGTTCAGCCCCACGTTGGGTGCGGCGCCTACTTAAAAAAATTTTTATTTTGATGTAAAACTTTGCACACAGTGCGTGGCACACATCTTGAGTGTGTCATCAGTTCCAGCCATTTAAGGGTCCGGCTTCGGCTCAGGTCATGGTCTCGCGGTTCATGGGTTCGAGCCCCGCGTCAGCCTCTGTGCTGACAGCTCGGAGCCTGGAGCTTCAGATTCTGTGTCTCCCTCTCTCTCTGCCTCACTCTCACTTGTGCTCTGTTTCTCTGAAAAATAAATAAATGTAAAAAAAAATTTTTTTTAAGATTTTAATTCTAGTACAGTTAAGATACAGTGTAATATTAGCTTCAGGTGTACAATACAGTGATTCAACACTTCCATACATCACCTGGTGCTCATCATGACAGGTGCACTCTTTAATACCCATCAACTATTTCTCCCATCCCCCAACCCATCTCCCTTCTGGTAACCAGCAGGTCTCTAGAGTTAAGAGTCTGTTTTTCGGTTTGTCTCTCACTTTTTTTTTTTTTTTTGCCTTTGCTCATTTGTTTTGTTTCTTTAATTCCACACGTGAGTGAAATCATGTGATATTTGTCTTTGATATTTGTCTTTCCCTAACTGACTTCTTTCTCTTAGCATTATACTTTCCAGTTCCATCCATGTTGTTGCAAATGGCAAGATTTCATTCTTTCTTATAACTAAACAGTATTCCATCGTGTGGGTACGTGTGTGTGTGTGTGTGTGTGTGTGTGTGTGTGTGTGTGTGTGTGTGATACCACATCCTTTTTATCCATCTATGGATGGTCACTCGGGCTGCTTCCATAATTTGACTATTGTAGATAATGCTGCAGTAAACATAGCAGTGCGTGTATCCCTTTGATTTAGCGTTTTTGTATTTTTGCAACAAATGACCCAGTAGTGCCATTACTGGATCATAGAGCAATTCTAATTTTAACCGTTTGAGGACCCTCCGTACTGTTTTCCACAGTGGCTGCACCAGTTTGCATTCCCACCAACAGTGCATGAGTCTTTTCTCCACATCCTCACCAACACCTGCTGTTTCTTGTGTTTCTGATTCTACCCATTCTGACAGGTGTGCCGTGATATCTCTTTGTGGTTCTGATCGGCATTTCCCTGATGATGAGTGATGCTGAGCATCTTTTCATGTGTCTGTTGGCCATCTGGACGTCTTCTTTGGAGAAGTGTCCGTTCTTATTTGGGTTTGTGTGTGTGTGTGTGTTGTGTTGCGAGTTCTTTATGTATTTTGGATACTAACCCTTTAATTGGTTAAGTCATTGGCAAATGCGTTGTGCTGTGTAAGTTCTTTATATTTTGGATACTAACCCTTTAATTGGATAAGTCATTGGCAAATATCTTCTCCCATTCAGTAGGTTGCCTTTTATTAGTTTTGTTGATTATTTCCTCTGCTGTGCAAAAGCTTTTTATTTTGATGTAGTCCCAGTGCTGGATCTTTGTTCTTATTTCTTCTGCCTCGGGAGACATATCTAGAAAAATGTTACCACTGCCAGCGTCAGAGACATTTCTGCCTGTGCTGTCTTCTAGGATTTTCATGACTTCAGGTCTCACATTTAGGTCTTTCATCCATTTTGAATTTATTTTTGTGTTTGGTATAAGAAAGTGGTCCAATTTCTTTCTTTTGCATGTCGCCAACTTTCCCAGCACCATTTGTTAAAGAGAATGTCTTTTTCCCTTCGAATATAATTTTCTGCTTTGTTGAAGATAGTTGACCATGTAATTGTGAGTTTATTTCTGGGTTTTCTATTCCATTCGATTGATCTATGTGTCTATTTTTGTGCCAGTACCATACTGTCTGAATGATTACAGCTGTGTAATAAATATAGCTTAAAGTTGGGAATGATGATGCCTCCAGTTCTGCGTTTCTTTTTCAAGGTGGCTTTGGGGGCGCCTGGGCGGCTCAGTCGGTTGAGCATCTGACTCGATTTCGGCTCAGGTCATGATCTCACGGTTCCTGAGATGGAGCCCCCCACGTCGGGCTCTGTGCTGACAGCAGGGAGCCTGCTTGGGATTCTCTCTCCCTCTCTGCCCTTCCTCCACTCTCATGCACACACATGCACACTCTCTCCCTCTCTCTCAAAATTAATAAATAAGCATTTACTTAAAAAGCTAAAAAAAAGATTGTCTTGACTATTCGGGATCTTTTCTGGCTCCGTATCAATTTTAGGATGATTTCTTCCAGTTCTGTGAAACATGCTAGTGGTATTTTGATAGAGGTTGCATTAAACGTGGAGATTTCTATGGGGAGTAGAAACATTTTAACAATATTTGTTCTTCCAACCCATGAGCGTAGAATGTTTTCCCTTTTTTGTGTGTCATCTTCCATTTCTTTCACCGGCGTTTAATAGTTTCCAGAGTATAGGTCTTTCACCTCTTTGGTTAGATTTATTCCTAGACATCTTATTTTTGATGTATTTGTCAATTGCTTTTCTTAATTCTCTTTTTGCTGCTTCATTATTAGTATATAGAAATGCAACAGATTTCTGCACATTGATTTTGTATCCTGTGACTTTACTGAATTTGTTTATCATTTTTAGTAGTTTTTTGGTGGACTCTTTAGGATTTTCTATATACAGTATCATGTCATCTGCAAACAGTGACAGTTTTACTTCTTCCTTACCAATTTGGACACCTTTTATATCTTTTTCTTGTCTGATTGCTGTGGCTAGGGCTTCCGACACTATGTCGAATAAAACTGTGAGAGTGGACGTTTTTGTCTCATGCCCGATGTTAGGGGAAAAGCTCTCAGTTATTCACCATTCAGTAGGATGTTTGCTGTGAGTTTTCCATGCATGATCTTTACTATGTTGAGATATGTTCCCTCTAAACCTACTTTGTTACAACAAATTGGACAACCTGGGAGAAATCGATAAATACCTAGAAACGTATAACCCACCAAATCTGAAGCAGGAAGAAATAGAAAATTAGAACCAGCAAGGGGATTGAATCCATAATCAAAAAACTCCCAACAGACGAAAGTCCAAGACCAGATGGCTTCCCAGGGAAATTCTACCAAGCATTAAAAGAAGAGTTAATACCTATTCTTCTCAAACGATTCCAAAAAATAGAAGAAGGAAGACTTTCAAATTCATTCTGAGGTCAGTATCACTCTGATACCAAAACCAGATAAAGACAGCACAGAACAAGAGGCCTACAGGCCAATAGCCCTGATGAACATACATGCAGTCCTGTCATTGTTGACCACTGCATACACCTGTGTGATTCACACCCCAGGAAGTTCACGGTCATAATCCTTCCAGCTAATCTCTCTGTTAAGAAGCAGTCACGGACTTGATCTCTATCAGGACAGAATAGTTTTTGCCTGTTCTAGAGATTTCTGTAAATGGTATTATATGGCATGTACTTTTTTTGTGACTGACTTTTATCCCTCAAAAACTACACTGAAAAGTATTAGGGCTCTATCAGTGGTGTGTTTTTTTTGTATGCTTTATTCTTTCAAAAGAATATCTGGAATATAGTTGCTCATCAAGCATGGTTTTTCCCATTTTGTAAATGTTTAATCGCCAAGATCTAAGAGCTTAGTGTATGTCAGATGCGTTCCTTGTGGATCTGCTTCAGAAGCTGAAGTCCAAGTTCAGATTCGGGTTCACCCCACCAAGGGTCAACGCTTAGTTTACAGTGACTTGTCATGTATCCTGAGCTGTCAGACCTCTTCTGTCCCTCAGTTGCCCCATCTGCAAGTAGCAATAATTATAATAGCCGCCCCATAGGATGGTTCTGAGAAGTAGATGAGAAATACAGGGCTGAATACCTAATCTTCTAAATACAGGTCAAAATTGTAGACAAATGTCATCTATTAGCTTTTGTTAGAGACGGGGAAAAATACTAAGAGTTCAGATACTTCGGGGTCTAGTTCAACAAGCTCATTTGAAAATTACAGTTGTGCACACAGTGTATTTGCTACAGTGTGCTGAATCAAGTGATCAGCACGCTTCGTCAGTATCTCCCGTAACACCCAGTACTGTGCCAACCCCTTTGGGACAGACAAGAATATGTCTGAAAAGATAGTCCAATGACTTTCTTATGACATAATGTAAAATCATCCATGTTACTCTGTGCCGAGTTCTGTGTCTAAGACTCCAAGTGGCACGTATCTGAAGAAGAGAATAAAGTGA
Organism: Felis catus; assembly: GCF_018350175.1. Taxonomy (NCBI): domain Eukaryota; kingdom Metazoa; phylum Chordata; class Mammalia; order Carnivora; family Felidae; genus Felis; species Felis catus. Next base: position 216,987,115 of record NC_058375.1, read on the forward strand.
CATTTCTTCTTCCGGTTCTGGGGGAGGCAGCCTTGTCTCTTAGACATCCTTCTCATCCTTTGCAGCCTGGATGCTCTGAACCTGTGAGGTGGGACTCAGGAATCACGAGTGATTTTCCCATGTGGTCACAGAAGCCAAGGAGCAGTGGCCACTTGGGATGCAGATGTTCCAGATCACGGCCACCGGTCTTTCGGCGTCAGCCGTCAGTCTTAAACGCTGGCTGGTCCAGCAAAGGGAAGGGCGTGTTGTCTGTGTTGCTGTGAAACGAAGTGGCTCTTACTGAAATCGCGTAATTAGCTCTCACATCAATGGGTAACAACTTACGGGTAAAGAAGATAGTTGCATTTTTTAAAATAATAATGCTTAGTGTTAGCCAGGGTTTCATAGACATGTACCCATGTTCCCCCCTTCTCCACCGATAAGAGTGAAAACTGGCAAAATCTTCCTGGAAGGAACTTGGCAATATGTATAAACAGCCTTCAAAATGGCATACTTTGTGGGGCGCCTGGGCAGCTCAGTCGGTTGAGTGTCCCACTTTGGCTCAGTTTATGATTTCACAGTTCGTGAGTTCAGGCCCCACATCGGGCTCTGTGCTGACAGCTCAGAGCCTGGAACCCGCTTCGGATTCTGTCTCCCTCTCTCTGCCCCTTCCCTGCCACACGTTTGCACGTTCTCTCTCTCTCTCTACAATAAATAAACATTAAAGAATTTTTTAAAAACACATGACATACTTTTTGAACTATCAGTATTTCTCACACTCATTCGAAACAAAGAGGCAGTGAGGAAGGAGTTCATTGCAAAGATATTCATGGCATTGTTGTTCCAAAGTTCAATTTCTTTAAGTTTATTTATTTTGAGAGAGAGCACAAGCAAGGGAGGGGCAGAGAGAGAGAGAGAGAGAGAGAGAGAGAGAGAGAATATCTCAAGCAGGCTTTGTGCTGTCAGCACAGAGCCCTTCGCAAGGCTCAGTCTCCCCAACTGTGAGATCATGACCTGAGCCAAAATCAAGAGTCAAATGCTTAACTTACTGAGCCACCCAGGTAACCCCAAAGTTAAAAATTTTAAATAAAGCAGGATTCCAAAAAAGGTGATTAAATAAGTTATCATTTATTTGAGTATACAAATAAGGTATCTATTTACATAACATAAAAGGCATGTAGGAGTAAAGCATTTTGAAGACTTTAAAAATGATGCTACTAGAGGCACCTGGGTGGCTCAGTCGGTTATGCATCTGACTTTGGCTCAGGTCATGATCTCGTGGCTCGTGAGTTCGAGCCCCACATCGGGCTCCGTGCTGACAGCTCGGAGCCTGGAGCCTGCTTCCGATTCTGTCTCCCTCGCTCTCTGGTCTCCCCCACTCATGCTCTGTCTATACACGAGAGGAATGAAAACACACATCCACATGCCAACTTGTTCACCGGCGTTCACGGCAGCGTCCTGCATGTGGTCAAAAAGTGGAGACAAACCACATGTCCATCGGCCGAAGAACAAAGTGTGGTCTGCCCGCACAATGGACTGTTTCTCAGCCATATAGAGGGTGATGTACCGACTCATGCTCCAACATGAATGACCTCGAAAACACCATGCTAAGTGAGAGAGGCCGGTCACAAAGACCCCATATTGTATGATTCTGTTCGCATGCAACACCCAGGATAGGCTGCTGCACAGAGACAGACAATAGACTGGTGGTTACCAGGGGCTGGGGCAGGGGGAGGCGGCGGGGAGATGGGCAGTGACCCCTACTGGGAACAGGATCCCTCTGGACAGGGCAGGGGCGGGGCGTGGGGGGGAGGCGGACGAACGTGCCCTAAACTTGATTGTGGTGCTGGTTGCACAGCCGTGACAATGTAAAAACCCATTGAATTGTACGCTTTAAATGAGTGAATCCCATGGTATGTGAATTACATCTCGATAAAGCCGTCAGTTGGATCAGGAAAAAAAAAATACACCACACATTTTCAGTGGGGAGAAAAATAAAAGGCAGCAGGTTCTGAAGTTTTCAGTGAGGCCGGAAAAAATCACGTTTCCCCGGCAAACAGTAACCGTTCACAGAGCACCGGGCATCGCCAGTGCAGAGACAGGGCCAGGCGAGAACAGCCGAGCCGCCGGGCTCTGAAGGCAGCACTGCTTAACGGCTTGGTGTCCGTGGCCTTATCCCCGCGGAATCTGTGCGGAAGGTCAGAGCGCCACTCAAGGTCAACACGCGGGATTTCTGAAGCGTCCCGTGGGGTTCGGGTTTGTGACAGCAGGAGGGACCTGCGAACCCTCTGGCATAGTCCTGCCCAAGTCAGAGCCCAGATGTGCATCCAAGTGGCTTCCGGCTGCTCACCTCCCACCCTGGCCTCTGCAGGGGGCGTCAGCCCTGCACAAGGACAGGCTGAGGCTGCCCGGGGTGGGGGTCTGCCGGTCCAGCCGAGGAGACGGCCAGGATGTCGGGGCCTGACCGCGTGGGTATATACACCCAGCGCCTCCAGACCCGCCCTGGAGCCGTGTTATCGAAACCCTGGCGTGTGTCCTGTTTGCGCTGGGGACACCAGCTCAGCGAACGCGGTGAGGCTCTGCTACGGGCCGGGGAGCTTGGGAGCCGAGCCACTGGGGGTGAAGCAGGAAGTACCACATCATCCACAGCTACCTGACTGCTAAGGGCTTAGTGAGGCCATGTGGGTGAAGGAGTCTGGAAGAGATCGATTAAAGGTGAGAGTTTTAGTAACACAATTAAGAAGAAAACCTGGCAGGGGGCGGGGGGAGGGGTGTTCCTGACATCGCGGTGGAACTTCTCCGCTGTCCCGCCCTCCTGGGTCTCCTCCGAGCCCCCGGCCACCTCTGCAGGCAGCGCAGGGTGGGTGTTGCGGCTCCGGGTGTCGGGGACGCCAAGTCGGAGACCTCAACTTTGAAAGCCAAGCTGGATTCTGGAATTATCCACCTTTGCCGAGCAAGAACCGAGAACTGGCCATCAATGCTGGTGCTCATGGCCTGGGTGATTCTCTTTCCAGTGGGCGTCCCTGGCCATCTCTAGGAGCAAACTAAATACATACCCGCGAGAGCAAAACAAAACAAAACAAAACAGATAACCTGTGGTTTTCCAATGCTCAGAAACTGGTTTCTTCTCTCCGAGAGAACAGCCTTCCGTTTTGCCCTCAGATTTCTCACGCATCATCACCGCTGTCTCTGCCAACACTGTCCAGACGTACAACGTGAGCTGTGTAGCCTTTCGGATTTCTGAGCAGCTTTAACTGCTGTCCCTTGATAAATTGATTGGAGCAGTGCAGTGCAAGCCTACCAAGAACTCTGCGTCTGCAGACTGCCTGCTTCTGAGTGCTGGCTCCCTCGCTCACTAGATGCGTGGCTCCGGGCGAGTCCGTTAGCCTCTCCAGACCTTGGTGTCCTTGTCTGTACCCTGGAGAGAAGCCCTGCCTCACAGGGCTGTTCATAGCTCCAGGAGCGTGTAAAACCCCTTTCGTAATACGTGGGTCCATAAGTTGTATATATGTGCATCAACACCACCGGCGATCTCGAGGCCTTACATGCCACCTGCCCGGACTCGAAGTCCTACGTGGCCACGGCTCTCCTGGGCCAGCAGAGCCTCCTCCCTCAGTCTGTCTGCCCCTGACGACTACCACCTTCATTCCCCGGCCCCTTCCCCAAACACAGACCTGGCTCCACTATTGGCCGGGTGTTCTTTGTATCTGCTGAATCGTTTCCGGGAAAGTCAGAGCCACCAGCTTCCCGAAGGAACTCACGGCTGTGCCCAGAGAAGCCAGAGGGAGATTGTGCAGAAGGTTACAGACCTCCCTGGGAAGAGATAGCCCATGATTTTGGACTTCCGGACGGTCCTTTAGAATAGACCCTCCTTCCCATTAAAGATCCAGGGACGGTTTTCATTAGAAGTTTGCCCTGACGTCCTTGATGAGAAGTCCGCCCAAACTAGCAGCAGACTGAGAGGGAGCGTCTGGAGGAAGTGGAAACCCCAGACTTCCGGTGAGAATCTGCAGGTTCTTGGCCCGTTTGGGCCGCAGGTCAGTTAACTTCGGGTCACTCTGAAAAGGGAGGCGGTGAGCGGAAGATCACCAGGGAGCCCCCTTCCAGCTTGAAGAGTCTGCAGACCTCTCCCTCCCCAGCCGTAATCCGCGACAGAAGGCCTCGATGTTTCTTTGGTGTGAGTGTAGAACAAGACGCCGTGAGGAAGAGACTGTTCCGTGGCTCCATGGGAATCCCCTAACACTTTCTTCAGAAGGGGACAGCTTCTTCATGGGGTTAGCGCGCAAAGACACTGAGGTGTCCGCTCACACCCTGCAGTCTGGAACGTCCCCGATCAGTTTCTATGTGACACGGCACAGGCTGGTCCTGACTTTCAGAAGTTGGAACTCGGCGACTTCAGGTTCATTTTAAATACCAGAAAGGTCCGTTTGCTCTTACTAAGCGATAGTCGGCACAAAACCTAATGCCTACACGCAGTAGATATTTCTGAGCCACACGAAGCCAAGATACACGTGTAGAAAATTTGCGAAGCATAAAACCAAACGACTTGAACGGCGGCCGAAACGTGACTTTGGTGCAACACCTTCTCTCAGACGGGTTTTTTTATTGGCAGTTCCTGTTTTTCTTCACCTGTCGTCTCTGCCACGCACGTCAAGACGCGAGTCCCCTGTGAAAGGAGCCAGACGGAGAAGGCCTAGCTGGCATGTCCGTTTCCGTGAGATGTCCGGAAGAGGTGAACATGCAGACACAGGAAGCAGACGAGTGGGGGCTGGGCGTGGGGTCCAGGGCGGACTGCAGGTGCATCTTTTGGGGGCGACAGAGATGTTCTAAAGCAGTGATCCTCACCCAGCTCTCTAGGTTTACTAAAAATCGTTGAATCGTATCCTGAACACAGGTGATTTTTATGGTTTGTAAACTACACCTCAATAAAGCTGTTGGGGGAAAAAAAAAAGCCTTAGCACTGCCCTCCCCCACCCCGGGGGCTCTTGGTTTATTAAGAAAACCGAAGAAAACCCAAGACAAAGAGGCAGCATCAATGAGGGCAAAGCCACAAAAGGGTCCCCTGCTGCAGTCGTAATAGTGACCCATATCCCAGCCTGTGATGAGAGGAAGGATCTCTTTTCCTTGGTTTTCAAAGCCTCTCGTGTAAACATGGAAGCTGCTGGGGGCCTCTTTCTTCAGTGCTGGAAATGGCCTGCTGTCCCTCCGGGGGACCCCGCTGGGAACTCCCCACGGCACACGGCACACTGTCCCCAACCTCGCAAACGTGCCTCCCTCTCTGACTGCTTCCGGAGGGGCCTCCACCACCAAGAGCAGCCGTGCAAATGTCCTGTGCGTCAGGAAGACACCACCGCTGACTCTAGGTTTGAAAGCTTGTGTCAGGGTAAGTGGTTCAGAATCTGAAGTGTATTTGGGAAACGAAAGCCTCCCAGGGGAGCCTCAGTGGGAAGGGCACAGCTGTGGCCGTGGGGCAGGTGGAGTCAAGGCGTCTTACGTGCGCACACGGGCCTCAGGACACTGGGGGGGGGGGGGGCTCCGCTCTTCACCGAGACCCGTCCTCGTATACATTTCGCAGAAAGATCTAGAAAGTGGAAATAAGATTCTTTTCACAATCAGGAGAATATCATTATGTGGGGGTTTTTTTGTGGGTTTTCTTTTTTTAAGTCTTGAAAACACCTATTTCCTGAATGCTTCCAACACGGTCCATAAATCGGCCCAACCTTCTCAGCAAAGAACCAGGATGCCGTATCAAAGCCCTCTGATTTCCAAAATACACTCCCGTGAATTTTAATTCCAGCAAACGATGATAGATGTTTCTGGAAAAAGAGTTGTGTTTGAGAACCGAAGTAAACGACATTCGAGCGGCTTCTTCACGATGCCTACAGCTTCCCAAACCAGTAAGGGGCGGAGGCTCTGGGCTGTAACATCCCAGCCAAACCCCCAGACTGCCTGGACAACAGAACGCTTCCTGAAGAGATAACCTACTAATGACCAAGGGCCGCGTTTTAGGAAGTGACGGTATTCTGTGGAGAGCAGGAAATGCAGACAGCCACATCCACACCTCTGTGATTCCATCCCCCAGTCAAGGTTCACGTGTGACGTATACCCTTCGTGTGTACATTTTTCTGGAAAGAATCCTTTAAAAACCACTTTAAAGCCCTTTTCAGCCTAGCATCATGTCACGTACCTCCTTCCACGTCACGTATCTCTTTGAAAGCACTATTTAACGGCGTCACGGTAATCCATCTGATGGCTGAGCCAGTCCTTAGCCATTCAGCTGTGGACACTGGGAATCCTTGTAATGGGGCAACTGGAACATGTGGGGGGGGGGCACACGCTGTGTGTGCGTCTCAGGGGCTTACGGCTGATCCTTTCCTCTGGATGGCTTCCTAAAAGGAGCCCAGCTACCTCAAGAGTTGTGGACTTGTTGGGAAATGTCACAGCGGCACTGAATCGCTCTCCAGGAGGGGGTGGTGCCCCGCCCCCACGCATCCCTCCTTACCCGCGTGCCCTCACCCCGTGAAGCTGGTCCGCATAGCACCTCCCGGCTCATGGTCCCACGGCACTGCTTTGACCACGTCTGCTCGCTCACCTCCTCCGTCATCAGGGTTCTCCAGAGACGTGGAACGAACAGCGTGTGTGCGTGCGTGCTCACGCAGAGAGCGAGATTTATTTTAAGGGATTGGCTCACACGATTACCAGAGCTGGCTGAGCTGCAGGGCAGGCCAGCGGGCTGGAAACTCGGGCAGAAGTTAACACGACAGGCTTGAAGCAGAATTCCTTCTTCAGGAAACCTCAGGTGTTTGCTCCTGAGGCCTTCGGCGGCTTGGCTGGGGCCCACCCACGTTGTCGAGGGTGATCTCCTTTACTGAACGTTGTTAACCGTTCACAGCGACACGTAGGCAGGTGTTTCATTCAATCACCGGGCGCCATGGCCTGGACACCTTGACACATGAAATTGACCATTAGACCTGCCATGGCTCCAGCTGCCCAGAGAATTCCACCCCAGCAGAGCCACAAGCTGTCCGTCCTTGGGGAGGACGTGCGTTTTATTGGGCCCTTTCGCCTTTTAAAGGATAATCTCCCTGGATGTGTGTGACCACGAGATGACACCTTGAACAACTTAATGGCATCGCCTGATACCAGACAGGTTTCGTACATTTCTGGTTCCTGTGACTTAGTGCTTTTGTAGACCGGACGGGGTCTGCCCTCCAGCCCCCTTCTCGCCATGGAGCCCTGCACTTGAGCCTGTCTCCTGCTTTGCCCGGATTCTGTCCTCCTCTGCACCCGGGCCACCCCGCATCCCTTGTGTTCAAACAAGTGACCACACCCCCCGCCTTTCCTTCCTCACCCCCAGCTCAGCTCTTCATTCCAGCGGGAGGTCTGGCGACAGATGGCGACCCGCGGGCTCGAGCAGTGAGGTTCCAGTCCTGTCCGCGTGAGGCCTGATCCGTGCTGCCGAGGCACGCCACGCCTGCCCCCCAGGGTCTCACAGACACGCTGAAAGTTGTCTGACGATGTGACCCGGGGAAACAGTGAAGCAGGGCAGAGGGGAACGGAGAAGTCCGGGGGGACTTCACCGAGGAGAGAGGGCACAGGAGGCAGGAAGTTGGTGGGACTGGGAGAGGCTGGTCCAGCCAGAGGGACCTGCTGGTGCAGAGGCGTGAAAGAGGGGCCCAGCAGAACACGCGTACATGCATCCCGGGCAGGTCATAGCAGGGAGAGAGAGAGAGACAGAGAGAGAGAGCGTGCATGGTGGGTCTGAGATGGTTCCTGACTTTCCATGGAGCCGGTCAAACACATCCAACTCCTGGAAAGAAAAGCTTATCAGCCAGAGCAGCTGTGTGGGTGTCCCAGCCCTCCCTGCCCAGTCCCTGTGGGAGGATAGAATAGGGCCCGTGCCACCCGGGCACGCAGTGGACTGCCCTGAGCTCAGGGAACCCACGTGTGTAATAGTGGACAGGAAGCACCTTTGCCTCCGTTCTGACAGAGATGCTCCGGTGCAGGGAGCCTGTACAGACATTCCCGATAGAAGGATAATCAGCAAACAAGGGCAGGCGAGTCTCTGCTGGGAAGACAAGAGAACGTGGGAGCGACCTCTGAAGACCCGTTTCCCGACAAGAGACAGGCAGATGGGGTCAGAGGGTCTCTTCCATCGTGTCTCCGGTCTAGAACGTGTGAGAGTCCAGAACCTTCCTTACTCGGGCAGGAGGGGCAGCCCTGAAGAGATGAGGGCGGCTTGCGGCCCGATAGGGCTGGGAGCCTGTGGAATCCCTGGGCCGAAGGCAGAGGGCTTCATGGGAGCACGTGGCCGCGAGGCCTCCTGCTGCCCAACGTCAAGTGCTTTGTTGAACTCTGAGCCAAGCTGTGTCGTCTGCGTGTTTCATCCACGCCTTTCTCCCTGGTGGTGTGGGTACTGGATTCCCACCGCTGCTGTGACAAATGACCACGAATTCAGGGCCATAACACAACAGTTGTGTTATCTTGCAGTTCGGGAAACCGGGAGTCCAAAACGGGTCCACACGGCCGTGTCCCTTGCATGCGTTTGCTTGCGGAGGCCGCCCCCTCGCCCTGCCTCGTGGCCCCGCAGCCCCGGTCCTCTGGTTCTGTCGTCACCTCTTCTCTGACTCAGATCCTCCTGCCTCCCGGTGATCTCGCCAGGTGGAGCAGTGGGTTCCCAGGAATCAGGACATGGACCTCTCTAGGGAGATTTTGTGTGTCCGCCGCATCCTTGTGTTGTCTCTAGATGCCGTGGCCCCCACCGTCACGCCCCCACCACGCGCTTGGCCCCGTCTGCGTGTTTCTCTCCACCCGACGTGCTGTCTGTAGGCATAGCTCAGTCTGGGGTGCAGAGCCAGCCATCTGTTGTAAGGAAGGTCACGGAGAGTCAGGACAAGGAGCGCCCCAGGCTAGAAGGAGGGCATCGGGCAGGATGGGCTGGATCAGCCTCTGCCATACTGTGGACCGCCCAGAGCCTCAACTTTCTTCACAAAAACAAAAAACAAAAGGAGCCCAACACCACTTGCCCTCCCCAACCCACCAGATGGTCGTAAAGATCCAATGAGAACAGCCCAGGGATGGATCTCTGAACTATACCACATTGAAAATGTTGTCACCTTTTCTGTTCTCTCCATTGAACTGAGAGCTCTTGTATGTCAGGGGTGGGCAGGACGCCTGGGTGGCTCAGTTGATTGGGCATCCGACTCTTGATTTCAGCTCAGGTCATGATCCTAGGGTTGTGGGATCGAGCCTCACGTGGGGCTCCATGCTGAGCATGCAGCCTGTTTAGGATTCTCATTCTCTCTCTCTCTCTCTCTCTCTCTCTCTCTCTCTTTTTCTCTCTTTGTCTCTCTCCCTCTCTCCACGCCCCCACCCCTCTCCCCCAGTCTCTCTCTCTCTCTCTCTTTTTCTCTTTGTCTCTCTCCCTCTGTCCACCCCCCCACCCCTCTCCCCCAGTGTCTGTCTGTCTCTCTCTCTCTCTCTCTCTCTCTCTCTCAAAATAAAAAGAGTAGGCTACAATGTTGACCAACTGCCAGGCAGATGCCACACCTCTTGGTCAGAAGCCACCAAGGTATGAGTCGATGCTTCTTTAGTAGAGATCAGTGACTTCTGCCTTGAAATAACCTCCTTGAAAATACGTGGTTGGTAGAAAATGTAATGTTTCCATCTACCTAAAGTTCTGCAGGGTTTTGCTGGGCAATTATCTGTATGAAATACTTTTTCTTTCCCCCCAAGTAGAATCCTATTGCTAATGAAACCGTATTTTGAACATGAAATTGTTACAAAGAGGGAAAAAATGTCATTATCCAGAAAAGCAGCAATAGCTCTCGCATTTGATGGTCTAAATAGAATATTCCTCTTCCGGGGACATGAAAGTCACCCCCCTGTATCAGCCTGTGAAATTATTTTAGAATTGAGTTTTAATCCCTGGAACAAGGAAGGGAAATGGAACCCTAACCCAGGTTCCATGCATGGGAAGTCACATCTGAAATTTAGAGACAAGGTGTGTAGGGTAGCAGGCCTCGTCACTAATCCGAAAGAAATATGAAAAAAGGGGGCTGTTTTAATGTTGGAAAAAGGCAGCTTGAAAGGTAAGGCTTCCTTCCTGCAGTTTCCCCTGGTGCCCTTTTCCCCTGATCACATTTGCTAGATGTCCATTTCTGTAAGTTTTCCCTCTAGAACAAACCTATCATTTTTCACCACAGGATATTTACAGCTTCAATCAGTGCCAAATTCAATTGGCTTCTGATCTCATCGCTGGAAGTTATAGATGCAGATATTATTTGCACTGCGGTTAATTATGGAGCAATCAAACTTTGGCTTTTCCACTGTAATTTCCTCTGCCAGCTAATTTAATTAATCACCCCCAGCTCAGCTCTTCCAGCTGCGACCAGCAGGGCCATTAATTAGGCATGTGGCTGTGGCTCACCGACCAGGTCCCCCTTCCAGGCTGCTGCCCATGTGATCTCTCCGGGAGGGAGAGCCCTTCCTAAGCACCCAGGCAGGATTAGGGGTGGGAAAGCAGACTGCTCCATCCCCTCCAGAAAGGCAGACAAACCCCTTAAGGACCTGTCGGGGCGAAGAGCGTGCCCGCAGTGGTGACGCGTCAAGCTGAGCGGAAGAAGGAAGGCCTCACCTTCCCTTTCGCCTGGCCCGTGAGCTGGGGAGCAAGTGGCGCTCGATGGTTGGCCCTGGTCTTGGGTTTTTCAGTCAGTCTAGGGCACTGCCTGTACTGCTGCTGTCCTTGTCACACAGAAGTGTCGCTTCGCCTCCGAGGGTTCGTTACATCGATACCGTGGCTTTGGAGGCTGACTTTTTTCCCTGGAGGAAAGATTAAAGCGCTGTTTTGCTTATATCATAAGGTGGCGACTTTTCTGGTCTGTACCCATTGAAATTGACGCCTCGGTTAGATTCAAGGGATTCTCCCATCGCGGTGCGTTGAAGAGCCGGTTCATTTTCAGGCAGGTTCCTGCTTCCCATTCTCACATAGAGAACACTCATTATTACTGAGAAACCGTTCCTAGAATCCCACACAATTGTCTGTGTGTGCGCGTACATGCACAGAGAAATAATCGCCCAGATACGGGAGGCTTTCTTACGGTTATTCTTAGAGTTTGTTTGTGTTACAATTAAGTGAGGGTTTTTTTTTTTCCTAAATATATATTACATAGGAAGATTTTTTTTTTTTTTAAGGACTGGTTAGGAGGTCTGAGTTTTGTACAAAAGGATAAATTGATGAACAGGTGTTTTCAAGAGCTGTAATAAATCATCCTAGAACAAGGAATGCCTCTTCTGAGATCCCATCCAGCGCCCTGCCCTCAATTAAATGAATCAAAGAGATAAATGTGAGCGTGCGCACACACGCGCGCACACACACTCAAACACACACAAAGGTTCGACTCGAGAGGGAGCGGGGCAGTCCAGCTCGGTAATTAAAGGGATAATAAGGACGCATTCTGTGCAGGTGGAAGAAAACGGGGAGAACTCACAGAGTCTGTAGGGTTGGACCTGTGTGTTCAGCCGGACAGGAAGCACCCCCATCATAAAACCCCCGTGGCCTGTAAACACCGCATTTCCCTCCCACCAGGGAACAGGGGCTGGGAGGCCCCAACAGGATCTGGGCTTGAACAGGGGCTGGTGTGAGTTGTGCCTTCCTGGGGAGGCGGGGTCCACACGGCCCTTAAACAAGTGTATTCAGTCTTGACGGCTGGGGCCAGCCGTGGGACCCGCCGGCATGTTAAAATTTAAATGCACAGCACATGCGTTCGTCTTGCCCTGTGAAGATGGTTCTGGAATGCAGTTGCAAGTGTCAGTTTCTCCCTGACATTCCCACTCTGCTGTTGGGAGCATGGGAGATTCTGGAGAATTGCCAAATAACCATAATGCAAAGGTCTTCTGCAGACTTCTGGTCTCAAAAAAAAAAAAAAAATGTTTTTTAGTCATTCTCTTCCAGAGAAACCTCTCTTTGGATTTAAAGATTTGAAAATCTAGGGGCGCCTGGGTGGCGCAGTCGGTTAAGCGTCCGACTTCAGCCAGGTCACGATCTCGCGGTCCGTGAGTTCGAGCCCCGCGTCGGGCTCTGGGCTGATGGCTCGGAGCCTGGAGCCTGTTTCCGATTCTGTGTCTCCCTCTCTCTCTGCCCCTCCCCCGTTCATGCTCTGTCTCTCTCTGTCCCAAAAATAAAATAAACGTTGAAAAAAAAAAATTAAAAAGTAAATAAATAAATAAAAATAAATAAATAAATAAAGATTTGAAAATCCTGAAACCGATCCCGTCTCCCTAGTGATAACGCGAGGATCCGCTGTAAGATGCTCACCCATTTCTGTTGCTGCCTGAACCGGCCTATATCCGACCTCCCCTCCACCCCCTCACCCCCCAACTGGTACTGGGATCTGTTTGGCAGAGAAACACCGTACAGGGCTACTTTTGTTCCTGCTGCAGTGTCTATAATGCTAACCTCACAGCCCGGGCCTCAGTTTCCCCACACATGGAACAACAGACCCCCTCCCGTGTGGGGGAGCCAGCCACTGTATATCCCAGAGGCCCAGGAGGCTTCCTTTCACTGCTTCCTTCTCTCTTCTCTCTGCACCAGCCCCTGGCGGCCTTCACTGTCAAAAAAAAAAAAAAAAGAAATGCTACCCTAGAGGGAGCCGAGGGGAGGCCTGCTGAAGAGGGATGGGCAGGCCCGGGGCATGACCAGGCCCCTGCGGTGGCCCCCGCGGGCACCCTGTGGTTTTCCAGGCCTGGGGAGCTGCCCTGCTCCACGGGCCACCCCAGGATGTGGCCCAGCCGCCTGCCTTTGTAAAGGCTTGCCACCCTCGAGGAGGGCTCCTGGCGGGGACAATGGCTGTCCGTCAGAGATAACAAACCCCGTGTCCTGGTCTTAGGTTCATTGGGCCCGACGGGGTGGGGTGATGGCAAAAACCCTGATCACTGTTGTCATTTCTCTGCTTTTATTGCAGCCTTAGAGCAGGAGAGGGTCCATTCCATTCACTGCGTCTTTAAAACCCGCCCCAATCTTCCCCCTTCTTTCCCTCCTGCTTAGAAACAGGCTCTGACAGTCTGAATGTTGGAAATAATTGGATTCTAAATTCTAATTCATCTGTAAAGTATTCGGTGATTAAATTAGCCTAATAGATATTATTTCTTACGTGGCTGCATAATTTTACCCTGCTCGGATCTCAGAGGCCCTGACGTGCCCCCCAATTTACTATTGACGTGAAATTCTCAGAAGGGCGAGGTGGAACTCTGCCTTCTCCTGTTTTCCCAGGTTAAGAGTTAAACTGATTTATGCTTAAAGGGTATTACCTTACTGCCCCAGCGCAGTTGCACAATGTGTGTTATTCTTGAAGAAGAGCTGGAGAGGAGAAATATTATTGTATATAATTTTGGATCATCTTTTTCTTTTCGGAGACTAAGAGACATTACGGACCTTTTAAACGTGGTGGCCGGCCCTTTTCTTACAAGTTTATTGGGTTTGGTTTTTTTTTTTTTTTTTTTTTTTTAAGTAGTTGGAAACGTTATCACAGTAGAACTAAAATTGTCAGCTCCTTACATAGACCCTAGAAGTGTGAAGACGGTGCAAAAACATTTTAGATATCCCGGAGATACATTTCAGCTGGGGCCTCTTTAACTCTGCGGAAACGAGACAACAGGAGAGAGGCCAGAGCCCCCGACTTACCTCCGAGGAGGGCATCGCTGCCCTCCATTCTTCTGCCTCGTTTTCTGTATTTCTTCACCTGAATTTAATTTCTTCAAGTATGTGCCTCTCCCCTCCCCTCCTCCACCCCCCCTGCCCAGCCTCCCTCCAAACATCTGCAAATAAAATCCGCAGCTCCCTCCCTGGTTCAGTAGCTGGAAACAGCTGGCGGTTTTGTGCGGTAACTGAGCAGTGGGGGGGACAAAGTTTTGGCAAACACTCGGGAAACCCGGGACAGAGGAGGCAGGGTAAAGTCAGGAAACTGTTTTCATGAGTAAATGAAGGAAAACAAAGGCCGCTCAGCAGGAACAGAAGGGACACACACTCCCGTCTGAATAGCTCCCTAAAAGCAGAGCTGAAAAGGAAGAAGGCCCGTTTGCTTCTGGGGATCCAATAAATTGTTTCAGGAAGTGAAAGTCTGTCCAGGCTAATGGAACCGAGATTGACAGCGTGCTTCTCATTATGGAGCCCATCAGGGGGCGGGGCATTCAGGGCCGTTCGGGGGCTGGGGCGGGAGTGAGGGGGCCAGAGCCCCAGGTGGGGGGTCGTCCTGTGCTCACTGAAAGAGTCGTGCACCCCCACCCCCCCCCAAGAAAAGACCACAAGAATAGAGAACCTCATCTCTCAGGAGCGTTTTTTTTGTTTGTTTTACCTATTCTGTCACAACACATCCTGTTTGCCACTTGTCACCCCTCTACCGGAATCTTCTGCACCCTCTTCCCAGAGACCCTGCTAAAGCGGCAGGTTGCGGGATCCGAACCCCAGAGCATGCTCCTCCAGGGACGGCCACCTCATGGCTTGGACCCACCTGGACCAATTTGAGGTTCTGGACGAAGATCTTCCCGTAGGTTGATAACACGATCATGGACATTTTTAAAAGCTTTTTTTTTTTTTTTTATTTTAATGTACATGTGGTGCCATGGCCAGTTTGTTGAGGCCAGTTACAGGACCATATCTGTTAGACAACCAGAGACCGGCCGTTGTTTTCTTTGTCCACGTAGGACCAAGCTAAGGGAAAGTTGACCCCAGTTGAATGAGATGTGATCGGTATCCAGGACTCTAGAACGGGCTCTGGGAGGTGAGGGTCCGGCCACCTCTGCGGGGAGGGGCGTTTCGACCGTCCTGTGCTTCACACCCTCTACCTGCTCGGAGGTGTGGAGAGACCTCGAGGGCTGGTCAGCCTCCCCACAAAGGTGACCAGACGTGGCACGTCGGGTTAAACATCACCAGGCACAGGCCAGGGTAGGGAAGGCAAGTGAGACACGTGCTCGGTGTCCCTTGGCCCGAGGGACGGGTCACAAAGGCTTGGTTGTCCAGTTCGTTGATGTGCTGGTCTGACAAGACTCCCCTCTGGGGCAGGAGAGACTCGGTGACAGTCCTTCCCAGAAGCAGTGTAGCTACTGCTCTTTCGTTTTGAACCTCACCCACGCTGGGCACCGCAGGACCTCCAGCTACATTCCCTGCCCGGGTCCCTGTCCCAGCCTTGCCGGGTCTCAGAGAGTGCCACCCAACTAAGCAGTGAGTTGGGGGCCCTTCTCCACCCTCTTGGGTTCAATGGCTGGGGTGGGCATTTGGGGGGCGGGGGCGGGCTGGGAATTAAATTGACAACACATAAACCAGATAAAAGGCATACAAGTTTATTGGTTGGTTTGTTTTTTTTTTTAACCTGCATTTGTGGGGCGGGCATCAGAGAAGGACGTGAATACCAAAAGGGTGGAGAGGTTTGAGAGCTTATGTGCTCTCTTCACAGGGGAAAGGGAGGGGAGGAAGGCCACTCCAGGAAGAGCAGCTGATGTGTAGAAAGGATAAATGGGCCCATAGGAAAATAGATGGGAGACCTAATAGCCTGTGACAGGGTTTGGGTGTGGAGCCCATTTCTCTCCGGTGGTGAGAGTCCACCTTCCCTGGTTGATGTACCTCTCGGGGCAGAGATTGACCACAGTTGAGTTCTTTTCAATGGAAGACCTATTTGTAGGCAGGTAAGAGTCATTCAGAGAAGTCCTTTTCCTACATTCGTTGATTCTCGGAATGTTCTCAGGCATGTGTTGTACGTTTTGAGTCCTACACAGGGCATTAGGTGTCCTTGGACAGTGGTGTCCTTTGTTAACCGTACTGAGAGTCCATAAGCGCTTTGCCTTTGAAATTAGCAAAGGAGGAGTTTTCTCGTGTCGTGCTTTGAAGGAGTTTCTGTGCACACTGAAGAAGAGGCTACGTGGCTCCAGCTCTGCTGGAAGATGGAGGGGACCACTACGCAGCACGCATCTGTGGGGTGTGGGTCTGGTGCCGCCTCTCTGTGCCGCCATCGTGAAACATCGGACGCTCCAGTACACCTGTTAGTTGGCCGGCATTTCCAAAAAGGCTGCACTTACTGTTGAGTGAGTGGATGATAGGTGTATCTTGAGGTTGATGGCCTCTGTGAACTTAAATGTTGGTCTTAGTGATTCACAGGCTGTCTGCAAATTATCGATCCGCTGACACGAACATTTTATTTCGGAGGAATCTCGACACCCAATGTGGGGCTCGAACTCAGAACCCCGAGATCAAGAGCCACACGCTCTACCGACTGAACCAGCCAGGCGCCCCCATTCTGTGTTCTCAACCTGCAGGAAATAGTGATCTTTTCTCCTCTGGGTTAGCTGCACTTTGAATTTTGTACCCGAAATCCAGGGCTGTCCACGTAGTAAAAACCAAGAGGACAAGGATTCTTGTCTTTTGTTCAGCACGTTTTGTTCCTGTGAAATTACAGCAGCTTATACCGCAAACGCGGCTCTTTTCCCCTCGTGTTTATCCATCTGCCTCTATTCACCCTGTAGCCCAGAACCTAACACAGTGCGGTGCCTAACTCCTAGTGAGTGCTCAATTGATATTTCTTGAAAGAATGAATGCTTAATAGGGCATCGGATGATGGCGGTAATCAAATCAAATTCCAAGAACTCACTTCAGCCAAGAGAAAAAAAGAATTATATGTTTCAAAGTACAGAGGTAGAAGGGATGTCGGCATCCATCACTTGGAGAAGTGGGATGAGAAGACGGGGGACCAGATTCGGGGTGCTGTACAGAGCTGAAAATGCCCACGAAGATAGGGTGCGAGCCAGACCACTCACATGGTTGGCCGCGTCCAACCCCCTGTTGTACGCTTCTGTGCACTTGACTTTTTTCTTTTCTTTTTAATATATTTTTTTTAACGTTTATTTATTTTTGAGAGAGAGAACGCACAAGCAGGGAAGGGGAGAAAGAAAGGCAGACACAGAACCCGAAGCAGGCTTCAGGCTCTGAGCTGTCAGCACAGAACCCGACGCGGGGCTGGAACTCACTAGCCACGAGATCATGACCTGAGCCGTGGTTAGGTTAAGCGCCTGCTTAACCGACTGAGCCACCCAGGTACACTGCACTTGACTTTGTCTTAAAGATCATGCACTTCTTTTCTGATTTTTTTTTTTTCAAAGAAAACGTACAAAATTAAAATCAGTTTAGTCCATTGCTTTAATGCAAAGAATTTCCACGCTTTTTCCTTGGGCAGATCTGAATATTTCCTCGCCTTTCCAGAAAGGGCAATATTACCTCTGTGCCTGTGGGTCTTCCGATTGGCAGGACGCTGGCTCTGTCCAGACAGAGGTGCTTTCCAGGAACTCTGTGGCAGAGGCGAGCACCTACCAGACCTCAGATCCTGGCAGAAGGCTATGTGATGCCTGACTGAAGGTAGTGATACCACCAGACCAGAAGGTTCCCTGATGGCTGGCCCCCAACAGAAGGAAACCCGCAACGCGGAAGTGACTCTTGTTCCGCGTCGATTTCATGCTCATCTCGGGTCCTTGTTTACCCCTCGAGAACAAAGAGAAGTTTGCGTAGAAGAGGGAGGTTGTTTAACCGGAAGGGCTCTGAAAATTACAGATTCCTGTACAGTCAGCATTAATATGCTGCTTTTCAAACATATAAATGGGGGATTGAATTGCAAGAATGTCAGCAATAAAGAGTGCATTTGTGGAATGACGGCCTGATTGGTATCCCTGCCTTTTGAATGGCTGACGAGGTCTAATTGGCATATAACGCCCTATAAATTTATTAGCACGTCTCGCCTGTCATTGGTGGACCTGCTACTGTTAACCACCAAGAAATTACCAATTTTCAGGAGTTAGTCACTCAAGTCGCACTATAACTGGGTTTCAAAAAAAAAAAAAAAGTGCACGCTGCTCATGTTATAAATCAGGCTTATGCCTCGTACAGCACGGCCCTCCAGCTGCAAATTATCCCCCGGACAGGGAAGTTTGGGACGAGGGGAGTTGCAGGGAAACCCACCACTTCTCCGCACCCCCGCTCCACAGAGCTCTCCGCCGAGACCCCGGTTGGCACCGTCTCGCCGACCTGCTTGCCAGCCCCCCGGGCTCCAGCTGTTCAGGCCACCGATGGGCTGGCTGGAAATTGCAGTTCGTGGAATTGCAGTTCGGGGGTCGTTCGCATCCAAGGCTTTGATGTTCTCGTGGATACATTCAACCCTCGGGCGCATCATGCAAAGAGGATTTTTTTTTAATTTCAGGAACATAATAGAAATATTCAGGAGCAGCCGTAATTATTTCAATTACTTCTCTCTGGTGTTTGAGACACACGCTCAAGAGTCACAAATTAGAAAATAATATTCACATGTGTCTTCTAATTGGTAACAGATTAGAGGCATTTTATCTTTTTCAATAATTTCCAAATGTGCCCCAAAGAGAGTGGGAAGGAGCGGAAAGAAAGGTGTGGAAAAACAAACACAGCTTTCCCAGGCCAGCGAGAGGCCGCCGTTTCGGCCGAGACCTCAGGACGGCGAGGTGTGGGAGGCCCTTCTCCTGCAACGTGTTTTCAATTGTCCAGGTCTTCGGTTTCATCGCGTTTTTGTCCCTGTCGAAACCTGGCTTCACGTGTTTGTACCGACCCGCCTTGGAAACGTCATGGTCACGTGTACGTATGTTACGAACACGCTTTGGACCGCTGCACGTCTCGTCTTCCACGCACACGCGCGCATTCGCATCCCTGCGCTCGTTTTTAGGTGCCGCCGGCTTGTAGAAATTTGGAGTCGCCTGTGCCTCTGCGTCTGGGACTCTGGGAGGAGTGAGGGGTGGGGGTTGCAGTGGCCCCCGGTCACCCAGCCCACCCTGCTCTGGTTTAGATGCAGGCGATGTCACGTTCTTCCGAATCGTAGGGCTCCCCACCGTTCACTTTTCACAACGGAATTTAGTTTTTTGGAATAGCGCTGTTAAAAACTCGTCGCTCGCACTCCGGAAAACACTTCAGCAGTTTCTCATTCGACGGAACATGCGGCTCCCATGCAGCCCAGCGACTGCACTCTTGGGCGTTTATCCCAGAGAAATAAAGACTTCCGTTCACACAAAAACCTTGTGACTAATGCTCATAGCGGCTTTATTTCTAATAGCCCAAAACGGGAAACAACCCAGAGGTCCCTCGGTGGGATCGTGAGACAAGCTATAGTTCACCGTACCACGGAACACCACTCAGCAACGAAAAGGTGTGGACTGCTGACGAACACAAGCTGAGCCTGGAGGGACCTGCGGAGTCCCGTTGAGTGAAAAAAGCACATCCCCGAAGATGACATGCCGTATGATTCCATTTATGGAGCATTCTTGAAGCGACAGGATTACAGAGATAGAGAACAGATTAGCGGTAACAGGAGGTTAGGGATGGAGGGATCGGGCAGGTGGCTGTGGTTATAGAAGGGTGAATGAGAGGAACCCTGGTTCTGGAAATGTTCCCGACCTTGGCCGTGACGGCGGATATAGGAACGTGACACGGGAGTGTGGTATGGTTGCGTAGAACTAAGCAGATACACACACAGGTACAAATGACTCCCAAGTAACACTGGGGAGATGTGAACAAGCAGGTGGAATGTGTCATTGTCAAAGTACCCTACCGTTTCATTGCACTGTGGTTTCTCAAGGTGTCACCATTGGGGGAAACCAGCGAAGCCATCTCCCCACATTAGGTCTTCAAACTACAGGTGAATCTCGAATGTTAAGTAAAAAGTTAAATAAAGCAAAATAAATGATGGCTTTGGTAGAAAGATCAGGACTCCTGAGGGAAAGGGCTCTTCCCAGATCTGGGAAAGGATAAGGTCAGCCTGGAACATGTTGCTGTTCCTGAAAGCCCAGCACCGGGCAGGGACTAGGGGTGACGCGTCACATACAACAGGGGCAGCTCCAGGAGGCTCCTGTTGGCCAACCCTGGAATAATATAAACATCAGAAAGAATAATGGTGGTAGTAGGTTCTAGGACATGTTAAATTTTTTAAAGCCTGTGGGTCTATGGTGATAGTCCCAAAAGGAAGCACAAGGTGGTGGCAGGGGTGGGGGTGGGGGCTCTCCTGGACAGAAAATGCCAACTAGTGATCAGAACTGGAAAATCTCTGCCTTGGTATCTGTCTTGGCATCTGGGTATCTCAGTCAGTTAAGTGTCTGACTTTGGCTCAGGTCGGGATCTCGCGGTCCGTGAGTTCGAGCTCTGCATCGGGCTCGGTGCTGACAGCTCAGAGCCTGGAGCCTGCTTCAGATTCTGTGTCTCCCTCTCTCTCTGCCCCACCCCCTCTGGTGCTCTCTTGCTCTCAGAAATAAACATTAAAAAAATTTTTTTTCTGAATCTCTGCCTTGCCCCCGAGGACACAGCAGCTGACCCCACAGGCGTCATCAGCCCATGCTGTGGCGCTTTGGGGAAAGGTCTTGAGGAATAGGAGGTCTGGCGTCCAGAGGAATCAATCCCCGGTCACTTGTTAGTTATACAGGGGAGGAGGTTCTGGACAGAGGACAGGCCTAGATTACTTGGATGCCTCAAAAATATCCATATAATGGAAGACCCAGAAGAGGGGAGGGGCTTGAGAGGTCTGTCAGATCAATGGAGATGAACGTGCCCAGTGACCAGACGTAATAGACCTGGCCCGATCGATTGACTCCTGGTTGGAAGAAATCGGCTCTAGAGGGTGTCTGGATCACATGGGGAAAACGGAGTACGGACCACGTGTTGTCAACAGTAACACTCTACTAACGTTAAGTTGCTCGGCTCTGATGATAAGGGCCATTGTGATACGGGCACGCAAACTGAGGGTCACACAGCAGTGTCTTATGCAGGACACAACGGCACTTAGACCCTGGAGTATTTTCTCACTGTGATGAAATATACATAAAATTTAGCATTTTAATTTATTAAGTGCACAGTTTGGTGGCATTAAATATGCTCCCAGTGGTTGCACAGCCATCACCACCATCCATCTCCAGAACTTTCTCATCGTACCAAACTGAAGCTCGGTACACTGAGTCACGCCCCCCTCCCCCAGCCCCTGGCGCCCACCAGCCTACCTTCCGTCGCTATGGCTTCGACTAGAAGAAGAGCCACACGATAGTTGTCTTTCGGTGACTGGCTTATTTCACTCAGCATAATGTCCTCAGCGTTGACCGGTGTGGCAGCACGTGACAGGATTCCGTTCCTTCTTAAGGCGGGACAGTATTTCGTTCCTTGGATGTACCACGGTGCGTTTCCCCATTCATCTGCTGACGGGCGCTTAGGTGGCTTCCGCGTTTCGACCCTTGTGAATAATGCTGCTGTGAACCCGGACATCCAAATATCTCGTCAGTGTCCAGCTTTCAGTTGCTCTGCCTGTACACCCCAGAAGTGGCTTTGCGGGGTCTCACAGTAACACTGCGTTTCACCTTGTGAGGGCCTGCCATACTATTGTCCCAGTTTCTGGATTGTTGACACGTTTAAACAGTGCTGAGTGTCTCAAAGAAATCCTTTTTTCTAAGGAGCCTGTTCTAGAGGGCCTCAGACACCCTCGTGCAGGAGGACAAAGGAAAGGGACAAGCTCTCAAGACCACAGGGCTGCAGCGAGCAAGGCCTCTTTGGGCGAGGCCCTCTGCGGAGAGGGGCTGGGTGGGTGGACAGGGCTTCCCAGGTAACATGGAAGGTAGCTGGTTGCTACCTTTGTCATGCAGAGGACACATGATGAATCGTTTGCTGCCACCGTCATTTCACAAAAGGGCGTTTCGCATCCAGACGATAGGAAGGACCTACCCTCAGAAGCAGCAGTGCCCTGTAAACTTAACAAATTTAGCTTTGCAAGATCCCCACTGCACGGTTCGTGTTCTGCCATTTCTCGGTGGACTGGAGGTGGCTTTGCCACCAACCGATACTTTAAAGCAACTGGACTGTCCAGGACCAACCAGAGAATTTGTGGGGCCCAGTGAAGAATCAATATGTGGTTTTCTGTTCGGTAACCATCAGGAATTTCAGAACAGCGGAACATTAACCCAAGCGTGGGCTCCTTCTGGGTCAGGGGCCCTGTGCGTCTGCACCCCCATGAGGCCGGTCCGGGCCAGTGAACCCAGTGTCTAGTCCTCCCTAGTGCCAGTGTTTCGGGATTCCCTCTCCAGGAAAAAGCCGGGCAGAATTTTAACGTGGCGTTATCAAAGACCATGACGTTGGGCAAGTTAAACACGGTGTCGGTTGTGGAACATAAAACATCTGACCGGTTTCTGCCTCCTGATCCCAATTAGTTAGATAGATGTGAGGTGATTTTCATGAAAGAATTAACTTTAGCTTGTTAAAGAATCATCCTGTCCCTTCTCTACAGAATTCACGTATACGCTGTGGAGAGTCATTCCCAAGATGACCCACTCACTGTGGGGCCAAACTTAGGGAAAATAGTACTTGGTGGGGGTGTCGATTGGCTCTGATCCTGTCACCATTTGAGACGGGTTAAGAAAGAAACAGCCATTTTTCATCTGTTGGGTCTTCTCTAAGAGGGACGCCCAGCCTTTCGTGCATTCTCAGTTGTCGTTACCCTGGGAGGAGTCCACGTTGACTGGTGTGGATGGTTGCTGGAAGACCGCCCCCTCTGTGGCGAGCGTGTCAGTCCAGCTGGCTGCGCATCGGCTTATGTTTTCAAGAAAACTAATGTGCACATTCATTTTAAATGCCTTTTCCATTCACATACCGTCTGGAATGTGTTTCCTCTTTTAAAATCTGTTCTGTTTTTCTTATTGCTGTTTTGGTTTGTTTGGCCGTTGAGAAACCACGTGACTGTTCCAATCCCCACCTTCCCCCCCCCCCCGAAATCAAAAGGAAAACTACATGAAGAAGATTCTTTAGGGGCGCCTGGGTGGCTCAGTCAGCTGAGCATCTGACTTTGGCTCAGGTCATGATCTCACAGTTCGTGAGTTCGAGCCCCGCGTCGGGCCCTGTGCTGACAGCTCAGAGCCTGGAGCCTGCTTCGGATTCTGTCTCCCTCTCTCTCTGCCCCTCCCCCGCTCGCACTCTGTCTCTATCTCTCAAAAATGGATAAATGTTAAAAATTTTTTTTTAAAAAAAGATTCTTTAGTGTTCAAAATCATTAGTCTTTAAAAACATAGTATTACTGGGGCACCCAGGTAGCTCAGTCGGTTGAGCGGCCAACTCTTAATTCTGGCTCAGCTCATGATCTCAGGATATGTGGGATTGAGCCCTGCATCAGGCTCTGTGCTGGCAGCCTGGAGTCTGGGATTCTCTCTCTCTCTCTCTCTCTCTCTCTGTCCCTGCTCTGCTTGCATACATGCATGCACTCTTTCTCTCTCTCTCTCTCAAAATAAGTAAACATTAAAAAAAACAAGAAAGAAACATAGGGGCTCAGTCAGTTGAGCATCCGACTTTAGCTCAGATCACGATCTCACAGTTTGTGAGTTCGAGCCCCGCGTCGGGCTCTGTGCTGACAGCTCGGAGCCTGGAGCCTCCTTCGGATTCTGTGTCTCCCTCTGTCTCTGCCCCTCCCCCGCTCACGCACACGCACTCTCTCAAAAGTAAATAAGCATTGAAAAAAATGTTTTAAGCCCAAGGTGCCGTATTGCTGAAGTCTGTGGTCCCCAAAGCCGCTTGTCAGCCCCTGCTCAGAGCTCGTATCGCTCTGCAGCTGTCGCCAATCCGTAACCTGCAGCCTCCTCTCTCTCCTTATTGAACAGCCACGTAGCAGACAGGTCTCCGAGAAGCCACCAGGTCATGCTTGGCCCTCTGCAATTACTGCGTCTTGCCCCTTGGTTTCTCGTTTAAGAAGAGCCATGGAGTGTCCGCTCCCTGGTGTTTAAAGGGCACTGGTGCACGTACAGCAGAGGCTTATATCCATTTTACAGTATTCCGAGCGGAGGAAAAGGGCCATTTCTCTTCCCTTATCTGTTTATGATGCGATATGTTCCAAAGCGGATCCCATCAGCCACTGTTATGGCGAACTTAATTCGCTGTGATGGGGGTCCTACCACCAGGGCTGACGCGAGGGCTGCCCAGGCGCGTCCCGTTTCATGACACATTACGCGGGCTCTAGGACCGCCTCACCTGACTGGCTCAGGGCCCCTCCGACTTGGCACAGATTTATCGGCATGTATGCTCTAAAACGGTTGCTCACGTTTTCTCTAACGTTGAAGCCCGGAGACGGCGGCGCGCGGGTGGCCGCTGTAGCTTAGCCACGATTCCAATGTGAAAACACTCACTCAGTTTGCAAATTAATTCACAAACTTAATTTGTCAGACTAGCTTTGCACAGACTAATAAAGGTGTCTGCTAAAGTTCCAACAAGATAATATGCCTGGGAGCGAAACGTGACCCTGGAGCACAGAGACGGTGGGAAGTTTCCCAGTTGAGGCGTCCGTACCTCCGGTGGTTTTTCCTTTCACGTCCCGCATTTCGCTGTGTTGTTGGACAATAGATCAGAAAATGGGGGCCAGGGGGCGGGAAATACTGAAAATAAAAATACCACGGCTGCTTCTGGAACAGTCTGGGTGTCCCGCCCTTCTCTAATAGCATAACGAGGTTCCGAAGGGATTTCCTTGAACGACAGACTTGCTCTGAGTTGCCCTCAGTGCCCCTACTCTCTGCCCCCACTACCTGGGCCCCCCCCCCGCCCCAGCTCTGTCCAGGGGTCCAGGCAGACAGCCCCCCAGGCCCTGCGTCCCCTTCCACCCACACCCACCCTTTCGAACTGGCCGCCTCCCAAGTGGGCAGTGAGAGGTTTGGAGAGGATCGGGCTCTGGGGTCCGTGCTGTGGTTCCAGGGACCAGAAAGTAAGCGTGAGCAGATTCTCTCGTCCTGGGACTCGTCTCCCGTGCAGGGAGCCTGAGAAAGCACGTGGGTCACTCTCAGCAGACAGGCGGGAGTCGCTCGTGGAGGGCCGCAAGCCGGGGCGGGGGTTGCGCCTTCCTCGGCCACGGTGCTGGTGGCAGCACGGCATCCACAGGTCGGACAGGAACGGACGGGAGAGGCCCCCCGGCTGCCTCTGCCTATGGCAGTGGGCGCGTGCCGGGTCCCCAGCGGACGGTTGCCATGTGTTCTAGAGGCGGCGTTTGTCCACACGGAAAGCCAGGCTGAGGCCTCCCGTTGAGTGGACCCGGCGAGAGGAGGAAGGCCTGGGCGGACACCTGGCCCGGCGGGGTGGGCTCTCCCAGCCCCGTGACTCAGCCCCTGCCTTCGTTCCATCCTGGACAGCTACCTCTCAAGCGGATGTTCCTGCGGGACCTCAGTAGGCCTTTAAATCACCCAGAGGGGAAATCGAGGCCCAGGGTCTGTTCTCTGTGAGTACCTGGTGCTTGGTAGACGACCAAAGGGGGTGAGGCTTGAGCTGGGTCTTGTCCACGATTAGCCGAATGTTTCCTCCTTCCCAGGCCAGCTCGTGCTTGTGCCTGCTTTGAGGTTTCCAGGAAAAATTCCTACAGGTTGCCCCAGAACTTTAGAGGGATGATGTTGTATCTGCCCTGTTGCTTGTAGCCTGGTGCGTATTTCTGCTCGGCCTGGCTAGGTTCCAAACAGACAGGTGTTGGGAGGTGCCCAGCGCTAATGACAGCAAAGCCCCAGGAGCCGCAGGACTCAGCCTGAACCCCGGACTGAGGTGTGGCGGGGAGAGCCAGCTCTGCTTATGGCTAGTGCTCTCATCCGCTGCCGTCTAGGTGGAAGGGGACCCGAGGGGGCACTGGCCGTGCCGTGCCCTTGAGCGCGTGATCCCGCCTCCCGGGCTGCCCCGGGCCGCACCTGCGCACTGAGCCACCCGCCCCCAACACCTACAGCTGGGCACCGCTAACTATGACTCACAGAAGTAATAAGCCTAATATAGTTGGCTTTATTTAATTAATAATGATTCTGTTCCGTTCCTCGGAACTCATAAAACACCCTGCAGGTTGGCAAAAACACTCATAATATTGATCAGAAGTCAGGCGGGATATTTATTTTGTCTTTGCCCCGTGAGCATAAATCCTTGTCCGTTGCCTCCTGCTCTCTGCATGCGGGATTTACAGTGGCCAGTTTCTTAAAAGCTTTCGGTAATTAAGGAATAAATATCCATCGGTCTTTGTTGGCCGTCCTTCCTTAGCAACGCGGCCAGGGGAGAAGGCATGCGTGCCAGGGGCGGCCTGCCGCGGGCCGGGGTCTTCTCCTGCAGAGAGAGGAAGCCCCCTGTTTTCCTAACATATTGTTCCGGCCCCCCTTCCGTGCCTCCCTCCCAGTTCCTGCTTTGCTCGAGGCAGAAAGACACTTTGGAAATTCCTTGCTGCTAGCTGGCTCTTTCTTCCCTCTCCCGTCGCTGTCCCAGTCACCGTGTAAGCCACACAGGCCTCCTATGACTGCTGAGGATATTCCTTTGCTCCGATATACTTTGCTACAGAATCTCCTTTAAAATCAGCATTGACGAGGGCGCCTGGTGGCTCAGTCGGTTAAGCGTCCAACTTCAGCTCAGGTCACCGTCTCACAGTTTGTGAG
Organism: Felis catus; assembly: GCF_018350175.1. Classification (NCBI taxonomy): domain Eukaryota; kingdom Metazoa; phylum Chordata; class Mammalia; order Carnivora; family Felidae; genus Felis; species Felis catus. The sequence continues at coordinate 217,013,539 of NC_058375.1, forward strand.
TTTGAACCCCATGTCGGGCTCTGTGCAGACAGCTCGGAGCCTGGAGCCTGCTTCAGATTCTGTGTCTTCCTGTCTCTCTCTCCCCCTCCCTGTCTGTCTCTCTCTCCCCCTCCCTGTCTCTCTCTCTCTCTCTCTCTCTCTCTCTCTCTCTCTCAAAAATAAGTAAACATTAAAAAAAATTTTTTTTTTTAATCAGCGTTGACAAATCCTCTCCCAGCCCGCCGAGTGGGAAGAAAGATGTTCCCGAGAGGAACATTGTGACAAGTGACAGGCACCAAAAAAAGTTCTTGGCCTTTTAATGTTTGGGGGAGGGGTTCCCAGAAAAATGAACACATTAGACTTGACACAGGGCTTTCGGGAAAGGTGGTTGTTGGCCAGTGCCTTACACAGGCATCCGGTGAAAGCCTCGTTTGTGGGGAGTGGAGGGCTGCGGCCAAAACCACCGGGGACCACTGCTCACGACGCCCTCGGGGACCCAGTGGGGCGTCTGGTCACCGTCCAGGGTCTGCCTCCCCCCACGACCCGTATCCTGTAGTGCCACAGAACAGTGCCGAAAGCCAACCCAAAGCTTTGTGGTTATTCGCCGAAAACGTTCTTTTCTGCGAATCCAACCCATTAACCTCGTTACCCCTTGGCAGCCTGCTGAGCCCTCCCTGCCAGACCTACAACGCGGCCGGTGGCGGTTCCGTGTGACTGCATCCTCGCAGCTCGCCTTCGAATGCGCGGGGAGCGGAGAAAGGGGCCCCGCGTCCAGACGATTCTCTGAGCACCGTGGCCTGTGCCTAGCGTGCTCTTCCTTTGCTCTCCGGGTCTCCCCGCGGGCCCGTGAGACTTGTCCTGCCCTTTGTTCCTCACTGACTGCCGGGGTCGTTGACACTGACGGTGACCCAGGTCCTCTCTGGGACCCAGCTGCCCGGGCATCTCCCCTCACAGCACTTCTGTCGCGAGTCCCGGCATCCGTGTCGTTCGTTTCCTTCGCACTCGCCACCCTCAGACATCTGTGGTTTCATTTCTCTTCATTCCGTATTTGTTTTTAACGCCAGAGCATTTTGGTAAGGAAAAACTGGGAGGGAAGAAATGACCAGTCGTCTCCATGGGCCCTATCTGCAAGCAGCAGTGGGAACGTTCCAGATCACGTGCACCGTCCCAGACAGCAGCTGCCGGTGCGCCTGGTGTGTGTGAGGCCTGTCTAGAGCAACGGAGCAACCTTGTTTTACTCGGATTAAACTCAGACACCAGCACGTGGCTCATGCTGCCCCTTGGAGGGGGGGGGGGCAGGGCTCAGCTCTCGATTCTCTGACACAAGTCACATCGAACCGTTCCCCACAGGGAGGATCCGGTGTTGAGATCGTCAGAGAGGGGCTGTGAGCAGGCCAGTGCCGCAGGCCCGACCGGGACACCCTGCCGGGGTGGTGGCCTGGGATCGGGGTTTCCCCTTCTTGGGAAGGCAGCAGAGCCCGGAGGACGAGCTGAGACAGTGGCCACCGGGGTCAGCCGCTTGGCCGTCACAGGCGGGGGACCCACCTCTCTCTGGCTCCCCTTCTCCCTTCTAAAATGGGGCAGGACCTACTTCACCGGGCGTCGTCACAGTGAAACCACATAATTGACGAAAGGCTCAGCCCGATGGCCGACGCATCAGAAGTCCTTAAACTGTAGCTGTGACATTGCCGGTCACGTTCCTCGTCTGGGTGACAGAGTCAAGACAGAAGCGCGTGCCCGCAGGCGGATCACCGCAAGCCCACACGTGGCTCAGGCAGAGTTGTAAACAGCGGTGGAAACGGGGTGCGGGGTCAAGGCCGGGTGGAAAGCAGCACGCGTGGAGGGCGGCATCCTAGGGACTTCACGTGGGAGGCCTCTGCTCGCAGGGATAGGGAGGCGCCAGCCCGGTGCTGGGCGGCTCGAGGTGCCACGGATGCCCAGCCCTTCCCGGGACACCCCTTCAAGTTACTGGGGACAGATGACCCTCACACTCGGGGCCTTTGTCATCGTGATCGTCAGCATCAGGTGTGGCTGGTCTCGCCCTGGTGGCATTCTCGGCTTCCAGACACCTCTGGCTGGCCGGTCGGAGACCCTCGTGTCTCCCCTGGAGCTGGGCACTGCAGTGGACTGCCGGGACCGGGCACAGTGGTCCTCACCCCACGACCGGCCCCGTGACCCAAGATAGAGCCCGGGGCAGCCCACACACCTCGAGCCACCCCATCCCCGGGTCCTCGCCTCAGACGCGGGGGGATAAAGCTCTGCTTCCCACCACCCCGACCCAGCTGTTTTCTCTGCGAGTGTAAATGCTCCTTTCTGCCCCTCCCCCACCTCCTCTTCATCATCTTTTCCTGACTCTCACCTTGATCTTGCCATCCGCTGAGTTAGCTGTCCTTGCCGGGTGTGCATCACCTGGCTTATTTTAATAGACCCTGGGCGTTATTGGTGCCACACCGGCAGGATGGTACCGGCGTCCCTGCCCTTCCGCCCTCTCCGTCCGGTCCCCGGGTCGGCCGAGGGGAGCGGGACTGTGGCCCAACCCTACCGAGCTCCCGGCTGCAGCCGGTCCCCAGGGCCCATCTCGAAGGCCAGGGCTGGTCTGGGAGCCTGGCTCTGCCCCGCCTGCCGGCAGCCTCTTCCTCCCACGTTGCGACCTGCCTGCACGACCCCGGGCCCCCCCGTGTCTTCACGGTCCAGCCGCCCTATTTCAAACTCGGAAAAGCCGTCCGTTGCACACCACCCGCACTTGCGCCTTCTCTGAAACTTGGAACGCAGATGACCCGTCTCTTTTTCTTTTGAAGCTTTTCAGGAAAAGACCTGTCCTTTTTTTGAGAGTGAGAACGAGCAGGGCCAGACAGAGGGGGGCAGAGAATCCGAGGCGGGCTCTGCACTGACAGCAGAGAGCTCGCTGTGGGGCTCGAACTCAGCAACCGTGAGATTGTGACCTGAGCCAAAGTCGGACGCTCAACCGACTGAGGCACCCAAGCACCCCAAGAGGCCTTTCCTTTTAAAATGTCATAATTTCTCTCAAAATATGGCCATGACTCTGCGATCACATGTGCATTTTGCTCGGTGTTTGACATGTAGCTCCTTTGTAGGAACGGGGACCATGCTCGGGGGCCCTTGATGAGCCCAGCGTCACTGGGAGTTACCAGGAAAGGTGGTTTCCCTCCTCCTCGTCGTCATCACCCTCAGGATCGCCACAGCGGGTGCTCCTGGGACCTGCGGGCGGTATTTACTGGCGCCTGGGAATGACGTCATTTCCGTCTGGCAAGCACTGAACATGCAGGTGGCAGCTGGGATGTGTCCCAGACTCATCTTCGGGGGGCACACGGAGCCTTGGCCACATCAAGGTCAAGTGCGACAGAGCCTGTCTGTTGGGGGGCTGCAGGACCAGAGTGCATCCCAGCCCTGCAGACCCTTCAAGACTCTGTGCACACACGGTGCTGGGGACCGCCGGGGCCCCACCTGCTCCCTGACCCCCACATCCTGTGCTCGGTACCTGACCGGCCCACAGCTCACCCACCGGGTGGTTTCCTGGCTCAGGGGCCGGTGGGGGGTGGAGGGCCACCTAATAAAGGGGCTTCATTTCAGGCCAAAAGAGAAGAAAATATTTACTACTGCACCTTCGATTGTATCTTTCCTTTTTATTTTGGGGGGATTGGGTCAGTGTCTTTCTTCTGATTAGTCGTCCGTTCTCTCATTTTCTCTCACTCCCGTGCGGTTGATTTATTTAAAGGTGTGTCAGCACGGGGCTCAAATGAGGAGCTGGGCCGCCTTCTTTCTGCTGACGGCCGGCCGTGCCAATAAGTCATTTTTTAGCTCATTAGCTAACGGAGGCTGTGAGCAGCGGGCCTCCAGGGGATTGGAACGAGGTGAAGTGATCTGTTGCCAGCTACGCTGCTCTTGAACTGGCCTTCCTTGGGGAAAATGAAAGGCTCGGCCAAGACAAGCTGGGGATCCCAGAAGGAAGATTGGGACATCAGAGTAACAATTAGAGTATTTGTGTGTTGGCATCCTGGCTTCGTAGGGCAAACGGTCTTAGAATATTCTCGTAGAAAGGGAAACGCGACCGGAGTGTCCGTTTTTCGCGTGTTACATGTCGGCACGGAAGCCGGAGGACAATGGTGGAGGCCGTGGGTGTCCGGAATGTTACGGGTCAGACTGGGCTATCCTAACGAAATACCGCAGATTGGGTGTCTCCAATACGTAACTGTGTTTTCTCTCGGCTCTGGAGGCAGGAAGTTCAAGGTCAGGGTGCCAGGGCTGGTTTCTGGTGAGAGCTCTTCCTGGCTTGCAGACCGTGCCGTCTTGCTGCGCCCTCCCTCGGGGAGAGATCCCTGTGTCTCTTCCTCGTCTCATAAGGCCACTTTTATGACCTCATTTAACCTCAGTTACCTCCCTAGAGGCCTGGCCTCCAAATACACACTGGGATTAGGGCTTCAGCATATGGATTGGGGGGCGGCGGGGAGGAGACACAATTCAGTCCAAGAAGACTTGGGATATCTCAAGGCTGTGGACAGGGGCTAACCGCACTTGGCCCCAGACCCGCTGACAGCCACAGCGTCCTTTACGCCGGCTGGGCACCCGTCTCCCAGCATCCCGAGCCCCTCTGCTGCCCGTGGTAGGGTGTGGGGGGCACACACACCAGGGACGCTGGTGGAGTTGTCGGGGCCCCTGGCCAAGAGTCCCCACCTCACCCCGCCGAGCACGTTGACGGCCCGGACTTAGAACCCTGAGCGTCCAGCTGGCGTTTGGCCACCACGGCCACCTTTGTCACGCCCACCACCCCCGCAGGTGCGTTCTCAGGTGCTCGATGGCAACTGTGCGTCATTAGAGCTGCTGTTTGACTCCATCGTTGCAGCAGCAACAGCTGCCACTTGCAGAGCAACGGCTGGGCCAGCACATCCTCCAGACATGCGGCCTCAGCCCCGAAACCACCCTGCCTTCTGTAGACCCGCTTTATGGGTGAGGGAGGGATGGCCCGAGAAGTCACTGAAGGCGTGGAAGTCTACACCATGGAAGCAGGCACATAGATCCCGTCTCTCCATTGCCAAAACCAAGGCCTGTGGCCCCACCGGCCTTGGGGCGATTCTCTCCTCCCGCCCTCGGCCACCGCGGAAAGCACACGGGGTAAAGCTTACCCACCCCCGCCCGGTGTATCGGGGTGCACGGTGACCACAGGACACGGGTTCTAAACAACAGCAAGTGCTTGAGCATAAGTAGGGGTTCCTGAATTCGCAAAACCCTCACACGCCCTTGTCTGAGTTCTCCGTTCCTACTGGCTGGATTTCAGCCGCGAAACAGAAGCATTCCTGATTCAGACATGAAGTGGCCTCGCTTAGCGCTCCGGCCCCTCCCGGTATCCGAAAAAACAGCGAGGGGCCGAAGTCCTGTAGGGCCCAGAAGCCGGCGTGGAAAGCCTCTGCTTTTAAACGGCAGAGAAGTTTTGGTGAAGAGCCGTGTTTCCGTCACGTGACGAAAGCCATACATTAAACAGCTCTGGGGGCCAGGTGGACATGGGCTGGAAGAGGCAGTCCCCACCAAGAAGGCCACGTGGAGGCTTTGTTCTGTCTCCTTGCGGTATTCCTCGGGGACGGCCCCCAGCATCAAGCCTGTTTTCTGTATTTGAGTCGGTGGAGGCTGTGCAGCCCTATTGGTAATTGTCCCCTTGCTCCCGCTCCTGCAGGGTCACAGGCGGATCAGCCGTAAAGGCTGCCAACCACCGGCCTTCCCTTGCAGGAACCCTCTCCAAGACCCTGTTCCTAATTTTATAGACATAACAGTAGAGTCTTCCTTCGAAAGAAGCTCCCAAACTGGTATTCAGCCCCATGAAATCTGGACCCACCTTTGTTCCGTAATTATAAACAGCACTGACTTTTAAAAAGCGAGGAATGGGGCGGGGTGGGGGAGGGTGCCTGGGTGGCTCAGTCGGTTGAGCGTCCGACTTCAGCTCAGGTCACGATCTCACGTCTCATAGGTTCAAGCCCCGCGTCGGGCTCTGTGCTGACAGCTCGGAGCCTGGAGCCTGCTTCGGATTCCGTGTCTCCCTCTCTCTCTGCCCCTCCCCTGCTCCCGCTCTGTCGGTCTCTCAGAAATAAACATTAAAGAAAAAAATTTTTTTAAATAAAAGCAAGAAGCGGTTTAAACACAATCATTCAGACACACGTCGACTTCAATTTCAGTGAATTCAGGCGAGCTTGTTTGTGGGGTGACCAGATCCCAGGACAGAAACCCCCCCCCCCGCCGCCCCACTTCCCCAGGAGAGCACACCGCCCGCAGGAGAGGACTCAGAAGCTGGGGGCCTTCTTCATTCTTTGGCTGGGATGTCCGAATATTAAAAAGAGAATTGGATAACTACAGCTAGGACGATAGTTCCAGTGTTCAGCTCCCTGTTTTATCCCTGGGTGATTTGGCAATGCGAATTAAAACCAAGCAGAGCAGAATAAAACAGCTCTGACTTTAATGCCCACCAAAAAACGAGAGCTAACAAGTGGGGACTGGAGAATCTGGATGCACCCTTCACCATTGTCCCTTTTCATTTCATTCCCGTTTTGTTCTTGCTGTTTGGCGGTTTACGAAACGCACCAACGTATGTTAAATACATCTTAAATGCGGTTTTTTTTCATTGCACGAGAAACACGATTTTGTTTGGAGTGTGTTGTCTCTCGCCCGCCCGGTATTTTGGCCCAGGCGGGGACAGGGTGCGGGCCGCGTCCAGCTTCAGCCTCGTCCGGGCTGGGCTGCAGGGGTGAGTTCTCTCTCAGCTGTAGCCAAGTGTTTGTCCTGGAAATCTCCGAATGAAAAGGGTCGGGGGTCACCCTGGGGTCACTCGCATGGACCAGGAAATGAAGCAAAACTAATCCAGATTTGCTCCTGGAAGAATCTGTTTGCCTAAGTATTTAAAAACAGATTAGGGCTAACCCGACACTAGATCACTGGGAGCAGTGTAAACACGAGTAAAAGGTGTAAACAAGGCGTCTTTTCTGTCCTTCGGAAGAAGAAATGTCATGGTTAATGAGTTTTCTTTCTAGAGTGTCACGGAAGCCCTAAGTGATTCTCTGTGTAGTTTGTAGCTCTGCACCCTGATTATTCTCTTGGAGAAAACGCGGGGTTTTAGGGGGGGTTAGTTGTGAACCAGTGTATCATTTAAGTCTCTGGGGCATTAGAGTCCCTCTTCTCTGTAGGGCTTTTCTCTTCTTTCATTAAGCAGCCACAGACCTTTGCTTCGGACGGTGTGAACACGCTTTGCTGTGGGTCTCTTCCTTTCTGTCTCCTTTTGCCCATTCCCTTCCCATTCTGCCCTCTCCTCTTCCTCCCCAGCCCTCCTTCCAGATGTCACAGGCAGCATCCTGTGCCGCTTGGACCCTGAACCCCGCCTTCCCCCAAAGTTCAGGAAGCACATTCTCAGCAGGCCCAGTGCTGCTGGGGGAGGGACGCCTGGGGCTGCTGTCTGCATCCCAAGGCCCTTCCCCGCCCCTCCCCAGTGTCCTCCCCTCCTGCACCCCTAGCTCAGCTCTGGCCTCGGGCCGCCTGCCTTGTCTCCTGGGCCGGGCCCTAGAACATCTTGATGTTCCCCACGTATCCAGAGAGATTACAGAATCACGTAGGAACTTAGTTTGCTTGTCTTTTCTAGACCTCCACATGGGGGTCTCTGCGGTTTCATCCGTGGGCCTGTAGTAAGATTTTCCTCAACCGAAAGATGTGGAGATCCCAGGGGGATCACATACTCCCTTCCGTGGGGAGGAATTAAGAGCTAAGACTTCAAGGTCACACCCAGGTGCGGGGAGCCCACTGGCCATCCTGTCCGCTGCGCTCCGCAATGTCCCCTGATCCCAACTAAACGCCGTCATTGCTTATCCGGCCTGTGGCATCCACCCTGCATCGTGCCAGACCCTGGGCAGGGGGGTGGTTCCCCCTGGCCGCAGCTTCCGTGGCATCAGAACCCCCCCTGCAGGTTCTGCAACCACCCCCCAAGAGGTTCTGACTCCGGAGGTCCGGGGCGGAGCCTGAGATTCTGCATTTCTGACAAGTTCCCAGCTGCTGCTGGCCAGGGACCCCACTTTGTGAAAAAAAGTAAGCCCGTCCCTCAGGGGGCTTCCTTGTGAAGATAACTCGTCTCCCGCTATCTCGCTTCCTCCCCGATGCCCCCGGACCACGTGGGTTCTGGAGCAGAGGGGTTCCGGCCTCGGCCACCCTTCCTGATTGCGACTGCACCCGTGTGGGGACTCTTGCAGGGAAGAGAAGGAGCGGTGGATCCGGGCCAAGTACGAACAGAAGCTCTTCCTGGCCCCGCTGCCCTGCACGGAGCTGTCCCTGGGCCAGCACCTGCTGCGGGCCACCGCCGACGAGGACCTGCGGGCCGTCATCCTGCTGCTGGCGCACGGCTCCCGGGACGAGGTGAACGAGACGTGTGGAGAGGGGGACGGCCGCACCGCGCTGCACCTGGCATGCCGGAAGGGGAACGTGGTCCTGGCGCAGCTCCTGATCTGGGTAGGTCGCCGCGTACAGGACAGCATAGCCGCGGGCGCCTGGCTCTGCTCTGCGGGCATCTTTCTGGTGGGGGGCGGCGGGTCTGAAGATGGGAAGCATACGAGTAAGGAATTGGGAATTGAGGCGCGGAGGCCCCTGGCTGCCGGGCTCCCCTGTGTGAGGACGCCGCTTGAGGACCGATCAGGGGGAGGGAGGGGGTCCGCGGGGTCTGCTCTGCCCAGCCCTCCCTCGCTGGGTGTCTGCAGAGCTCATCTGTCCCATGACCCTTCTGGGTCAGGTGCGGGTGGAGTGTCTGTCCTGTTCCTTTTACAACCAACTGCCGTCCTGTGTTTGGGAGGGGGGTGGAGGGGGAGAATACAGCTAGTTTATACGGTTTTCCCTTTACCGAACCCAGAAATACTGGACCCAGAGTTTGATGGTAGGACTTTATCAAAGGGCTTCTTCTGGACTGTTCTGGTTAACTTCCACTAGGGAAAATTATTCTGTTGTTTGTTTGTTTGAGAGAGAGAACGCAAGTAGGGGAGGGGCAGAGAGAGAGGGAGACACAGAATCCGAAGCAGGCTCCTGGCTCTGAGCTGTCAGCACAGAGCCCGATGCGGGGCTCGAACTCACGCACCGTGAGATCGTGACCTGACACGAAGTCGGAGGCTCAACCGACTGGCACACCCGGGCGCCCCTAGGAAGAATTATTCTTAGATTTCTACGGACGCATTCGTCATGAAGCCTGAATGGCGACAAGAGGGGGAGAGTGTGTAGAGCCGCGGGCACCTGAGCAGCCCACACCCGCGGTGGCACGGCCCGCACACCTCTGGGGCTCAGCCGCCACGCGTCCCCACCGAAGGGCGACAGAAGGCAGCCTGCCGAGAGGTCCCCGGCAGGGGCGGATGGTGGTGCTTACCCGACCTAGATAGCGGTAACAGAGGACTGCTCTGCACCCTTGTGTTTTACATACAGATTTCCCCCAATGAAAGGGAATCACCTCCGAGATCAAGAAGTGCTTATTTTTTGTTTTTACGATTGGAAAGGCAGAATAGAACTAACAAAGCCAGGATTGCCCTCCGTCTCCTGCAGAAAGGAGGGCCTTCTGGGTGTCAAAAGCGCATGGTTTCTTTCAAAGGACGCGCCGTGGGGCCGGCTGTGGCCTCTGGCCATCCATCCGCGTCCCTAGCCACCTCGTCTGTAGCCCTTCCCGGGGTGGTCCGTCCCCCCTCCCCCGCACGAGCTGCCGCACGGCTTGGAGAAAGGCGCCTGGTCCCCTCCTCCGGCGGCACCCCCCCCCCCCACCCCGCGACCCTAACGGCCCTCTCCGTTGCCTCCGCAGTACGGGGTGGACGTCATGGCCCGCGACGCCCACGGGAACACGGCGCTGGCCTACGCCCGGCAGGCGTCCAGCCAGGAGTGCATCGACGTCCTGCTGCAGTACGGCTGTCCGGACGAGCGCTTCGTGCTCATGGCCACCCCCAACCTGTCCAGAAAGAACAATAATCGCAACAACAGCAGCGGGCGGGTGCCCACCATCATCTGAGGACCGCCGGGCCCCCGCAGCCTCGCGCCCTCGCCCAGAAGTCACGACACGTGAGTCCCGTCGCGTCCCCACTCCTCCTGGCGGTCAGCCGCCCACCCGCCCTCACCCCGCGCGCAATCACAAAAGCCTGACCGTCCTCACGGGGGGCGCAGCGGAGGCCGCGAGGCTGCAGGACCGACTCCTTTTCCCCCCCAAACTCCCCCCACCCCCCGCGACGAGCAGGGGCTGCCCGGGGGGGCCTTGGTTTCTTGATAGCACACCGCGAGGTCCCCCGGCCCGGCGGCCTGTGGACACAGAGCACGGCACAAGGGACGGGGACGAGAGGGGGAGGGGAGGCGAGGAGCAAGGAGAAGGGTAACTCTCCTTAACTAAGGCAGTTAAGCACATCAGTACATTTCACCTCTACCAAACGGAACACTCGGATTTCATCTCTTCTCCGAGGAGCTTGACGGCATAAATCAGAAGCAGGCAGAGTTTGTCAGGTTTGAAGCCCCTATGATGGTATGTGTCAAATCAGTTGTAGCTAATCTGTCCGGGGAGAATACTGGCTTCATTACACTTGTATAGTAGAGTTCTTCCAGCATTACCGCTGTTTAATAGAACATGATTAGTCATCACCGAGAAAAAAGCATATTAGCCGAGGAGGTAGTTACACAGCACGCTCGGATGCTTGCCACGATGTGATTGCAATACTTCTTAGAAGCATCATATCATCTCAGACATGTTCTTTCGAGCCCTTGGAGCCCTTCTTTCTAAATTCACTGTCATAATTTAGTATCTGTTTAATTTTTCAGTCCAAAGAGAGGAAATCAGTTGCTGAGTATTATTTGACTGCCGTCGCTCTCCTTGGTGCAAAAACAAAATGGAAAAAATAAATAAGGGTAACTCGGAAATTCAAAAGGAAATCACGGATCCAAGCTAATAATAACACTTCGAATACACGTAGTGAACTAACCGAAGGCATAAAAGGCTATTTTTTTTTTTTTTTTTTTTTTTTTTTTTGCCCCAAACGGCAGAGGTCTTTTAGTTCCTTTTGCCAAGGTGGAGGTCTTGGGTCTCAGTCACTCCTGGGCCACGCCGGAGTATCACCCAGGCTTCTGTGTTATGTCTTTAGATAAGATTGTGAAAATCTATTTGAATAAAAGAAGTTCATAAATATGCATTGATTTTTGTACAGACAAATGTCACCCCTGTTAATTTATAAACTGAACTAGATGTGAACTAATAATGTGCAACTAGTTGAGATGAGAGGGTTACAGATCATTGTACATGGAAAACACTCCCAGCAGCAAACACTTCCATTAATGTGATAGACAGCTTTGAAAAAGGAACACATCAGAAGAAGATAGTAGTACAATTTGCTTATTAAAATCGAGAAAGGGGGGGGAAAAAAACCAGACACTGAAGCATTTTAGAGAAGAGGAAGGCGGCATGTGATTTCTCATCATTTCGATCTGATGGCACTTCTGCCGACCCAGAGGAGGGGCCGTGGCAAAGCAGGGGGCGACTTGGCGAATCCCAGACCCACGTGCTCTGCACGGGCAGGTCACGACCGGCCGCCCACGGCTCTGCGGCACCTGCCGGCCGGCGAGAATCGCTAAGGCTTAACTTGGCGGCCAGGCCCTCCGTTTGGGTTATCAGCACGTCCCCTGGTCTGCCGTCACTGTGTGCCATCGGGGCTGCTTTCAGACGTTAGCCACCTTCAACGTGGCCAGATTGTGACACCCTGGGTTAAAAAGGAAAGGGGCAGCTTTGCCTGGAGCGCTTTAGCAGTATGTGGGAGGAGAGGGCCGTCCAATGGGAAGGCGCACCTCTGGGCTGCTGTAGCACAGAAACCAAGGCCACGCTAGGCCAGTGGCCGCCCCCCACCCCCACCCCGGGGAAGTCCCCTGCTCTCATATACGAAACCTTCTATTTTGTAAGAGTTTTCCCTCTTCTTTCACTTTAAAAAAAAAAAAAAAACACAATTCAAGTAGGTGGGGAAAAAATAAAGCTTTACACAGAATTTATATGTGGGTCAGTGTTTCATGGACATTTGTAACCTTGCTTCCTCTGCGTGGAGCCCAGCGGGCTCCAGGAACGATAGGTTCAGAAGGCTGAGAGCCCTGACCACAGGTCCCTGCTCCTCCCCCTGGTTTTTAATTCTGTGTTTCATCACTGTGTAGTTATTTTAAATGTGAATAGGGGAAAAAAATGTCACTGCCTATTTTTGAAGAACTCATTACTGTTCTATTCCACCTGGACACATCCTCCTCCGCACGGCCTTTAGCGTAGACTTCACGTAGTGAACGCAGATGTAGTATAAATGAAATTCTTAAATTATTTCACTGTAGTTAATTCCCACTATAGGAACGCCCTATCATATAGCGAAGCCTCGTTTTGAAAAGAAACAGAATTCCTTGTAAGGCTTCTCTTTGAGATGTATATGAGTGTGTACATATTATTATATGTGTTTATAATATAATATTTTCCCAAATGACTCCTTTTTTCACTTAGCCTTTCACGACCTGAATGCTAGACCGGGTTCCCCCCACCTCCCCCACCGCACCCCTTCCCTCTCTCCGGCACGGGGACTTCATTGATTCCTCCTCAGAAAACCTGACCCTTCTTCTGCTATTTTTAGCCATGCTTCGGGAGGCGGCCTGCTTTCCTGAGCCCGAGTTTTGGCAACAGAGGAAAGGCAGTGGTGGTTTTCAAGGGTTTTCCTCTAAAATAAAGTGACTGATGGCTAATCTGTTTATATTTCAGTGTCAGACCAGAAGGGCTTTCTTCGCCAACGATGCTATCATTCCCATCTTAGAGCCTTACGTAACACCAAGGCCAGGAAGCCAAAACCCAGGGCTAGTGTTAGAAATAACCAATTTGGGAAGGGGGTCGAGTTGTGTTCGTTGGTTCTCGTGGAAGTTCTGCGAAGTGACCGTGAGGACACCAGTGCATAGTCCAGCCTCTTCTGTTCAGAAGTAGAACTTCCCTTACCGAGAAACCACGTGCTGGGGAAGACACACACGCACGCGGTCACGGGTTAGGGTAGCTTCACGATCTGGCTGGATTCCTTCTGTGCCCCAGAAACCCTGCAGAGAAAGGAGCCTTGATTCTGACCCCGGAGCAGATCTCCGGTACTGGGCGGAAAGGTGGCTCTCCTAGCCCAGAGCCCCAGTCATGGGGCCCCGCCCCCCGCCCGTCTCCTGTCATCCTAGGAGAGGAGCGGCTCCAGGGTGAGCGGGTGACAGATTCCCGAGTCTGTGGCCCCATGAGCAGGTGCAGTTGTGGGTCTCCCAGTGAACGCGCACCGCGCGTAATTATCCCGGGAGGCAGGGGAAGGCAGGGGGCGCTCGCTGATCACGCGGCGGTCGGGTGCTCTCGTTGGGTTACTCTTGACCAGGATCCTGAAAGGAGCCCATTCTCTGCCCGTGAGCCCGGGCGGCGGCCCTTCCAGCACCACTGCCTTCTGAAGCTTTGTCTAGCCTGATGGGGTCGCCTTGGACCCGGCCCCTGCCGTCTGGCCTAGCGACCGTTCTTTGCAGTATTGTAACACCTGCACGCATTCAGGGTCATTCTCTACATCCTCAAAGCAGCGGTCACTAACTTATAGGGGAGAGCGTGGTCCAGTGAGAAAGACAGCCCTGGCTCTCCTGTCCCTCCTGTGTGGCCTTGGGCAGAGGCCCCCAGCTTTGGGGATCTTTTTCCTCATCTGTGAAACCGGGGTGGCCTTGCGGGATCTGATGACCGGTCGGTTGCCAACCAATGTGATAAAAGCCAGCCAGACACCCAGCCAGAGCTGGATGCTCAGGAAATGGGATTGTTCATTTAGAACAGAAATGCCGAGAGCAGAAAGCCAGAACCCAGGCCTGGAAAGCTGCCCCCAGGCTGGCGGTACGTCCCCCAGCCAGGGCCCTAGGGAGTCGGTGACGGCTCCCCCTTCCCGTCTGAGCCTCTGGGCCTCCCCTCTGCAGGACCAGTCAGTGCCCTTCCCCACCCCTGCGTGCCGGGAGCAGTGTCAGAGGAGGGGCCTCGCTGGAGCGGCCGTCCCTTTCAGGGCTGGCATCAGGCTCGGCTTGTCTAGTCCCTGCACTTGGGGAACACATCTTCCCCGTCAAGGGTGGCCACTGGGTCCTACCCGGCCCCCAGCCCGAGCTGTGCTCGAGGATGACCTGGGTCACCGTGGCTCCAGCTGTGCCCACCCTTCCTCCTCGCATTTAGAATGTTCCGGAAATAAGTCCACATTCCCGCCTAGGGAGGTTCAGAAGCCTTGCAACAAACAATATAGAGCCTCTAAGAGTAAGTGTGGTCAGGCCTCAAAAACTTCTCAAAAGGCAAAGATAATTGGAAAGCAAATCCATTACCCCTCGATGGGCCCTTCCCCCTTCCCCCCTCTGCGCTATTTCCATCCCTCACGCGCCCCACAAGGTCGGCCTGACTTTCTAGAACTCCCCTGGATTGTATTTATGTCCTTCAAGCAAACAAATTGAAAAGCAGTCAGGAAGGAATTCGAATAGAAATGTGCTGAAGAATCACATCTTTCTTTCCCGGGAAATATAATTTATTTCTCACTGGCCTCCTCAAATGGGGGTTTCACACCTTGTGACGTCCTGTCTTCAAGTGATTCTCACCCCCCCTCCTTCACCAAAAAGCTAAATAAGGGCCTTTGGCATCCAGACTTGGATTTTTCACTTCGGGCCATTATCGACACGTTTCCTGCTTGAATTCCCAAGTGGCTTTCTTCTGGAAGCCCTGTGGTCAGTGAGCCCTCGGTGTGGGCCCCCGCCCGCTCCGTGCCCTACACCCTGATGGCTCTGTCATCGTTCGGGCATCGAAATCCGGTTCCTTTCAGTCAGAATATTCAAAATTGAATATTCAAAATATCCAACTCCAGTTACGCAGAGGAGAGGAGGTGGGGGGCGGGTTAGATGGAAACAGACTTTTATTTCCATCGTTGGCGGGAAGTTGTCCCTGGAACCCAGAATGGCCAGGCCCCTGGCGAGGAGAGAGAAACAGTGCCACTCAGGGTCAGCACGCCCCCACTGACCCCTCACCTCTCCTTTCGTGAGGAGGAAAGGACAGGTAACAGCTTAGAATTCATATTTCAAAAACGCCCTTGGAGGAGAAGGGCTGTCCTTACATAGATTTTTTTTTTAAACAATATTAACGGACTTCCTGTTTAATTTTGGATGTCTGCTGCTTTGAAAACATACATTGGTACTTCTTTCCAGTTCCGGTTTTTCGGTTTGGGCCAGAGTGGCAATTAGAGGACGAATTCATCAGCCGTCAGCACGGGATTCTGCAAAGCCAGAGAGTCTGTTTTTTTAGTCTGTGATCTTCAAAACGCCCAAGTTCTAGAAGGAGTTTGGTTTCACCAGTGTAGGAAGCCCCGTCCCAAAGCAAGGAGTCAGGACCGCAGATTTGAAAACCGCTCTCACCGCGTTTCACTAGTGAGGCCCTCGTTTTGTTCTCATGTGACGGCATTTGGTTCTGGGGCTTGCACCCGGTTGGTAAAAATGCCCTTCTCCGAGGCCTTCCCGTCCAAAGGGCCTGCGGTGCCCGGGGTACGTGCAGGGCAAGCCACCTTGGTCAGTGTGCGAGGGGTCAGCTCAGGGCTTGTGTTTTATTTTGGCCTGGTGTGTGTGGCTTCTGTAGAGAAGGTCCTCCGAGGGTCACGTTGGAGCTGTATGCTAGAGACTCGCCTGTCAAAGTCGAATTAGGTCCCCTCTAGAATATTCCCTGGCGGCAGGGATATCCTGTCTTCTGTTTTGAGACGCGGGTAAAAGAAAGGAACCACACAGATGTGAGAGCTTTGGGGGATCTTCCAAATGGAACAGCCCGGTGTTGGGAGCGCTTGCCCCTAAATCAGAGTCTGCCCTGACCTCCCCGTACCTCCCCAGATGGTGTCAACACTGGCCTGGGAAGCTAATATCTGAGCTGGCCCAAACTCATGTGAAGAAGATGGGGCCCCGACCCCAGAAGCCCACGCAGTTAGGGATTCCTCGTGTAAGATGGCCAGTGTCCGGGCTGGATGAAGGACGTCCCGGGGCTTTCCAGCTCTGGCCTAGCACCTGGATGTTGAAAGCCTGAGTGGGCAGCCCAGCCGATGGGTCCCCTGCACCCTGCTCTGCACCTGACATGCCGCTGAGTGGCCTGGGGGACATGTGCATCCTGCCCGGGCCCTTGGAGGGTCAGGGGACAGTGGGGACCAAGGGTGCATGGGCCAGAGCCGGGAGTTAGCTCACTGACCACTCTCAGGAACACAGCACACCTTCCAGCCCCGCCCCCGGGTGCCCAAGCAGATCTGAGAGAGGACTGGGTTGTCACACGGCTCGTGGGCAGCAGATATGCTTAGAAACCGCTTTGCGGCCGTTCGCACATCTCGAGGTTAGAAATCACGTCTTCTCCAACCCTTGAAAAGATCGCGGTTCCCCTCCGGCAGCTGTCCTTTTGTCTAAAATCTGTCGAATTCTTGAGGTGGCACCCCTGCCCCGGTCTGAGCACCCGCGTGCTGGGGAGGATGCTGCATGCACTTGACCAAGGGCACTCCGCAAAGCCTTGGGAGGCCTGGGCCGGCTGCCCCGGGAAGGGCTGGAGGGGTGGGCCACGCCAGCCACGGGCACGGCCACGTGGGTTCCAGGAGAGCTTCCTGCCCCAGACGGCCCCCTCCTCTCCTGCCCATGACCTCGAATGGGGTTCTCGTGTGGCCACGGGTGTGTTTCTGAACAGGAGCCTGGGCGGGTCAACGGTGGCAGCCAGGAGGCATTTCTAGGAGGGAACAGGGAAGGCCGGGTCCCTGCCCACCTCCCAGCACGTCTTGTTTCTGTAAATAGCGATGTATAGAAGACGGAAGAGCGGCCCAGGGTTTATCCAGAGACGGCTTTGGTTTCTTTGGGTTTTTTTTCCTTTTTTTTGGTTGTTTTTCTATTACCTCATTCAGCAAGTTTGTTTCACGAGGACTCAATGACGCTTTATTTATATTGTTTGTACTGTAATTAAAACCATTGACAGACATTTCACTTTGCTTGTTGTTTCTTATGATTTTGTTTTGATTAAATATGCCAGTTTGTATTTTCCTGCATTGGGATTTTTTGTGTCGGCTGTACAGTATTCTAAGGGGGAAAAAAAAGAAAGAGAAAAATGTGTAAAGTAATGGAGAGAGGTGGCTATAGTGTAGAGGCCTCTTTCTAATAAAGAAATGAAAATATGTCTACACTGCTTTCCGTGGAGGTTTTGTTGGGCTTTGGGGGGGAGCGGGGGGACGTGTTGGTCATTTGTCACGACTAATTGGATTTCGGCACTCAGGCGAGGTAAATCCGAGAGAAGAGGTGATTACAGAAGGGAGGGTGCAAGGCCCAGGCGGCCTCTCGCGTGAGGAAGTCGGCACGCGGGTGATGTGGTCGTGGCGCGAGGGGACGTTAAGGAGCGTCTCTTCCAACTTGTTCATCTGCGAGCCACCCTAAGGGCCCGTGCGTGGTTTCCCCAGCCCGAGATTGGCTGGACCACACCGCCCCAGACGTGTGAGGAGGGCTCAGCAGGTGGCTAGGGAGTAAAAACATTCCAGGACGCTGTTCTGAATAGTGTCGTTATTAATAGTGTGACGTTCTTCTCATACAAAATACATATTATCTTTACTCCCCCCCCCCCAGCGCCAAAATCAGAAAATGAAAACACCCAAATGCCGCCACCCAGACATCCCCACTGGCAGCAATTTGGCAAACACCTTCCAGGCACTTCTTTCTGCAGATGGCCTCCCCTCACCCACTCTTGCAGATCATAAATATACAGACACATGAGCCCGTTACATTTCCTGCAGAGATTTTCCCACGGCACAGGGAGCCAACAGCATGCCCCCCGGGGGGAGCGTCCCACCCAGCCCCAAGGTCACGCGGCCCCCTCGGCAACAGGGTCACAACACCCCAGCAGACCACATGCACAGTGTTACGGGAGTTATTTGTCTTTTAGGGAATAAAAGAAGGAGGACGAAGGAAAGTTTTAGGAGAAATCAGTTCCACTTGCACGCGTGTTGGTCCTCTTGTATCTGGTAACGTAGGGCTTAAGTGGACAAAGGGGTTGTGTTTCCTCGTCAGAGAAGATACCCAAAGAGAGCAAGCCAGGGCCGGCTTGAACCAATTCAGAAGGATATCCGGGCCCAGCCTCCTTCCGGCCATCTGGTCAACCATCGTTCGTGGGTGGGTGTTACCTCCCGGCACCCACAGGAGGGCCCCTCCACCGCTGGCCTCTGCATTCCACACGTGGAGGAGAGAAAGGACAAGGAGAGAGGCATCTGAACAGGCCTCTCCTAGTCAGTGTTCCCCGAAGCCTCACTTAGGACTCTATTGACACCCCATCACATCAGCCACACGTGGCCGAGGTCAATCAGGGTTGCAAAGGAGACTGGGAAGGAAACGTGGTGGCTCAGTGGGGCAGGGTCTGGCTGTAAGGAAGAGGGGGGCGAGCGGTCCCTGCCCATTCACCCTTTGGCTCCCCAAAATACCCTCTGTCAATACCCAGAACAGTGGCTCCCCCAGAGAGATGCCCATGGGCAGGCTTCCCAGGACTCTGTCCCCACCTTCCATCCAGTGCTCCGGAGTCAGTCTCAGAGTGTCCATCCAGTCCCAGCAGGTGACGGCTTCTCCGGCCCACTCAACCTTTGCAAGCCAAGGCACTTGAGCCAAATGCCCTCCCTGAAAAGCTCGGTCAGACCGGCAAGGTAGCGAAAGCAAGATTGAATGTCTGGATTTAATAGCCAAGATTGTGAGAGTCATGGTACCCAGCTGCAAAGGGACGGTTGGTGGAGACAGAGTGAAATAGCATTTCTGCAAAGCAATACGGAGTTGTGTACAAAGGTTCCGAAAACCTTCCCTCTGGCCCAGGAGCTCAGGGCCTAGACAACAAGCCATCCCATAAATTTGTGTTGATTACATGAATGAATTTGATGCCTGGGAATCTGGCCAAGGAGAACGTGGCTACTTCCCCATTTGCATAAAAGATGTTCGTGGGGCGCCTGGGTGGCTCAGTGAGTTGAGTGTCCGACTCTCGATTTCAGCTCAGGTCATGATCCTAGGGTCGTGGGATCGAGCCTGATGTCGGGGTCCACGCTGAGCATGGGGCCTGCCTGAGATTCTGTCTCTCCCTCTGCTTCTCTCCCACTCACTCTCTTTCTCTCTCAAATAAAATTAAATTTAAAAAAAAAGATGTTTGTGGCTGTGGTATTTATATAACAAAATACAGGGAACGAGCCCAAAGTCTAACAGGAGGGGGATAGTTATATAAAGTACTGTATGGAAACATCAGTCATTCCAAATGTGTTTATCACATGGAGAAATGACACCATGTAACTTAAAAATTAGGATATGGAATATATAATGGACTCCGCTAGTAAAGAATGTAAGGTCTCTCAAAGGTATTTTTATATGCTTATTTCGTACTGAGGGGGAAAAAAATCCAAAATGTAGGCAGCGCTGTCTCTCTACAGGGAGTTCCGGGTTGTGTCTATTTTCTTCCTTATACTGTCCACCTTTTCTCCATAAGAAAGTATTTTTAAAAAGTTATTTCGAGGTACATTTTAAAAACCCATGGTTTGCCACTGACTTTGAAGACAGTGGTTGGGTTTTTTATGAATATAATTTTTGCTTATACTAAAATCAGAGAAATGGTTAACTGATTCATAAAAGGCTGAAACAAATTGATTAAAAATTAAGAAGCATTCGGGCTAGCAGCACACCATAATTCACAGACTCCGGAGGAACAAGGTTCAAAGAGACCGATCACAGCAGTCCCAGCACACAGAACCTTCCAGAAGGCCAGGCTGCCCCAGGTCCCCAAGCCTCCTCCCCCCCACCAGGTGCTCTCCACCCTCCCAGCCCTGCCCCCAGGGGACCACAGCAGCTCCCCTCCTCCGCTCTCCCTCCCCCCAAACAACCCTTCTGGGAATCTGATCTTGCCCCTCCGTGCCGAGACTCCTCACCACTCCCCACTGTTCTGACAGCAAGCTCTGCCCCTCACTGTTGGCTCCGGCCCAGTCCCAGCGTCCACCTCTTAGGTCCACCTTTCCCTTCCCCTGGGAGGTCCCCACTCTTTGTGGCCAGCTCCTTCTAAACTTTGGGGTCTCAGGCGAAATGTCCCTCCCTCTGAGGGAATCCCCCCACCCCCAGCCGGGCTCAGTCAAGCCTCCCTGCACGTGCACAGGCGCCCTCCTTGCCCTTCCCTGTGCTTCTCTGAGGGACAATTCTCCCCCTCCTGAGCCTCACTTGGATCCATGGCTGGGTGTGTCTGGTCTCCCCCCGCCCCCGGAACCTGCCCAAGTGCGTGAGAAAAGGAACAAACTCTGACCACCAGCGGCTGCCCCGCCTGGGGCACCAGGGCACTGAGGGCCCACCTGTACCAACATTCTGACTTTCAGGACACCAAGCCTCCGTGTAACTGTGACAGGTCTGAGGCATGCCCCGGGTCAACACTCGGGACGGTCACGTCCCCACAGCCACCCCAAGGTGCCCGGCAGAACCTCAGTGGTGGTGGGTGCCAGGGCCCTGGTCCAGTGGTCCATGTGTCTCTCAGGCCTCCCTCAGGCGCGTCCCCTGGCCTGCCCCCCACCCCACCCCCGCCCCGGAGGTGCCCTCTTGGGCCCTGGGCTGCCCCCTGCCGTGGGCCACAGGGCTCGGGCACGGTTACAGCGCAGTTGCGCGGGGACAAAAGCCTCTCGGCGCGTGCCAGCAGTGAGCACGGAGTTCCGGTGGCCCCTCGTCTCCTGCACGTTCCAGAAGCCGCCGAGCCACAATCCATCACGACTTGAGTCCGGTAAGGCGCCTAATTGGCCCATAAATGTGGTCCAATAACCGCACCTGACACCCAAAGACACTGCAGGCAATTAGCACTTATTTATTTGCATACGGTATTGACCCATCTCCGGCTTCGCTGGCTTTCCACACCCGCCTTTCCTGGGGCCGCAAGGAGAGGGGTCTCGCTTACGGCACAGGACGGGTTCACTGGCAACACACACGTGCACCGCGCGCACACAGGTTCACACACACACACATCACACATGCCGCACACGCCACGCACACACCACTGACCCCCGGGGACACACCCCACACGTGCCTGTACCGCACACGCGCCCCGCCCCCGCGCACACACCAGCAGGGGTGATGGGAAGCTGGCCCTGCCCTGGCCTGGCCAAGGACCTCCGTGCCTGCGGGGCCCAATCCCGCCCACACTCTGCGGGGGAGGCACCTGCGCGCCTCCGGCTGCTTCGGGCCCGTGCGGGTGACTGTGCACCGCGCGCGCCGGGGGAAGCCAGGACGGTCGAGGCCCAGGGCCTGTGCCCCGGTGGCGCGGACTTTCAAAATGCGCAGAGATTTGGTCCCTTCGTTCCGTGGAGTTCATCTGGGCATCGCCAAACCTCACCCGGGAAAGCGGCTTCCAGAAAACAAGCTGCTGCCCGGAGGCCGCGCCCCCCGGAGCCCCGGGGCCGCGCGCCCTTTGTCGTGGAACCCGGAGCATTGCCTTCGAACGACAGAGCGCCAGGCTCATTGCCAAAGCCACGGACTGGGCTGGTGAAGGCGGGGCGGAGCACCCAGACAGCCTGGGCTCCCGAGGCCTTCTGAGCGCACGTCGGTGAAATGGGTGTCGTCTTCCATGTGAGTACGTAGTGGGGAGGACTTAGAAGTGCGCTGGGTCCTTAAAGAGCCCACAGGAGGTATTAAGACTCATCATGGGGGCGCCTGGGGGGGCTCAGTCGTTAAGTGTCTGACTTCGGCTTAGGTCATGACCTCCTAGTTCATGGGTTCCAGCTCGGCACCGGGTTCTGTCCTGACGGCTCGGAGCCTGGCCCCTGCTTCGCCTTCTCTGTCTCCTCTCTCTCTTCCCTTCCCCCGCTCTGTCACTCTCTCTCTCTCAAAAACAAGCCAAAAAAATCTTTTAAAGAAAATGAAACAATTACCAACCCCACCCCGCCCACTGGCACTTGAATGTGAGCCCCCCAGCCTTCCAAATACACACTTACGTGTGCTTTCACTAAAAACATAAAATGACATCCTTCCAACTATGTGATAACCTACTCGTCCCTCCAAGTATTCGTCTCGAAGTTTCACAAGCCGACAGACAAGCCGAAGAATGGGACGTTTCAGCGGACGCCCCGAGAAGCCCCATATGCATTCACCAGTTGCTAACATGTGCCCATCTTGGCGATCTACAGACAGATGATACGGAGAGGACACATAGACGCTAGATGGATGACAGTATGCACACACACACTAGGGTGAACCATTTGAAAGTAAATTACCAACATCATGATTTTTCACCCTTAAATAAATAGGCACAAGGACGTTCTGTCGTAACTACAAGACCATTATCCCTCCCCAGGCAGTTACCATTGATATGATATAATATGCCGTCCATATTCAAATCTCCTCAATTGTCCCAATAATGTCTTTTATAGCTGATTTTCCTCTCATCCAAGATCCAATCAATAATCACACAGAGCCCTTAATTGTCACGATAACCTACTTCTTTAAACTTAAATGAGCATATGAACAACTTTTCATGTCAGAAAAAAAAATAGCTAATATGATTTAAACACTCACCAGCCAGGGAATGAAGCTGCCTTGTTCCCAGCACTGCACTAATATGGGACTAACATTTTATTGAAGTTTTTTTCCCCCAATTTTAAAGGCAAAAATTAGGATCTCTTGGCTTTTCTGCATTTCAACACGGCTGGGTGGCAATATTTTATGTTTAATGACACTTTGTATTTTCCTGTTGCTCCCCTGGTGTATTCTTTGCTGACTTTTCTTTTGGCGGATTTATCTTTTTCTTAATGATGTGTGAACTCGGAGGGCACTCGCCCTTACATGTTACATGCCACGAAGTGTTTCTCATTGTTTCATTTTCTTTTTAAACTCGGCGATTTTCTAATGTGCAGAATTTTGACACTTGTGACCTCAAATCAGTGTTTACTTTTATGAGTCTTGGCCTTAGTGCTACACTTAGAAAGTCCACAATTGTATAAACCTCCATTTCTCTTCCACCACACTCCCCTTGTTTTCTGCTACTTTGTTACAGTTAAACTTTTCATCCCTCTTCCATTTGTGAAGATTTAATTTTCTCCAAATGGTCAGCTAATCAGACCGGTTCCATAATTTTTTTTTTTTTTTTTTACCAAGTCCATGTATTAAACAACAGGGCGAAAGTCCTTTTTTAATGAATGACACATAAATTGTGGAATTTCCATGTGATAGAATGGTAATTGGCCATTAAAAAGAATAAGGTAGAGGGGCGCCTGGGTGACTCGGTCAAGTGTCCGACTTCGGCTCAGGTCACAATCTCACGGTTTGTGAGTTCGAGCCCTGCACTGGGCTCTGTGCTGATGGCTCCGAGCCCGGAGCCTGCTTGGGATTCTGTGTCTCCCCTCTCTCTCTCTTTGCCCCTCCTCTGCTCGCTCTCTCTCTCTCTCTCAAAAATAAACATTAAAAATTTTTAAAAAGAATAAGGTAGACCTATAGGTTCTGACAGGGGAAGGTCTCCACGATACACTGTTAAATAAAAAATTCAAGTTGCAAAGCAGTGCACAGACATGTAGCATGTGACCCCAAAACAAAGGTGTATTTGTGTGAACATACACACACAAGTACAACAATCTCTTCTCCCTCTCGGTCTCCTTAGCTGGCTGCTGCATCTTCTATTTTGACTTTCAAATTTTGGAAATCCCAGGACTCAGTCCTTGACCTACCCTGTACCTCCAGGACCTCCCTAAATGATCTAGGCCTGAGGTTTTTAATATTTGCCCTGACTTCCAAAGTTTTCTCTAGCCTTCCCTCTCTCCTGACTTCTAGACTCTTCTTTCCACTGCTAAGTAGATATTTGGATGCTCTAGAGCTTGGGATGATTTTGGCTACAAATAATCAAATACTAGGAGAGAGGAGAGAGGTTTAATTGTATCACAGAAAATATTTTGAGGCAGACAGTCCGGGGCTGGTGCTGTGGCTCAGCAGTGTTATTAAAAGAAGAAAAAAAAAATCAGGTTCCTTCATGCTACAATTGTTAGCAAGATGGCTGCCACAGCTCCAGACATTGCATTCACATCCCTGGGATAAAAGGATGGCAAGACCACATCTATCCTTTTTATCAGGAAAACAAAGACATTCCCAGATTTCCCACCACTCTCCAGCAAATTTTCCCTTCATGACTGTCTCATTGGCCAGGACTTGGTCACATGGCCATCTTCAGACGGGCCACAAAAGCAAGTCGAGTACCTTGTCCTTTCCAGCCTCTGTCCGGTGTGTGGGAAAGTGAAAATAAAGGCTGGGAATAGGTGTCAACCGACCATAATTGGCCTCCGATATCTAACAGTCACCTCAAGCGCACTTTTTCAAAACAAAAGTCCGCCATTCCGTCCCAACACAACCCCCCCACATACGCCTCATCTTAGTGGGCAGCACCTAGTTCTCACCGGCACCTCTTGCCCAAATGCACGGGAGCCACCGGGACTTCTCTCTCCTTATCAGCCTGTCCTGCCATCTCCAGAGATACATCCTAGCGCTGACCACGTCTCACCCCCGCTGGGTCGGCACCCATACCCAAGCACCCGGTCACTCCCGTGGCCCCAAGATGCCCTTCCCACTTCCTCTGCCGGACCCTTTGTCGAAGCTCCGTCTGGAAGCCAGAATAATGCTCTTAAAAATGAAAGTCAGCACCTGAAAAAGCGCTCTCAACGCTGATGGCTTCTAGCATCCCCGGAATAAAGTCCAGCTGGTCACCTTGTCTCGCTAAAGTCCCACGCGAGCTTGCCCAACTCTCCTCTGACCTCCGGAGGACCCCTGACCTTGCTCTTTCTTGAATGCGCCATTTGATTGCCACCCGTCTTTGCACAGGCTGTTCCCTCTCCCGTTCTGTTCCTTGTCCTATAACAAATAGATCAGAGTTATATCTAGGTTCTAGAAAATGAACCAAAAAAAAAAAAAAAAAAAGATAGGAACTTAGAATATGACAAAAGTAGCAATTCATATCAGTAGAAAATATGAACCATTTAATAAATGGGGAGAATTTTTGTGAATGGTCTTAGGCAGGTGATCGTTTCAGAGTAACATGGGCCAACGTCTTTATTCTCAGAAAATGCACAAAGGTTTCGAGTAATTCAACAACAAATAATAAAAATAAGATATTAACAAGTGGACAATGGAGGGGCAGAGGCTGTACAGGTGTTCACTTGCTGTCCTTTTAATTTTTCTGTATATGTTTGAAGACTTTCAAAATTAAAATTGGGGAATATTTATAATTAGATAAAATGTGATAATAGAATGGAGTAGCTATTATAAGCCATGAAAGTGAAAAATTAAATAACCCACCATCCCGGTGCCTCTGCTGAAGGTAACCACTGTCTTGAATTTATTCTAATTGTTTTCTTGCTTTAAAAAAAGAAAGTTTAGGGGCACTTGGGCGACTCATTCGGTTAAGCATCCAACACTTGGTTTCGGCTCAGGTGATGATCTCACAGTTCATGGGATTGAGCCCCACATTGGACTCTGCACTGTCAGCTTGGGATTCTCTCTCTCCCCCTCTCTCTGCCCCACTCCTGTGCTCTCTCTCTTTCTCTCAAAAAAAGACCCTTAAAAATAATAATAAATAAAATAATAATAAAAATAATAATTAATAAAAATTTAGTCTGATGCCACATTGGGTTTATTTGCTTCTGAGTTCTATAGATCTGGAGTCCTATATTTTTCCCCCCCACAGATTTTCCAAGCTTTCTCTATGCCGTGTGTCACTGAAGTTCATCCATTTGCGCTGTTCCAGGATGTGAATGGACCACAATTTATTCATTCTTCTGATTTTCACTATTTCTCCAGTTTTTGCCATCACCAACCAGGCTGCCAAGAATATCCTCACACGCTTTTCCCGAGCAGGTGTTCATGAGTTCCTGGAGCTCTGTGGTCTCCGAGTTTCCCCTTTTGTACTCTCTAAAATTAAATAAATTTGAAAAGTTACGTACCCTTTCCCATCCTTTAAAGTGGAAATCTCAACTTTTATCATGAGCTTAAGGGTTGAAAAAAGAGGGGCGCCTGGGTGGCTCCGTTGGTTAAGTATCCAACTCTTGATTTTGGCTCAAGTCATGATCTCACGGTTCAGTTCATGAGTCTGAGTCCCACATCAGGCTCTGTGCTGAGCCTGCTTCAGAGTCTCTCTCTGTCTCTCTGCCCCTCCCCCATTTGTGCACGTGCATGTGCCCAGTCTCTCTCTCTCTCTCTCTCTCTCTCTCTCTCTCTCTCCCTCTCTCACTCTCTCAAAATAAATAAACGTCAAAAAGAAAGACGAGTTGAAAAGGACATAATTTTGGTACATTGTAAATATTAACGTTTTAAAATAATGACAGGGGCGCCTGGGTGGCTCAGTCAGTTAAGCACCGACTTTGGCTCGGGTCACGATCTCGCGGTTCGTGAGTTCAAGCCCCGCGTCGGGCTCTGTGCTGACAGCTCGGAGCCTGGATCCTGCTTCGGATTCTGTGTCTCCCTCTCTTGGTGCTCCTTCCCCACTCCTGCTCTGTCTCTGTCTCTCAAAAATAAGCGTTAAAAAAAATTAAAAAATAAATAAAATTAAATTAAAATAATGGCAGGAGTTTTGTAAATAAAGTAGTTTTATTTCATTGTATTCCAAGTGCACTATCCTTAACATCATTCCTATTTTATAAGGAAAAGAGAAAAAATAAGGAATTTTGTCAAAGATACGAAGAAGGATGACTACATCTAATGTGATGGTTAATGTCTAATAAATACATTGTTTTTGTCTCGTTTTACGGCCAGCTCTTGTAGTTCCTCAAGCTACCCCATTTTAAAAAACGTGTCCGGTGTAGATGGTGACCCTGCTTATGGTGGTGAGTTCTGAGGAATGGATGGGATCGTCAACAACTCGCTGTGTTGAACACCTGAAACTAACGTAACATTGTATGCGAATCACTCTTCAATAAAAAAATAAGTAAAAATAAAAATGCGCCCACTGGAATGCAAACACCATGACAATTTCCTGTCGGTCATCACCCCCTTTAAAATTACATGACGGAGGTCCTCGAAGCTCAGAAATTTTCTATTACCCCCTCTTTTTTCTTGAAGTTGTACTTCCATTCTCCCCACAAAATGTGATCCTACTGCTTGTATCCTGAACGGTCATTTCTTGGTCATGCTATTACACGTCTCTGCCATGCAGATATGTATATAACACAAATGTTTAATTTATCTTAACTTCCTGTGGCCTTATTTCTCTAATTGTTAAACATTATTTTTTTTAATGTTTTATTTATTTTTAGGACTGAGAGAGACAGAGTGTGAGTGGGGATGGGGCAGAGAGAGAGGGAGACACAGAATCCGAAGCAGGCTCCAGGCTCCAAGCTGTCAGTACGGAGCCCAACGCAGGGCTCGAACCCACAAACTGTGAGATCATGACCTGAGCTGAAGTTGGACGCCCAACCGACTGAGCACCCCACCCCCCCAAGCGCCCAGCATCTGACTCTTGATTTCAGCTCAGGGCATGAGCTCAGGGTTGTGAGACTGAGCCACAATGAGCATGGAGCCTGTTTGAGATTCTCTCTCTGCCCCTCCCCTCCTCATGCTCTCTCTTTCTCGAGAGAAAGAAAGGAAGAAAGAAAGAAAGAAAGAAAGAAGAAAGAAAGAAAGAAAGAAAGAAAGAAAGAAAGAAAGAAGAAAGGAAGGAAAGAAGAAATAAAAAAGAAAGAAGGAAGAAAGGAAAAAAGAAAGAAAGAAAGAAAGAAAGAAAGAAAGAAAGAAAGAAAGAAAGAGAAAGAAAGGGAGAAAGAAAGGGAGAAAAAAGAAAGAAAGGGAGAAAGAAAGAAACAAAGAAAGAAAGGGAGAAAGGGAGAAAGAAAGAAAGAAAGAAAGAGAAAGGGAGAAAGAAAGAAAGAAAGAAAGAAAGAAAGAAAGAAAGAAAGAAAGAAAGAAAGAAAGAAAGAAAGAAAGAAAGAAAGAAAGAAAGAAAGAAGAAAAGGAGAAGAAAGGAAGGAAAGAAGAAAGAAGAAAGGAAAGGAAAGAAGAAAGAAAGAAGAAAAGAAGAAAGGAAGGAAAGAAGAAAGAAAGAGAGAAAGAAAGAAAAGGGGGAAAGGGAAGGGAAGGGAGGAGAGGGGAGGAAGGGAAAGGGAAGGGAAGGGAAGAAAGAAAACGAATTAGAAACGACTTGACTTGCAGAAGTTTTTATTCGACAATCACTAGTCCTTCTCTTTTTACAGCCTTGACCCCAGAATCTCTCATTGCCCCTTTGCCTGACAGCCCAGAGTATTTTCTTACAACCTGGGGTGATGCACCGAAGGAAAGACTGGACGTGGTGGCCGGAAAGTGGACGAGGGGGTCTCGGTGAAAGGAGAACAGAGAGAAAGGACATTAGGAAGTTTGACTCAGGTTTCCTTAAAACCATCAGTTTCTCGTTCCTCCTTGGACAGTCTTTGAATGCACCACTGTTCTAGAATAAATACCGAAAAGTAAAATTGCCTCGTTGGCTCTGCACATGTTTGACTTCACAATATAATCGACAAATTGTTTTCCAACGTGGTTGTGTGAATTTACGTTCGAATGAGAGGGTTTCAGGTCTCCATACCTTTGCTCCCACTTGGTATCAGGCTCTTAAATGTTTGCCAATCTGATAGACGAAAATGATATTTCAGAGTGGCCTTAAGTGAATTTCTCTGGTTACAACGGAGATTGAGCATGTACTTATAAATTTACTTGCCAACCTGGGGCGCCTGGGTGGCTCAGTCGGTTAAGTGTCCAACTTCAGCTCAGGTCATGATCTCGTGGTCCACGAGTTCGAGCCCCGCATCGGGCTCTGTGCTGACAGCTCAGAGCCTGGAGCCTGCTTCCGATTCTGTGTCTCCCTCTCTCTCTGACCCTCCCCCCATTCATGCTCTGTCTCTCTCTGTCTCAAAAATAAATAAACATTAAAAAAAATTTTTTTAATGCTCTCATTTGATGAGCAGTGTATTTTGCAACCTGTTGAAGAAATCTTTTAGAAAAAATATTCCTTAGGGTGGCTGGGTGGCTCAGTAGGTTGAGTATCCAACTTCAGCTCAGGTCATGGTCTCACAGTTGATGAGTTCGAGCCCCACCTCAGGCCCACTGCTGTCAGCACAGAGCCAACTTTGGATCCTCTGTCTTCCTCTCTCTGTCCCTCCCCCACTTGTGCTCTCTCTCTCTTAAAAATAAACATTTGGGGCGCCTGGGTGGCTCAGTCGGTTAAGCGTCCGACTTTGGCTCAGGTCATGATCTCACAGCTCGTGGGTTCGAGCCCCGCGTCGGGCTCTGTGCTGACAGCTCGGAGCCTGGAGCCTGCTTCCAATTCTGTGTCTCCCTCTCTCTCTGGCCCTTCCTCTCTCTCTCTCTCTCTCTCTCTCTCTCTCTCTCTCAAAAGTAAATAAACATTAAAAAAATTTTTTAAATAAACATTTAAAAACACCATTCTTTAAAAAAAGAAACAATATTATTCCATAAATGTTTCTAGTTTTTTTTTCAATTTTGTCTTTTACACCAATATATTTAATCTATTTGTAATTTGTGTGTGTGGTATGTGAGGGAAGCATCAGTTTCATTTTTTCTAGGGAGATCATCAATTGCTTCAGCACTATTTATTTAAAATTTTCTGATAAATCAGGTTTCTGTATATACATGGGGTGTATGCACCAGGCTTTCAATTCCCTTTCACTGTTCAAATTGTCTATTCCCATGACAATACTACATTTCCTTAATTACTGAACTTTATAAGACTTTATATCTTATAGGTTACCCCCCCCCACCACGACCACCACCTATTTTCATCTTCAGGCATGTCATGGTTTTTCTTAACCCAAGTTCTTCAAACTTCCTCCTAGAGTTTTGATAGGAATGACCTTGAATCTTATAAACCGGTTTGAGAATAATTGACACATTTATGACACTGCATCTTTCCATCCACAACCATTGTGTCTCTCTCCATGTATTTTTATATGCTTCAATGTCTGTCAAGAAATTGTTGCAATTTTCCCCAAGTATCTTATATTTTTATTGTTGTTAAATGTACGCTTTCATTTCCCTCCCTGTTCATCCTTATGCCGTTTAATTTTTCTTATCTTACTGCTTTGGTTTTGACCTCTAGTTACAATGCTGACTAACAGTAGTAACAATAGTCTTCTTATTTGTTTTTTGATAGTAAAGCTTAAGACATTTAAAATACACTGAGAGAAGGGCGCCTGGGTGGCTCAGTCGGTTAAGCCTCCGACTTCGGCTCAGGTCATGATCTCACAGCTTGTGAGTTGGAGCCCCGCGTCGGGCTCTGTGCTGACAGCTCGGAGCCTGGAGCCTGCTTCTGCTTCTGTGTCTCCCTCTCTCTCTGCTCCTCCCCTGTTCACACTGTGTCTCTCTCTCTCAAAAATAAATAAACATTCAAACAAACAAACAAACTGAGAGAAAAAATGTGCTCCACGTCCTGAGCCTGGATGCCTTGTTTCTCTTGTTCACAGTCACTTCTCTGGCTCCTTGAAGTCTGTCTGGCTCATGGTGGCTGCCCAATCATTATTTATTGAATGGATGCTTTTCCTCCAGCCATGAACGAGTGTCCCCTCACTGTGTTGTGTCAGTGTCTGGTCTTGCAAACGTTTTATATTACGAATTCTTATAATATTTTTATATTATAAACTTCGCTAAAGGATTACAGTATTGCTTCATTTGGCTTTAATTTACTTCTCTTTGAGTTTGACCAATTTTGTGTGTTTATCAGCAATTAAAGAAAAAAGCATGCATTCTTCTGCTCTAACTCCTCCAATGGCTTCTTGTATCCCTTGACATAAAATCCAAAGTTCCTCCCAAAGCCTCCAAAGCCTTCCATGATCGAGTGCCTGGCTATTACCTCTACAACCCATTGTCTCACCCACCACTCTCCTCCTTGCCAGTTTGCTCCAGGCACAGTCGTCTTATTTCTGGTCCCTCTGCCTGGAATGTTCTTCCCCCACATCTGTGCATTTCTTGCTTCCTCCTTCTTTCAGGGAGCTACCCACTTTCACCTTATCAGCAAGGTTGACCCTGAGCCTCCTTATCTAAAATAGCACCTGCCAGTCTACCCAGCCTTGTTTTCCTTCCAATCACTTAGTTGTCTGAATAACATCTGATATTATATTGCATTCACTTACTGTTCTGTGTAATGTCACACCCCCTAGAATGCCAGCTACACCCCAAGACCAGAACAGTGTCTGACATAACGTATCCCCGTACATACTTGTGCGATCAGTGAGTTTGGTTTTCACCTTCCATGAAATGCCCATTCATGCCCCTTCCCCTTTCATTCTAGCCATTGGTGTGGAGACAGATTAGTCCACCTTGTCATGTTTCTGACAAGTATTTTTCCCGGTCGTTCCTGATATTTTAATTGTTTTATGATCTTTTTAATGAACAGGAGCTTCCGTTTTCTATGTAGACAGCTTTACAATCCTTTCCTTGCATCCTGCCCCTCAGCAGGTAATTATTTAGCTAATCCTCTTTCCTAGGTTTTGAAGGTTTCCTCTCATACACGGAATTCTGTAATCCATCTGTAACTGATACCTGGTTAACATGGGAGGTAAAGATCCCTTCTTTTTCCCCAATTAGCCGGTTTTAGCAAATCCCCAACATGCAATAATTCTTCATTTTCCACAAACTTACAGGCCTTCCTTTAGCATAGGTTAAATCTTCATATATTCTACAGTCTATTGCTGAGTATGTAGTCTGTCGATTATATAATGGAATGGTTTTTGTTAAGTTTATGTATTTATTTGGAGAGAGAGAGAGAGAGGGCAGAAGCGGGTGAGGGGCAGAGAGAAGGGGAGACAGAATCCCAAGCAGGCTCCATGCCATTCACGCAGGGCCCGATGTGGGGCTCGAACCCCCAAACTGTGTCATCATGACCTGAGCCGAGATCAAGGTTGGCTGCTCACCGCACGGTGCCACCCAGGCGGCCCGATTATATCATGTAATCTTATGAGCACTGACCCTGCAGCCAGCCTATGTGAGTGTAAATTCTGAACCTACCAATTGCTAGCTGTGTGAACTTGGAACCATACTTAACTGCTCTGTGGCATGGCATTTGTCATCTGCAAAATGTGGGTGACGATAATACAAAGTGGCCACTTTGTAGGTCCCAAAGGCTAGCAAACACCAGCCATTTCATTCGGTTAAACACAATACCTACCTCACAGGCTTGTCGTGGGGATTCAATTAATTGATGAAGGTCAAGTGCTCAGAAGAGGGCCCGTCGCCACGGACATTGGTTGTTTGCTCATATTAGAGCAAGTACCCCTCCTCGTTAGGATTCCCTCTAAAAATCCCCCAGCCACATTCATCTTTTTATTCTTCCAGATGTACGTTGAAACCATGTGCTCAGTTTCAGATAAGTCTTCTGGAACTCGGGGTGGGATTGCATTGAGGTGATCAGTTCATTTGGGGAGCCCTGGCGGCTGTAAGACTCCTGTTCTCTCCAGCCATGGGCTGGTCTCCAGCTGACTCCAGTCTCTTCTGATGTTTCTGCACAGAGTTGAGGGGGAGCAGGGTGAAGCATCTGGGAACTCTTCTGCCTGGAGGGAGAGTCCGGGGAGAAGGAGGGGGGGTTCTGACCTCAGGGCTGGGGGGGGGGGAGGGCGCAGAGGGGGTCATCTTACTAAATCATCATTCCAAGACCAAGGCACCCCTGCCAGAAAGAAATCACGCCAATGGGAAAATTTCCTGAAAGCATCATCAAATTCCTCCAGCCGAAACAGTGGCAGAACAGGGGTGTTGGCCGGCTGCAGGCTTAATGTGCTGAATTGCTTGGAATACGAGGGCTCTGACGTCACCAAGGACTTGGCTAAATGTCTCCAAATTAGGTTGAAAACCCCTCCATTTACTTGGCTGTCAGGCGGCTGCAGCAGAGTAATGTGGGTGGAAGGACCATTATCTTTACTAGTAGTTATTAGTATTGTTAGTATTCACTCATTTTGAGAAAGCTCCCCAAAGGCCCAAGTGGCTCGGTGGAGAGCAGGGCCAGCACAGCCCCCAAAGCTCAGGGCTTCCCAGGCAGACCACCACGGAGGCCCTTGTGTCCCCGAGACCCACGGAGGGCATGGCGGTCCTCAACGCAAGGCAGAGGGATGCTGAACCAAGCAAGTACCGTCCCAACCTTTGCAGAGAGGGAGGTGTCTCTGAAGAGAGAGAGAGAGAGAGAGAGAGAGACCATCCATGAAGGGGGCTCCATGCCAGCTCTAAGCGTGGGTGCTCTGCCAGCTGTGATTCCACAGTAGCCACCCCAGCGGCTCAGCTCAAGTGGGTGACATTGTAGGCCCTGGGGGCCCAGTCACTCCTCCACAGACCCCTGCGGAGCTGGGAGAGGTGTTCGTGAATGTCCACTCATCCGTGGCCTCCGCCCAGGCGCCCTCACCCTGCGTACCTTTCTTGCCCGTGCTGGAGGGGAAGAGGGCCTTGCCATGAGCCTCGGGGCGCACTGGGCTCCCCATGCCGGAAGTGGCTGTCTTGCCTGGACTCTGAGTGCCCAAGGGTGTGTATGGCCCCCAGGGGCCTGTTGGGTCCCCCATGCCTAGCACAGTGCCAACAGACCCATTCTCAACTGGCGGCTGTTCCCACCTCCTCGAGGGCTCTTCTGTCGCGTGTACCTCCGGCATTCGTGGGACAGTCCCATACCACAAGGACCGTGGTCCCACCAAGGCCAGTCTGGGTGGAGGCGCTCTGCAAACAGGTGGTGCTGGGGTCGGCAGAGGGCAGCCTGCAGAGGCGCTCTTGGGAGCCCAGGGTGTTGCTACAGTCTCTCCTCTTGTCCCCGGGGAGGCCTCCACTCCACTGCACAACTGCCTTCTGGAGGGAGAGAATAATTAGGGGGAAGAATGGAAATCTCCCGACTTTACAAATGTGGCTTTGCAAAATGAGGCAGGAAGACAGATCTGTCTTCACTATTATTCATTAAGGAAAGTCCTTTATAAATCCCAAATTAACAATTTCTCATTTAAAGATGGGCGATTATCATTCTTTTCTGGCAATTTATAGCTTTCAAAATGCCGAAATATGGAAATTATTGGGGAGAAAATTCCAGCCATGGTCATGGAAAATGGGGATCCGCTTCAAAACTATTGATAAACATTTGAAACAGATCAATACTCTGAAGTCTAACAGCAATAATCACATGCCCGCATGTGGCATGGCTGTCTCGGCAAGTTCCAAACGACCCCATGGGGGCCAACAGTCTGGACGGCACAGAGCCCCCACGTTACTGGAAAACCCAGGAATTCGCGTAGCCAGGTTTCACACAACTCGGAGATCCTCTGGCCAAGGACAGTCGCACCACTTACAGTCCTTTTCTCAGTTTTGCAATGTTCCTACCGGCTTTCTAAATAATCCCACCAGACACCTCTGGAGGGAGATGGTGTCTGTGCAAAGGAGTCACTGCACATATTAGGAATGATGAAGGCCTTTCTGAAATGAGACTTCATGTCATTTGTCATGATTTACGCATCCACGGAGCCCTTGCCTGCTGGCGTCTCGCTGAAAACCATGAACAGACAGAGCAGGACTCCCGCGTCTAGCCACAGTCAGCCCCGCGGGCTGCCAACTCTGGGCCCAGGGTAGCACCAGACGTGTTGAGGTGGTCTTCGAGGGCTAAGGAGGAGTCACCTTACTGAGGTCTGAGTCCCAGGCGGTCTGAGTCCGAAGCTGTGCATCCCGCCAGAAGTGGGCTCTCCCATGGCCCTGACGTCACCATGCACCTCACCTGTGTTACGTCATTAACCTCCCCAGAAGACATCTTGAAGGCTGCACCCTGAGTGGGTCATCGGGTGAGGAAATAAAGGTTCAGATGGGTGGACTGGTTTGGTCCAGTTTAGCTCAGGGGAGTCTCTACCAAGATCTGACCGCCCTTCCCGTGCCAAGTTCAAAGAGAGATGCTGGCTTCTGTTAAGAAAAAGGGAAACTTGAAACAGGACCAAGCACCCCCAGCCCCCACCACACCACCCAAACTCTTTCCCTCCCCTGGCCTCCACCTCCCGCCCTCTCCCCAGCAGACCGGTGGCTCCGCCCCTGACAGGGGGGCCGGTGGTGGTGTCCTCAGCACCCAAGGCTTGTGGAGAGAGAGATCGGGGTTTGGAGTGATCCGGGACAGAACCTGCTGCCAGCTCCACCTTGCTTGAGGCCCCTTTCTCGCGGGGTGTAGGTACTACCTCTGCAGACAGGGGGCCCCACCCCTGCCTCCCCAGCGGCTGCGAATTGAGAGCCCGCAGGGAAAGCGCTGAGTACGGAGTCCCCGCCGTTGCTTCTAGGCCCCAGCTAGCTACCTGGCTGGCGCGGCCAACGAGGTGTTCTGGAAGCTTCGACACAGAACCACCAGCTCGGTTTCAGACGGTCCGGGCTACACCGACCCCTGCCCGCAGGGAGGCGAGTCCAAGGCCTGGTGGGGTCACCTCCCCTCCTCCCACCCCCCCCACCCCCCACCCCCACCCCCACCCCGCGCGCTCCCAAACCCCTTGTCTCCTTCCATGGTGTGGCCGGGCTCGGCTTTTGTCATTCAGCGCCAGGGCCGCGCTCCCACCCTGGGGTCAGGCGGCCACTTCCAAACCCCCAAAGCGCTCAGCTGGCTGCAGGGTCGCCGCACCAGGTGCTCAGGCCGCAGTCGGGCTGGGGGCGGGGACAGAGGGAACGCGCGGGGGATCTGAGTGACCAGCGCCCCGGCCGGGGGTGGGGGTGGGGGCGAGGGTGGGGGAGGGCGGCTTAATGGGATCAGGTTGGTGTAATCCCATTTCAGCCTTTGTCCTTCTGACGGCCGCGGAGACCGAGCTGGGGGGCCGGGCCCTTTAAGAAGACGCGCGGCCACACCAGAGACAGACCAGCACGACAAAGGCCCCGAGGGATCCAGTGGCGGGAAATCAGGAGATGAAGGCGGGTGGAGGAGGGAGGGTGGGCGCCCAGCGTGACGTCGCCTCCAACGCTGGGCCCTGCCTCAGGCATTAGCCTGGACCCCAGGCCGCTCTCTCTGGCCTTGGGCGCGCCTTTGGGCAGGGCCCCCGACTGCGGGCGCAGGACCCGGGGTCGTTACCCCAGCCAGGCCGCGCGGGCTCATGAATCGCACGCGGGATGGGCGGCCGCGCCCACCGACGGCCTCCCTGCCCCCTTCGGGCTCTGAGCTGCGGGGCCGGCGGGGGGGGGGGGGGTGAGGGTTCGACCCCACCTGCTCCTCTGTCCCTTGAGGCCCCAGGGGCGGCAGGTTGGTTCGGGCAGGACAGACCCTCCTCGCGCCCTGATGGCCTCTCCCTGAGCTGCCCGGGCCTCAGCTTTCCCCTCCCTAGCCTAGCGCGTCGCCAGCTCCGGGGCTGACACGCGGAGTCCTCGGGGCCTGTTGCAGGCAGAGCGCAGAGGGTGGGCCTGCGCGCGGCGGTGGGAGAGGGTAGGCCAGGGCGCGAACACTGGTGCCGCGGCTTCCCGCGGGGGAGGTGGGGGTGTTCGTGGTGAGCTGCGGAAGGGGTCATCCCAGAGACCAGAGTGGGCGTGGGGGGTGCGCCCGCACGATGGAGGTCGGGGGTGTGTGGGGAGATCTCAGAGGCCAAACGGGGCGAGGGGACACGGACCACGGGGTGGGGGGTGGGGGCCGGAGATCAGACTCTGGGCCTCCGCGCAGTGGAGAAGAAACAGGGTGGGGCACAGAGGCGCAGGCCCCTCGAAGGGGCGTCCGGCGGTCCACGAGTCGGGGGAGCCCCGAGGCGCAGACCCGAGTGCGCAGTGGGCGCTCGACTTCGAATGGCACTCGGAACGGCGTCTTGGGTTGCTCCAGTGGGGTGGGACTCTGGAACCCCTGAGCCCGGGATCCGGGAAAACCGAGAAACTCGGCGGGGCCGGGCTAGACGGAGCCGGTTAACCGCACAGCTGCAAAGACGCTACCACTGCACGCCCACACCCACCCGTGCGCACACATCACACCCGTGCTCGCCG
This sequence comes from Felis catus, assembly GCF_018350175.1. Classification (NCBI taxonomy): domain Eukaryota; kingdom Metazoa; phylum Chordata; class Mammalia; order Carnivora; family Felidae; genus Felis; species Felis catus. The sequence goes on from NC_058375.1 coordinate 217,050,469, forward strand.
TAGAGCCCACCGCGTGGGGAGGGGGAGGCGCTCGCAGGGACCTTGGGGTCCGAGCTAGAAGGCTCAGCGCCCTCGGGGCAGTACCACTCGCTGGCCGGAGGGGCTGCGATTGAGGGGCAGCCTCGCTCGGTCTGGGGGCAGGGGTTCCTGAGACCCAACTTGGGCGTTGACCGTGGCGCTCTCGCCCCACCGGCGCGGGCCTCGCCGGGCATCCACGGCTGCGGGCCTGTCCCCTCCTCCGGGGCGCGGAGCTGGCGGGGCGCGCCCCGCGTCAAGTGCGCCGCCCACCCCGCGCTCCCCCCTCCCCCCGTGCCACCAGGCTGGGCCGCAGCGCCGGCAGGACACTCTAGGCCCAGTCACCCCAGTCCTCGGCCAGTCGGGAGCACGCGCTCCCTGACCTTTCCCCCAAAGCCACGGAGGGCGGAAGTCAGCTTAGGTCTCTCACTTCTGAACTATTCAAATAGGCAATCAATTTTTATGATGTAATTTATAATTTATGCAGGCTGTCTTCATACATATGGTGTTGCTTTTGTGTGTCGGGGTTTAGGTGCTTTATTACTCTGACGGTGTGATTTGCATTCATGTTTGGTTACTAAGATCATATTTCTCCTGTTTACACCATAAGGGCCCAAAATGAAGATGGATGCCTCCTCCCTTCTCCCCGGGGCCGCTCCCGGTACACCCCAGACCGCAGCTCCCCCCTAGACCCCCGGAGCCCCGCTACCAGAGGGCCCCGGCGCGGCCGAGCTTAGGGGGAAAGAGGCCCTGACTGCCAGGGCCTTCCAGGAAACCCCGGGACTCCAGAGGGTCCAGGCAGGCCGCCTGCTCAGACTGCGTGCGCGCTTGAGCAGAGTCCTGGGGTCTCCCGGGACAGAAAGAGGCCGGTGTAAGGGAGCCTCCTTCCCAGGGAGGCCGTGGCTGGGCGCGGGCAGGCCACTCAGCTGCGTTGTCACTCGAGTTCCCCACAGGCAAGAGGAGAGCGAACAGAGGACGACTCTACTGCAGGGCCTTCGGAAGCCGGGCTCCAGCCTTTTGGGGACAGCCACTGGGGTCCAGGAAGGCCCAGGATCTGGGAAGCTGGTGACCATCAGAGTGCCCCCCCCGCCGCCTGCCGGGCTTCCAGAGCATCCAGAACCCCCCTGCCAAGGGGGTGCGTGAGCGACTCCGCTTGGGACAGGCCGGGGCAGAGGGAGCAGCAGCGGAGGCCCGGTGCTAGCCAGACACAGCCGAAGTGATTAAGCCAATTAAGCTCGAACAAACAGACGCAAGGCTAAGCGAGCTTTGACCCCAAGAGAACCAGCGTCTCGGAATGCAGGTGCTTGGGCCAGCGGCAGGCCCGGTGCGAACTGTGCTCAGACAGCCGTAGACTCGGGATGATCTCGGGAGGCACACCAGGCCTGGAGGGCCCCCACTCCACCCCACCGCACGCTATCTAGTTGAAAATGTCCTGCACAGAACCATCCCGGGGGCTGAAGACTGGGAGGCGAAAGCTGGGTGTAGAAATAGGTGTCACATCTCAAAAATTCCCTCATGGGCTGGGGTTGGGGAAGATTCAAGCGCCGGTCCAGGTCCAGGCCGCTCCAAGGATATCCCCAGCCCCTGCAGGGAGGGGAGGAGGAGGTTGCTTGGGGCCCAAGACCAATCTCAAGAGGGCTCTGCTCAAGGACCATACGGATCTGGCTTTGAGTTTCCAAAGTACCCTTGGTTCTCCAAAGGATGGGGGTCTCCCAGCTCGCGGGAGAGCTAGGGCAGAGGGTGGGGTGGCTGTTCCTTTGCCCCCCTCCACTACATAACCCTGCTCAGGTTGGTGGACCGGGGTGTGGACAGCCTGGGGGGGGGGGGCTCTAGCGGATGGTTGAGGGCGCAGGGCCGTGGCACTCCCAAGCGTAATTATTTGATCTGCAGATGTAAGTGGAATTTATTGTAACAACAAATATAGTGATGTCAAAACCCAACCTTGGATTAAAGCCGGCAGCCAAAGGGGAAGTGTATTAATTTCCAACAGCATCTCAGGCCAGAGCCTATTAGAACAAGCTATTCTTCAGGCCCCCCCATCAGAATTAATCATTGGGAGTTAATTTGAAGCTCAGACAAGTTGCTGTTAATTTAGTGCAGGGAGGACGGGATGGAATAAAAAGCTGAGGTGCTGGCCGAGCCTCGTGGGTCTCATTAATCAGCCAGCTGAGACGGCCTGGCTTGATTACAATTTGCAAAAAAATTCATTAGGGCCCGGGCGATTGACAATTTTTCTCTCTGCCTGTGATGTGACTCATTAGGCAGCCAAATGGAAGCCATGATGACGGCCATGATGACAGCGGCCATCAAGCTCCCGCTTGTTTATCTTCCTCCCCTCGGCCTGTCTCCCGGGCCTCGGCCTCCGCACCGGGCTCTCGGGGGCGCCCCGGCATTCAGGGGTTGGGGAGGAGGAGGGGCAGCTTCCCCAGAGGGCAGAGGGGCTGGTGGTGGTGCCACCTCTGCAAGGCTGGGGGAGCCCCAGGCCCTCTCCTCCTGCCCCCAAAGTGCAGCTAGGGAGGGCCGGGGAGTGTGGTCCCCCCTGCCCCCCCCGGGGGGGGGGTGAGGATTCCTGAAGGTGGCCCCAGTTTCTAGGGAACTTCACTTCCCTGCAGGGTTTGTGTGGCCAAGGCTCTGGGTCCCTCTGTGCCCTCCATCCGTACCACGGGCTTTTGGAGAAGATGGGTAGGAGTTACACCTGTTACCCTGAAAAGGTATATGGGAGGTGGGGGCCCTCCAGAATCTGCCGGGGGTGGGTATCCCGCTCTCGAGATCCAGCGATCTTCCCCCAGGCCAAGAGTGCCGAGTGGGGGCGCCCCCGCCGGGGAGGCCGCCGCTCCCCCGGTTCTGCGACTGGGACCCTGCACCACCAGCCGCTGTTCCGCCGGGGCGCAGGTCCATCCCGGCCAGGGACCGGCTGGCTCAGGTGTGCGGGGTGGGGGCGGGGGAACGGGATGTGGTGGGGGCGGTGTCTCCGCTGGCCTCAAATGCACGGTAGCGGCGTGTGGCCAGGGGAAACCAGCCCCAAGCAGATGACGCTCACGGGCGATCAGGGCGCGCTCACCAGCGGGCCACTGGCGGGATCAGGGGGAGCGGCCGGGCCTCGCGGACCAGGCGCCAGGGCAGGGAAAGGCCCCAGGGTTCTAGGTGGGGGGACAGGAAGGAGCCCCCAAGCTCTCCGCGCCCCGCAGAGCCGGCTGAGGCCTTCGGAGGACCGGCCACTCCGTTTTATTGTGCTCAAAACCCAAGTCTGGGCCATCTTCCGCCGCTGGAAGTCTTGGGAACAGCGGCGGGAAACGGTGACTTGGTCCCGTCCGTCCCTCACCTTGTGCCCGAGTGCCGGTGGAGGCCTCAGTCCCCGCGTAAATTAAGCCAATACGAGTATTGACCTAGGGCGACGAGTTCCCCCTTCTTGGGCTGAGAGAGCCGCGGTGGGTACCGCGCGCGGCGGCTTCGGCACCCGCTCCCCACCGGCAAGGCCGAGGCCGGGGAAGCCTCTGGCTTCTCTTCGCCCTTCGGGCTGCAGGTTTGCTGGCCGCGGCCAGGGCTCTGGAGCCGCGCTCGCTCACTCTCGCTCGCCCGCTCCACGCCCCCCGAGCACCCCGGGCCTGCCCACGACTATCTCCAGGGGGCCTGGCCCGGCGCTTCGGGGTCGGGAAAGGAGCGGGCGTCCCGGGCTGGGCTCCGGCGGTGGGGGGGTGGGGTGGGGAGCGGGACAGGGGGTCGGGGCACGCCCCGCCCGCGCCCCGTGGGCCTCCGGGCCGAGGCGGGGAGCCGCCCGGCTCTCGGGCACCCCCGCGGGCCCGCCGCCCACCCGCCGGCCTTCCTCTTCCCTTCCCCCGCTTTGTGCTGCCGACCGCCCCGGCGCCCTCGGGGTGGGGCGGTGGTCGGGTCCCGCCCCTCCGACCCCGCCCGCCGAGGGAGGTGCCCGGCCCGCTGGCGCTCACGGCCCGCCTCCGCCTCCGCGCAGAGCGCTGCCCGGAAGCCCTGCTCGGTTTGGTGGGTTTCTGCGCCTGTCGGAAGATAACGCCCGGAGCCTGATTTATGGGCCCTCGGCCCAGCCTGGGGAGCGAGCACCGCTTCTTTTCGGATCGGGGATGTTTGGGGTGGGGGACGCGTCTCCTCCCTGGCTGTGGTCGATTTAGAGCATCGGGAGTTAGTGAAAAGCCGCCAGTACCCGCACTCGCTTTCCCTCCTCCGGGCGCCCGCCTCTTCCTCTGGCCCAAGTTTGCCAGCCTCCTAGGTAGTGATTAGACCATGCAAAAGGGGGAGATGTCAGCTTTCTCAGGTGAAAGTTAGGCTCCCTGAAATTTATAATCCAACTAGAGCTCTTGCTCGCCAATTAGAAACCTGGGAAGGTGTGGGGTGTGTTGTGTCCCGCCAGCCTGCGGAGACCAGGACGGGGGACTTTGATCCAGTGCTGGTCCCAGACCAGCTGCCTGGCCATTCTGCCGTGGTGCCCTGTAAACACTGAAATCTGGACACACTCACGAGACCCAGAGATTGGTCTTTTTTTTTTTTTTTCCTTCTCTCTCTCTCTCCTTTTTATTATTCACAAGACTGCGATTGTTTAAATGTCATAACTTATAAGAAAATAAGCTACATTGAAATAAATTAAACACAACAGAGACGTGCTTCCAAACATGGCTCAGATAGGATGTGCAACCCCAGGAAAGAACGCCAGGCAAAACCAAAGCAAAGCAAATTTCCAGGCTGCCCCCAAAACGTCTGCTTTTCGGTCAACTTGAAAAAACAAACAAACAAACAAAAAACCAAAAAAAAAAACAAAAAACAAAAAAAACAACAACCCAAAACAGAAACAAAAACGAGGGTTTGTTCTTCCATGTTATGTTTACCTTTGGAAAAGTATGGAAAGGTGGCTGCTATCCGTGGAGGATTACAGCAGAGGTTCTGTTTTCTTCTGGAATGTGAGTGGAGAATATTACAGGGCAGTTTGGTCCTCTAACTTTCAAAATACTGCAGCTGAGATCCAGTTTATATAGATATCTATGTACAAAGTAGGATAGTATAATAAATATTTACTGTGTCATCAGGTGCAGCTGTAGCCCCTTCGAAAGCAGTCTTCAGCCTTCTGAATGAATATACTCTCAGTGTGCTTGGGATGTCCAAAGTTGGGTGTGTGTGTGTGGGTGGGGGGGGGGTGACTTTGAGTTTTGCTTCAAACATGGCAGAGGCCACCATGGTTTCCTTCCAGAGCTGTAGCTTCTCCAACGGCGGTCCAGGCCCTGGCTCTCCCCGGGCCCTCAGGGTCGGGCCTGCTCCAGCTGCTGATGCTGACTTCTGATCGCGAACCTGCTGACGTGGACGGGGATGGGGACGACGATCTTGGGGTTCCTGGAGGGCTCCCCTGTCTTGGAATTGGCGTTGCCAGCCTTCACCCGTTTCCACTTGGCCCGGCGGTTCTGGAACCAGATTTTCACTTGCACCTCGCTGAGTTTGAGGGCGTGGGCGATCTGCGAGCGCTCGGTCAGCGACAGGTACTTTTTGCAGTGGAACTCCTTCTCCAACTCCAGCAGCTGCTCGCTGGTGAAGGCAGTCCGCCGCCGCCGGTTCTTGCCCGTGGACGTGGTGCTGCCCGCGGCGCCGCCGCTCGGCGGGGCCTCCTCCAGCCCGTGGCCGGGGTCTTCCTCCTTGTGAGCCGCCTGGCCGGTCAGATTGTCATCCGAGCTGTAGTCCAGATCGCTCTCCAGCGAGAAACTCTCCTCCTTGCCCTTCGGGTCGTCTTCCACCTTTGACTCGTCTTTCCCTTGCCCTCTGACAGCCCCGACTGAAAGCAAAACCAAACGGCGTTTTATTACATTTCGCACACTGGCCTTCTTCCCCTTCCCACCGCCACTCGGGCCTCCCCCGCCCTTAGCGGATTGTCTTTCTATGACATTAACACATTGTGATTTCCTGGCCTTTGAGGGGTAGAGAAGGGGGGGGGGGCGTGAGAAAGCTCAAAGGAGGAGAGGAGACAGGACAGGCGACGGCCCTTTGCCCAGAACCATCACTCAAGGGGCCGCCAGGCCGCGTCTGCACCCTCCCAGCCTCCAGCAGCTTAAGGCAGAAGTAGCAGGAGGCGTGAGGCCCAAGAGAGCAGCATCCTCTTTGTCCCCGGGGTGGGGGCTGGGTGAGGACTGAAGGGGGAAATTCACGATCCATCTTGCCTCCCCCCACCCCCCAGGTAAGATTCAGTGAACCTCGATTTCATCGCAGCCAAAGTGGGGCCACAGGGAGGTGGAGATCCCAGACCGGGTCTTTTTTTTTTTTTTTTTTTGAGGCAGATGATGTTGGCGAAAGGGAAGTTTTGTAGCCTTAGGAGAAGTTCCCACAAGACACCCCAACACACACGCAGACGCACAGCCTCCCGGGAATCGGCTTCTCCCGGGCAAGCACCAAGCCCAGTGAAGAGGGTTAATAGGTCTGGGCGCCCCTGAGCACACGCACGGTTGAGACGCGCAGCCCAACCCGCCACCCCTAAAGGTTGAAACTCATCCAGGACCCCAGGTCACGGCGCGCGGGAGGGGGGACAGACTCCTCCAAACTCGCCGCCGGACAGATGAACGGCCGCCCGGCGCAGCAGCTGGCCCCGAGGGCTAAATGCTACTACCCCTAAGCCCTAGCTTGTTGCTCGGCTCTAAATGCCCCCCGGAGGCCTCGCGGCACCGCTCGGCCGCGTCCTCCCGCTGCTCCGGAGAGGGGGGCCGGGGCGGGGGGTCGTGGGGGGGGGCTTGGCCTCGCCCCCTCTGCGCCCGCGGGAACCCGGAGCGGGCTCGCCCCCGCCCCCCCCCTCCCGCCCCCGCGCCCCGGCCGCGCGCGCCGCCGACTCACCGAGCGACGCCTGCACCGCCTCGGCCGCGGAGAAGGCGAGCAACGAGCCCTCCTTGGCCAGGAAGGCTTTGCCGTCCTCAGTGTCGGCTTGCAGCGCCTCAGCCTTGTCGAAGTTGCCGCCACCCGGCAGCGGCTGCGGCGCGAACTTGCGGGCGGCCGCCGCCTCCTGGTGCTGGGGAGACGCGGAGAAGCCTCCGGGCAGCGTAGCCATGAGCGTGGAGGTGAGCGCCATGCCCTGCGCCAAGCTGGAGCAGAAGCCGGTGGGCAGGCTGGGGATCTGGTGGTGAGGGTGCGCGGGCGGCAGCGCGGGCTGCAGCGCGGCCTGGGGCAGGGCGGGCGGCGGCGGGGGCGGCGGCGGCAGCACCACCGGCCGGTAGGGCATAAACATGGGGTAGCCGGTGTAGACGAAATGGCCGGGGCTGGGCTGCGGCGGGCTGCCGATCAGCGAGTCTATGCTGAAGGCGGTACTACTCCCCAGCGGGCGCTGCATCATCATCAGCGACGGCGGGAACGCTGCGCTCATAGACGCGCTCGGAAGAGGCCAGCGAGAGGCGAAAAGTCCCCGCGCCGCGCCGCCGCCAGGAAGCCCGCCGGGCGCCGGGAGCACAGCCGGGTGCGCCGCGCAGGGGCCGAGCCGGACCCTGAAAGCAGGCGCCGCCGACCCTCAGCCCTGAGCGGGTTGCATGCCCGGCGGGAGCGGGTGCGGGCAGCGCGCGGGGTGAGGTCGTGAGCTCCGGAGTGGAGAGGGCACCCGGGCCCCGCGGGCTCGCTGGAGCCGCTGCCCGCCTCTTGCCCGTCGGAGCCCGCGCGAGTGTCGTCTGCCCCCCTCGGCCCCGGCTCGCAGCCGTCAGTGCGTCCGTCTGTCCGATCCGCAGTCCGTTGCCTCCCGCGGGCCGCTGGGGAGCGCGCGAAGCTGGCGCACTTGTCTTCGGCGGGCGCCGCCAGCACCTTTAAATCGCGCTCCTCTTTCTCATTCACATTTTGCCTGCTGCCCGGCCGGGCTTACGTCACGTGGGGCCGGACGCCACCGCCTATTGGCTGCGCCGGGAGGAGGCGGAGCGAAAACGGGGCTCCGCCCCTTCCACCAGGGCTGGCCGGGAGCGGGCTGCGGGCGCCGCCGGCGGAGCGCGCGGGCCCGAGAGCCGGAGCCTGCGCGCCGGGCCCGCGCCGCGCAAACTTGAAAGGGGCTGTTGCCTCCAAAGCTCCAAGGCTCGAGCCCCGTGGCCCGGCAGCCTCGTCGAGGCCGCGTCCAAGGGCAGCTTCCGGGGCTAGGACCTACCGCGGCTCAGCCGAGGGCGTTTTATTTCTTCCTCCTAGCGCTGGAACAAAACTGCCCGCGGCTCACCCTAGCGTTGGGTGCTGCTGCTGCGCCCGTGCTCCAGAAGAGGTTCCCGGAGTTGGGAGCAAGGTCCTGCCCCTTCACATCCGCCCCCAGGGCGCTGGTCGGGAGCCGGAAGGCCCTAGCCACCGGCGGGAGCCGGCCGGGTCTCTGAGCGCGCCCCCCGCGCTCCCGGGCGGGGCGAGGAGGCTGCTGGTTCCCCCATCCCGAGCTGGGCCCTCCTGCGAGCGATCCCTTCTCATTTTTCATGACATTCTTAATCATCGCACCTATTTACACACTTTGCCTGCGCGCACCAAAATAACAGCCACGATAATTATGATAATAAAGCGAGTCCTTTATCTGCTCCATCCTCGGGGAGGAAGGGGGAGTTGCTGTGCCTCCAGATTGTATAACGTGAGATTATCCTGATGAAAGCTTTATGATGTTTGCTCAAATAAAAGCTGCGTTTTGTAAATAGGCGCTAATTAAGCACGTTGAGAACGGAGGGAGCGCTCACCCCGGCGCCGCCACCCGGTTTCCTGCGCGAGGACTCGAGGGCGCGCGGGTCCCCTCCGCCTACTGCCGGACGGAGCCGATTCCCTCAAGATGTTTCCCCTGTCTCGACGATGGTAACACCCCAGAATTTGGGAGCGAGGGGACTAACTGGCGGGGAGGGAGTGGGAGCTAGGGATGTTCTCATCCCCTAATCTGTGACAAAAAGACAAACTTCCGATTCTCGTGTTCTCTTTAAAAGGGGAATCTATTCGTGGCCGGGGCAGACGGTGCAAAGCGCGCCAGCGCGCGCGGGGCTTCCACGCGCCTCCAGGGCCTCGGCTCCAACTTCCTGGGTCTAGACGTTCGCCGGGAACAGCCGACAAGCACCTGGCTTGCGAGGAGAGCCGAGAAGGGCATTGTTATATCAGTCATTAAAAATCCGCTCACGCCGAGGAGCTAGTGGTTGGGGAGTTGGCCCGTGTTGGACGTGTGTTATGTATCACTTACAAGCACATTTAATTGGGAGATAAAGATAAATCGATCTTTATGAATTTATCGACCCTATTCTTTGAAGCTCTTCTTCCCCCCGCTGTAACCCCAAGGCCCCCAGGGGGACGTCTTAATTCCAGACCACCTCTTCCGCCAGAAACCCCCTGCCCACCCAAAGGGCCCTGGAGGAAAGAAAGAGAGGAGGGTGCATCCCCGGCGCCCCTGAGTGCTGGGAAAACTCGCCGGCCCCGCCGCCAGCCGCCCTCCCCCTGCTCGCCTCCTCCCCATCCCCTCCCCACCCCCCCCACCCCCCGCCCCACCGCCACCCGGACAAAGACGTCTCGAGCGCGAGCGCGTTTCCCCACTCCAGGCCGCTGTAATAGATGGCTCCGGCGGCAGGCGGTTTGAAAGGAATTCATTAGGACGCTGCTGGCTGTATTGCCTCCACTCGCTTCACGCCCAGACCCCGAGGTGGCTTAGGCGGTGTGCAGGGGGATCGTTGGAATCCACGGGGAAGGAAGTGTCTGTGGGGCCTGTGAGCTCTATCCCTCTTTCTCCACTCCTACAAAAGAAGAAAGAGAAGAAAAGGGGAAAAACAAAAACAAAACACCAAATCGAAGCCCAGGGCAAAAGGCTGATTTCTTTACGAGCATAATAAATACTCCCTCTCATTACGAGACAGTTGCAGGCACACAGGCTCTGGTGTGGTTACCGTGTTGTTTGAATACTAAGAAAAAATGTTCGACTCCCTTGCTTGATTTACGTCGCCGCAGTCGGGTCTCTTCCCCGCTTGACACCGGCGCGCGGGTGTAACCTCATCTCACCCAGGCCGATTTGCCATCCACTTTGCTCTTTCGCCGAAAAAATATTGTTCTAGGGACTTCCGCCGCCTGATTACCCTCCGAGAAACCGGGATTCCTTTGATTATTTTGGTGATAATTCTACATTTAAAGTTCAGCAGGAAGATTTAGGTCCGTTGAATTATAGCTACACTTGAAATAATTTGATGGCATATTATTTGCATCCATAAATTGCTCCGGAAAGTATTGACTGCGGGGGTTATAATACTAATCTTCTTTTATTAGTGAGTTCAGAGAATTCTCATCAATATGAATTTTATTTACTAGTGTGCTTTTTCTCGAATGCAGCGCAGTAATATTTTCTCATCTAATGCTTAACTACTTAGAAAACGACTGTTCGCGTCATAAAAGGATCCTCGTGTTTCGCCGTGGTTAACAAGATTCATTCGGGGCACCTCAGCTACCTGCAAAGCGTGCAGAGCGTGGGAGACTGCGGCTAATAAAAGCCTTTAGAGTTTCCCCCCCGTCTCCTCGGAGAGATTTATGGGTAGCGAGCGACAGGTACGTGGTTTGCCCATCCTTCGGATTCCTACCTGCTTACCTCGGAGCTGCCTCACACCGCACAGCCCTTGGGGTGACCCAGCTCGGCCCAGGCTGCGCAGGAAAACCGGCCGGCACAGACCTTTGCAACTTTGCCTTAAGAGGTCCTCCACCAACAACTCCCTGGGATTAGGAAGAAGGAAGGACGCCACCGAAGGGACACCTGGGTCCTCCAACTCTAGTTAACTTCCGCGAACTCCCCCCCCCCAGCACACACCCCCACCCTGGAAAGCTCCGGCAAAGAAGTTGGCCCACCCCTCGGGCACTTTCCTCGGCCAGTGCCAAGATCGTATTAAGCCACTTAAAACCCCAGACGTCAGTAAAAGTGGTGGTAATTAAGTTGTCTCCGCGCTCCGGGGCTGTCCCAGGCAACGCTTGCACGCAGGTGTATGACGGCTGAGTACAAGACGCTAAGTGTACAAGTGGATGAATATTCACGCGGCAAAGTTGCGTCGGCCTGGCGAGTCCAGCCCGGAGGAGGCGGCGCGGCGAACGGCGTGTTTCCAGGCAGCCGCCAGGGTCGAGGTCGCGGGCGGTGCAGGAGAGGGGGCAGCAGCGTGGGCGCCCCAGGTTCTTCGTGGGTGCGGAGAAACCCGCAGACGTAGCCGGGCCGGCGCGCCCGCCCGCCACCCAGTCCCGGGAGGCCGGCTGGTTTCTTTGGCAACCGTGTTGTTTTTATTTATAGAGACTTTGAGTGGCCTGATCATTCGGTCATTGCACTAGCTCTCGCTCCTGGCAATAGTTGGGAAATAGCTTGGGATGGCTTTTATTTGCGGAAGAGCGATTGAGATTCACACCCAGCAAACTCTCAACAGTCCCTCCCAAGCCCAAGACGCACTTACAAAGGGGTGCTTGTGTAAAAAATTCCCCATCAGACACACCAATTTGCAAGTAGCAGAAAGCATTGAAGTCTCATCTTTTCTAACTATTTTATTCAGCTTTTTTTTTTTAATCTGAAAGCCCAAAATAGACTCCATGTGGTTCTAAGTGAAGTCAGCCCTTGGCTGGCTTTGAAATAGCCCCTGCAATTATGTAAAAGAGCCATTCACTAACAGGACGGAATTAAAAGGGATCTCGCCCGCTTCCCTTTCATTGCCAACCTCTCCTGTTTGGCTTTTCAAAGCGCTTCCAACACGATGTCTTTCTCCAGGACAAAAGGCAGAACAAAAAAAGTCCCCAAACTTGTAAATTGAACGTCAAGGGAACTTTAAACAATTTAAAGCCCATAAATAATGATAAAGGGGACCTGGCAAAAAAGGCAAACCCATTCAATTAATAGAGTTTCCCAAGCAAAGATCAAGTGGTTTATAAAATGAAAGTCTTTGGTTTCATTATTCTGCTCCTTGACCATGCAGAAAGCAGGACAGGGGGTTTTTCTAAAGCGCCCTGAAGAAGAAACACTTTTCGGGGCTGTGTGCCGCGACATTCTTATGTAGAAAGTTTCGCTTTTTGTCCCCCACCCTCAAAGTAGCAGCAACAAAACCGCAAACACCAGAAACGTGAAGGGGAGGAGACTTTTGTTTTGTTTTGTTTTGTTTTGTTTTGTTTTGCATTTTCCTGGGGGGGCGGGGGGAGGAGGTTGGAAAATGTTCCCCTCAGGCCTGAAGGGCGGGAAACGTGACCCCTAACACCTGCGCCGCCCTCCCCACCCCAGTGCGGAGGAACCGGCGGGACCACGGCCTGGTGGCCCGCGACCCGTGCCCTCGTGCGATCTGGGGGCCGGGATGAGGCGTTCTGGCACCACCCGGGAGGCTGGGGACTGCGGGCGTGGACGCGCTGACCCGTCACCCTACCTCGGGCTCGGGCTGCCGAGCCTGGGCCTAGGCGTGCGAGGGCGCAGGCAGGGGTCCTACTTCCTTTTCCGAAAAGCCCTACAGGTTGGAGCGGCGAGTGCGTGACCCACTGGGGGTACTGGATGGACCCAGAAGCCCTGCGCCCGCGCTCAACGCTAATCGCCCAGGCAGCACCCAGCCCGGGCGGGGGTGGGGGGCGGGGAGCGGTGGCAGGGGGATCCTCTGCGGGGACTGAGCCGGTCAGCCCCGGTTTCCCAGGCTGGGAAGAGGGCGCGCGCCGGGCCGGAGGGCTGCATTTGGGAGACGGAGGCTGGGGCGCGGGCGGCGAGGGGCAGCGAGGGCCCGGGCCGGGCAGGGTCTGGGAGGCCGTGCGGTCGCGAACCCCCGGCCCCGGGGCGCTGGGGAGGGAGACGCAGGCCGCGTGGCGTTTCTCACCTGGCTCTGTCTCCTCCCATCTGCGCCCTCGGATTCCCGCGGCCCCACCTTTCGGGGACTTCAAACGGCGCCCCCGCCACCCTGCGCCCGACTTTCATCTCCCCGCACAGCGGGCATTGTTTGCGGGACTTCACAGATATGCTAATCCCGGGGCCGCGAAAGCGGCGGCCTGGGAGGCGGGCAGAGGGCACGGAGGGGTGAGGAGGGGCGCAGCCAGCACTGGGGCCTCGGGGACCGCCTGAGGAGCAGGCCTTCTGGGACGCGGGGATCCGCTACCGTCCCCGGGTCCCGTCCTGCCCGCTGGCCACGGCTGGCGTCTAATGGATGCTGAAGCGGGAAGCGTCGGGCTAGCGACCAGGGCCCGGGCTCAGCCGTGCGCCCTACGCCCTTCCACCGCTCGAGAGGAGACCCGGTGTCCGGGCGCGTCTCCCCGGGTGGCTGGGGGTCTCGAGACCCCCGGGGTCCTCGCAAACCACGGCCCCTGCCGCCACCCCTCGACAGCCCAGACCCCAGCAGGCGAGTCATCTTTTAAAAAGGAAGCGGTTCACCTCGACTTCATCCATTTAACCCTTTGGAAACCACACCGGAGGGAGCCAGAGAGCGTTTGGAGCAACAGCTACCCACATCGGGGGCGCCGCTCCAGCTTGAACTTCTGCGGGTCCGGGTGGAAAGCAGCCGTCGCTTTTAGGCAGAACTCCGTTTCTCCTCCTTCCAGAAATACTTGTAAAGCAGAGACCGCACTTGCTTTGGTTACTGCTCCTTCCGATGAGAAAACATCGCCTGCAGAGGATGTCACAGGGCAGGGGACAAGCATTGGGAGGAAACGCTGGGGGAAGAGGGGTTGGCTGACTGGGGAGGGAGCCTTAGGGTGGCCTCCCTCACTCCTGTGATTTCCCGGAAAAGGCCATTGTAAAATTTCACTTAGCCATAAGCTAAGAGAAACTCCAGGTAGGTATGTGTGTAACTGACCAACCTGGCTCCCTTGAGCTGTCCCCAAAGGACGGGTTTTGACTGGTAGGGACAGCAGCTCATGGAGGGCCACGTTAAATGTCAGGCTTTCCCAAAGAGAGGGCAGAAGGGCTGTGTGCTGATGCAGGCGGGGGAGAGCCCTTCCAGTAACCCACAATTCAGGGAAGATATCAATTGATGCCAGTCCCTTCTAGAAAGGCAGACAGGGACACTGCTTACTACAGAGCGCCCAACTTTCAGAGGCAGGGAAAAGAAATTGCATGCTCCAAAGCCACTGGGATGGGCGCACCCCGCACTGGAGAAAGATCTCAGTGTAGATCTCTGACTCTTGACTCTTGTTTGAGGGGCTGAAAAGACACTGAGCACCGCAGTCAGCAGAGGCCGGCCACGGGACTCAACTCCCCTTCCCGCTCTCCTTGAACCCTTCACCTAACCCCTTTGCTCAGCGACCTGAGGTCAGGTGTAGGCCATGGGCCACAAGGGAGTGAGCCAAGTGCCTTCAAGTGAGGCCTGAGAAGTGACGCGAAAGCAGGCCCCCCGTGTTTGCCGGGCTGGGACAATCCAAAGCCATTCCCTAGTCAAATCATACACCTTCACTGTTGTTATCATTCCCTGCTACTGCCCGAGAAAAGGCTTGCAGGGGTACCGGAAGGAGCGCATCCTTGCTTTTAGGTCTCTTTATTGCCCCTGCTGCCCTCAGTATACAGCCCCTCGTGGGAAATGCTGACCTGCCAGGCCTTTGAAACGGAAGAATCTTGGAATTTCCTGCACCTGTCGTCTGAAAAAATACAGGGAACCGAATTTGCCTGATATTGCCAACAGTGGTCTCCCTTGTGGGTGTAGCCTGAAGTCCCCAAACTTAAGGGAGAGAAGGAGCCCAGAGCAAGGGTAGAGAGGAAGCTGTGACATCCCAGAGTATTTTCTTCTAGGGGCCAGCCTGTAGGTCACACAGCAGAAAAAGGGAATGAGGAGAGAGGAGCTCTCATGTGCAGCTTGTGTGTGTGTGTGTGTGTATGTGTGTGCACGCGTGTTGACAGTCCCTCCCTTCTCTCCCTCCCCTCCTTCCTTCCTCCCTCCCATTCTTTCTCCCATCATTCTTTCCTTCCTTCCTTCCTCCCTCCCTTCCTTCTTCCTTCCTTCCCTCCCTTTTTCCCTCTTTCCTCCCTTCTTTCTGACGAACAGAGTTAAAGAAAGGGTGTTGTTCATACCTTACTATCTAGTGTTTATTCTGCACAGTGACTTTGAAACACCCTTCGAGGGGAAGTTACTCATGTGGGTGACTGCACTGAGGTGACTGCTGCCTGCAGGGACATTGCCATGGACACCAGGAGAGCCGCTTGGGGGCTGCTTCTGATCCCCCCGCCCCCCCGTGGGTGTCGGTTGCCTGTTCAAACCAGGCCTCTGCCTCCAGCTCTCCTTCTCCAGGGCATGTGTGGGGAAACTAGGCTCAGCTGGGAAATGAGCCAAAGCCAGAAGCAATCCTGCTCATCTCCACCCGGACAAACCTTCTGTTCTCTGAAGTCTGGGACAATAAGGAACGCGAAGCTTCAGAAGGAGCAGACATTGATCATGATGGCTCAGAGAATGAGGGTGATTGACATCATGTGACCAATTTGATGCATTCACTGAGTTCAGGCACTTTCCCCTCCCCTCCTTGGGCATCATGTCCCCTCCTTGTGTTCATTTATTTCTTTGAGGAGTATTTTAGAATCTGGTTGTTATGCTGACAGACCTATCTAATCTTTTGGTTATCAGTTCCCCCTGTTAAGTTTCTCTCAGACCCACTTGAATTGCAACAAACACATAACAGCAACACCAGACACCCAAGAAAACCCCAGGAAACTTAAGAAATGAGAGACTTAAAAAAAATTCCTCTCTGCCCCTCCCCCACTCATGCTCTGTCTCTCTCAAAAAGAAAATAAACAAAAAAAAAAAAAAAAAAAAGAGAGAGACTTAAACATCCAACTTCATTCTAACCCCAAAAGCATTCAAATTCAGTTCATTCAGTACTGTTGAATGTTATTTGGAAATTTGTACTTTAAAATGTAATAAACTGAATAGTTTATTGTATTTTGCAACACAAATTTTACATTGCATATTTTAAATTTATAATGTAACCAAGTTATTTCCTATCTGTAAACAGAACTCAAATATGAATTATATATTTTAATAAATTAATGAGGGAATGACAGGAAACATTTTTATTTAAGGCTTCACAATTTCAAAAGGATTAACAGCCTGAAAAGTGACGCCGGTATGCAGAGCGCTCAGGGACCCGCACCGCCCCCTATAGGCCATGGAAGTAATGGCATCTGCTTTAGAGCCTGTTTGGGCTGCGAGGTTCCTGGGGAGCCGACTCAGCAGATCCCAGCTCCCCTTCTCGGGGATAAGACGTCTATTTTTTTTCATGCCTACAATTGCATAAGAAACAGATTCCCAATTTCTTTTCATTATAAACGTCTAGGACACAAGAGAAGCCGTTGTCATAAACGAGGGTGGGGGAACCAGACCTCCATGATTGCACAAAGTGAAATACGATCCGATTTTGGATGTGGTAATAGAAACCCCACCTCGGCTCTCTTTAAATCCCGTGTTTTCCTGACTCTGACTCATCCCGAGCAGCCCCATCCTGCAAGTGGATGGATAAGAAACCCTCTGACATCTGGGTTTGACCATCGTGGGCGCCGGCCTCTGCTGTTCCATCTGCGTAATGGGCGGGAACTCCGGGATCTCTTCCACCAGCCTCCTGATTGCGTTTCTAAAATGGGGGTAATTAATACAGCGCTTAAGTCACGGGTGGTCGCAGGCACCGCTTCAGATCACGTAGCACTCCCTGGCAGGGGGCCTGGCCCAGAGCGGTTGCTCGGTAGGGTGACTGATTCAGCACCGACTGCCAGCCCTGGGCGTTGCAGAGTGCCGGATGGATACCGGGGCAGCCTGGGACGCAAGCCTGTGCGCTGGGAGGGAGAATACCAATTTGCGGGCGGCCTCAGATCACAAGACTCTTGAGCATTTAAAAACAAACCGCAGGCCACGAGTGGAACTGGATGCACCGTCGTGTGTAACGCACGCGACGCCTGGGGGTGGGGGTGGGGTGGCGTTCCCAAAGCGCCGCCCCAGGGTCGGCTCACCCTCGCGCCCGCGGCACGACTGGAGACCGAGGCTCGAGGCGGTCCCTGGCCCTGGGAGCCGCCTCTGCAGTGGGCTCTCCTCGCCAGGCTGCGCAGGAGAAGGGCGCAAAGCACTGTCTTCCCAGGGAAACGACTTCTGGGTCATTTCAGATTATTTTATTTTCAATGAAAGCTCGGTAGACTCTGTCAACGTGCTAACCAAACTCTCTGGGGGAGGGGACGGGCAGCCCGTGCACTTTGGCCTCCAGTTTTCCCCCAGACGCCCTGTCCCTAGGGCTCCCGTCGCGATCCCGCCGTCGGAGGTTTGAACGCGGCTGGGGGCACCGGGACGGACGAAGCTGGGGCGCCGGACGCGGGGGCGCGGCCAGGACCGAGGGCTGGCCGCCCCTTTCGGCTCCTGGGCTCGGCGGTGGCACCCTGGCTCGAGGGCGCCCCCTGCGGGCCGCGGCCGGGATCGGTCCTTCCGAGCCGGGGAACGGGGCTGCGGGGACTCCCGCCCAAGGGGGCGCCCCACCAAGGTCCCTGCAGCCGCGGATCCCCAGCACTCCCTCACTTCCGGTCTCTGAGCAGCAGGAGCTTCGCGTTTTGGTTTCGGGTGTGTGTGTGTGTGTGTGTGTGTGAGGGGCGCTTTTACCGCCCCCCCCCAGCTTTTTTTTTTTTGGAAAGGAGCAAACATCTCCAGTTTTAATGTGGCCCAATTATCTCGCTTAAACGACTTAAAATGTTTCTCTTTAACTCGTTTCAATCTAGTAAATATGCTTCAGCAAGTAGCTAATTTCTCAGGGATGGCTTCGCCTCGCCATTTGCATACAAAGCGCGTCGGGGGCCGGCCCCCTCTTGAGGTGCCCAGGTCGCAGGCAGCTGGGCCTCCTCCTCCGGGGGGGACGCCTGGGTTTGGCCCGGGAAGGCGGCCCCGCGATTGGGCCCGAGGACCAGAGCAGCAGCGGGGACGGAGCCCCCGGGCACACCCCACCCCCACCAACCCCCGCCCCGGGGAGGGCGCAGGCCGTCCCCTGAGCCCCGGACCCCTCCCGCTCTCATCCGAGGGAGGGGCCGCCCGCGGGACGCCACGCGGGCGCGAGGGTCGGGGGCGCATCTCTCCCCAAGTGCGTTTATTCAGTCGCGCCTGGAGATGGATGGACGTGGGTCCAGGAGAGGAAACGGCAGCGCTCAGTTGAGCAATCTTCTGGCTTTAAATTCCGAATAAAAGTCTCAAATATTCCCGGGTCAGGGGGGCACCGTCTCATTAAAACCACTCTCGTCCTGAAACTGCAATGCAGACATTAAAGTGCAGTATTTTTCAATTAGAGCTGACGAATTCAATCAAAATTCCATAGATTAGGATGAAATGAGGCATGGGTCATTTACAGGGGAATTTAATTGCCGAGCCATTAGACAAATAGTATATTTGCCGTTCCCGCGTTATCCATCATTTTCGACATCAATACCGGGGCCGTCATCTCCCCGTCCCGCAGCCGCCCGGCGTTGGCTGTAAACACTCCCTTCCCTGTATCTCCTGATTATATCTGATTTCATTTAGGGCCATGGGGGATTATAAATGTTCACGCAATCAAGTTCATTAGGACTTCAAATCGCATTTCTGATTGGGATCGCTCCGCCGCTGTCCTCGGTGCGCCTTTCAAACCCCAGGACGAGGCTTTCAAAAACATCTTTTTGAATTTAAAGCTGCACATCCCTTTTGTCTTCCGACGGCCCCTCCCGCCCCCCCTTCCCCCCGGGCGGCCCCGCGCCCCCTCTGTCCTCCCTCGCGGGGGAGCAGTCCCGAACCCCACTGCCCCAGAACGGGGTTGGGGGAGGGTGGCTGGACCCCCGCGCCCCCACCCCCACCCCCCGCCCCGCCCTCGAGAGCCCCCAAGGCTGGGCGGCGACCCCCAGCGCGGCCCGCGGGGCGCTCGGGATCGAGGGCAGGAGCGGGGCGCCCCAGGGGTCGGGGGGGACGAGCCCCAAGCGCTAGGGGGTCGCGGGTGGGCACCAGCCGAAGGGAGAGAGTGCAGCGCAGGGCATCGTTGGCTCTTGAGGCTGCAGGCCTCTGGGGAGCGGTTGGGCCCGACCCTGGGGACTGACACCGGGGACCCCTCTAGGGACGAGGGCGGGGGCGGTACCCAGCCATTCTCGCTTCCTATCAGCAAACTCAAGAAACAAAGGAGCAGGACTCTTCTGGGGACAGCTCTGCGTACGACAAAGGCTCGGCACATCCCTTCCAGGACAGTTGAAAAATAATAGCTTAATATTAACTGCTTCTCATAAAAATATACTTTCACAGTGACACAGTTACCAGAAGAAACCCTCATTTTGCCCCCGTACTTTGTGCTCATCGCTGTTAGCTGCCTCAGTAATTTAATTGGAATGAAACGTGAGAAATGTGTCATTTTTGAAGAATTTACACATCACTTCCTAGAAATCTCATTGTGTTAACTAGGAGCCTACTGCGTTCTGTTTAGAACCCATAATCACATTTTTATGTGTCTGTATTACGAGTTAATGTGACCTCCTGTCTTTAGCAGATTAAAAAAAATACTCCTTTTCCATAACATCTGCATCGAACTCTGGTTTGCACACAGTACAGGGAGACCCTGTCTGCCCAACGTTCTGCAAACTTACCAACTTTCTTTAGAGCAGGACAGAGAAATGTGAATGGAAAAAGTACCCACTAAATGAATAATTACACACCAAATTAAAACCCTGCATTAAACATAGTCGACAGCAAATACCGCATTCTCAATCATGTTTATTGCTTACAAATTGCATTACAGAGAAATCTACTCTTTTTATTGGCGTGATTAAGCAGAGTGTTAGGACGGCAGAAATACCATTCTGTTAGATTAGATGGAGGCTGGGAACTGGGCTAGTTACATTGCCTCGGTGAATGTACAATTTTGTTAAAGAACACGTTTAACACACAAATGAGGACCGGGCTGTCATTATGGCATCATAAAAGCGTCATCTTAAAATTATATTTATTTATAAACACATTGCCTATAAAATGTGCCTATTTAATACAAACGGGAGTAGGCCATTCCATAATCAATATTTTAATTACTGAATTTTTTACTATAGCGGCACAATCCCATATGATATGTCACAATCCTATAGGTTTCCTATATTCTCCTCCCCTTTATCATGAGAGCTAAAACCTTGTTTTCTTTTAGTTCTGGGGAGAGCAGGTCAGTGGATGAGGGTAACACCGTTTGCTTATGGCGCCACCTGCAGGACTCTATGAAAATGAGTTTCAACGCCGCAATCCTCTGCTGGGCTCCAGAAATTTAACCTCAGTCTTATTTTGGCAATTTCATGAAATTAAGTTTTGTTTTCAAATAGGACGATGTTGACGTTTGGCGACAAAGTCCTGGGGTTTGAAGAGTATACTTGAGTCCACAAACAAGACGCACTATTGATCACAGGTGAAACTTTGGGGTTTCTGAATATCCCAAGTGCGCACGGCAATTTTGAGGAAGGAATAATTTATCCTTGAAATAATGGAATTAAAGGTTGCGATATTCCTGCTTTATCACTTGGTCCTTGGGCAGCCCTTAAGAGATGAAAAGCACTTGGCAAGCTAATAATATCTGCAATTGTAGTGATTAAGCTTCCTCTCGGTTGCCCCGCATCAGGACCGGTCACTGGAGCAGACCAGCTCATTCTCCAAGCCTATATTTTATACCGTTTTTGTAGAGGGTTAAGTGTTCTTTGCAAAAGTTCAACAGCCTGCCCCATCAGCGTGTGTCTAAAGGGTTATTTCAGAGATTGGAAATGTGACAATTATATATAGAGTTCCTGGGATTAGCAAACGCTTCCTAAAGAGTCAGTGGTTTTGATTTTCTTCAAAACCCGCTGAATTGATGATTATCATGTATCTTTTTAAAATTAAAAAGACGCAAATACACTACAGAGAGGCCCAATGCCGTGTTCAGAATTTTAAACCTAACAGGCACAGGCTGCCACGTCCGGGGACTGCCTGCCTGTGCCCTGGGGATTGCGTCTGGCCACCCCGCTGTGCCGGGGGCGTTTTGCCCTGTGCAGGGCACAGCCAGGACGCAGGGAGGCGGACCTCCTCAGGACCACTCACTTCTGCATTTAAATCCTCTGTGGTCAGATGGCAAGTAGTATCGTCAGAGATACTCAGTAAAGCGGAAGGAAACGATTCTTGTTATCTTTTTTTAGTGGAAACGGCATTTACTCTTTTGTTACCTTCGGCTTCTGGAACCATGTGAATCCATCATTAAAAATGAAACACGAAGTTAAAAAAAACAATTTAGGTCTTAGGGAATTGAGTTTATGTAATATACTCAGAGAAAAGTAATGATGTCCAATATGAACCGCCTAAGAATGGAAAACATTTTTAGATCCTTTAATAAAAAAAAATGCCAGGGTACATTTTGTTCACTGGAAGGGAAGTCAGCCAGGATAATTCTCGCTTTGAAGTAGAATGTCTTGGGGTGCTGGGCTGGCTCAGTCGGTGGAACCTGTGACTCTTCTTGATCTCAGGGTTGTGAGTTCGAGCCCCACGTTGGAGGTAGAGATTACTTAAAAATAAAAACTTTAAAAAAAGGAAGGGAAATGTCTTTTTTTGATATTTATTTCGCCTAGCTCCCCCTCCCCCTCTCTCTTTCTTGCCTACGTGGAATCATGCAAGTATCCTTGATTTGAGAACTTCTGAATACATGTAGCGTAGAACATAGCTAGACACAGTCGTCAAAACAACACGCTTTTTTTTGGACAGGTAGTTTATTTCTTTTGCCAAACAAAGCAAGTGCTAGCAGTAATTACATTCTGAGAAGCTATGAATGAATTCCACGCCATTTGATGAGTAAGCTACAGCCCCAAACAACCACACCAGGCATTTTTGTCCCCTCCAGTCATGACCGTAACTCAGGAACGGTACTTAGCCCATCTGGATGGCCACTGGCACATCTGGATGGCCCCCGAGCACATTTCTAGCGCCAGTTTGTTTTCTACTCATTCTCGGGAAGCTGTGATGTCGCTTTCCCGATGAGCTGGAGGCAGAGTGAAGGACGCCCGGCATCGTCGCTCTGTTCCTGCCGCACCGGGGTCCAGGGTAACCAAGAGTGCTAGTCTGGAGGTACGCGACGTGCAGATGGTACTGGCTGGTGCAGTGGGCTGCGGGAGCTCGTCCCGGAAGCCTCACGATTGTGCACGGGACACAGTGAGGACGCTGACGGATGGAGAGGTGCCTGAACTTCCACCTGCCCCGGGAATAAACAGGCGTCCCCCGTTCGATGCGGCGCCAAAGCCAGATCGAAAGCACTTCCTCTCCGCAGCCCACCCCACCATGTGCTCAGGTCTCTCCAGGAGCCTTGCTGACAAATGGGCCTTCTTTGCTTGGCTGTGAGCTGCCCAAGGAGGAGGAGCCCGTGAGGCTGTCTGGTTGGTGACGGGCCCTCAACCCCAAGCGCTGGGCTCGGCGGCCAGCAGGCTCGGTCAGAGTTGGTTAAAGCAAAGAGCAAACGGCCAAATGGGCGCGTGCATGACTAAACCCGAGGAACTTTAGGGATTAGTTATTCTTGGGCACGCCTAAATTTTATTTTGTTTATGTATTTTTTAAAAAGCTTATTTATTTTTGAGAGAGAGAGACAGCGTGTGCGGGGGAGGGTGAGAGAGAGAGGGAGGGAGAATCGCAAGCAGGCTCCGAACTGTCAGCGCAGAGCCTGATGTAGGGCTCGATCTCACAGTTCATGAGATCATGACATGAGCCCAAATCAAGAGTCGGACCCTCAACTGACTGAGTCCCTCCCGGTGCCCCTGGCAACCTATCAGTTGATCATCCTTTAGCAGAGTTTTAGAAGTACAAAGCCAGTATGTTTTAAGGGAGTTCTACTTTGTTCCAGGACTCTAAAACATTTACATTGTAATGCATTTCAGAAATACGGCCGAACTGTTTTCTCAGGTGGCCGGGATGGAGGGGGGGGGGGGGGTGGCTCAGGATTACATCCTATAAGGACAGTATGTTTGCTCAGATTCTCATTTGCAAAATCCAGTGAGGACAGGGCTCCTCAGTGGCTGCACTTCTTACCCTGTATTCTTGCCCTTCTTATTCTTATAAATGGCTTGGCTTTTCCACTTCTTATCCCTTGATCAGGCTGTTTTCATCTCATAATGATGCAGTCATAGTAACAGAAGGGACCATTTACTGAGCTCCTTCCCTGGGCGGGCTCTGGACCTGGGGTTTTGCGGTCTCTGCACTCAGTGGGGCCGCCCCCGCCCCCGAGAGCAGGGCTGTTATCCACGCTCGTGAAGAACCCTCACGTTCACAGACGTACACGATCCAGGCCCTAGCCCAGACCTCCAGAGTCAGAATCTGCAATTCAACAAGATCCTTTTCCAGCTGGAGAAACCTACCTTGCGACAGTTCTCTGGCCGAATCCTGACCCGACAGGAGGTGCGTGGACACTTTCACCGTCCAGTTGAGACAATCACATTTGACTTCGGTTAAGTAGCTGCTCTTGCTTGGGGGCGCAACCCTTTCCCTGGGGTGTCACTGTGGGCTCCTGCCTGTCCCGCAGCGTGCTGTCTGCCTTTCCAGGACAAAGCGGTCTCCCGAGAGTCCCGTGGTGACCACATCTGCGCACCTGCTCCGTGGAGCCTCACGGCTTCTCCAGGGAAATTCAGAAGCCCTGGTCTGGAAGCCAAGACCCTCCCAATGTGCCCCCATGCCGTCCAGTCCTTCCTTCGTCCAGCTGCCAAAGCACAAGGACCCTCCCCTCCAGGAGGCCGGGTCTCTGTTCCTCCACCACACCCTGCACATTCCTGCACCCTGCCTTCGAAACAGTAGTGACCGCAGAATGTTTATGGAGGAGGGGCTTGGGGACGGCCGTCCTCTTGGGGTGGGGGTGTGAGGGTGGGTCAGCTGAAGGTGCTGGGGGACGCCGTCCTATCACCCCCTTGGCCCACTGTGTTGAAATCGAGGCTCAGCCCGGCTACCTGCTTCAGGATGTCTGCCCTCACCGGGGGGGGGGGGGGGGGGGGGGGGGGGGAGGGGCGCGCCCGCCTGGTGCCCTTCGCAGCTCCACAGTAGGCCTCGTCATGGCGCACACAGCGGCCCATCTATGCTGCAGGTGCTGCCTAGGCTGTGCGCTCCCTTCCAGATCGGCAGCCGTGGGAGGCATGCCCCGCCCCCCAGGCCCGTCTCAGCACACCCGTGCGCTGGCTCAAACCGGAAAAGATGGAGCCCCTGCTTATCCCCAGAGGATGGTGGCGAAGAGTTCTTGTTTCGCAATCTGGTGTATCGACAAAAACTTTGAGGGCTTGTGGAGGCAAACAGATTAGAGGACATCTACCATCGAAAAGATCGTTTATTACTCACCATTCCCAAGAGAAGGGACACGGCATGCCATGGGGCAGGCACGTGGGGAAGCACCAGGGTTGGTCAGGAGGTTGGGGGAAGGGATGTGGACAAAAGCCTCTCTTGTGGTTTTCATGGAAGGAACAGGGCCAGGCGGGACAGACGGGCTTAGGATCGGCTAGTGAGAGTCATTTCAGCAGGCTCTGGGGTATAAGGGCTGTCCCTACCTGTCTGGCACCTGGCCCTGGGACCGTTAGGACAGGTGGACCGTAGCCCAGAGTGTGACAGCCCAGTAAAGGAGGCGGGTGGGGGTGAGAGCTCTGGATTGGTGGGGTTGCATTTGAAAAGCGTGCTTGGGGGTGAACGGTTTGCTGTCCTCAGGAATCGACCAGCCCTGGAAGGGGCAGTCCCTCCAGGGTCAGCCAGGTCCCAGATACCAAAAGCACCAGAATACAGAAAATAAGGTATGGCCTATGCAGTCCTGACACCTTGAGCAGCTCTCTGTGTATGTGATGCCCAGGCTGGGTTGATGGCAACCCCTACCAACCCGTGTCTATTCCTGGCATCTGGCTTCCTGCAGGTTGCCACAGCTGAATCATCCATTTGGGGTTTGGTGAGGGTGTCAGAAGACTCACATGGGACCAGAACACTGGGCTCGCCACCCCTCCAATGTCCCTTAGGGGCTTCGGGACTGTGATGTGCTGGGAAGCACCAGGGGGCTCCAGAAAGGCGCTCTTGTTACGGAAACAGGTGTTCTCTCTCAGTACGTACCCCTCTCACGTGTTGGGCACAGAGCCTTTCCAGGCGGCCAGGCTCCAGGAGGGGTGGGACAGTGCCTGTGAGGCGGATGGTCTGATGGCTGAGGGGGCAGTGTGGAGGCTGTTAACCCACCGCAGGCAGGACACAAGCCTTGGGAAAACATGTGTATCTTTTCGTTCAACTTCTGTTGAAAAGTACTCTCTGATGCCAGTACTGTGGAACTCACAACCTTGACCCTCACGAGCAACCCTGAGAGGCAGAAAGGCCTTTTATTGCCAGTTCTGTTCCAAAGTGACCGGGAATCTGTGAGGTCCGTGCGTCCGCCAGGGGACGTGGCAGGTGCCGTCCGGGTCTGCCCCTCCTCCCCCCCCCCCCCGCCCTGAGCGCACCGCCTCTGCGGAAGACAGCAGTGAGAATCACAGCCTCAGTCCCAGCGCTCTGGTTTTCAGTACAAAACACCTTCCGGCTCCAAAAGGAGGTAATTTTGCAGGGACTTTGGGAGGGGTAGCAGGGGCGCAAGGTGGAAACACTTCTTGCCAAGTAACTTCCGAATGGCACAACGGCACAGGTGCTGCAGACAGCGGGGGGTGTGGGCCAAAGCAAACAAAGATCGGTAGAAGGCCTGGTGCATCTGGAAAGAAGGCAGGCGGGAGATCAACCCGAGCGCGTGCACCTGACAGCCGGCATCGCCCTCCACCAAGGGGGCGCGTGGATTTTCCTGAGGTGCCGTTCTAGGGGGTCTGAAGGAAGTCCGTTTTGGGTGACACCACAGGTAACACAGGTATTCTCCTCAAATCCTGCTCTGCTCCCCCCACTGCACGGTGCACTCGCTGTTGGGCAATGTGCACAGAACTCAAGTCAATGAGACATGAGGGGAGAGCTTCTGGAGGCTTCTAGGGGCTGGGCGGGGGGGAAACGTCCTACAGTTTCTTAATCGACAGTGACCGTGGACTTTGTTGGGTACCTAGATACACCTCCACTTTGCCTTCTCTGTCCTTTTTTGATGCTTTGCGCTTCCCTGGGTATAGTGTGAGGAAACATACACACACACACACACACACACACACACATGCACACGCGGGTGAGCAGAAACCCAGCGATGCTGTGCTGAGGGGGAAGGAAGGGTGCTCCCTTACCTGAAATACTTCCTCCGGAATCACTTCCCGCCAGGACTCGGACACGCGGAGCTGAGGGTAGGAGTTGAAAAGCGTCTCGATCACCGTGGGGGCTGGCACGCAGGTCTTCAGCACCTGGTCGGAAGTGGGGGGGGACAGAACTTACGTCGACTGGGCTCTGGGTCCAAGTGGGGAAAGGGCCAGCAGACGTGGGGGGGTGTCTGGGTCCCACTTCGGCCACTCCCTGGCTGTGTGACCCCACTCTACCTCAGCCATACCGGGGATAACAGCCCTTGAGGGATCAGGACAGCAGGGCCACGGAAGTTAGTTCCCAGACAAGCGCAAGGCAAGTGGCCCATCTTAGCCCCGTGATGGCAGCACATCCCCGAGTCTGGGCCAAGTGCTTACGCATTCACTTTCCCAGGAACAGGGTGCCGATGGCGTGGGCTCTCCTGGCCTCCGGATTGCTACTCAGAGAAGAGGAAGGAGGTTCTGTTGGTTGGCAGTCTGGTCCAAGGATGGTGTTTACAAATTCTTATCTCAATTTTCTAATGTGTCAGGACATTGAGGGAGAAGGATCGCTTTGCCATTGAATTTCCTCCCAACTTGGCCTTTCCATTTTATTTCCAGTCTCTGCTGGCAAAGGAGTCCTGTTTTCTTATTTGCAAATTTTACGATTGAAATGAGAACACTATTTGCTTTTTAAAAATCAGCTTTTTTTGTGATCGTGACATGTGAATGAACACAAAAGTAGATCGAATGGTATGATAGTCCCTATGCACCCCCCCATCAACACATGGCCAACCCTGCCCCATCCACACCCACGTTACCTCTGATTATTTTATTTTTTATTTTATTTTTTTAATTTTTTTCAACGTTTATTTATTTTTGGGACAGAGAGAGAGACAGAGCATGAACGGGGGAGGGGCAGAGAGAGAGGGAGACACAGAATCGGAAACAGGCTCCAGGCTCTGAGCCGTCAGCCCAGAGCCTGACGCGGGGCTCGAACTCACAGACCGCGAGATCGTGACCTGGCCGAAGTCGGACGCTTAACCGACTGCGCCACCCAGGCGCCCCATACCTCCGATTATTTTAAAGCAAATGCAATGTATCCTATCATTTCATCTGTAAATATTTCAGTGTGACTCTTACAGGATACTTTAGAAGAAACCACATCATTACACGACCTGAGAAATTAACGAGTTTCTTAGCATCATCTAATATATGGCCAGTGTTTAAATTCACAAATTTCTCTTCAATTCTCTTCAATGCCATTATATAGTTAAAAAAAAAATGTTTGTCTGAGTAAGAACTGAAATAAGGCCAACAGGGTTGAGATTGGTTGATATGATGTATTATCAGATCTCTTATTTGTGTATCGTGTTATAGATTATTGAAGAAACTGGGTTCTTTGTCCAGCAGAGTCTCTCAGTGTTGGGATTTTGCTCACAGTATTCCTGTAGGGTTTGGGGACACGATGTTCCTCCTCTGCTTTTTGTAAATTAATGGTTGGGTTTGGAAAATTCACCAAATTCAGATTTGATTTTGGGGAAGGGCAGGGCAACATCATAGTTTTCTATTTTTGAGGCTTAAGATTTACCAAGGGTTGTAAAATTATTCTTAGTATTTCTTCATTGAGAAAACTGAGGTTAAGCAATTTTCTTAAGATCAGGCACCAAATATCTACAGCAGGCAATTAACAAACAGGGCCAAAGGCTGAGGTCCCTGGGGCTCTCTGAACTGAGTCAAATAGAAGAAAGTACTTAAATCCCCCAGTATGGTTGCTCCATTCACAACTTACTGAGCTTGGTTCAGATATGAAACCTTTTTAAAATGTTAAGACAAAACAAGAAATTAGTGTATCTTTGTTTAGAGATAAGCACTATTAGCATTTTAAGTATACTAATGTTTAATGCATTTGGACAAAAAAATATATATATACAATAAGAGTGGGCTAATACTTTGCATATTATTTTGAAACTTGATTTTTGTCCACTCAAAACAGATTGTGCACAATTCAGAAATCATAAATGAGCACTTCAACATTACTTCAGTGACCATATAATATTTTATTTGATGAATATATGAACATATTATAATGTATTCAATGAAACTACTGTAAACTGATGTTACAAACAACGAACACTCTTGAATGTGATTCTATCTCTTTCTGCCCCTAACCATTCTTATTTAAATTATTTTTATTTTTTTCTTTTTTGAGAGAGAGAGAGAGAGAGAGAGAGGGAGTACAAGGTGGGGAGAGGGGCAGAGGGAGAGAGAATCTTAAGCAGGCTCCACACAGGTCTTGATCCCATGACCCTGGCATCATTACTTGAACTGAAATAAAGAGTCGGACGCCCAACTGACTGAGCCCTCCAGGCGCCCCTTTATGTAGCTAAGATAATTCTGCCCTCTTCTGACATTGAATTCCTGGAAGCAGAAATGTAGGGTCAAGGAGTCTGTACATTTTAAAGGTTTTAAAACATGCTGTCAAATTGTGAGTGTGCAAATTGGCACACTTTTTGAAGAATGGAGTATGAGAGTATCTCTTTCTCCCTACCCAAATTATCTCATTAGTTATTTAAATTTGATAGGTACAGGGGCACCTGGGTGGCACAGTCGGTTAAGTGTCCGACTTCAGCCAGGTCACGATCTCGCGGTCCGGGAGTTCGAGCCCCGCGTCAGGCTCTGGGCTGATGGCTCAGAGCCTGGAGCCTGTTTCCGATTCTGTGTCTCCCTCTCTCTCTGCCCCTCCCCCGTTCATGCTCTGTCTCTCTCTGTCCCAAAAATAAATAAACATTGAAAACAAAAATTAAAAAAAAAATAAATTTGATAGGTACAATATGGAATATTTACTTCTGTTTTGGTGGACCATTTGTGTTCTTTTGTGAATTGCTAAATTATGTTTTTTGCTCAATTTTCTATAGTATGTTTATTTTTTTCATTGATTTGTAAATATATTTTATATTTTTGCAAATATATCTTTATATTTGCAAATAATGGTATTTTCTCCTATCAATATAAATATCTCACATTTACTTTTCTTGTCTTATTACATTGGTGAGAGCTTTAAAGTTCAATGTTAAATAACAATATTGATAGCAGGCATCATTATCTTATTCCTGATTTTAATAGGATTATCTGTAATGTTTCACTAAACCATATAACCTTGGATATTAGTTTCAGATAGACTCTCTGTTCTAAATTCAGGAAGTGTCTTTCTGTTCCTAAGTTACTGTAAATTTTAGGATTTAATTTTATTTTTTGCCTTTTTCTAAGCAAGTTGATACAAGATTTTTCAATACCGACCCATTTTTGTCTTCACAGAACAGACTCTATTTGACTAATCTGAAGAAAATTCCAGATTCAATTTGCTAAGATTTCTATATCTCTTCTAAGAACTAAATGTGGTTTGTTGTTTCAGTTTTGTAAGCTATTTGTGTCAGGTTTTGATATCACTTTATGTCGACTTAGCTTAGAAAATCTCTCTCCTTTTAGCACATTCCAAGATTTTAAAAGTGCAAACTTCCTGGAAGCGAGAAGGCACGGATCTTGCATTTAACATTGTCTATGCCTGGTCTTATGCTGCAGATAATACTTTAATATTTTCACTTTCTTCCTCGGTTATTGGTATATTTTGATTTCTTCTTTTTTTTTAAAGATTTTATTTATTTTTTATTGAAAAAAATTTAATGTTTATTTATTATTTTGAGAGATAGACAGAGTGTGAGTGGGGTGGGGCAGAGACAGAGGGAGACACAGAATCTGAAGCAGGCTCCAGGCTCTGAGCTGTCAAGCACAGAGCCTGGCGCGGGGCTCCAACTCAGAAAATGCTAGATCATGACCTGAGCCAAAGTCAGACGCTCAACCGACTGAGCCACCCAGGCGCCCCAGATTTTAAGTAAACTCCACGCCCAACATGGGGTTCAAACTCACAACCCCAAGGTCAAGAGTTGCACCCCTTTTCATTTGAAATTCTGTAATTGGGGGCACCTGGGTGGCTCAGTTGGTTGAGCGTCCGACTTTGGCTCAGTCATGATCTCACGGTTCACAGGTTCGAGCCCCGTGTCGGGCTCTGTGCTGACCGCTTGGAGCCTGGAGCCTGCTTCGGATTCTGTGTCTCCCTCTCTCTCTGCCCCTCCCCTGCTCGCACTCTGACTCTGTCTCTTAAAATTAAACATTGAAAAAAAAAAAAAGAAATTCTGTAGTTGTGTTTCCAATGTTTTTCCTTGTTTAGTCTTACTGGAATTTCACTAATTTGTTTTTTCAAGGAATCACCTATTGGATTTTATTGACCAGTTCTTTTCAAATATTTGAATCCATTAAATTTTGCACTTATTGTTATTAATGCCTTTGTTCCTCTTTCTGACCCCTTGGATTGACTGCTCAGTTAATTTAGTAACATTTTTTTCCACTTGAGTCATAATAAAAGCAACTTTTAACGTGGTGTGGGTACGGTCACAGCCCTAAGTTTTGAGGCACAGGGTTCTAACTCTCTTTCTTAAATATTCTGCAATTATGTAAGTATTGATGCAATAGTTTTTTGAGAGTGTGCTATGCAATTTTCAAAAGGTTATTTTTGAAAAATAGCTGTTTGCTGTTAATTTCTGATGTATTACAGCCTTTTTTTAAAGTTTACTTATTATTTTCAGAGAGACAGAGAGAGAGAAAATGCAACTGGAAGAGGGGCAGAGAGAGAGGGAGAGAGGGAATCCCAAGCAGACTCTGCACTGTCAGCACAGAGGGGGAGGTGGGGCTCAGACTCACGAACCGTGAGATCCTGACCTGAGCCGGAGTTGGACAGTTAGCTGTCTGAGCCCCCAGGCGCCCCTCTATTACAGCTTTAAATGATATCTGCCTTGGAGTACCAGAAGTTGTAGTCTGTTGGCAGGGTTCAAAGTTCAACATGCACTTGTCACATGTATGATTGGAAGCTTCTCCTCCCCCGTCCCCGCCACTTGATCTATGAGAGACTGAGATGTGAATTTCAAATCACCTAGAATTACTATTTTTCAGTTAGTTTCTCCATTGTAACATCACCTTTCTTTGCCGCATAGGCTCCCGATGGTTGTCTCTTCACTGTGGACCATATTCTTTATCTCACCGTCAGGGCATCTCGTCCCTTCATTTAGTGGATCTCCTGGGAATTCTTCTATGTTGCGTGTTAGTATCAATCCATTGTTTTATTTTTCGTTTGTTTTTGCTAGAATTACCTGTTAACCCTCTCATTCCGGTTTTAACGTGTTTTGAGTGTCTCTGTGTTGGTAACAGGGCAGTCTAAGAAATGTATATTTATTGTTATCAATAATCTATTTGGGCTTACTCTGTCTTATTCTTTATGATTTTTCAAAGGTTTATTTATATATTATTATTTTTTATTTATGTATTTAGTAATCTCTACACCCAATATGGGGCTCTAAACTAATGACCCCGAGATCGAGTCTCCCGCTCCTTTGATGGCGGGTACCCCTATTCTTTTATGATTTTTTATGCCCATTCCTTTGTTGTCTGATTTCTGTTATACAAGTTTGTGTTTTCCTTGTGTTTATTCTTATATTTTGGAAGTATGTATCCTATTTAAAATTCTCCTAGTGGTTACCTTCAAGATAAAAAATAAGGGCTCATATTTTCTAAACATTAGAATGGTATTTTCTGCGTTCTAGATGTGCCATTATCCCTGGCACATCTCTAGATGTGCCACTGTCTTCTCCTAACCAATTCTTCTCCTTCCTTAATAACATCTGGAGTTTTGGTTCCAGATCATGATTATTACAAGGTCATATTTTATGTTGTGTACTTCAGAGATAACTTTTGGCATTAGCGTTTAGTTTTACAACCTGCCTTACAATTACTCGAGTTGTCTCTATTTTCCCTGAGTTGTATGCCCACCACCTGTCCATTACGCCTTTCACCCCAGATATTTACCGAGCTCCTACGAGAAGCTAGGGACCGTGTTATGTCTGCGTGCTACAATGGCAAACTCTGCCTTCCCAGAATTTTACAGCCCCAAACTAGATGGTCCCAAATAAAAGTAAAATCAATAATAGACAACAGGTGCCATAGCAACTGTGGTGGGGGGATCACGAGGTGCTAGAAGTGGGACCTAAGTCAGACTTGGATTCGCAATGGGGGCTGAGTTGGTCAGGGGAAGACCAGCTCTGTGGAGTAGGTGACACTGGAGTTAAGACCTAGTTAAGGAGTAGGAGTTACAGAAGGTAGGGCGGGTTCAGAGGGCAAGCGTGTGCTGGATGGAGAAAACAGTGGCCAAACCTGGGAGGTGAGGAGATGCTGAAAATGTTGGCCGGGGCGCAGAGCGTGATGTGGGGCATGTGAGCCAGGGACTGGGGAGGGAGGCAGGGCAGCGTCGGACCAAATGCTGACCTCCAGGATGAAGCTGGACGACCTGGAGGGCACAGGAGAGCCCTGGGGGAGTGACAGGATCAGATTTTGATTTCAGAAATAGCACCATGGCTACAACGTTGTGAACAGTTTCCGGGGGCCATATTGGAGGCAGGGGGCCCAGTTCAGGGGACGTGTCCAAGGGCCACAGGAGAGATGGTGGCGGCTAAACTCAGCTGATGGCCGTCAGGATGGAAAGAGGAGGAAGATGCTGAGACACAGGGAGGAGGCAGAGGGGAGGGAATCTTCAGACTTGAGTTTCCCAACCCCGAGATGGTTTTCCGTCTTATCCCTTCGTCCACTGGAGTACTCCCATCCCATTGGTCTTCAGCCCCAGATACCGCAGACACCCTGCCCTTGCTATGAGCAACAGCGGGCTGCTACACCCAGTTGCGCAGTGCTCCCCTCTCCCTGTGCTGTGTGGGCCACATCTGATGCGGTTAGTCAGGTCTTCCTCTGTAACATTCTTCACTTGGCTCCCAGGAAGCCATGCTCTCATCCCACCTCCCTCACCGGCTGCTTCTCCCCAGCTGCCTTCTCCTCTCTCCCTCTTCTTGATGTGAGAACACCCCTGCATTCATAGGTCCTTCCTCTTCTTCTTCTTCTTCTTTTTTTTAATGTATTCTCACTTCCTGGTGATCCCATCTGGTCTCCTGGCTTTCAGTACCATCCATATGTAAATAAGATGTGGTCCATATATGCAGTGGAATATTACTCAGCCATAAACAAGACTGGACTGTTGCCATTTGCAACAACATGGATGGAGCCGGAGAGTCTCCCTGAGCAAAATAAGTCAGTCAGAGAAAGACAGATACCGTATGATTTCACTCATGTGTAGAATTGAAGACATAAAACAAGTGAAGAAAGAAGAACAGAGACAAACAAACAAAAACCCAGAGTCTCAACTATAGCCCTCTCAAACTCTGGGCTTGGACAGCCAACCACTTACTTGGTATCGAAAACAAGCCCCCAGTTCTCTTACTCTACCCACAACCTTCCATTTCAGCTGATGGCAAACCCATCTTTTCAGCATCTCAGGCTGAATGCCTTGGAGTTGGCTTTGACTCCTCTCTCTCACATCGCTCATCCAATCTGTCAAGAAATCCTGGGGGCTCTGTCTTCAAAATACGTTCAGAATCAGAGAAGATCCTGGCAACAGCCTCCTAAGTCGTCCCCCCACTTCTGCACCCCCTCGCCTGATGTATGTTCTCAGCACGGAGGCCAGAAGGGTCCCCATCAAATGTTAGTCGGGTCCTGCCACTCTGCTCAAACCCCTCTGATGGCCAAAGTCATGACAGTGTCCCACAAGACCCCACACCATCCACGCCCCTCCCCTACCCCTGGTCCCATCTCCTGCTGTCACCAGCTCTCTCTACCGTCAGCCACACTGGTCCCCTTGTTCCACACACAGGTCAGGTTTACTCCTGCCTCAGGCCAAAGGCTGGCTGCTGGTCAGCTGGCCCTTTCCCCCCAGACACCTGCACAGCTGATGCACTCACCTCTCAAGTCTTGGCTCAAATCCACCCACCCTGGATACTGTGCTTAAAACTGCAACTGCCCCCCCACTATAGTTTTTATCATTTTATTGGCCCATTGATGATGCTCATTGTTTAAAGCTTGTCTCCCTGCTCAAATGTAAGCTCTATGAAGGCAAGACTACTTTTTTGTTTTTTTTTCTGAACTATACCCAAAGCACTTAATATGTTGCTGAGGCATGGCTGGTGCTCAGTAAATATTTGTTGGATAAATAAATAAGTAGAACTTTGTCTTTTCTTTTCATCTCTCTCCTTTCCTTCCTTGTTTCCTAACTTCCTTTTCTTCCTTCCTTCCTTCCTTCCTTCCTTCCTTCCTTCCTTCCTTCCTTCCTTCCTTCTTTCTTCTTTCAAATGATTTTAAGTAATCTCTATACCCAAAGTGGAGCTCAAACTCACAACCCTGAGATCAACAGCATTCTCTAATGAGAATGAGCCAGCCAGGAATCCCAAGTATATATATGTTAAATGCATTAGGAAGGCAAGGTTGATAAGACACAGTGTCTTACTTTTACCACCCAAATGAAAAGCACCTTGGCTGAGTCTAAAATTCTAGCAACCAAACTTTTCCTTTAAAAATCTGAAGATGAGAGGTGTCTGGCTGGCTCAGTCAGCGGGGCATGTGACTCTTGGTCTCAGGGTTGTGAGTTTGAGCCCCACCTTGGGTGTATAGATTAAAGAATCTGAGGATGATATTTAATTGTCTTCTGATAATATTGCAGCAGAGAAATTGGAGCCTAGACTGATTTTTATTCCTTTATGAATATTTTCTACTCAGATACTTTGCAAGATTTTTCCATGCTTTTCAAAATTAAAATTTTTTTTAACGTTTATTTATTTTTGCCAGAGAGAGAGAGAGAGAGAGAGAGACGAAGCATGAGCGGGGGTGGGGGTGGCAGAGAGAGAGGGAGACACAGAATCCGAAGCAGGCTCCAGGTTCTGAGCTGTCAGCACAGAGCCCGACGCGGGGCTTGAACTCACAGACTGCGAGATAATGACCTGAGCGGAAGTTGGACGCTCAACTGATTGAACCACCCAGGCGCCCCTTTCCATGCTTTTTTAGAACACTTATGCTAAAATGTATATAGGAGTGTGATTCCTATCAGTGATTTGCAGAGAATATCCATTCGACTTCTATGAGTTAAGATTTCTAGTGCAGCTAAGTGTTCTTCTATTATGTCTTTGATTACTATTTCTTGTTTCTTTTTTAGAGAGAAACAGTGTGTGTGTGTGTGTGTGTGTGTGTGTGTGTGTGTGTGGTGGAGGGAGAGAAAGAGAATCTTAAGCAGGCTCCACACCTGACTCAGGGCTCGATCTTGCAACCGTGAGACCATGACCTGCGCTGAAATCAAGAGTTGGATGCTTCACCGACTGAGCCACCCAGGTGCCCCTGATTACTATTTCTGATCCATTTGTTCTAGGCTCTTCTTCAGCAACATCACTTATCTGTGGGTTGGCTTTCTACCCTCTGTCCTTCATAAACACCACTTTCTCTTCTGGTTTCTTGGTTTTGTTTTTTTCTTTTGCACTTAGGAAGAGCTTTTTAAAATTGTTTTATGTTTACTTATTTTTGAGAGAGACAGAGACAGAGAGAGTGAGTAGGGGAGGGGCAAAGAAAGAGGAAGACACAGAAGCCAAAGCAGGTTCCAGGCTCTGAGCTGTCAGCACAGAGCCCAACGCGGGGCTCAAACTCACGAACCACAAGATCACGACCTGAGCTGAAGTCGGACGCTTAACCAACTGAGCTTCCCAGGTGCCCCAGGAACAGCTTTTAATGTTAATTTTCCTTTGTAGCTAACACACTGTGGTTGACTTTCCAACACTCCAAAGGATTAGTTTAATTCAATCGCTATAACTCCATTCCCCTTGCCATGACTGGTTTGGGGAAGGGCAGGTTTAAGTCAACTGGGGCCAGTGAAACACAGGGGAGCCTCCTCGGGCTTCTAGAAAAAAGCAAGTGGATATGAAACGAGGAAGCTGGCTGGCCCAGTTGTTGCTGGAAGCCATTTTCCGACCAAGAGATGAGCCATCTTGAGGACGAAGCCAAGTCATGGAGGTTGGAAAACATCTGGTTCCTTGGGGAGCTCCTGGGGACACAGAAACAATCCATCCCGAAGCCTGTCCTTACTTCTCCATTTCTTGTTATATGAGATATGATGGAGGCTGGAACCAAGTCTACCTGGTGGGGGCTGGGAGTATGGGGAGGAGCCGTCGAGGGTGCCGGAGCCTTGGAAATGCAGGCTTCTTCCCTCCCTTTCATGGGGTCTCCTTTCGCCGAAGCCAGCCAGCAGCCGGCCGGTATGGGACTCTGAGTTCAGCTCGAGGGGTCTAGCCGCACCGTCCCCAGCCCTCAACATGCAGAGCAGAAGGCAGGGACGCCAGGGAGTGGATCTGAGGTCACACGTGCCAACAGCACAGCTCCGTCACTTACGTCACCGACTTGGTTCCTTTTATGAATCAACTCTGCTTTTTGCTTCCCTTCAGGTGCTGTCCAAGCCGCCGCTGTATAACCTTGTCCCCACCCCACCCCCCATCCCCCTTGTCACATCATGCTACTGCCTTGTCCCCTTAACCGGCTCTGCTTTAGGCACTTAAAGGCTATGTCCTCTTGCGCTCTGTAGATGACGGCACACAGTTTCTCAGATTTTCTTCTGGATCTTTTGATGAGAGGTACGGATTTCCTTTCCACTCCCTGGATGCCGTCCCCGCATTTTGTTGTTGTTGTTGTTTTTCTGTCCCCTTTCCCCCCTCATGAGTCTATTTATATGTCTGCCTATTTGTCATTGATTAAGGCAAGAGCCAGACAGGAGGTCTGTCAAAATGCGGGCGAGGTCCGTGATGCTGTATTTCCCGGCGGGAGACCGGAGGGGCCGTGTGGAGGAAGGCTCGAGAGGACCATGCCCAGCCCTGTTCCGCCTGCACGTTCACCTGGTGACTGCGCCCCCCTGGGAGCCCTCTTCTCCTACCCTATTCCCAGCACAGCTCACAGGTTGCTATGCAACCCGGCTTCCTAGGTTTCCACCTTTGCACTTTGCTCCATCTCCGAGAATGCACTGTATCTCCAAAGGCATCCCCTACTGCCTGGTGGACTTTAAACACAGTTTGGTAATGTGCGCCTGACTGCCTGAAAACTTAGGGCAGTGCTGAGGATTTGCTTTCTCTCCCGGCTCCCTTTCCCGTCTCCCTTCCCTCCTCTTGTCTTGGCGGCTCTTCTAGTACGGGGACAGGAGCAGTTGCACTTTAAAAGCTGGTCATCGCAGTGCTACTGTAAGAATGATCATCTCTGGGCCCCGTCCTACCCCAAATTTGTGTTTTGTCCCAATCCATTACTCTTACGAAGTCAGAAGCAGGCGTTAGAGAAGGAGAGAGACGGTGAATGTGGGAGATGGAGAGGTAGAGGGAGAGCCAGGCAGGCAGACGTCTTCCCACCCGAGCCCTGGAGCCCGACTTTATCCATCCCTTCACCAGCACACAGTGTGCCCCTGGCGTGAGGCTATTTCTGGCTTCCAGAAGCCACCACTAACATGCCGTTTCCTGGAGCACGGTGGTCTCCGATTTCGATTACCCCCCTTTTGCACTGGGAGAAAACCGCACCGTCAAGCTGAGTGGTTCACACCGGACCCCTCCAGATCTAGTCTGGTGACACGTATATGGTGTCCTATGCAATGCCTGCTTCTTCAGACCCTCCCCAGGCTAACCGTATCCCTCCAGTGACCCTGCGAGTGGCCCTCAGACTTACTCTCTGCAAAACGTTAAATGGCTCCCAGCGACTGCAGGCGCCAGGGAGGCCTCCCCGCACCGCCCCCCCTCCCAGGACGAGCTGCCCTCCCTCAGCCGAAGCGCCCCCTCCTCCGGGCCCCTCCTTCCTGGGTCACAGACTGTGATCAAGTCTTATTGCCTGTCTCTGGGAATGCATTTCCTGTCTCTCTGTTCCGCCTCTCTGGGGCTCCCCGGCCCTCCCCAGTCCCCCAGCCCTGTGCCCCCTCACGTCTGCCAGGCAGCTGGCTGCCTTCATTATTTTTACGCCAACACAGTTTAAAAAATCTCCGCTGCCTCCTTGCTGTCTGCAGAGATGCGGCTGCCACACTGCTCTGACATCCCGGTGTCATTAGGGCCCACGCACACTCTCCTCGGCTAATGAGGCGGCAGAAAGAAAATTAAGGGGGAAAATCACACAGGCACATTGCTCTGTATGTAGATGGAGAAATAAACCAAGAACAAGGAAAACAGAGGTGCGCTCCTGGAGACAGCTCACCTCCCTCCTCCCACCGGGGACGCTCGCACACGCACACACAGCTCTGTGAAGACAGGAAACGGAGTCTGGTTTGTGGCTGCTGCTACCCCGGGATTCTCCCACTGAACCTCTGGTGCAGCTGGTGGTCCTGTGAGGTCGCTTTACCGCGTTCTGTAATCAGGCAAAAAGAAGACACCAAAACTTTGGGTCCGCACTTCCAGCGTGGTCGGTGCCCAGGTGAGGCAAGGCCGGAGATTTGCAGATGTTTCTAGAATCTGCCATTCTCGCCACCAACCTTCCTCTCCCCTCGTTCACGCTACCCGCATGCCTCGCCTGGATTTTCCACCAGTCCCCTCCTCTGGCATGTTCTCCACACTCGAGCTGAAATATCATCCCAAATACTCATTTGATCGCGTCACCTCTGCTGCTTAACAAGATGCAACACGTTCCCATTGTTCTTAAGACAAAGGTGAAAGCCCGTCACCCTTAAGGCCCCTGCCTCTTGCTCCCTCTGGCCGGTTTCCTCCTAGCTACCGGGTCACCTTTCAACTGCATACATCGCAGTGCTCTGTCTGCCCCAGGACACTTGCCCGTGCTGTTCCTTCTGCCAGGAATGGTCCTTCTTTTATCCTTTACGTGGCGGCGTCTTCGGCCTTCAGGTCCAGGCTCATTCCGCAGCTGCCCGGGGAGCCTCTTACCGCCCCCCCCAGCCACGTCAGGCCCCCCGTTTGGCACTTTCAAGGTACAGTGGGCCTCGGTTTAGCAGCTTTCTGGCCGTGGCGACTTCACCTTGAGTGTGTCGTTGTCTGAGTCAAGACTGTCCTCCACTCTTTTAAGGCAGCTCTGTGAGGGCAGGAAACGCACACGCCACAGTTCAACACTGACTCCAACACGGAGCACGGTAGCTCCCTGAAATGTCTGTCGAATGAGTAAGTGCTCAAGGGCTGCCTGTGGGAAGCACAGCCTACGTCTGCGGTCAGATGGCTCATTGCTGGTCCTGTCCCTGTGCTTCCCGCGCTCCTGGGCTGAGTCTGAATGATTTAGGCCGCCCGGCTCAGGGACACAAGGAGAGAGAGACGTGAGCAAAGCCCTTCACTGCAGACCAGGCCTCCTCCGACCCGCGGTCCACTGGTGACGGCTGCAGAACAAGTCGGGTCCACATGTGTGTGTTTAGAGAAACACTCCTGCCTACTCTCCTGCGGGCCGGGCCCCACCTGTCCCGACGCCTTCCCGAATTCAAACCTGGCTGCGGCCGGCTGCCGCGTCTGCACCTGCCCTGGAGTCCCGCCGTCTGACTCTGGCGTTAAGTAGCGGGCAATCGGGCGGAAAGTCCTGGCTTCCTGTCAACACGCTTGCTTCCTAAGCTGTGACACCACTTTGATTTTCGGGGCAGAGCACTGCGCACGGCTCCGATGGATGCTTCGAGTCCGCCTGCCGCGGCGACGGTGCCTTTGTCTGGGCCTGGGGGAGCTGTGATTTATGTCATAAGCTCGCTGTGAAACCTTTGCCTCAGTAATTCTGAGCTCCGTGGGTGTCTCTTTACATCTATTTAAAGCACGGCTGCTGCCCACGGACGGCGTGCTCTGTGACATTCCCTGGTGCCTCTGTCTACGCCCCGCCATGGTGCTGAGTCTTGCCTGCAGAGTCGTTTTCAGTGTTTGCCGCGCGCTCCACGAGTCTGCTGAGCGGAGTCGGGTCTGTCCCTTTGATGTCCTGCGTGGCGATCAGACCCCTTCCCCGGCGGACCGACCGCTTGCAGGGGCCTGGCTGCAGGAGCACGCTGCTTCTGTGCTTCGCCCCGCTGTCCCGGGGCAGGGCCACAACAACACAGGCGCTTGTGTCTTTGCTTAGAAGATTCTCAGTGGGGTGGTAAACGCGTTCCCCTTTGAAACCTGCTCCTGACCGCAGTGCCGGGGGCCGGGGGCTGCGGACCCCACCAGCGCTCCTTCCGGGGGCGTCCCCTCGAGGTGTGGGGAACAGCGCAAAGAAGTCAGATCCCTGTGTCCAAAGGTTTAACCCACAGGCCGCTGTGGCCCGGAGTCGCCGGCATCCCTGCACTCATTCACCAAACAGGGACTGAAGATGTGCGGGTTCGGGCGTGGTGCTCCGTGCAGGGGAGGCAACGGCAGTGCAGCTGTTTTGTGAATGCCTCCGAGTATTAAGATTCCTTAGGGAGGCTCCAGTTCCTTCGCAGATGGCGTGAAATTGCAGACAGATCGTCACTTCTGGCAGCCAAGCACTTCCAGGGCCTCTTGGTCCCTGCTATAACAAACAGCCTCCACATTCAAACCTACCTGCGGCTTGCAGCCCCCTGACCATGTTACATTCCTGTGGGGCTGGTGGAGTGGGGGGCGGATCCCAGGAGAGGGCCCCTCGGGGGCGCCCTGTGCCTGGTCCTGCATCTCAAGGTCGAGGTAGGGTACTTACAGCTCTGAAGACAGAGTTCAGGCGCTAGACACCCTGCCCCCAGGGATGATGCCCAGTGAGGTCGTGCCTGGGACTTGGAAACCCACAAAGATTGCGTGATTCTAAGACCAACAAAGGAATATTTATTACTGGTCACTACTGAAACAAGTGGACCTTTTTTTTTTTCTTTTAAAGAATTTGCCGCAAATATTTTTCACTTTTGGTCCATCACGTAAAGTCACTTCTTTTGTCTTGCTTGTTTCTTTTTCCTTCTTTATGCAGTTTCACGCCCCGAGGGCTGAAGTATCTTGCTTTAATGCAAACGCAGTGTGAACGGGAGGGACAGCAGGTGGGTCTTGATCCCATTTTATTGGTCGATGAACTAAGACCAATAAAGGCTGGGACCCATTACAATGTAAATGATGACTCAGAAATGTAAGTGTTATAGAATATAAAAGTGTGGGTGTTCCTTCCCTGTCAAGAGCCTGCCATACTGAGATCCTGCCACAGTGGAGTGCCACGAGAGAATTACTTGTCACTGTGATGGTGAGGTAACAAAACACTCAGGGAGTCCAGTGGGTGGGTTTTCCACGTTTCACCTACGTTTTGATAGACACACTTGGCAAAGTTAGCATTTGAGAGAAACGTGTGAATTTTACTATTTCAGCCCACCTAGAGTACTGTCCTTTATTTATTGATTAAAAAAATTTTTTTTAACGTTTATTTATTATTGAGAGACAGAGAGACACAGAGCATGAGGAGGGGAGGGGTAGAGAGAGGGGAGACACAGAATCCCAAGCAGGGTCCAGGATCTGAGCTGTCAGCACAGAGCCCGACGCAGGGCTCGAACTCACGAACTGTGAGATCATGACCTGAGCCGAAATCTGTCGCCTAGCCAACTGAGCCACCCAGGCACCCCGAGTACTGTCCTTTAAAAGTAGTAGCTTTTCAGCTATTTGTTCAAAACTTAACAGGCCAAAGTATGTCTCTTGCTTATGACTGGCGAGCCTGGGGATAATTTTTAAATCAAGCATGCTCGATTTGACATCTAATGGCACGACTTCCCTTCAGTGAAGTCTTTTATGGGGAGGACAATATCTTCTTATCCCAACCAATATTTGGGGAACTTTTGGAAACATTTTCCACCTTCTAAGTATTTTCTCTGATGGGACATCTTTAGTCGTCATCTTTATCATTTCAGGGTAGATCTGACACGTGGGAAAAGTGACAAGCTGCTCAGAGTGAAGTCTGCAAAGCGGGGTTGAGGTCCCAACAGAGCCCTGACCCAGCGAGGGGCATTTCACCTGCTTGAAACCCAGGTAGGAGACCGTCATGAGCCTGGCGTATTTCCCAGGAGTGTGGTGTGGACGATAATGCAGAGATCTGCAAACAGTGTGAAGTACTTTCCTTAATCTCATCGGTAAGGTAGGTGGTCAGAGTGGGTATTTCCTTTCAGATTCCACAGGAGACCCGTAATACCTATTGTTTACCAATTACACCAAGAGGTAAGCCGCCAAAATATTTTGGGCCATGATGACGTCGTGGAACTTAGTGCCTGGCATCGCCAGGTAACTACTATGGACGGATACAGTCAGGTTGGCAACTTAATTTTCCTTTTTTCTTTTTTAATGTAGGCTCCCCCAGGGTGGGTCTTGAACTCGCGACCCTGGGACTGAATCCCATGCGCTACAGACTGAGCCAGCCAGGCGCCCCAGGCAACTTAATTTTCTAGTGACTCCGGCCAGGAGGCTTTTGGGTCCTGCTCTTCTAAGTGTGGTCCCAAGACCAGCACCCTCGGCCTCACCCGGGAGTTTGTCAGACATGCACACCCAACCCCCACCCCCATCAGAAGTTGCATATGCACGGGGTGGGGGCGCGGGTAGGGCTGCTGGGCCCTTGAATCTGAGAAGCGGCGCGAGCCCCCCCCTGCAGGCCCGTCCCCGGGGGGGCCCCCTTACCTTGGGGAAGGCGTCCGGCCACACGCTGGGGGAGCCGTGGTTGAGCAGCGCCTGCACCGTGCGCTGCGACGCGGCCTCCGCGGCGAAGGCTGCGGTCTGCAGCGCGCGGGCCAGCGGCGAGGCCCCGCCGTAGTCGAGCGCGCCCGCGTCGGCGCCGTGCCGCAGCAGGAGGCGCGCCAGGCCCGGGAGCGCGTGGCCGCAGGCCTTGTGCAGCGGGCTGCGCTCGTCCTCGTCGCGCGCGTCCGCCGCCGCCCCCCGCCGCAGCAGCAGCGCGCACAGGCGCAGGCGGCGCGCGTGCTCGTCGGGCCGCCGCGCCGCGCCGCACGCCGCGCTCAGGGCCGTCTCGCCGCGGCCGTTCCTCGCGTCCACCGGCGCGCCGCGGCCCAGGTAGAGGCGCGCGTGCTCGTCCAGGCCGCGCTGGGCCGCCACGTGCAGCGGCGTGTCCCGGCCCGCGCCGCCCGCGCGCTGCACCGAGGCGCCGTGCTCCAGCAGCGCTTGCGCGCACCTGCGGGGAGGCCAAGGCCGGGTCAGCGCGGGGCGGGGCGGGGGCGCGACCCCCGAAGGCCCCGCCCCGCCCCCTGCCCGCCCTTGCGCCCTGCCCCCACCCCCCACCCCGCCCCGCCCCACCGCACCCTGGCTGCCGCTGCCACCCCCAGCGCCAGTTGACTTCGTGGAAAACGGGGGGCGGCCTTGAGAGAAAGGACCCGAGTTCGGCCGTCCCGTGCCCAGGCTGTGGGAGTCGAGACTGAGCTGGGGAGAAAAAATGAGATTATGGCAGACCGGGGTGGGGGTGGGGGTGGGGGTGGGGCCAACCCGTTGCAAATGGTGGAAATAGCTAGCAACGTTTCCTCAGGATCCACGTGCAGACTTAGAATTTAGGAGGAATTTGTAACTGCTCCGTGCTACTTTGGAGGGTAATGTGGTTCAAACGACAGTGCCCGAAGCACTAACTACCTGGGCTCTTTGTCATGGCTGGCGGTCACAGAGGGCTTGGGAGGCCTGTGCTAAGGAGGGTCCCCTAGACCGGCAGGCTCTTCGGCAGCAGCCGGCAGGTAACCCTGTAAGCTACGCAGCTTTGGTGACCGTGCGAGGCGAGGCTTGCCGCGCTCCCGCAGAGGGAATGCATCCATCCTTCAAGGCACTGACACGGACTGGCACTGGGGGGGTCCTCCTACAGGGCTGCAAGCGTAGGTGGAACATGCCTAGTTGTGGGGCTACCTTTGTTTCAATCAGCCTTGCCCTTGGAGACTGCGGATCTTGGCTGTACCCACTCGAGACGCCCACAGGACACTGCGGTCCCTCAGAGGTGGGTGTCTTGTGCTGCCTCCACGTTCACCGACTGGATCCCCAGAGTGTCCTGTTACCCAGGCATCAGTGCCTCTCCGAGGAGAGAGAACCCCAGACTCCTACCTAAGAGGGGACGGCAGGCTGATGACCAGGCAAGGCTCATGCTGGACCTTGGGCCTCGGACGCTAGTGGGAAGCTCTCCCCGAAAGCAGGAGGCCAGTCCTGCATTGTGCTGACCTTTGTCCCTCGTGGACACTGCCCCACCTCAGACACCTGCTCCCAGGTCAGCTCCCCGACCTGGCCGTTAATGTGTTTGCCTCACCTTTGGAGTCAAACACTCCAGCATGCCGGCCTCAGGCCAAGCCTCCGTTCCTGCTGGCTGGTCCAGGCCTGTGGGTCCCCTTCTCATCCCTGGTCTGCCGAGACTTGAGTCCTAGGCCCCTCATCTCTCAGCCCTGCCTGGCTTCCTTCCTTCCTGGGTGGGGCTGTGGCCACTCTCTTGGCATCCTGGCTCCCTGGAACCGAGGGGACCCAAGGGACCGTGTCTTCCACGTTGAGCCCCACGGTCATCCACCTGCTGTCCCCCATTTGGCTGCTGGGTGCCACTGGAGGAGACCCGGTTCTCAGATACAGGCCCCCAGGCCCCCTGGTCCTCGGGGAGCTTGTGTTCACCAACAATTCAGTGTTGGAGGCACTGTTTCTCC
Source organism: Felis catus (assembly GCF_018350175.1). Lineage (NCBI taxonomy): Eukaryota > Metazoa > Chordata > Mammalia > Carnivora > Felidae > Felis > Felis catus. The sequence goes on from NC_058375.1 coordinate 217,095,063, forward strand.
TCTCCTCCCCGTCAGCCATCCAGTCTTGCTTCATTCAGAGCTCGGGGGCTCTCTCAGGAGCGGCCACCCATCCTACCTTCTGCCTGTGAGTGACACACATTTGCTAGAACCCGTTTCTGCAACGATCTTTCTGTCCTTCCTCCGTGTGTCTGGCGAAGGGAGTCCCTCTCGACCATCTGCCCCCAGGTGTGGCCCTCTTCTGCCTCCGTGGGGGTCTTGCTCTGTAAGTGATGTGTTCTTTGCCTTTTCTTTGTCACCCAGCTGCCCCACACTTCCACCGGTCACTCAGCCCCAAGGACTCCACCTCTTTATCATCCCCGGAACTGCTTCCTCCCTCCATTCCCCATCTCACTGCCCTTTGTCGAGGACCATATCATTTCTCGCCTAGGCCTTTGCCACAGACTCTAAATCTGCCCCCTGCTCCGTTCTATCCAGAAAGAGCCTTTCAGGTGCGAGCCAGGTGGCCTGATCCAGCTCCGGTGGACCTCACCAGCTTTACTCCCTGGTGCTCCATCCTGTGCCGGCCAGGTGTGGTTCTTAGAACACATCTGCTGTGACAGGACCCCATGCCTTTTGCACAGGCCCCTCCTTCCCGGGAGGCTGTGCCTCACCGGATGGCGCACGCGCTCCTCTCTTCCCCTCCTCTTCCTCTCCGACGCCTTCCCGGTGCTACCAGCAGAGGCTCATACCTCTGTGTTGTCATTTACCTCGGGGCAGAGCATTTATCACACCACGTTTCCAGTGTTCATCAGCACGTTTGACTCCTCTCTGGAGGCCGTCGGCTCCTTGAGTGTAGAGATGGGGGTTTTATTTGTCTCTGCTCTTTGGTGCCCGTTGCAGAGCTAGCCCACGATTGGTATTCCCTGAAAGCACGTTGGACTAGCGCATCTCGTTAATGAACGTCTTTTAGCGTTCCTTCATGTCGCTGCTCTTTTTTCCTGTTATGTACTTAGCTGGGGGGCTGAACCGAGATCATCCGTCGAGGGTTTCCAGGCTGGAAGTGGCTGCCCTTAAATCCGTGTATATTTCTACCCCGGGACTCTCGGCATTTCTAATTCCTTCTATTTCTCTAGCCTCCGTATCAGCAGTTATCTTGAGAGGTGGCCTGTCTTGGGTGAAAAATCTTTACAAACAAGTACAATTTGATGTGAAATGTCCTTGGGGACAATACCCAGCTAAGAGAGGATGCAAATTTTACAATCAGAGTGCTTCAGAGTAGCTTCCTCTTTGCCTCTCTGGGAGGCATTTTGAACACTGCAGCAGGAGGTTAGAAATCAAGGGTTCCGTCTCATTTTGCCGCTGAGCCTGTGTGCGCTCACAAACAATGGCAAAAACACTTCCTTCTACTATTTTTTTTTTTTTAAAGCCGCCCAGCCTCTCCAAAGAAGTCCACCGGGAAATACAACCCGGCCTCTCTTCCACGTCCAGAGCCTAACTGGCTGATGTCCAAGTTGCTATTTGCAACGAAGATACCTTTCAGAAGAACGAGGGCAACCAGCCCATCCTCCGGAGGGCTGCGGGTGCCCTTTTCATTTTTAATGAAGAGCTCTAATTGGCTAAATCTGGGCACTTCCTTCGAGCAGGTAGCGGGGTAAGTTGCAGACCACACGCACGAGAGAAAACAACACAAACAATTGACTGAGGCACACATCTCTGCTGGCGCTCACTGGGCAGTCATCGAAAATGAAGGTGTGGGAGCCTGTTTAATGACACGGAAAGCCATTTGCAGTGGTTATGGGAAAAGATTAGGTTACAAAACAGCACTGAACAGTCTTGTTTTTTTTAAAAACCAGATACATACAGGCACAGAGAGAAACAAACCTAGAAATGTATAGGCCGGTGTGTGTTTACCTGTGGATGATGGGGCGAGGGACGCTTTTCTTTCCTTTTTGCCTGCCCGTATCTCCGAAATTTCCATAATGGATCAGAGTTATGGCTCGAAACAGGAACAACGGAGGTTGATGATAACAAACCCATCCCCCACCAGCCACAGCAACAGTTCACGGAGTCTCAGAAATGGCTAGCATTCCAGGGTCCCAGAACGCGCACAGATTTTCCATTGCCCTGTGCGGGTATAAGCAGCGATCTCAGGAAGTATGTACCGAGTACCTCCGAGAGGGTGAGTCTGAAGGACAGGGCAGGGGTGGTGATAAGTGAGAACAGTCTCGGGGGCCTCCCGGACCTGACCTTGTACGCGTCCGTGTCTCTAGTGGAGAAGAAATGGCCCAGCGAGGACAGCAGCACCCAAGCTTTGGTTCGACTGCGTGGGCAGCCCAGCTTCGGCTGAGTCCTCTCCTCTGAGGGCAGATTCCGTGAGCAGGTTTCCTGCTGTCCTGACAGGCGACTCACGAAGGCCTGGGGCCGGTGTAGACGGCCCCTGTCAGGAACCAAGGGTACATTCCCATCTCGGCCTGCCAGAATGACTTGTCTCTGTCTTACGGGGATTAAGGAGACACTGTATTGTCTGAACAGCCTCTGATACAAAGCAGCTTGGGCAAACACTAACACCCCCCATCCCTCATCGCCGTCTTTGATGATGATTGCGGTGACAGGCTGTTACAGCGGCCTGAGGTTGACAGCACACAGAAAAAGGAGCTCGAGCCACAAGGCAGGAGTTAACAAAGATGAGCCCATCGAGGGCTGTTGAATTAATGTCATTTTAACTTATCTCTAAGTGGGGAAGTAGGACTCTGAGCCCATGTCCGACACCCGGCTCCCATCTACCTTCCAGCATCTTCCTGAGGCACTGCCCGGCAATCTCCCAGGTGCAGAAGTCCACAAGAATACTTTTCTGCCGTTTACTTGCTCTCTTCCCCGTTGACAACGACCCGCCAAGCCTCGCTGCATTTTGTGAGGCCGGGCCTGCTCAACGCTGGCCGTCATCTGCCCCCGTCCTCCCCATTACTCGTCTTTTTTTTTTTTTTTTTAATTTATTCTTGAGAAAGCGAGTGTGCACATGAGCAAGCAGGGGAGGGTCAGAGAGAGAAGGAGAGGAGAGAGAATCCCAAGCAGGCTCCGCACTGTCAGTGCGGACCCCAACTTGGGGCTCGAACTCACGAACCATGAGATCATGACCTGAGCCGAAATCAAGAGTCGGACGCTTAGCCGACCGAGCCACCCAGGCGTACCCCCCCCCCCCCCACATTACTCGGTCTACACAAAGCTTTCAAAGGAGGTATTTCACAGCCTCTGGATCTGAGCTGAGAGGTCTCTAGTACTTGATCTTTTAAGTTATTTTTAAAAAAGGTTATCTGTAGTTTTTGCGACAAATCTGCATGGTAGGTGGAATTTGCAGGTGGGAAACTTGAGGCTTAAAAGACCAGTGACTTGCTTGAGGGCCATACGGGCAGGAAGTGGCAAGGTGGAGATCTCAACTACTCTGGCTTCAGAGCTGTGCGTCAGGCCACCCGCCTGCCGTATCGTTTGTTAAACTCTCTCTCTGAGCCAGGCACCGTGCTAGGCATTTTCCAGAAGTTACTTCTGAACTCTTCATTCAGTCATGGATCCACTCGTTCAGGAAGTGGAGAACATCTTCCATGCAGCCCCTCAGGGCGGGGAGAAGTGTGTCTTCTCTGAGCGCTTCACAAGAATTTCTGGATAAACTTGCTGCAGGACCCAGAAGGCAGGACAAGGCAGGGGAGGTCACCAGCCTCGTGGACTTGGCCCGTGGGGCAGGTAACAGCAGCCTGCTTCTCACCGGGTCATGCCAGCAGCTCTGCATGCAAGCTCCCGTGTTCCCCAGCTGGATTCAGGTTTTGAGGTCTGGGCAACGATCTCAAGGTTAGGGACGTGGGAGATGACGGTGACCCCACAGCCAGCACACCCCGCTTGGGATGGGAACCCCAGCTATCACTGGACAGCTTCATGACCCGGCAACCACCAAAACATGGAACCGTGTTTCCTATCGCCGGGGGTCGCTGGAGTCCTTGGACAGTCCTGGCTGCCTTCGCCCTTCTCCTTACGCGATTGCTGTCCAGTCCCTCTGACAGGCAGAAGGGGTTTCATGCGAGATGACATACGCAGGGAGTGTTACGAAGCAGTCTTGTTGGATCATCGTTGGTGCTCCGTTTCTTCCTCAGGGTTGCCATGCGGGCTGATGGGCTGGAGACACGTCCCCGGGGCAGGGTGATTGGAGCCCCAGGGCGGGGTCCATGGGTGGGGGTGGGAGCGACTGTCTGGGTGCTGGGCAAGTGCCAGCCTGTGGGGGGCAGGGGACGCGGGGGAGAGACTTGGGAGGAAAATACAGCCGTGTTTTCTAATGAAGCCGTTGCAAGAAGTTTCCCTCCTGTGGATAGACTCCCCAGCTGGCTCCGAATGAGGGACGGGGAAGCCACTGCCCCACGACTTTGATGGAGGAGCTGTTCCACTTTATTTCCCTGGACCTTCTGCTGAGGCTCTCCTTTGGGGACCTGCCACCCGCCCCTTTCTGTTCTGTGTTTTCTTCTCTTTCCCTTTCTTCCGAGATGCTAAGCTGTGAGACTATCAGGCATAAATGTTTACAGTTGAAAGGGCTGATGTGAATGGACAAATCCTTAAGGGTAGGGGGGAGATTGAGAGAGAGACCAGCCGGCCATTTCAATCCTTACGGTTTCTCTCTGAGCAATGGCCACCACTTAAATTTTTTCTGAAGTGACGGATGGTTGTGGCTGGTGATGATGTTGTGGGCACATTCTCCCCGGACTGCAAGCGAAACCCTGCATTTTGGCAAACTGAGAAATGATTTAAGGAACAGACTTTGTGAAGTCATCTCCGCTGTGTGCCCCACTTGCCCCTGAAGTAGTATCTAACTTTCTAGAATCTTCACCAGCATCCCTTCATCAACACCTGGATGAGAGAAAAGTTTTATGTATGCAGGTATGTACGAATTTTTAAGGTGAAGTAAACTTTGCATATGGAGGATTGCACAGGTCTTAAGACTACAGTTGTATACATTTCGACAAAGGAATGCGCCTGTGTAAATGACATTCCAATCAAAATGTAGAATATTTCGCTGTCTCCGGAAGTTTCCTTGTGTTGGCCGCCAGTCTTCACCCACAGGCAATCACTGTTCTGATCTCTCTCATGGTTTAGTTCTCTAGAATTTTCTCCTTTTTGGTGTCTGGCTTCTTTTGCTCAGCATAATGTCTTTGACATTCATCATATCGTTGTGTGTGTGAGTAACTCGTTAATTTTTTTTTTTATTTCTGAGTCATATTTAATTGTCTGGATATACCACAATTTCCAAATTCCCTCTTCTATTGATATTGATGGACATTTGGGTATCTCTGTTTTTTGGCTATTATGGATAAGGCTGCTGTGAACATCTTTGTGTAAATCTTCTCGTGGACATATGTTCTCGTTTCTCTTGGGTAAATACGTAGAAGTGGAAGAGCTGGCAGGTGTATATTTAACTTTAAAAGAAATTGCCGAACGTATTAGTGAAGTGATTGTATTATTATGCAAAGTACAAGAGTTCTGGCTGATCCACACTCTTGGTGAGATTCAGTATTTGTCGGTGTTTTCGACTTTAGCCACTCTGATGGGTGTGAAGCAGGAAATTTTTCCTTGTGGTTTAAAAAAAATTTTTTTTTTCAGTGTGTATTCATTTTTGAGAGGGAGAGAGAGAGAGAGGGCACGAGCAGGAGGGGCAGAGAGAGGGAGACACAGAATCCAAAGCAGGCTCCAGGCTCTGAGCTGTCAGCACAGAGCCTGACGCAGGGCTCAAGCTCAGGAGCCGTGAGATCATGACCTGAGCTGAAGTTGGATGCTTAACTGACTGAGCCACCCAGGCGCCCCTCCTGGTGGTTTTAATTTGCATTTCCCTGATGATTAGTGATGTTGAACACCTTTTTGTTTGCATCTTGGCCATTTGCATATTGTCTGATCAAGGCTTTTGCCCAGAGGGTAAAGGTTTGACTTGGCTTCCATTATTACCTCTTCTAATTCCTGACAGTGGGTTGTAGGTTTTCAAATGGGACTTGGCAAGTGATCTGAAAGCTGACGAATCTACCTGAGAGGCCATCAAGGGTCAGGAAAGGGGCATAGACACCTGTAATAGAACATGTCTGGAAGGTGCTGGCTGGAGATGTGCAGGGACTTCCTGAATGTACAGGGTGTTTGAAAAGAACTTAGGTGAACAAGGGAGAGGTGATCGTTCAGCATTGGTGTCTCTTCCAACACTTGGTTTTTGGCAATTTCCACTGTGTGCCACCTTACTTGCAAAACATGGGCCCTCGATGGGACTCAGTTCCCTGGTCTGTAGATTGGGGATTCTCATGCCTTGCGGGCCTGCTGGAGGACCATCGGAAGTAAGACCGTTGGAACTGTTCAGGAATGCATGAAGTTCTACCAATATCAAATCACCCGATGGGGGTGTCCCCTCTATGACACCTTGCTCTTTAATATCCTTCTGATGCCTCAGACTCCTGTTGAATCAGGCCATGTTTCCTCCCCTCAATAAATCAACCACTCCTCTGGGGTGTGGAAAGAGCACACAGTTTTCCGGATTATGTATCAACACCCATGAGCCTGGCACCTTGTGTAGGTAAACCTCCCGTGGAGACATTTGGAGTTGGTGCGAGGACTTTGAACAGTTATCTCTGCTTGAACCTGGCCAGAGGGTGCCTTTCTTGCCTCGGGAAAAGTCATTCTTTCTCTCTGCCTGGATTTCAGCTTGCCTCGTCTGAACTAGAAAGCATTGTCCAATAGTTCTCTTCGGTGATTGTTAAGGAGATTAGCTGCTTCCACAGGTCTGGCGCTGGATTCTGAATGATTTTTTTTTACCAAGTTAAATTAATCCAACCGGGACGAGAAAAGTAAACATGCATGCTTTTTACTGATATGCTCATGAGGGAAGGAAGTCTTCCTCACTTCCGTTTAAAGCAAGATAACTTCAGATGGGGGGGGGGAAAAAAAGAATCAGGCTTCTACTCATCCTTTTCTCATTTTAATTATCTCAGATTTAAAAAAGAGGGTCAAGGAGAGGAGTCTGATAATAAATAGGGCGAGGCTGACAAGCAGGTTACTAACGTGAAGAGAGTAACTTTACTGGAACTTTTCTTTTTGGGAAAATCTCTTCAAAAGGCTCCTAGATTAAAGCTCTGATATCCTTTTTTGTGTGTTGAATTCTGAATTCTGAAGCTTGCTGGTTGGAAGGAAGCACAGATAATTTTTCTTTTTTAATCCCAGGAACTCAGAGACTCAAAGGTTTTAAAGTCCTGCACCCATGGTGAATTGCTGACTAAAAGGGGTTGGAGCAGAAGTGGGTCCCGAGGTGTGGAGACCATTGTCATCAAGAGTAAGAAAATGAAATGGCTCTGTATGTAGGTCAACGACCCCCTCTCTACTGTAAGGTAAAAAAATTAAGGATGACCTAAAATCTACTATGTATAAAAAGATTCTGGAGAAGGTAGCTCTTTCTTGTCAAAGTGATAATATGTTTATACTACCTGAAGCCAGACCTCCTCGGAGTCTAACTTTAGGGGGACTCTTTAGAGCTGAAAAGCTGTGGTCGAAACCCCAAGCCCTTTCTGACATCTATTACCTTTTTATCCTTCAAGGTAGTTGGCTATGTTATTGTAGAGGTGTTCAATGGAATCCGCAAGCATTTCCCATTATAATCATTGATATCGAAGGGATTCTAAGTCAGCTGTTGCATAGTTCTGCCTGAACTTCTGGTATATTCATCACTTATCTCAAACTTTCCCCCAATAACCAGGATTTAAATAAGTCAAGACTGTCAAATTAAATCACCAGGGAGAAAGATTCATACGGAGAGACAGAGGCGGACGAGGGATGCGAAGAAGAGGAGGAGGAGGAGAAAGAGGAAGACAAAAGAAAAGAGGTTTAAAAAGCTCCATGTTAATACAAAGGCATTTGAAAAGTCCTTATTAAACAATGTCCTGGACCTGTATGATTTCTGAAAAACCAACTGAAGCCAGGAAATTAGTTTCTATCACACAGTGGATAAGCTGTAACCCTAACGGTCTGCATATATCTCAGCTCTTTATAACATCCAGATGTGAGCTTGTTGGCTTGTCAGAAGAGCTATTGATGGAATTCACAATATTTTGTGCTCTGAGTAGGTGTTTCTTTCTCATTTCTTAGTAAAAAGCAGTATTTTTCTGATACCGTAAAGCAGGAGGCTGGAACCTAAGGTGTGAAGCAAACTTAGTTTTTAAAACTCTTTATATTTTTAAATTATTTTAGATTTATGGAAAGAGTTGCAAAGATAGCACAGAGAATTTCCAAATGCCTTTCACCCAGCTTTCACTAAGGTAAGCTAGAAAGTAGAGAATGCCTGCAGCTGAGGACAGAAATGGATCACAAGGTTTGAACTTACCAATATGATTGGCAAACACTGAATTTCTTGACCTCCCAAAGGGACTCTGGGCTCCCAGAGTGGGACAGAGTGAAGAGGTCCCAGGCAGAGCCTAGTGACTTTCAGAGTTAAGGAGATAGATATAGGGGCCTGGGGAGGCCAAGGCAGGTAGAGTTTGCGAGGCAGAGTACTGGGCAGGGGGTGTCTTCACAGAGAAAGAACTTTGCAGAGTGTCCCCTTGAGTATTCAGTTGAGTAGTGATTAGTGTATGTGTGTGAGGGAACTGCTCAAGACGGGAGAAATAGCACCCCAAAAGAGAGGGAATCATACCCATGGTATGTAGAAGTTCAGGAATAGTGTCTGTTCTCAACAACCAGCGTTTAAAACTGCATATATAATGGGGCATGGTTAGATTACTAAGAAGGGTGTGGTCTCAGTAGTAGGGAAAAAATTAACTTTAGTTTTAACACTGCTCTGATCCTGCCTAACAAAGCTTAAAAGCAAGACCCAAGAGGATCAAAGTGTTTCCAAGTAACTTTACATTTCAGAGTAGAGATAAAAAATATTGATAGGGATAGAAAAATATCCAGCACCCAATAAGATAAAGAGAAAAAACAACAACAACTCAGTCAATTAAAACTGACCCAGATGATAGAATTAGTGGACAGGAACTTTAAAATCGTTATTAAGACCATTTCTGTATGTTTGAGAAGCTAGAGAAAAGGTTGAACATATTAAGTAAAGGTGTGGAAGGTACGAAAAAGACCTAAGATTGGACTTCTAAAGTTGAAAACCATAATGTCTGAGATGAAAAATACATTAGATGGGAATAATGGCAGATCAGGTATTTTAGAACGAAAGATAAACCAATTGCAGAAGAAAAAAAATGACAGCACCAGTGAGCTGTGGAACAACTTAAAATGGTGTCATATACGTGTAATTGGAGTCCCTGAAAGAGAGGAGGGGATCATACAGAAGAAATGTGAGGAAATAACTACCAAAATTTTTCCAAATATGATGAAAATTATAAGCCCTCAGGTCCAAGAAACTCAAGGAATCTCAAAGACAAGAAACATGAACAAACTACATCAAAATACATTATTACCAAACTGCTTATAATCAGTGATAAGGAGAAAAATTTTAAGCTGGGAAAAGGACATTATTACAAAAGAACAAAAATAAAGAAGACAGAAGACTTTTCCTTAAAAAATGTTAAGTTGAAAGACAGTGGAGCTATGTGTTTAAAACACTGAAAGAAAAAAAAAAACCCTGTCAACCCAGAATTCTCTACCTAAAAAAGCACTTTTCAAACACTCAGGTGAAATAAAGACTTTTTCAAACACACAGACACTGAAAGGATTCATCACTATAAGAAATGTGGAAGAAAGTCCTTCAAGCAGAAGGAAAATGATACTAGGTGAAATTTTTGATCTCTACAAAGAGATGAAGGAAACTGGAAATAAAAACTACCTGGGTAAACATACAAACTTTTTTCTTATTATTTCAATATATTTAAAAGAGTATGGGCTATTAGAACAAGACAAAATTTATTGCAGGAATTGTATGTAGAAGTAAAATATGTGATACCATTAACACAAAGGCTAGGAGGAGAGAAATGGAAGTATGCTGTTGTACTCTATATGAAATAGTATAGTTAATACTTGAGAGCAGGTGGATATAGATGTATACACTATAAACCCCAAAGCAACCACTAAAATAACACAACAAAATTTTTATAGAATAAGTCAAAAAAGGAGACTAATGGAATCATAAAAATTCCTTAATTAATACAGAAGAAGGTAGAAAAAAGAAGATACAGTAAACAAAGAATGGATTGAAAAAAATAGCAAGATGTTTGATTTGAACCTAGCCATATCAAAATCACATTAAATGTAAATGATATAAACATCCAATTAAAAGGCAGACTATCAGATTGGATTTAAAAAAAAAGATCCAATTACAGGCTGCCAACAAGAAATCTACTTTAAAAATAAAGGCAAAAACTGAGGTTGGCCTTCAATCATTTGTCAGCAAGAAACTGAGACCTTCAGTCCACAGTCCCTGAGGAGCTGAATTCTGCTGATGATCATATGAGTTTGGCAGCAGATTCTTTCCCAGTTGATCCTTCATATGAAACCCTGGCTCTTGTTGACATCTTGATTGCAGTCTTGTGAGTGACTCTGAAGTAGAGAACCTAGCTAAGCAATTTCCAAACTTTCACCCACAGAAACTTTGAGATAAGAAATGCGTGTTGTTTTAAGTCTCTAAGTTTATGGTGATTTTTTATGCAGCAATAGATAACTCATGCAGATGGAAAAATATATACTATAATAACACCATTCAAGAGAAATCTATATTAACATCAACTAGATATATTAATAGGGGACTCAGTAGATTTTAGAGCAAAGAATAAAACCAGAGATAAAGATATCTTTTCATAATGATAGAGGTCAGTTCTACGTAATAATGCTAAACATCTGTGTACTTAATAACAAGGCTTCAAAATATTTGAGGCAAGAACTGATAGAACTATAGAGAGAAGTAGACAAAATGATTATAGTCAGAGATTTCAACACTTCTCTTTCAATAACTTGTAAGACAAGTAGGCAGAAAACAGAAAGGTATAGAAGTCTTAAATGACAGTGCTAAGCATCTTGACTCATTTGACATATATAGAACACTCCTCTCGCACCCCTCTCAATAACTGTGGAATACAAATTCCTGTCTAGTGTACATGGAACATTTGCTAAGACAGAATATATTTTGGATAATAAAAGAAGACTCAAATTGAAAAGGAGTAAAGAGATACAAAGTAAGTTCTCCTACCACATGGAAATAAAATTAGAAATCAATACTAGAAAGATATCTGGAAAATACCCAAGTATTTGAAAACTAAATAACACACTTCTATATAACTGTGGTTCAAAGAAAAAAATCCAAAGACAAATTAGAAAGAATTTAAAATAGATTGAAAATGAAAATACAACATTAGCATTGCAGGATTTAGCTAAAGTAATACACAGGGGGACATGTACAACACCAAAAGCAAGCCATATTAGAAAATAAAAAAAAATCATCAAATCAGGGACATTAGTTTCTATCTTCAGGAACTGGAAGAAGAGCAAATGAAACTCAAGGTAATCAAAGAAGGAAATATAATAAAGACCATAGTGGAAGTTAGTGAAATAGAAAACAGTAAACAAACAAACAAACAAAATCAATGAAATAAAAAACAAGACTGATCAGGGAAGGAAACAAAAGAAACAATATAATGAATTCCAATATCATGAATGAGAGTGGTGATAATACTATAGCTTTTAAAGATTAAGGGGCGCCTGGGTGGCTCAGTCGGTTAACCATCCGACTTCGGCTCAGGTCATGATCTCACAGTTTGGGAGTTCGAGCCCCGCGTCGGGCTCTGTGCTGACAGCTCAGGGCCTGGAGCCCATTTCAGATTCTGTGTCTCCCTCTCTCTCTGACCCTCCCCCATCATGCTATCTCTCCCTGTCTCAAAAATAAGTAAACGTTAAAAAAAAAATTAAAAGGATAATAAAGAACAACTTATGCCAATAAATTCAACATCATAGCTGAAAGAGATAAACTTCTTGAAAGATACAAGCTATCAAAGCTCACCCAAGAAGAAATATTTTCAGTAGTACAACAGCTATTAAAGAAATTGAATTCATATTTAAAAACCTTCTCATAAAGAAAACTCCAGGCCCAGATTGCTTCATTGATGAATGCTACCAAATATATTTTTAATTTTTTTTTAGAGAGGGAGTGTGTGAGTAGGGGTGGGGGAGGGGGGGAGAGAGAGAGAGAGAGAGAGAGAGAGAGAGAGAGAGAGAGAGAGAGAATTCTAAGCAGGCTCCATGTTGAGCATGGAGCCCAATATGGGGCTCAATCCCATGACCTTGGGTTCATGACCCAAGGTGAAATCAAGAGTCAGATGCTCAACTGACTGAACCACCCAGGTGCCCCACTACCAAACACTTAAGAAAGAAATAATGACAATTTTATACCAGCTCTTCAAGAAAATGGTTGAGGAAGAGACACTTTCCAACTCATTTTTGAGGCCATTGTCACTCTGATATGAAGACCAGATAAAGACATTACAAGAAAAGAAAATTACAGACCAATGTCTCTCATGAACATAGATACAGATTAAAATTTTTCCAGCTAATCAGACCCAATAATTTATTAAAATGGATAATATTCATGATCAAGTGTAGTTTATCTCAAGATGGCGAGGTTGGTTTAACATTTGAAAAACAATCAATATAAATCATTATACTAACAGACTAGAAAACACACTGTATGATCATGTCTAAATATGCAGAAAAGGTATTTGAGAAAATTCGATATCCATTAATAATAAAAACTCTCAGCAAGCTAGAAATAGAGGGGAGCTCTCTCAATCTGAAAACGTTCATCTACAAAAATCCAATGTCTAATCTCTTACTTAATGGTGAAAGACTTAGGCTTTCCTCTAAGATCAGGAATAAGAAAAGTTGTCTGCTGTTACTACTTCTCTTCATCATTGCCCTGGAGATACTAGCCAGTGCAATAAGGCAGGATAAAGAATAAAGTGCATCAGCTGAAGAAGTAAAGCTATGTTTATTCAAAGATCACAAAGCTGCCTGCATAGAAATCTTACGGAACTTACAATGAGTTATGAGAACAATTAGTGAGCTTAACAGGGTTGCAAGGTACAAGATCAATATGGAAAAATAAATTATTAATTTTATATAATAGCTACAAATGATCAAAAATTTACAGTAAAAAATACCATTTACCAAGCACCAAAAATAAATATTTAGGGAGAAATCTGACAAATACGTGCCAGCCCTGTACACTGAAAAGTAAGAAACACAGCAGAGAGAATTAAAGACCTAAAGGAACGGAGAGCTTTCTTGTGTTTATTATGTCCATTCTCCCCAAATCTATAGATTGATCTATGGGTCAACTGGGGAGATTCAAGGTTGATTCTGACTCCAGTCAGAACCCTGCAGCTTTTTTTAAAAAAATAGAAATTGACAAAATGGTGTTCAAACTTACATGGAAATGCAAAGGAGCTAGAATAGCCAAAACATCTTTGACAAAGAATGACACCCGAGAACCTACACTACCTGACTTCGAGGTTTCTTATAGAGCTCTAGTATTCAATACAATGTGGTACTGATGTCAAAATTGACAAACAGGCTGATAAAATAGAAGACAAATATAGAGGAATGGCTCTACCACGGAGCTCTGGTAACCTTGTGTGTATCCACACAGGCTGTGCAAGCAAAGGTCTTGAACCCCTGCTGATCTAAGTCTTGGCAGGAGTTGTCCTTCTTGGTGTGTGGGACGAGGCACTGGCTCCATTGGCCAGTCCTCTTTTCACGGTGTACATAGGTGATAAATGGTCTGAACTTAAGAGTGGCTCTTTACCAGTTGAATCAGTCAGACTTTGTCCTGTGTGTACACTTAAGAGAGTCCAGAAATAAACCCATGCACATGTAGTCAGTTGATTTTAGACAAAAGCGCAAAGGCAATTCAGGGCAGAAAGGAAAGACCCTTTGACAAATGGTGCCGGGACACTCGGACATGTGCATGCAAAGAAGAAAGCTTCAATCTATACCTCACACCATATGCAGAAATTAACAAAAAATGGGTCACAGACTTAAATGCAAAATGTAAAATTATTAAATTTATAGAGGAAAATTTAGGAGGAAATGTTTGTGACTCTGGGTTAGGCAAAGACTTTTTTTTTTTTAAAAGATATTATAACCCAAGGTAATTTCTAAAGAAAAAAATTGACAAGCTGATTCCACCAAAATTAAGAATTGCTATTCTTTAAAAGGCATTTAAAAATGTTTATTTATGTTGTGTGTGTGTGTGTGTGTGTGTGTGTGTGTGTGTGTGAGAGAGAGAGAGAGAGAGAGAGAGAGAGAATCCCAAGCAGGCTCCATGCTCAGTATGGAGCCTGAGGTGGGGGTTTGATCTCAGGACTGTGAGATCATGACTTGAACTGAAATTGAGAAGATGCTTAACCCACTGAGCCACCCAGGCGCCCCTAAAAGGCATTTATTTTCCTAAAAGGCATTTTTAAGAGAAGACAATACAACCCATAGGTTGGGAGATAATATTTTCAAATTATATGTCTAATGAGGGGCTTGTATTCAGAATATATAAAGGAATCTCAGATTTATTTTATTTTATTTTTTTCAACGTTTATTTATTTTTGGGACAGAGAGAGACAGAGTATGAACAGGGGAGGGGCAGAGAGAGGGAGACACAGAATCGGAAACAGGCTCCAGGCTCTGAGCCATCAGCCCAGAGCCTGACGCCGGGCTCGAACTCCCGGACCGCGAGATTATGACCTGGCTGAAGTCGGACGCTTAACCGACTGCGCCACCCAGGGGCCCCAAGGAATCTCAGATTTTAAGAAAACAACCCAATGTAAAAAAAAAAAAAAAAAAAAGGGAGGGGGGACACAAGATTTGAACAGGCACTTCACTGAAGAAGACCGATGGATGTCAAATAGGTACATGAAAAGATGCTCAACATCACTTGTCATTAGGGAATTGCAATTCAAAACTACAACAGGATATTTCTACACACCTATTAGAATGTTTACAGTTAAAGAGTTTCCATAAGCAACCACTACCGAGGGTGTGAAACAACGGGAACATTCGTACCCTGCTGGTGGGAGTGCAACTTGGCAAACCACTTTGGAAACAGTTTGGCAGTTTCTTAAAAGGTTGTCTTTCAATCGCATACAAGCCAGCCATTCCACCCCTAGGCACACATCCAGGAGAAATGGAAGCAGACACCCGTACAGAGGCTAGTACACAAATGTTCATAGCAGCTTTATTGGTAATAGCCCCAGACTGGAAACAATCAAGTGTCTTTCAACACACGAACGGATAAACACATTGTGGCAGTCCCATACCGGGGAATACCACTCAGCAGTGGAAAGGAGTGAATTATGGATCCACGGCACGATATGCTGAATCTCAAAGTAATCGCGTTGCATGAAAGGAGCCAGACAAGATGTAAAACACTGGCAAATTCAGACTGAATTATAGGGCTAGAAAAGCAGATTAGTGGGATAATAATGGGGGAGGGGAGGGGGGATAACAGTGGGGCAGGGAAACGTCTGACGGTGATGGGTGTGCTCACTCCCTTGATTGTGGGGATGATCTCGTGAATGCATATTGTCGTGAACGCATAGGTCCAGATTTATCGAATTGCGCACTTAAAACAGGCGCAATTTACCGTATGCCAATGACACCTGAGGAGAGCTGCTTTAAAAAGTATAACTTTAAGGGGTGCCTGGGTGGCTCAGGGGGTCAAGCATGGGACCCTTGATCTGGGCTCAGGTCACGATCTCACGGTTGGTGAGATCGAGTCCCCGGTAGGGCTCTGCCTCTGACTGTGCCGAACCAGCTTGGGATTCTCTCTCCCTCTCTCTCTCGGCCCCTCCCCCGCTCCTGCAGGTGCGCGCTCTCTCTCTACGTAAATAAACTGTAAAGGGACATATACGTATAGTCAGCGTATTTTTTCCTTCAGGCACCCTCAGGTGGTTCTCTCGTCTTTCTCAGTCCCTGCTCTCATCTCGAGTGACACTGGTCGCTGGTGGCCCCGCCTGGGTCACCGGGAGCCCAGTGGCCCCGCCTGCTCTCGAGACGGCGGTTTTGTTTAATCCCCACCACCGTGATAGAAGGCCAAGAAATCGCAACCCCGAGGGCAGCGACCAGACCATTTTGACTGACGGAGTGTCACGACGAGCAAACGCAAGCCGCCTGCCTCTCCCGGGACTCTGCGGGCCCCGCGGGGACAGACACCCCGCAAGGGGAGCCGCGGGGGTCGGCCGGCAGCTGCAGAACTCCCCGAACCCCGGGCCCTGGGCAGGCGCCCGAAAACGCGGGGCGCAGCTCGGCTTCCTGTGGGACTCCGAGGCCCCGCCCGAGGAGCTAACCATTTATGTCACACTGTGACAATTATTCTGCATAAAATTATCATTAAAAACCCTAATTTTTCAGCCTCCAACGCCGCCAGTGGCCTTTTAGCATTCGTCAGCGCCGGCGTCTGCAGGCCTGTGATCACCCCGCTCATTACCTCGGTGCGGCGCCTCCCGCCTCGCGCTCGCAATCAAGCGCTAATTACACCCGCCCGGGGGCCGGGGGGCCGGGGGAGCCGGGGTCCGGGGTCCTGGGCTGCGAACTGGGGGCCGGGGGGCCGGGGGAACCCGGGTCCGGTGCTGCGAACTGGGGGCCGGGGCTCCGGGGGAGCCGGGGTCCGGGGCTGCGAACTGGGGGCCGGGGCTCCAGGGGAGTCGGGGTCCGGGGCTGCGAACTGGGGTCCGGGGAGCCGGGGTCCGGGGTCCAGGGCTGCGAACTGGGGGCCGGGGGGCCGGGGGAACCCGGGTCCGGTGCTGCGAACTGGGGGCCGGGGCTCCGGGGGAGTCGGGGTCCGGGGCTGCGAACCGGGGGCCGGGGAGCCGGGGTCCGGGGTCCAGGGCTGCGAACTGGGGGCCGGGGCTCCGGGGGAGTCGGGGTCCGGGGCTGCGAACTGGGGGCCGGGGGTCTGGGCCGCAAGAAGGATCCAGTACTCTGCCGGGCGCGGTGGGGTCTGGGTCTGGGGTCCTAGGGGCTCCGGGTGTGAGTCCCGACGCAGGGGCTGGGGTAGGCGCCCGGGGGTCAGAGGCTTAGGGTCTGGGGCTGACGGTGGGGGCCGGGGTCTGGGGCGGGTGGTGGGGAGTGGGGACCGAGGGCGGGTCGCGGTCCGGGGTCAGGGCGGGGGACCAGGTGGAGCGGGCCGTGACGGACCGCGGGGACCCCGGAGGTGGCCGGGGCCGGGGCGCGAGTCCGGGTGCGGTGAGGGAGCGAGGTGTGTCCCGGATTCTGGGACACAGGACGAGGTTGGGTCCAGGGTCCAGGGACCGGGCCGGGGACCCGTTGGGTCCTGAGGATCCGCGCAGGCCCTCGGGATCTGCGGGCGGGACCAGGGGCGGAGGCCGCGGGGTCTGGGGCGGAGCCTGGAGGCGGGGCCAGGGGCAGAGGGCGTGGCCGGCCTCTGGAGCCTTGGCCCCGGATGGGGTCAGGGTCTGTGCCCCCCCGCCCGGGCCGCGTGTCCTTACCCGAGGGAGGCGGCGGTTCGGCAGAGGTGCAGGGGCGCCAGGCCCTCGGCGCTGAGCAGGTCGGGGTCGGCGCCGTGCTGCAGCAGCAGCTGGGCGCAGGCCGTGTGGCCCCCCAGGCAGGCCTCGTGCAGGGCTCCCTGGCCACCGGGGCTGGCGTCTGGGTCCGCGCCGCGGCTGAGCAGGTGGCGCACGCAGGCCGTGTGGCCGCGGGCCGCAGCGATGCACAGAGGCGTGGTGAGCTCACGCTTGTACTCCAGGGTCCAGAGGCCTGGGGGAGAGGAGAGGTACAGTGAGTGGGGGACCGGCGGGGGGGCCGTGTCCCTTAAGGCCCAGCTAGCGTGAAACCATCTCTTAGAAGTAGCTACCGGGTGGACACGTAGGTACATAAAGAAAGATAGACGATATAGAGGTATGTATTGGGACCAAGAACCCCAGTGAGTTCCAGCTAGAGGCACAGATCTAGCTCGGCGCACAGAGAGAGAAGACAAGAGAAGACAAGAGAAGAGAAGAGGAGAAGGGCCATCTCCCACCCTAGGGTGACAGGTGCAAAGACAAAGGCAGAGGGGCAGAGAGAGATCTCCAGGAAAACTGAAGTGTAGGAAGTGGGGAGGAGAGTCTCACGGGCCCAGGAGAGGGAGATGAAGACCCAGGAGGGAGAAAAGGAATAAAAAGAAGGTTAATAGGGGCCAAAACCGAGCCGGAGGGAGTGGACCGTATTGAGAAGCAAGAGGGGTCTTGCCAAATAGGGGGGCGACTGAGGACGAGGCGAGGAATTGAGGAATGGAGAGCCGGCCAAGTAGGTGGATGGTGGGAGACCGTAAACCAGGAATTCACATTTCCCAGGCTCTGAATTAGGGACAGCCTGAGGGAGGAAAGTGAGCTGTGGATTTTTCTGGAATCCAGCTCTCTCTCGTTGAACCCCAAACTTATCCCTTTATCATTAGCGGGAGAAGACAGTCGGCGAAACAAACTGACCCCCTGCACCAAGGTTGCTCAAGGAAAGGCCTTAGAAAGTTTAGTCCTCTTGGAAGCCACTGGGTTTCAGAAGCTCCCTTTGATGTGGTGTCCACATTCAGCACAATTCCGGTTTGTTTCTTTGCGCTTTTTAGGGTTGTGTGTGTGCGTGTGCGCGTGTGTGTATAGGGTTGCTCTTTCTTGACGGATGAATGGAGCAGGTGCTACACATTGTACTTCTCTGAAAACTTTGGGCTTTCAAAAGGCCCATGGAAGGTTGTTAGCGGCCAGGAGCGCTTGTGGAAATGGGGGAAGCAGTCCCTGGTGAATACACTTCAAGGGACAGGATTTCACATGGCAGGAATGCCTTCTGATAATGATGGAAGAATCGATACCATGGCCGTAATGAGCTGCAGAGGAGACCCTTTTCACAGGCCACCTCCTTCCTGGGACCCATGCTGAGCAGGTTTTGAAAGACCACTCATAATTACCTACCTGCATGTGATGCAGGGTTCCAGCCTGCCCTGTGTCCCCGAGGCCCAGCCCGAAGGTTGTGGCACACTTAGGTGGGGGATGTGCCTGTCATCCCGGCAGTGGATGGTGGTGGCCAGCTGGGCCCTGGCACGTGGGCCCGCACGGGTTGGGTCTGCCCTTCCCAGTGAAGACCGGGCGTGATTTGGAGGGGGATAGATGCATATGGTCCCTGATGGTAACGGTGGTCTACATGCTTGCTCCTGGTTCTGGCTGGACTCGTCTTCCTGAGCTAGGAAGTCTACTTCCTGGGCTAGGGAGGGCAAGGAAGGGGGGGGAGCACCCAGACTCCATCCTCTGGGGCACACCAAGTTCCCAGCCCAACTCCACCCACCCCAGCAGCTCCCTTCACCCACCCCTGGATTCCTGAGTCTTCCCAAGGACTGAAGGAAGGAGTCTGGGCTGGGCGTTGAGCTCAGCCGGAGCTTGAGGCCAGCACCTCCCTCTGGGTCCTGGGAGATGGTGGTAGGCTTCCACTTTCTTGAAGGTCTTCAAGAAAACCCGAGTTCTGAGGCAGCTGTGTGGACCACAGAGCCTGAATCAGCTGCCTATACCGCCCACTCCCGGGTCCTGGTTCCGCCACCGGGAGGAACGTGGACACAGGCTTCTCCCCACGTGGCACATCCCTCCAAACGTCAGCTCCTCATGCCAACGCTGTCCTTGGACTGCGACTGGCATTCCATCCTGGGTGCGCCGAGGTACTGGGGGGCTTGCCCTGTGAACCTGCTGGTGCATTTCCGTCCCCATGACTCCCTTCGGGGGGGGCTGGGATTGGCCACCAGGAGGTTCTCATGTGGGAGAGGGTGCTGTTCGCAAGCCATGTTTGGTCATTTCTGCCGCGTGGTCAGCTGCAAGGGGCGTCGAGTGGCTGAGCCCAGGGAGCACGGACAGCCGCAGCCCTGAGTGCCACCCACCCTCTCTTCCCGGTCCGCACGGAGGCCGTACGCCAGCACTGGCACTCGGGGCTGCCCCATCCACGGTGACAACTCACCGCCTTCTCCGTCAGCCTGCCCTAACTTTCTGTTGTGCGGGCGTGCCACACCATAGAAACCCAGCAGAACTCAGAGGTGGAAAGATTAAGGCAGAAAAAAGGAAGACGCCTTTGGATTCAGACCATGGGTTAACGTCAACACTTCTTTGAAACTGCAACGTTTGAGTGTGGTTGAGTGTGTCCAGGGCTGGGTGGTACGTAATTTAAAAAATTAGCATTAATCGAGCATTCAGCAATTCACCGAGCCCTCCCCGACCCCGTAAGTAGACTTCCTAGCTCAGGAGGACGAGTATAGCCCTTTGGCCGTGTTTTGGGTTTATTTCCCTCTCCCTGTGTGGGGTATAAACAAGACTGTGTCCGTTCTTTGGAAACTGACCTTCCGCATTCTTTGCCTGCCGGAGCCCACAGGTCAGACACATGGGACACGGGACGCTGGCCGTTGGCCCACTGACCGCAGCGTCTCAAATCCTTAGTCTGGCAGAGCTGTTGTGCCAACGCGTGAACCCTCGTGGTAAATGTGTTGCATCTGGACCCCCTGGGAAAAGGGTGCCCTATGCGGAGTGCCAGCCGAGAAGGGCCTGGCAACAGCCTGGTGGTCAGGAAGTCTCATCATCCCGAGTGGGGTAAAGGGGTGTCTTTCTCCTTGGGGGGGTCTCTTGCCGGCCCAGCACATAGCAGTGTTCAGGCTACAAGAATGCGCTCAGACATACGACTTAGGGACCTCTGATTTCTTCCCCTCCCTCCCCCGTTCTCCAGCTCCTTTGGGTTCCAGGCGGAGCACCTGCTAAGGGCTCTCCCTCTGCTGATGCTGGCTGTGCCCCAGCCACCCTGCTGTAGCTGCGGTGCTCACAGGTTCCTAGAAGGCCCTCAAGCTGAGCTACGTGCCAGGGGACAGCTCCGGGAGCACTCGGACGCGAGGCGTTCCTTCTCTGCCTCCCCGGATTCCAGGTGCAGGCACTGGTAGGCGAGCACCCAAACCGATGCCCTTTTCCAGCATCAGATGGGCACTTCTTACCATCCTTTTGGCCTTTCTAATTTGATTTCTCGCATCTCAGAAACCAGATTTCACTTATAAGCATCCTTTGCTCGAGTGTGTGAAATGTGGCGCCCCCGTGAGCGGTCTACACCCGGGACTTACATGTCCAGTGGAGTGTTAGTGGCTCCTGAAAAGCAACTAGCCGAGCTTTAAAGGAAAAGGGGTACCTGACAGTCCGAACGTGGCTGGGGATTTCACCTGCCACTCCATCTCATCCTTCTTGATCTCGAACACCACATTGGCATCCTGGAAGAACTCGTTCATGAGCAGCTCAAGACGGCTCAGGTCTCCCGTGACCAAGGCAGCATGGTACTCGAGCACTGGGGACCCGGCTCTAGCTCGAAGCTCTTTCTCCATCTTCTGAAAGATGTGAAGCTCTCCCCTGACCGGCTCTGGCCATCTCTCCATTGCCAGGCTGCTGATTTCAGAAGAGTTCTTCAGGAAGGGGAAAGATGGTCCTATGGAGTGTGAGCTATTTCTATTGTCATTACTCAATTGTTATCCAGTTGGGGCGCGGTGGCGGTGTATTTATAACTCCTGCGGGCTCCGCTGTGATCATGGTTACTTGATATGATCAGCATCGTGTGACCACTGGGATGCCAGTGTGCTCAGCCACCGCCTTGTGGTTATATAGATTCGACTCCTGGAGAGCGACACATCCATTTATCTCCAAGACAGCTCTGCACCCAAGGGCGGACACCCTCAAGTGGGCGGGGCTTCTCTCTCCTGCTCTATAGGATGTCTTCTTCCTTTTGACCTATCACTTTCTCTGCTGCTGTGAACAAGGGTGGGTGGATGTGTGCCCCGAGGGCTGTGTCAGCCCTGAGCACGTTTGAAGGAGGCCCAGCTGGACGCTACAAATGACTAGGCTCTAGGCAAGCGTCCCTGCGTGGGCGGCTTCATAGGGCACACCAGAGATTCCCAGAGCATCATCTGGGGTCCCTGGTGGCCTGCGAGTCTCTTCCAGTTGTTCAGGACTGACCCCCTTGCCGCAGACAGGAAATGCCACAGTTTCTGGTTTTTAAATGAATGGTAATAGCTTTTTGTTAGTAGCTTCGTAATTACTCGTTGAACTTTAGTGAAGGGCTTTGTTTTCTCGCCTAAAAATTAATGAAATCATTTTTTCTTATAATGTAGGTGAGACGCAGTTCTTACATCTTTTTTTTTTTTTCTTACTCTTGTTTTTCTCCTCCTACTAGGAAGTTAGAATGGGCCACTGTCGTTGAGTGGTACCATCCTTCGCCATCACTGTGTGAGTTGTAATAAAACCCTGTGACCAGAGGCTCGAGGGAGGACGGAAGCTCAGGAGGGTGCTGTCCGGATGGGCGAAGAGGAAGCGGTGGGACACATGCCCAGGACAGTTACACACACAGGGGTCCCGAGGGAGGGGTAATAACAGCAGCCACCATCCAGTGGGCCCAGCGTTGGACACACACCTGTGGGGTCGAGTCGCTACGTGGATCCTGCAGCTGTAAACACCACAGAGACAACAGGACTTCTTTCGTACTGTTTTCCTTGGTGGTTGTACCAACTAGCCTTCCTACCAACAGCGCGCAAGGTTTGCTTTTTCTTCACCTCCTCGCCAACACTTGTTGTTTCTTGTGCTTTTGATTTCCGCCATTCTGACAAGCGTGAAGTGACATCTCTTGGCGGTGTTTTTTTTTTTTGTTTGTTTGTTTGCGTTTCCCAATGATTAGCGATGTTGAGCATTTTTTTCATACGTTTGTTGGCCATCTGAATGTCTTCTTTGAGAAAATGTCTACCCAGGTCCCCTGCTCATTTTTAATTGGATTATTATTACTGTTTACTTGGTGTGGAGTTATCTAAGTTCTTCATATAGTTTAGATATTAACCCCTTATTGGATGTGTCATTTGCAAATACCTTCTTCCATTCAGCATGTTGCCCTTTTGTTTGTTGGTGCTTTCTTTTGCTCAGCAGAGTTTTATTTTGGTGTAATCCCAGTAGTTTAATTTTGCTTTTGTTTCCCTTGCCAAAGGACACATATCTAGAAAAATGTTGCCATGATTGATATCCAAGAAATTACTGCCTATGTCTTCTTCTAGGAATTCTATGGTTTCAGGCCTCACATTTAGGTCTTTAATTCATTGTGAGTTTATTCTTGTGTTTCGTATAAGAAAGTGGTGCAGTTTCATTGTTTTGCATGTAGCTGCCCAGTTTTCCCAATACCATTTGTTAGAGACTGTCTTTTTCTCATTGGATGTTTTTGCCCCCTTTGTGGAAGATTAATACTCTGTATAAGCATGGGTTTATTTCTGGACTCTGTATTCAGTTTCATTGATCTGTGTGTCTGTTTTTGTGTCACTACCATACTGTTTTGATTACTACAGTTTTCTAGTATATCTTGAAATCTGGGAGTGTGATATCTCCACTCTAGCTTTGTTCTGTTTCTTTTTTTTTTTAATTTAATTTAATTAAACATTTTTTTAATGTTTATTTATTTTTGACAGAGAGAGAGAGACAGAGCATGAGCGGGGCAGGGACACAGAGAGAGGGAGACACAGAATCCGAAGCAGGCTCCAGGCTCTGAGCTGTCAGCACAGAGCCTGACGTGGGGCTCAAACTCACAGACCGTGAGATCATGACCTGAGCCGAAGTCGGCTGCTCAACCGACTGAGCCACCCATGCACCCGCCTTGTTCTTTTCCAAGACTTGCTTGGCTATTTAGGGTTTGTGTGTGTGTGTGTGTGTGTGTGTGTGTGTGTGTGATTCTCTGTACATTTTAGGATTACTTGTTCTAGTTCTGTAAAAAAAATGTTGTTGGTATAGGGATTGCATTAAATCTGTAGACCGCTTTGGGTGGTGTGGACATTTCAGCTGCATTGGTTCTTCCAGTCCATGAGAATGGATCCGTGAGGGCTCCTTAAAACCTCATTTCACATGTTTTAAAGTTTACTTCCCTTGTATCCAGCAGCAACAGCAGCAAAGACAGAATCAATGTCATCAGTGGAGCAGCAGCGGTTTTTTTCAAGGGTCCCCTCTGTGCCTAAAACTCTGCTGGGTGCCATAGACAGTGCAGTGGTGAGGAATATATAGGCCATGTTTGCAAGGAATGGAGAGCTTTCATTGGACACAAGAGGCACGTGCATGCAGAAAATGATGAAAGGTGACACTACGTGACCATTTCCCTTATCAACCACACACTGGAATAAAGCCAATCACTCTCCCCACTTCATCTACCTACCATGACGTTGCTCTGTCAGTTTCAGTAGCAATATTAATTCTTCAGAGTTTTCATTTCTCTAAGCTTAGTCATGTTGCCATGTTCTTTTTCTCAGACTGATTGTGATTAGTTCATTTCTAAAAGACTTATCCATATACAACTATAATATGACCCAACTTGTACTTCACTTTAAACTGAAGAATTCCTTTGTTCCTGATATATTTTGTCATGGGTTATTTTTAAAGGGATGGGAAAACTGGAGGTGAGTGCAGGGATAAGAGCCATTCTGGCCCGTATCCTATGCTAAATTTAGCTTTCCATGCGTTATATTTGTCAACAGTGCCCTAAATATCCAAGCTTGATTTCAGTGGCTAGGGAGTAGTAGTCCAGAAACAGACCTGGTTCTTTATGAGAGCTTCAAAAATAGCTCATGGGAGACAGCATTGGTTTTACAAGTAGGACATGTAGATTGTTTCAGGAGAATGCCAGAGGTGCCTTAAAAACACAATAGCCATATGTGTGATTATTACATTGAAAAACAAAATAGGACAAAGTAAGAAGCAAAAGACCCCACTGATACCTGTAAACAAATTCACTCGTTCATCTATTCATTCAATAAACATTTGTGGAATATTATGCTCTATGGCGTGTCGTTCAGTTTTGGGGATACAGAGACAAAAAATACAATAACCCTGCCCCCGAGAACCACACAGGAAAAAGCAGTGACCACAAGACCCCAACCCACAGGAGTGCTTTAGTCTTTCCTTCCCACTAGCTGAACAATGTCCTTTAGTTGCAGGTGAACAGCACTTTTCCTGACCCAACGTTGGGCTCCTTCTTGCTCACTGTAGTTCTGTCCATCCACACCTGGCTTGGGTCAGGCCATTTTAATTTCATTTTCGTTGTCTTCGCCCTACTCAGCTTAATCAAGCATGGGCTTGAAGATGCCACTCAAACCTTACCTCCTCTGCCTGTTTCAGTCCATATGAAAAACTCAGCTTCTTCTAAGAATGACTTTGTGTCTGATGTTGCTGAGCAAGTATCGAAATCCTGGAGGAATTGTGGTACAACAGAAGGACCAGAAAGACCAGAGTTTTAGTTTTCAAATAAGTAAAGGATTTGATTTTCCAAAGTCTGAATTGACATCAGTGTTGGGCAAGATCTCTAAAGATGAAAAAGACGGTTTGGGTACATTTAGAAAAGGGAGTGGGGGTACTTGGAACTCTGTGGGTCACTAGGAACAAGTCAGGTTGGATAAAATCATTTTCCTTGGTGACATGGTTATTTCATTAATATGTAGAGGGCACATCGGCATGGGTCATGTTTCAATCTGCCGTGGAAGGTTTCCTGAAAACCTTTTAGAGGAGGTGGACAAAATGTGGGTCTTCTTTTAGGAAAGTCCTGCTAAAAACTCCAGCTGGAGAAGTAATACACTGCCTTCAGAGCAGTGGCTCCAGTCTTGACTGTAAAATGGAACCACCTGGAAAGCATTAAAAAGATGTGGATGCCTGGATCCCTTCCTGAGAGACTCTGGTGTCAGGGGTTGGGGGAGTGCAGCCTGGAAATCAGGTCTGTCTGTTAGACCCGCCCACCCTCACCCCACAGGTGCTTCCAATGTGCAGCCAAGGTTTTCAGTCTGATCCTGTACAATACATGCTTATGGATGATTTGGGTGAACATTCAGGAGGGTGGATTTCATAGTGTTGGGTGACATGCAGCCTGATGTAATCACAATTCCAAAAGATCTCAACAGGCCAGAGCGATGGGCCTGATTCAATAGGTGCCGCACGGCAACATTAAAACCCCAGGCACATAGGATCCTGTTGTCCTTGTGGGTCAAGTGGCTGAGACTGCCGCACACCCTTGGGGGCTCCTGTTTGTGGCACTAGAGGGTGCTTTTTCTTGTTTTTAAGGCCAGAGGTTAGTGGTGCTGTTGTTGATGTTTGTACCCAAATTTAGGCGACATAAATGCAGCAAATATTTGACATTATTTTAAACCATTCAGAGCCTCTCGGTGCAGAGTACCTTGTGTCGGTCAGGTGTCAGGTTGAGTTTCCTTCCTCCTTGAGACCCTGGGCTTTGTAGGACCTGGACTCCCCCCCCCCCTCCGGAACCCTGGGGGGTGGGAACCTGTGCTTTCTTGACCTCTCCGTTTGCTCAGACTGTATATGGTCTGTCCCGCCCCCATACTGGGGCATAAAATTTGCTCCTGAATTATTATTTTTTTGGTTGGTTTGTTTGCCATCCCACTAACAGCATCACATAGTGAGATTGGCAACTATCCTGAAGATATGAAGTGTCCATCACCACGTGCACAATCTTACCCCACCTCTCTCCTCTGTCTCCATTTCTTCTGTCTCTGGCACAGCCACTAAAGTCCCCCACCTGCCCCCTTCACTGTGGCTCCACCCATTCTCAGGCCCTGTGGTTTCAGCTTCTACTCCAGGGACCTGGTCCAGGAAATTCTTCTGAACAAATATGGCGCCCTTCTTGAAAGAGACGGATTCTGATGAAAATAACTTTTGCCAAATCGGTGTACTTACCAGTTTCAGTCCTTCAGAAGAACTGTCAAACTTTGCTTGTATCTGTGGACCATTTCAGAGAACTAAGCAAATTTAATTGTGGTGGACTTTTATTGCATATGGTGGAGAAAAGTTGGAAGAAGAAGGACAAAAATCCAAATAGGAGTGGATACCCAGCTTCTATCTCAATGACTCAGTGAATGGACCAAATCTCTCTAACAACTATCCAGGCAGTCAACTGGATTTGAATACGATTTTGCAAAGAATATTTTCTGGGACTTAAATTATAAATGTAAAATTTTGTCCATAGAAGACACGAAAACTGGCTCTCTATATAGAGTCTTAACATGTAGATAGCAATGAGAGGGAGTTTTTGCCTCAGGATCACATGAGCTGAAGAAGTGAAATCCACCTTGAAATTATAATGAGATATACATACGGTAGTGCTTGAATGAATGGTAATTATTATTTTCAAGAAACATCAGGATCTTTGCATCCTGCCATTGAATTGATGAAGGATCTTTTCTTCAGAAGTGTCTGAGGATGAGCCCTGCTGGTACTCGGTGGAAGAATCTGGCTGAGCCTGAAATGTGGGTTTCATTACAGGGTCAGGCTGTTTCTCCAAGACAGCGACTTTCCATGTGTTCAGGCCCCAGGGTAGAGTTTCCCAGGCTGCAAGATACCCTGCCATTTCCTCATGTTCCTGGAGAGACCCAAATGTGTAGATTCTTTCCTGGGCCATTGGGCAAATGTCTGCTTCCTTCTGAGGTCAAGTGTCCAAATAAATGGGCAAGCTAGGGCAGCAAGTAATTTCCCATGTGGCCATCGGGGGATTCTGAGCACTCTCTCAAATATGCCAATGTATATTGTTAGCCTGGTCAATTTCATACTTCCTACATGAGTTGTTTCTATAAATGGCCACGTACTAAATCCGATCAGACCCTAGGATACTCACATTTACTACTGCTTGGCCAATAGCTAAGGTCTTTCTCTCACTGTAAATCATTTTTATCTTGTTTTGGTCCTCACTCTCTCCATTTAATTTTAAAGGCCACTCCTCCTTCATCCCCACTCCCTGTAGCTTTTTCAAATAAAAAAAAAAAGTTTTTAGAATAATAAGCTGGGCGGGTGTGTATGACTCTGCTTCTAAGAGCACATTCACCCATCTACCAGAGTTCGTCACACAGACATTAATATAAAAAATGTTAAAATACCTCAACCTTTTCTCTGAATAACAATGTTAGCACGGCACACCTCATTTAACAAAACATTAAAACATCTTACTTCTTGAGATCAAGTGTATCTATTAATAATGACTTAAATTGTCGGTACTGATTTCACATTATTAAGAAATCTCATTCTCATCCTGCGGAAGCACACAATATGGCGGTGGGGGGAACACCCCGCTAACCTATTTTCCTGACATTGCTACCCAACGTGGATCGTGCAAAACAACAAAGTCGCTTCTCATTATGAATGCGATCTCATCCAAAGGTCAAGTGCTGCTTTCATCCATCGCCCAGGAGGGCTTTTTTTGGAAGCTCAGAAACAAAGGTGCCCTTGAGTGGGGCATACCCACTGTGGAACAGAGCAGCCAGATCCTTGGCATGCACAAGCACGAGTAAATAGCCCTGGAAGGACGTTTATAGACTCTCGGGACGTTGCTGGAAAGAATATTATCGAAGCTTTCCCTGATAAAGGTGACGAAGTTTCTTTATGACTGTCATGGGGATTTAATTACATGATAAAATAGCAGCTCCTGCCTCTTGAGACAAATTGCATGTTAAGACTGATTGTTTTTTATGAACCTCACACAGGGAGCAAGATACTTCTCTCTTGAAGTTGCTTTGATCTGCTTGTTATGTCCTGTCACCCTTCATATCCCTTCTAGAAACGAGAACTTTACTGATCCTGCAGTTGTGGAGGGAGGGCTCCTGGTGAGCTCACGTGGGTGCTTTGCAGCCCTGCGTGGAGCAGAGCAGGGCCAGTTTTGTCTGATGGTTTAAAGTTGGCTTTACTTATTTTTCTGTTGGTGAGAAATGAGAACTTTGGGCTTCCAACAGAAGGATGGGGGAAAAGACGTTATCAGAAATGTAAAGGACGATTAAAAACGTAGGCAATATACACTTTTATTAATTTCAAAGCAAGTTAAAATAACAAGATTTTTAAAGCGACAGATTTTGGAGAAGTTTGGTGACTCTGATGCTTCCTCATTTACAGGTGGAAAGATACACTTCTGTACAGTTTGGAAATATCCTACGGAGGCAAAGAGTAGAAGTCCTTGCCTCTGGGAAGTGTTGTGCTTGGTGGGAGAGACAGGTGAGACAACCAGCAAGTAGTGAGTGGGATGAGATCACTGCTAGAGGCACAGGTCCGATGGGGAGAATGCATCACGCAGAGCATTAGAGTGACAGGAAGTAGGGATGGAAGAGGCTGGCTCCACAGATGGCATCGGAGCAAAGCACAGAGGTTGTTGAGGGACCAGGATGACTCATGTCCCCTGGAGGGTGTCTCTTTCCTTCCCTTGACCTCTGGCGGGGGTGAGGAGCTGTACCCTATTATTTTTGGCTGAACCAGAGCCAAGGTGTAGCCTCAGGACTGTGTTAGATAGGGCCATGGGTGGAACCTGGAAGGGAGGGCCAGGCAAGAGAGGCATGTGGGTAGGAAAGGGGCCTAAGGGTTGGAGCTGAGGTAAGGGGCAGGGACGAGACCTTTGGTGGACATAGAGATGGGCTGCCCAGACCCCACTGTGAGGGAGGACTTGTCGCCCCAGATGGCAACCAACTCCTTCAGGGTTTGCCTCAGCTGCAGAGAGCCACCTCATCCCAAAATACATCTCCTGAGGCTGCCAGATCCCAAGATCCATCAGGTGTGGGGAGAGGTCCTGCCATCTTGACCCAGTGTGGGAAAACTGGGAGAGGGTCTCAGCTCTAGAGCTCCCCTAGGGCTGGCCATGCATGGCACTGTGGGGCCTGTGTCACAGATTGGCTTCCCCTCTGCCAGTCTGATATTCTTTCTCTCTTCACAGGGGTTCATGTCCAGCAGACATCCTATGAGGCCAACTCTACTCAGTGTCAGACTGTGAGCCCCTGAGGCTCCTGGGCCACCAGGAAAGATGAGTAGATGTGTTGTCAGAGCAGGATAGGACAGGAGAGCAGAGAGATGGCCTGCCCAAGAGCCAAGAAGGGTATGAGGGATTGATGGTGTCATTGGGGAGTGGTTTGGACCAGAGTTTCTCAAACACCTTGAGGTGAAGGACTGGGGATTTTTGTTTGTTTCATTTGCCACGGACTGAGTCTTTGTAAAGACACAATTAAAATTAATTACAAGAAAAAAATACAATGGGAAAAAAGCCCAGTAATCACACACTGTTGCATTCATTGTCAAGTTGCTGTCAAAGTTTTTAAAAGCTAACCGTCAATTTCTATGGCAAACACTTGGCAGACCATCACCTGCCTCCCACCGTGCTCTGAGTAGTGCTGTTAGCTGTTATCTATCACTCAGTGGAGTACAAGGTGGATAAAAAGATGCTGGGAGAAGAGGCAGGGTAAGTTAGTTCATGGCACATCTTTCAGGCCCTTGAGCACATGCTAGACAATTTGAACTGGAAGCTGTTCGACAGGGATCATCAGACTTTTTCTGTAAAGTGCCAGATAATAAATATCGTAGCTTTTGTGGGTCTTTGTGGCAACGACTCCGCTCTGCCTTGATAGCGTGAAAATCGTCATTGACGATATGTAAATGAATGAGCTCGGCCGTGTTCCAATAAAACTACACTTACAAAAACAGGCAGCCAGCCCTCAGGCTCTAGTTTGCTGACTTTTGGGGTAGAAGTAGGGAGCCACTGCAGGTTTAGAGGAAGGGGAGAGACGTGCACCTCTGAATAGGAAACTGTCATTGCATCCTTTTCTCTGTGTGCCTTGCCAGCTCTCACTCCAGTAAACCTGCTCTTTACTCTCAAGGCAAACTTGACTCAGCAAAAGTCAGCGGAGCAGGCAGGTTCCCGGGCACACAGGTTACCTACATCCTGCTTCTGGTTTGCTGAACTTTTGAATCTGTAAACTTATGTCTTTCATCAAATTTGGGAACTGTTTGGTAACTATTTCTCTAAATATTTTTTTTCTGGCAAACACTTGGCAGACCACTGCCTGCCTGCCACCGTGCTCTGAGTAGTGCTCTTAGCTTCACTGTCTTCCTTCCTTCTTTCTTTCTTGGACTCCAGTTGGATATGTGAGTCCTTCTAAATTGCCCCCGTTCTTTTTATTTTTTACCATTTTGCTTTCTGTTCTTCAAATCGGATACTTTCTATTGATCTATTTTCTGATTGATGGACTTTCTTCAGTCATCTTGGATCTACTGTGAAGTCCATTGTTGACTAGAACAAGGCCAACTCTAGCTTCAAGGGAGGTGGGAACATCCTATTGCCTCAGGGACTCAGTAAAGAAGGAGGCACCTTCTTGGGACCGGTCTCTTCACCTCCATCTTTCTTATGTAAAAGAGTTTTTGTTTTGTTTTTCAAATTAGAGGATCTCCTTCCATTGCTGGCTGCCTCCCCACTGCCTTTCTGGATAAGTGTAAACACCTCTGTCTAGGATTTGTGACCTCACACAATACTATCAGCCTACTTGCCTGGAGTCCCTCCCTCCGCTCTGGTATACACACTCTCATTTTTAGATGGGTCCCTCTTCCTTGCACAAGGCGGCATGCCCCCCGTATGCACCATGTTGAGCAAACTGTCTTTATTTTGATTGCCTTCCTTTCAATCACAGCCTGGTAGGAACATGTTCATCTATCAAGGGCCAACCCCAGAGGATTTTAGTGTCCTCCATATGCTGTTTGGTCTGTTAATGTTATGTGCCTACTGTGTGCCAGGATCTGGCATCTAGGACAAACCCAGTCCAGGTTCATACCCAGTTGCTGAATTTGGTATTAGAAGATGATGGACGATAGGACTGGGAAGTAGAACCAGGCTACAGTTGCCACTTCCAACGAGTGCCTTAGGGTGATTTTTCCTGAGCAGAGCACACCATTGCAGGAACCATCATCATCCTGGGAAGGAGAAAAGCCTCTTCGCTCTCGTTCTCATTCCCTTTTTGTTCTTTCGAAACTCTCCGGTGTGCTTGGGAGCGATGCTAATAGAACTATGTCATCAGCATACATTATTTCCTTA
This sequence comes from Felis catus, assembly GCF_018350175.1. Classification (NCBI taxonomy): domain Eukaryota; kingdom Metazoa; phylum Chordata; class Mammalia; order Carnivora; family Felidae; genus Felis; species Felis catus. Next base: position 217,126,875 of record NC_058375.1, read on the forward strand.
TTAGCCTGTTTCTCAATTTTGATTCTGAAAATATCCTGATTTAGCCTAATTGCAATTTCACCGTGTTCCACAGGCAGTGACAATTCATACTGGGGGAGGGGGGCAGTTGAGACATGACCCTGTAGGATTTTTCTCCCTGCCCTGTCTGCTCTGAAGCTGGACCATTAGCTCTAAGACATGCATCTCATCTCATAGTGATTCGACCTGCTTCTGGGAAAGAAAAGAGCCTCGGGTGTGTATCTGGTTGAAAGCAAATAAATATCTTTATTCTGGGTGGTGGGAGATATTTTTCTGTATCTGAAGCAAAGGCTGATGCTGGAGCCATTTCATTCCTAAATAATTTAACTATATTCAAAGATAATCCGATGTTATTGTAGGAAAGTGTATTTCTAATAAATTCCACTTGATCTGGGTGAATCAATTCAGGCAGCACATAATTGAGTCTGTTAGCAAGGACTTTAGCAAGAATTTTGCAATCAGTGTTAATTAAGAAGATGGGACAATAATTTGTGCATAATTCCGGATCTTTCCCTGGCTTGTGAATCAAAGTAATAAGAGCAGTGCTCCGGCTGGTGGTGGGATAGTGTCATTAGGTGCTGATTTATAAGTACTTAGAAAGGTTTAATTTCATTTTGCTTCGAGCAGGGTCTCCCTGCCCCCACATTCTCTGCTCAGGGTGTGCAGCCGAGGTGGCGGAACGCTTTCGTCCCTATCCTTCCCTGTCACTGCTGACCTCCTGCTTCTCATTTCTTTTTTTCTTCTGCAGCCGAGCCCCCCACTCATTCATCCATGTTTTTTCTTAATGCTCTTATTTGCATTATTTGAAGCCAGGGACTCCATGCTATTGATGTGTGTGTGTGTGTGTGTGTGTGTGTGTGTGTGTGGAAGGTAAAGTCAAAGGGTTGTAAACAGCTTCAGTGGGGGAAATTTTTTCATGGATCTTCCTGCAAAATGTGTCTGGCTGGGGGGTGGGGAGACATCAACAGCCCTTGATTAAAAGTCGGGAAACATCCTGGTTTACACACTGAGGCTAACTGGCTATTGACCAAAGAACAAATGTGAGCCTCGGTGTCCCCATCTGTAAAATGCAGCTATAGCACGAACTACAGGCATCAAGAAGGACCAGGAAGAGCATTAGATTCACACTTTCTACAAGCTGGGGGACCCCAGGGATGAAATTCAACTTCTTAGAGTCTCGTTTCCCTCAGCGGGGTAAGTGGGAAAGACCAGCCCTTGGGAAATACGTACCTCATGAAGGTCCTCATTATCTGTGATTCCTCTCTCTCTGCCTCCACTTAGGTCCGGTTCCAGTTGTAACATGTTCTGGTTTGGGAACGTATTCTCTCTAACAGTTAGAACAAGACAGGCTCTATTCCAGCTCGCTGCTTATTTGGTGCATTCAAGTTCATAAGCCAGTCTCCCACCAGCCTTCCAGGAGATCCCTTCCCTCCCCGGTCGGCGTGGAGTGAGCCATCCCTTTGAAGGCAGGACCTGGTCTGCACAGGCCTCGGTTAGGACGCACCACACTTCGAAGGCAATGGAGTGTTGTTAATCTCCTCCAGAAGCACAGGTCATTGCTCTGGAAGCCTTGGTTAGCCCAACTTATAAAGACTCCAAGAGATGGCCTGACCAATCCCATTGTTTTTTTAAATGACGATATTAAGGGGCACCTGGGTGGCTCAGTCAGTTAAGGATCTGACTCTTGATTTTGACTCAGGTCATGACCTCACAGCTTGTGGGTTCAGGCCCCTCGTCAGGCTCTGTGCTGACAGCGCAGAGCCTGCTCGGGATTCTCTCTCTCCCTCTCTCTCTCCCCCTCTCCCGTGCTCTCCGTCTCTCAACATAAATAAACTTAAAAAAAAATGAGCATATTAAGGTTCAGAGAGATGGATTGACAAGTTCAAGATCACACGAGCAGTGGTGGAGCCAGGCAAGAGCCCGGGTCACCTCAGTGTTAGTCTCTTGCCGTTCCCAACATCATGTCTTAGGGCCCCCAGCCGTGTGCATGCTCCTGTCATTAGTTTGAATAGGGCTCCTATAAGGGAGGGGCTGTGCTCATTTACCAGACATGTGGCCATTCGGTTTGCCCTGGGTGACATCCTCCTCCACGTATAGGGAAGGAGCAGTGGATGTGGCCCTCATGTGATGGCAGACTCAGTGTCAAGCCCGTCGGGGGTGCTGGTTGGATGAGAGGTTGAATTCCCCAAACAGACCCCACCTTGACGTGTATGCACATGCCTAACACACGTTCCCCACACTCATTCCCCACCTATACATGCTGCTGGGCGCGATCTCTTAATAAACACCCAATTAGTATTTCTTTAACTTGCCTCCAGATGCTTAAATACCATTACCCCAAACACAACATAATGCCTCCAGTTTTCTATTTCAATCAAGAATTCAAGTAGCATCTTGACTTGTATATAATATATCAGCAGCAAAATCATGGAATGCTGACATCCTTAATAATAGCAATTAGTAATCAGTTGTTTCTTAAGTAGTTTGATTACGCCAGTTACCAAATTGTACAGTTGATGCATTTGGGGGCAAAAAGGGTCTCGCCACCCTGCCCCCCAGCCAGTCTTTCTTCCTTCCCGTGTTCTCCGTGGTGAGGGAGCTCATAGGCATTGAAAAAATGCAAGGGTAGATAACACGACTGCCACTAATAGTAAACAGTAGAGACTTGCTTTTAGCAGAAAGTAGAATTAAATATTTCTTTGGGGGAAGACTAACCCCAATAGTATCTGTGGGAAAGCAGTCCGTGCCCGCCCACCTTAATGTCAGCAAAGGAGCTCGGCCTGTCCTTGGTGGTGCCAGGCACGGCACTCAAAATTTGGGCTCCTTCTCAGTGCAAGGACCTTGTACTAGGCTCTGGATACCAAGTGTCAGACAAGGTTCTCACTCCTAAGGAGTTGCTTTGAAGTCTGAAATATTTGGGGCGTATAACAATTAGCCCAGCAAGGCCAGGGGTTTCAATAACTAATGGAGACTGAGGGCATTATGCCGTCATGGAGCGATAGAGAAGCTGTGGGCCAGGTGAGCAGAGGTGGCCTTCCAGCGAAGGCTGTCCCCTGTGTAGGGTCTGGAAGGAAGGGGTGGCCTAGGGGAGCAGAGGAGGTCCTCACGTGGCTCAGAATTTGGGTGCAGCCCTGGTGGCATGCTTCCTTTTGGAATGGGGCGGATGGCACAGACAGGGGAGCTGATTATGGGGGAGCTGTGTGCTCGGTCCTGTTTAGCTAATCAGGGGAGCAGGTGGCTATGTGAGGACACAGGTGCATTGTGTTCAGGGGGATCCCAGTTGATGATCATTCCCCCGCCTCTCTGCGGGCCGTGCCGGGAGGATCCATTCTGCACTTTGCCTCACGATCGGCCGGGGCTAAGCTCTTCAGTTCCCCTGATTTTTGTCCCTCTCAAGAGGGGACACGTACACCTCGGGGGACTTCTGAGAAAAAGCTGTACCCACCATTTTCTCAGCTGGTGTCTCTTAGTCCCCATGCGTTTATTGTGACAGACGTAGAGGCCTCAAAATACATTATTATTATTATTTTTATGTTCCAGTTGGTGGAATAACAGGTTCACAGAGCCACAAACATGGGGATTCCACTGACAGCTACAAGGTCCTGGCGTGTTCATACTGACAAGCAGAGAACAATGATTACTTTTTCTTAGTTTTGCCAATTGTCGTCTTGGAACGATGCTCAAAAACCTGCCAACCAAGGTTGTCCTTGGGGTGGAAAGTTTCCCCGTCTTCCTCAGATGCTTTGGCCCAGCATGCTGCATGGCTCCTGTGTCTCCGGGGCCTGGGTGGGCATTCCTGGCCCACCCCTGCTGGTTTCAGCCCTGTCTTCCGTTTTCTTCCTTCTCTCAAGGATTTAAAATTTTCACAGTATTCATTCCCGGTATGGGCTGCATTTCAAGGTATTGCCATAGGTTCTGGCCACTCTTCAAGCATCCTAAACACCTGTATATTTGAATCCAAACAGCTCTCGGTCCCACCAAGGATGGTCCCCAAGGACTCACAGTTACCTGGAGAAAGAGCCTAATTTTTGCTCCCGCGCTCAGCAAAAAGGAACCCGTGCGCCATTTCAGGCTGTGACCATGAGTCTTTGGGATCGTAGCCTCAGAGAAGCATGGAGATGGCTGGGACCTCAACGCAGCTCCAAGCTGGCGTTTCCCAAAAAGCGTCTACAAACTACCAATTTCCCTAGTGGCAAAACCACGCAGAGCTTTTCACATACCGTTGGGCCAATCCCTGAGCGTGTGATTCAACAAGGATCATCTCTCAAGCTCATTCACCATGGACCTCCGTTTGGGAAGCCTTAATCGCATCTCATGTACTAGCTCATAAGTAAAGGCACTGGCCCAGAAAGGCAAAGCTACTTTCTTACGGTCACACAGCTCGTTGGTGGCAGAGCCCAAGCTTCCCTCTGGAGCGTCCCACCCCATGGCGGGAGCTTCTCCAGACTCCTGATAAGCACCCCGTGGAGAGGGCTTCGAGCCTGGGAGGCGGTCACGCGTGTTACTTCTGTTTACATTCTCCACTCTCCACACTGCCAGGCACGCGGCACAGGCTCAGCACCTCATGACAATCAGGTCCCTCTGTTCTCGGTCTCGGTCGGTGACACTAGCCTCTACTTGTCACCAAGACCTACCCATGGACCCACCACGCAGTTCTCCTGTTTGTCATCTATCTTTGCGTTTATCCTGCTCTCTTGGTTTAGACCCTTGTAATCTGCCACCTGGAAACTGCCTTCAGTCACCTCTTAAGTAGGCTCGCCTCCCCTTGCTTGTTTCCGTCAAATGCTGCTTTTGCATCGTGTCCGGAGTGATACACGGAACACAGGTCTGAGCATGTTGCACTCTCTGCCCTCAGGTTCAAGGCCAGCCTGCCTTCCCTATAATAGAGTCACTGGTAGCAAGATGTGCCTTGGGGTCACACGCTGAATCATTCAGTGTGTGATCGTCTTGAAATGAAAACAGCCCGGAACTCACCCAAGTCCTTAAAACGTGTCACGAGCAACGGACTGTTCTTGCCCCTTTGAATGGTGCCGTTTGGTGGAGAGAAGTATATACGTATACGGTATAGAATGGAGGGGGTTCATCGTGGGAAAGAATGACACTCGTCTAACGCAAATTTCATTGCTTTCAAGTGTTCAGCCAAGTCGGGGTGGGGAGGGGACAGTGAAGACTGTGCAGGGCAGTTAGTAATGTGAAAAGAATACTCTTTGAAACTGGGGATTGCGAATACACAGTTCCCCAAGCAGCTGGGATGGCTTGGGAAGGCGGATGTGGAAAGGGGCACTTGCCTTTAAGCATGGCAGAAAACGGTGTGACCATCGGTGTAACAAAGGTAGGCAGGGTTCAGGGAGACCAATTAGAGGTGGCCACGGTCAAAGTGGGACCCCCCGTCCCCGGGAGCTGAGCCTTCGGCGTAAAGATGAAGCCAGATTATAGCAGAGATCTGGCAAGGAGGGGACGCCTGGGAGCAGGTACCCAGCCTTCCCGGCGCTTCTAGCATCTTCCATTAACTGCGCGCCCAAGAGGAGTCAGAGAGCACGCGGCAGATGATGTGGTTCATAAGGTCAGCCTCGGGGCAGGTCGAGTGCAGGGCAGTTCTGAAGGCAAATGCAAAACACAGAGCTCAAAGCTCCCGGACCCGAACAGCAGGTGGTGACCACAAGGTCCCCTCCCTGCACCCCATGGCAGTCTCCTGCACCGGTGAGTGTAATGGGCGCTGGCTTGCTGAGGCTGCAGGACCTATCTATGCAACGCTAAAGTCGGAGCAAAAGTGTGTTGTTCTTTGGGCTCGTGGCTCCTGGGCCTCGCTCTGGCCCTGATCATGGCCTTAGATAGCAGGAAAACCAAGGAAAAGAGGACGTAGGAGATAGTTTCTCCCTAAAGCCCAAAGCAGCTTGCTCAAGTCTTCAGTGAGAGGCAGCACCAGAAGTACACGGCACCCATGTCACGAGGGAGTGGATGGGTGGTCACCGCCTCGCGTTCCAAAATGGATCTCCTTCTTCACCCCATGACAGCCCCACTGGCTGGCACCAATGTCCCACACATGCTCCCTTTCAGCATACCTCCTGCATGTGCGAGCGTGTGTCTGTGCGGGCGTGTGTGCCCGTGGATGTGAGCACGTGCACAGGTACATGCGCGTGCAGGCACACGCGTGTGTTGGGAGCGACTCTGTCTAGTACGTGGAGAAAAGCCTGGTACACCTCGCAGGGGCCAAGTGCATGTGACAAGTTAGAACACAGCACCATGCAATTAGAGTAAATCTTGCATGAGGGAAAATACTCTCATGTGTTATACACAGAAGTTCCATGAAATGACGGAACAAAATACAAAGAAATGGGGAGAGTGAGCCCAAGGACCTAAATAGACAAGTCACGTGGGAAGGGGTCTACGAAGAAAGACAAAACCCTACGGATAAGACTTTGTCCTGAGCGGTAAAGAAAAGATAGGCAGGCGGGCTGTGGATGTGACAAGGGCACACTTGTGTTGGTGGCTTAAGGATAGATATTCGTCACCAGCAATGCTCAGGGTGCAGCGGGACACCCTCACCGGCAGGGGGAATAGACACCCTTTCAGGAAATACTTCGGTGATTTTTTTGTCCTTCTTCCAGTAATACCGCTCCCAAGAATTTATTTTAAGGATATACCCTGAATAAGAAAAAAGCCATCCAGAGGCTACTAAAGACGCCAGTTACAGCATTATTGACAGTAGTGAAAATGGAAACAAATATTCCCCTCTTGTAGGCATTTGGTTTAAGCATTTTGGGATTCATCACCTCAATAGGTGATCGAAATTCAGAAGGCTATGCAGCGCCGTGGCAAATACTTTAGATATAGTAACTCAACAGAGCAGAAGGCAGTCACGCCTACCGCGTGGTCATAAGTCGGGGAAATTTACACATGCAAAGTCAGGGCAAAACTGAAAACAGGTGCCTTGTAAGCACGGGGGGTGCCATGGATTACTTTTCCTCTTTCTAAGTCCTTTGAATCGTGTGCTAATGGATGCACAGCAACACACACAGATACGCACAGTGTGTGTGTATAAACAGGAACCAGGCGGCCAAGCACCGCTCATGTGCCTTTTTCAAGCCCAGCCCTCCCACGCGCTCAAGAGGCGGAGTTGAGTTTCAGATGCATTGCGGTTACCTACGAGCACACGGTGGGGTGGGGGGCGGCTGGGCCGAGGGGTCTTTCGTCCAGTTCCATCACGACGTCCACATGCCTCACTTCAGCACAGACCAAGTGGCTCACTCTCTCCTCATCCCTGGCGTCCAGGGCAGACTTTAATCTCTTCACTAAACCTGAGTTGAGTGCGTAATCGGGAAGGCCATCAGGGTTGGACGTTGTCGTGCGGTTTGCGTACTGACCAGACTTCTCTTCTTCTCAACTGAGTCCAACGGTAACAGCTGTTCGCAGAGGACTGTGGGCGTTGCTATAAATAGAACAAACCTGGCTCAGTTGCAGCTGCTGGGGAGGGCCAGTGGTTGGCAGCCTCTTCCTTCACGGGGTGCTGGGAATCCGTCTTCCCTGAGGGCCTCAGTTACGGGTTATTCTAGAGGTGGGGCAGCAGACTTGTTGGTAAGTGGGGGAAGAGGGAAAAGGGACGTTATTTTATTTTACTTTTATTTCTAAATATAATTTACCGTCAAGTTGGCTCACATACAGTGTGTACGGCGCGCTCTTGGTTTTGGGGTAGATTCCCGTGATTCATCGCTTACGTGCAACGCCCAGTGCTCATCCTGACAAGTGCAAAGGGACGCTATTTTAAAAGAGAGCTCTCGTAGGTCCTGTGGAACAGCGTCTTCTTTTAGCAGGAGTGAGATTCTGTCCTGAAACTGGTTGAATGGAGAAGCGGTAGCGGGCGGTCCCCTTTCCTTCTTCCCTTGAACATGGATATGATGTGTGGAGACGTGGCCGCTGTCTTAACAGCCAGGGGGCAGTCATGAGACGAAGGACCCCCTGAGGGGAAGGGAACAGGAGGGAAAGAGATGGCTTCTCGATGACATTTCTGAACCTTTGCCTCAGCTCTGGGCCGCCAACCACCAGACTTTCTGTCTTGATTCCTTACGCGCTCTTCATGAGTGGCTTGCGGCTGAAAGCGTAGGTAGTGTGTTCTCTCTACCTTTAAAGTCACGGACATGTCCCAATAGTCTAAAGAGATGGGACAGAGGTGGCTCAGCCTGTAATAAAGACTGTGGATGAACCCCCTGAGCCTTCTGGTCTTTGGCAATTGAATTTTTGCCCTCCACGATAAAATCTCACTGTATGTTGAGTGAGCAGCTCAACCACGGAGCAGTGGCATCATGGGCTGGGGTCCTCAGTGAGCAAGGAGCCACGGCCACTCGAGGGACTGCCATCCAGTGTCACAGGGACCGAAAAAATGGGCCCTGATGGAGACATCTTGGGAGTCCCTGGCAACGGACTTTGCCCAGAAGTGAGATCTTCACTCAGCGGATCAGCCTCGGGTTCAGATGTCTGACCCAAGTCACAGAGAGTGTGGTTGGCCCCTGGCTCCTTCTTCAGCCCAAGAATTGTGGGTTTTTGAGAGAGACTTTTGAACCTGAATCTCCAAGCACAGATGCTTGGCAGCCTCAAACGCCTTACATTTAGAAAAAAATTTAACACCAAGGCTGTTTGTGTTAATACAAAGTGAAGGAGGGTAGCGGCCAGAGAGAAATTACTGGAATTTGGGTGAGGCGATTTAAAGAAAAAAACCCGAGAATTATCAGAGATTGCTATCAAACTTCAAATCAGAAGGGAGGTAAAAATGAAGCACTCGTTAGGCAGATAATACGATGACAAAGCTCAAAATACGGCACTCTCCGATCTTAATTACCACGCTGTCTGCTGGGTGTTTAATCAGTAGCACATACACTATGCTAATTATTCGGGCTAATTTTGTTATAATGCAATTCTTTATCAACCCCGCCATGTATAAATTAGGAATTGAAATGTAACTAACGCAAATTGTATTTAAGGCAACACGAATTTCTTTATTTCAGTGTGAACTCTTCGAATCTCGCTTTACCTCTCCTTTTTTGATTAACCCATGTGGCCCACCCCCTCCACTGCCCACCCTGCCTCAGTGCCCCGCAGCCTGACGTTATTTGAGGAGGAAGGAGCCCAGAACCAGTACTGGCCCCTTCACTTCTTGGAAATCTTATACATGACTACCTCCTTCAGTGAGTGTCCTTGAAAGGTGCAGACTGTGTTTAAGCAATCAGTAGTAGACAGATCCTGGCTTTCTCTGAATCAGATAAAGGTCGCTCCGTTGTTCTAGTTTAGTGTTTAAATAAGCATCAGAGGGCACCACAATTCACGTATTTTCAGTGATATACTGTACGTGACTCACGTCAGTTTGTTTGCAAATGTGTTTGGTTGGGAACTAGTAACACAGGTCGTCACAGAAAAGCACAAACATTATCTGGAGATTTCCACGTCATGGGGGTTTGCATCCAAATGAGGTCAGGTGCAGAAGTTGGACGGTGCAGAGCCCCCCTGGCATGCCTTCAGAGACCGCCAGCCGTAGAACTTGAAACAAAAAAAATTGGGTTTTGGTTTTGGCTTGGTTTGTAATTCTCTTGCAGCAAAATAACAATGCTTAATAAGTAAATGGATGCAGTTTGGGTCCCATTTGGTCTCAGCACCGTGTGAGGGTTGAACGTCAGTGAGACGAGGTTGCCAGTGGAGGGTCACGGTCTGGGAGAAACGCTGGGTCCCAAATTCTCAGACCTCCTTGCGAACTCAGGGGAAGCGACAGGCACTGGGCATATCCAGATGCATTCAAAGTGACCCTGACACGGATCCGCTTCTGAGACTGATTTCTTCTTTGAGCCTGAAATGCCCCCGCTATTTCCTGAAGTTCTAGAGAGCCGCTCCTCTGACATGCGTGTTCCCCACGTTAGGTCCCCAGCGCCCTTGGTTCATACCTCACCTTTAAATCCAGCTGTGGATGCTCCCAGCTCGGGGTTGCCCTGGGGCCCCCTCCAGGCCACGCTCCCGTCTGTCTCCCATTCCGTTCTGCCCTCTCTCTGGTGCCTGCAGCCTGACTCCACGGTCTCCGGCAATGTAGATGCTTCTCCCTGCGGTCAGAAGCCTTTTAATTTGGCTGAAGTTTCCTCTGTATCCCTTTCTAATGGGTTTTTCATAGCTTTTCGGGCTCGATGGTTTCAACCAGGACATTTGTGTGAATGTATTTTCCGTGGTGTGGCGGGACTGGCTTGCCCATCAACCTACTGGGCCACGGGGAGCCACTTTGTAAAGTGGCATTGTTATGTGGTCTTTATGGGCAGCTCTTTGTGCAAGGGGAAAACAGAGGGCTCTTTCATTTCCTTTGTGTTTTCGAAGGCTTGAAACAACGCAATGGGATATGGGCACAAACGAGATGTGATGAAAGCCATTTACAACTTTTGCGAGGGTTTTTTTTTTTTTTTTCCTGTTGGGGCTTGATTTATGATGGCACAAAAATGGGGTTGTACAATTGGAGATGCAGACGTTTCCATTAATGTAACTCTCAAAGACAAAATAACAAACAAACGAGTTTCATTCAATAAACACTTTTTGAGCCCTAGCGTCTGCCAGGCACTTCTCGATGTGCTGGGAGTCTAGGGGACTATATACTCCACACTGATGATATTGTTCGTGACACACACCAGGCACGCGTCGAAAGGTGTTGCATGTATAAACTCGTTTTCCCTTTGCAACAGTCTTGGACGGCAGGTCTACCATTATCACCACCCGGCAGAGGAGGAAACCGAGTGGTGAGACAATTTTCTTGGAGTCCCGTTGTGGCTAAGTGGCAAAGCTAAGGTGCAAATATGTGCGGTCTACGGGTGCTTCTTCTTTTTTTAAAAATTTTTTTGAAGTTCATTTATTTTGAGAGAGCGGAGGAGGGTCAGAGAGAGAGAGAGAGGGAGAGAGAGAATCCCAGGCAGGCTCCATGCTGACAGCAGGATGTGGGGCTTGAACTCATGAACCATGAGATCATGACCTGAGCTGAAAGTAAGAGTCGGACGCTTCACTGACTGAGCCACCCAGGCGCCCGTCTAGGTGTGTTTCTTAAAACTCCCTGGTCGAGCATCTTGGCTGTCTGACCCCCTCCCTGCAGACCCTATTCTGCTCTCTTGTAGTCTGTTTCTCCCTCATCTTTCCTTTCTGTTCTTTGGTCTTTTTTCCAGATGGAGTCTTGGGAGAAAAAATGAGGAAACAGCGGGAGGGAAGCAGAAATGCACAAGGGCAAGGCAGGGACCAGGAGTATTGGGGGAACTTTGGGAGAAGAAGGTCTAGGAGCAAGTATCACGTATGTGAGAAGGGGATGAAGAGAGGCATCGTTTAAAGAAAAAAAAGAAAAAAAGGCAAAATCTTTGGTTGCCGGATGGTGTTCCCCTAAGCAAGAGACTGGACCGCCAGGATCACAGCTTATTAAGTCTCACAGCTAATTACGTGCATCAGTGTCATTGGCCGGGTGACAGTGATGCATCTGTCAAGCATAGTGATGGCAAGTGAAAAGTCTGCCCTCCGAGAAGTAAGTGTGAAAATCAACCTGATGGAAAGCGGACAGCGTAAAGTCACTTTGAGGGCGCGGAAGGGCAGTTTGAGACAGGAATCTGCTTCCAAATTTTAACTCCTCCCATCTCAGATAAACTTAGACATGAAGGAAAAGGAGAAAAATGGAGACGATCTGTCAGTGGTTGAACTTAGGGCAGAATGCATCACGAGGGCAAAAAGTTTGAGCGATTCCTTCGGCAAGTCGAGCAGGCAAGACTGGGGACGGGCTGGCCAGCTCACGGTGGGTGTGAGTGGAAGGGAACGCAGAGAAGGAGCCCTGGGGTGATCCTGCCTCAGCATGTTCGGAGAGGGGCCCTGAGAACAAGAGTGCACCCAGAACACCAGTGTCTCACGTCACCCTCTGTTCCTGATGCCCGGCACCTGTGGGCAGAGTGGCTTCTCAGGAGGACAGTCATGCCTGCTTCAGAAATGCTTCCCACATCAGCCATTTCAAACTAGGAACAATGCAGATGTCATCCACCGTAGAACAGACAGATAACATGTGGTGTATTCCTGAAAGGGACATGTAGAGTAACGAGGGAGGATACTCCACAGTTACTTGGGACAAGTGCTCGACTCTCACAACCATAATGTTGAGTAAATGAAAGTTGCCAGATATAAGAGAACAAATACCATGGGACACCATTTACATAAAATTTGGAAATAGGCAAAGGCAAACTATACAGATGGAAATTAAGATAGTGATTGCTTTTTCTTAAAAAATTGTTTTAGTGTTTATTTTTGAGAGAGAGAGAGAGACAGACAGAGTGCAAGCAGGGGAGGGACAGAGAGAGGGAGACAGAATCCGCAGCAGGCTCCAGGCTCTGAGCTGTCACCACAGAGTCTGATGCGGGGTGCAGACTCATGAACCACAAGATCAGGACCTGAGCCGAAGTCGGACGCTTAACCAACTGAGTCACCCAGGCTCCCCAATGATTGTCTTTTCAAGAGAAAGAGGAGGCAGTGCTTGGGAAGGGGCATAGAGAGACTTCAGGCAATGTTTTCCTTCTTGAACTGCTTGGTGGTTACAAGGGTGTTTGTGGTAATTCATTGAGCTGTTATGTTGTGTATGTGTGTGTGTGTGTGTGTGTAACTTTTCCATACGCATCTTGTACCTCACAATATAAAAAAGATAGAAATGGACTGTTTCAAAGAAAAAAGCGACTGAAACACACACAAGGCAGAAATATTCCCAAGAGCTTTTGTTGAGAGTTTATTCATACTTTGAAACCAAAAAACGATGGGGTGGGAGAGGTGGAGTATGGATGACAGTATTGTCCACCCGAGACAGATTAAGAACAGTGGGCTTTCCATTATGAATACCAGGAATCCCCATGGGGACCGATTCAGGGCTGAGGGGTCCCTTAGGTCATCTTGTAGACCCCATGTTTCAAAGGTCCACCTGTCAGCCAACCAGCATCTGCTTTGGGTGATATTTGGTGTTTCCAAGATTGTCCAGTCTTCTCCTTTCTCTCTCATTGACTCGTAACTTGTGGGAAACTCACTTGTAGTGGTCTGAAATCTCGAAATCCCACCACAAAGGGAGACCCTGCAAATCAATTAGCAAAAGGTAGGCAGCCCAGTGGAAAAGCGGACACGAGACTTTGTGATGGAATCGCGGTGTGAAGATAAACACGTCTCAACCAGGACGAGACTGGACAGTAATCAGTAGGAAGCTGCCCAATGTCCCAGGCAGTCCGTTATTATTTAGTAAATAAATAGACGTAGTAGATCCATGTCGCACCCTGCAGTATGTAAATTGACAACACGTGGTCTTTTCAAATGTCCCTGCAACATGTGTTGTTGCGCAGACATTTGTTCGCATCCACGGAAGGCCATACAGAAAACATTAATAGATTTCCAGAGACGTGTGTTTATATTCTCCGACCACGAAAGTGGATAAAATGAAAATATGACAATATCTTTAGGGCAAGCAAAGATGGTTGTAGCACTTGGGTATTGGAAACAAACGAAAGCATTTGTTAATGAGTAGCTCACAGGTTATAAGTCAGTGATGAGAAATTGTTTCAGACGGATGACAAGGGCGAGGTATAGCAAAGTTTACTGGAGGTGGCCAAAGCCATCCTCAGAAGAAAATTTCTAGCCTTCGATGCTTTTATTATCAAACAAGAAAGAAGGTAAATCGGACTAAACATTCACTTCAACACCAATATAAAATTAAACCCTGAAAAGCAGACTAGTAGATTTAGGAGAGTATGACGCAGAATAGATAGAAGAGTAGTGAAGATAATTTAAAACCTCAACATTATTTTGAAGAGACAGTATTAAAAAGTACCTCTTGGCAACAAAATGCTAAGAGGACAAGTGCAAATACATAATCTTAGGGAGAAAGAGGCTATATCCAGATATAGAACGTAGTTTTAAATCTTCAGGAAGAATATATATATTTTTTTATTTAAAAAAAAATTTTTTTTCAACGTTTATTTATTTTTGGGACAGAGAGAGACAGAGCATGAACGGGGGAGGGGCAGAGAGAGAGGGAGACACAGAATCAGAAACAGGCTCCAGGCTCCGAGCCATCAGCCCAGAGCCCGACGTGGGGCTCGAACTCATGGACCGCGAGATCGTGACCTGGCTGAAGTCGGACGCTTAACCGACTGCGCCACCCAGGCGCCCCAGGAAGAATATATTTTAACTCATCTGAGAGTCTTAATGCAATGAGTGATTTTTGGGGGAAAATGAAACGAAATAAAAACGAAATAAGGAGAGGGTAGAGAACCAAAGCACGTCAATTTTGTTGGTGAAACTAAAAACATTCTGTTAAAGAAGTGCTTGCAAAAGGCCGAGATAAAGCACCACAAACACGATAATAATCATAACAGGAACAACAAACAAAGGTAGACAAACATCAATTACAAATATAATTGTAAAAAATCCAAGTAAAATGTCCACAGATCAAATCCACCAATGCATTGAAAGAATAATACATAAGACCAAGTGGGGTGTATCGTGGACTGCAAAATTTGTTTAACTTAAAAAAATCTACTAATACACTTTACTTCAGAATATGTCAAAAGAGAAGCGATATAATGATCTCAATAGATGCTAAAATAAAGTTTTATGGCATCTAACACCCATTTTTTTTAAAATTTTTTTTTAACATTTATTTTTATTTTTATTTTTATTTTTGAGACAGAGAGAGACAGAGCATGAATGGGGGAGGGGCAGAGAGAGAGGGAGACACAGAACCGGAAGCAGGCTCCAGGCTCCGAGCCATCAGCCCAGAGCCCGATGCGGGGCTCGAACTCACGGACCGTGAGATCGTGACCTGAGCTGAAGTCGGACGCTTAACCGACTGAGCCACCCAGGCACCCCCCTAACACCCATTTCTTACTAAAACCTCTAGTAAGCTAGAATTAAAGAACATTTTCCTACGTGGTAGGGGTTATTCTTCTAAAAGTAACAAGCAGCCTCATGCGTGATGCTGGAACAGAGATATTTTTACCATGGTCAAGAACAAAACAGGCAAGCTTGTATCATCACTTCTTCCCTGTCTCAGTTTGGAATCAGTTGAGTGGAGACATCAAAGAGATACGGCTCAAAATGTCAGCTTCATGATGATAAAGCCAACTGAAGAAGGTGGCTTCAGATCTGAAGCCAGAGAAGCTGGCTGGCAATCCCCGAATTAAGCAAGATGCACAGTCACTGGTCACTCTGACCTTCCTTTCTCCACCCACACCCAGGTGGCACTGACCTTCCCAGGAAGCAGAGAGGTCAAAGAGCACCCTCTCAGATAGGCAGACCCAAAGAGAATCCAGAAAGGGCTGAGCTATGGAAGCGAGTTCTTCTTCCCGAAGATACCAATAAAATGCTCCCAAGGAAAAAGATGTGAGATGAGAGGGAGGCCAGAAGCATCGCATGAGTTCAAGTTTTGCATACGGAAGCACGTCGCCGAGACCTCTGACAGTATTCTACATTGCTCGAGAAGTTTTAGCCAGTGTGATAAGCAGAAAAAGAAATAAGAACAATAAATACCTTTAAATAAATCAGAATGACCAGTTATTATCTGCAGATGATGCAGTTATTTGGAAAACCCGAGAGAGTCAACCGAAAAAATATTCACTTGAACTGCTGGAAATGTTCAGTAAGCTGGTCTATTGCCCTTCCAAAATGAAAAAAAAATAGCTTATTTATATTCCAGCAAAGTTAGAAAATTGGGCAGGGTATGGAGGAGAGAATCCTGGAAAAAGAAATTCATTAGAATGTCCAGGAAGCTACGGTAATTCTTGAAATGTGGTATTGGCAGAAGATTCTACAGAAGATCAATGGAAGGGAATACAAAGTTCGGAGGCAGAACCAATAAGTGGGTTTAGAATATGAAATACAGGCACTTAAGGCATCAGGAAAAGAAGGATTTGAATAAATAGAATTGAGATAATTAGAAAAGCAAAACATCAAGTCTGTACTCTGATACACCAAGAGAAACTCCAGATGATTTAAAAGTTCGAATAAGGAAAATGACACCCAGTGCTCATCCCAACACGTGCTATTCTCAATGCCCATCACCCATTTTCCCTTCTCCCCCGTCCCATCAACCCTCAGTTTGTTCTCTGTATTTAAGAGTAAGCGATGGGGGCGCCTGGGTGGTTCAGTCGGTTGAGTGTCTGACTTCGGCTCAGGTCATGATTTCACAGTCGGTGACTTCAAGCCCTGCGTCGGGCTCTGTGCTGACAGCTCAGAGCCTGGAGCCTACTTCCAATTCTGTGTCTCCCTCTCTCTCCGACCCTCCCCGATTCATGCTCTCTCTCAAAAATAAATAAACATTAAAAAAATTAAAAAGAGTAAGCGATGAATCCCGGGAATCTACCCCCAAAACCAAGAGCACCTTGTACACACTGTATGTTAGCCAATTTGGCAATGAATTATATTAAAAAATAAATAAGGAAAATAAAACCATGTGACCATTAAAGGAGATTATAGATACATATTTTTATTACCTTGAGATGAAGAAGGTCTCCCTAAATATTAAAAGGAAGGTAGAATCTGGAAGAAGATAGATTTGCCCAAACAAGTAGCATTAAATTTCTAAATATCAAAAAGCCCTAAAAACAAATGGGAAAAACACTTGTGGGAAATATGAAAGATGAACAAACCTTCATATGTAAAGGGCTTCTTAAGAGTCAATAAGCACAATCCAATCTCCAATGCAAAAAGAGCCAAGAATATTTATGGACATTTCACAAAAAATAAGTTAAAATGCCAATAAATCACTTAAAGTGATGTTAAACTTCATGAGTATTCCAAACAATGCAAATTAAAACATGATATTAGATTGGCAAAGTTTCAAAAACTTGTGTGTTTGTGTGTTGAAGTGACTATAAGAAAAGGGGCATTTACAAACACTTCCAGTGGGTAAAAAAAACTTCTGGAGGTCAGGATGTCTAGTGTGAATTTATTTTTGATAAAGTATGTATGATATTATCCTTAGAGAAAGATTGGGAAGACGGAATTCAAGCATTCACAGTGGTTATCTCTAAATGAGATGTTTTAGATTTTTATCTGTATTTTCTGTTTTCCACAGTGAGATGATTGCTTTTGCAATCATGCTGAAAAACTAATTTTTTAAAGTTTATTTATTTATTTTGAGAGAGACAGAGAGACTACAAGCGGGGAGGGGCAGAGAGAGGGAGAGACAGAATCCCAAGCAGGCACAGAACCTGATATGGGGCTTGATCTCACAAACCACGAGATCATGATCTGAGCAGAGATGAAAAGTTGGACGCTTAACCAACTGAGCCACCCAGGCGCCCCTGAAAAAGCTATTTTTTTTAAAAAAAGAATACACGACTGAGCTAGTTTAGAAGACTTCGAGGGAAGCGTAAGAAACAAGAGCTTCCCCAGAAGGTACAAAGGGACAGTGTAATTAGAAATGTGATGCTGTGTGGGAGTTAAGACCAAGGGAACAGGGGGGATGGTGAAGAAATAGTCCTCAGTGGATATTAGATCTTAAAATTGTTGAAGCTGAAATAGTGTCACTTGGATAATTGCAAGCCATTTCTGTAGTGAGATTTCTCTTTGGGAGGGTCATTGGAAATAGCCCAAATAGCCAACAATAGGGAATTGGCCAAATAAATTATGGTACATTGATTCGTAGAGTTGTACAAAGCCATAAAAATGCTGTGATGGTAGAGCATTTAATGGCATGGAAATTCATTTACAGTTTATTGTTAGTGAAAATCTTGTTTCAATACAACGCAGATGGTGAACCAATATTTGTAAAAATATGCATTTATTTAAAGACTTGAAGGATGCATTTTATTTTATTCTGCTCACTTTGTTGCATGTTTTGGTACAAGCACCTATTTCTTTCAGAAGAGAATACACAATAGAAATAGTTTACATAGAAATGGTTTTCCGGTCAGCAAGATTAAGCTCTAAGATGGCTGGATGGATCAATACATCCAAGAAGGAGACAGAAGGGGGTTGATCAGCAAAAGACAAGAGACAAAATGCTAACGCCAAACCCTGCCCCGGGGAGAGGACTTCTGGTCTCTGGATTCCAAATAGTAAAGACCCACAGGCCATACCATCTACTTGGCGAGACGGAACCTTGATGGTGCCCTCGCCCAGTGCCATGGCACATTCCAATCACCCAACTAGCACTCTGGAGTTATTGCAAGGAATTAGCTCATGTGATTATGAAGGCCGAAGAGCCCTATAATCCGTGGTTGGCCAGCTGGAGACCCAGGAAACTTGGTGCTGTGTTTCCAGTCTGAGTCTAAAGACCTGATAACCACTGGGGCAAGTTCCAGACTGACAGGTGGGGGGTAGGCGGAGTGACCAATGTCCCAGCTCGGCCACTCGGGCGGAGAAAATAACTTCTCCCTTCCTGGGCCGCTGGGCTTTATTCACATCCTCAGCAGAGCGGAGGAAGCCCGTCCACACTGAGGAGGGCAGCCTTTACCCAGCTTCTGGGTTCAAATGCGAATCTCGTCTGAAAACACCATCAGAGACACACACAGGAGTAATGTTGAACCAGATATCTGGGTCAATCAAGTTGGCACATAAAATTAACCTTCACAAGGATGGACCTGTAATTGTGAAATGCAAACGTGTGAGCATTTTATATTCTAGGAGGTAAAGCCTTATATAGAGAGAAACATTGAAAATACTCCAGAAAGGGGACGTACGTGATGGACACGGGGCTGGTGACAGAGCAGAGGGGCTGGTGAGGGGCTGGTGAGAGAGGATTGGAGAGATGCCCCAAAGATGAGGTAAGCTTGCCCCCGGAGTCTGGATCCGTGGGGGCAGAGTTCTAATGGTGTCTTGTCCCTGGGTGAGATAACAGTGAGAACCTGTGGCTGAGAGAGGGGAGAGGAGGCTGGGGAGGGCGTGTGAACATAGCATGAATGTTAGAAATATCTGTTGTGGCCAACGGGAGAGGTTGATTAGGAGCAAAGAGAAAATTGATAGAAGACACCGCGAGCCCGTGGGTTTTTGTGGCGCCTACGGTGGAGGAAGCATCCCGCTCGGAGCCCATCACATCTTACTCTCCTCTGGTCTATCAGGGAGGAGTAAGGAGGGACATGGCTTCTTTTTCAGAAATCCTTGCTCCAAAAGCATCGTCAGGGAGCCCCTACTGTAGGCCACGGAAAGGCTTGGAGAGCAAGGCTCCTGGTTCCGGGGCCAGCTAGGTAGAACTCGTAACTTGTTCAGCCCAAGCAGGGGTGGTGGCAGGGCAGGGGCAGATGACTTCTTGTTGTAATTATCGGAGGATTCACAGGCAGGTGGCTTTTTTTCATTAAAAAGATTCTTATGGAACAGGCAGGATTCGGGTAGGTAGCAGGGCTCCCTCCCAGAGGGAGGAGGAGAGGGAGCAGAGGGATGTGGACGGGCCACTAGGTGTGTAGACGGGCCGGGGGATGGGGGGATGGGGATAGGTGTGCGGGGATGTGGTGCTACGAGAAAAGGGCTTGGGTCCCCGTGCAGGGTCCTGAGTGCCAGCGATTGGCTATTATGGACAACTACTCAATTATTGAGCGGACGTGTGCGAAATGACCGGAGTGGGGTTTTAGGAAGATTAATTTGGCCTGGTTTATAGAAAGGAGAGGAGAGGGAGGCTCGGAAGAGGGGGCAGGTCCCCGTGTCGCAGACATCTAAAAGGGTTGTGGCTAACGCGTGGCAAAACAATGAGATTAAACAATCCATGTGATTATGCATTTAAACTTCTAATTTTAAATCCAGCACCTTAATTAAGCATAAATTATTTTGCCATTCAAATGTATTCTGCTCACAGCCCCCCTCTCTGTTGGGGGCAAGAGGGGAGGCGGGCGGAGGGGAAGCGAGAACAAGTCAACAATCAGAATCATCTGTACTTTCTACCATAGACTCCCGAGGCGAGCAGCCGTTCCCCACGTATCCTATCTTCTAAATCGGCTCGCCGTTTGCCGTCCTCACTGATTCCCACCTTCTCTGAGAGGCTGCCATTCTTGGGTATGGGCTGTGTCCTCAGCTGTACCCCCATGTCTGCTGGAGGAGAGCACTGGGGGGGCTCCAGCTGGAGTGCAGTATGAGAGGTCCGGGGCCTCCGCGTCTGGAGGCAATTAGAAAGCCCCGGGGTCGCCGAGAATTTCCAGGCACCAACCGAGGTGACCGAGGACATCTTTCGGTCAGGGAGGTGGATGTCTACGCCCAGCTGGGCAGGGAGAGAGCAGCGCCGCCGCGGAGCCTCTGTGGGTGGTTCAGACTCCCCGAGGGCAAAGTTGGGTGGGATCAAAGAGGGGACATAGAGAGGAGGGGACACTGGTTTCATACAAAAGTGCACTTGGGAACTTGTAGTTCTGCTGATCTGGTCCTTCCCTGCAGAACGATGGGCCACGGGGCTAGTCCATCACGCGGTGGGAATTCCGTTGCCTCGGCGGTTCTGCCATTGTGGGGAGAAATGGGAAAGAAGAGGGGGCTCGCTCTCCCCGGAGCCTTGCCAGACGGCCCGGGGTTGCAGGGATCCGGGCCACCCATTGCTAAGGAGGACTCCCCCTGAGTGGGAGTCCACCCCTTCTGGGTTTGGGACTTTCCACGTGTGGAGGGCGGGACAAAATAAAGAGTTATCACCTTTAACGAGTGTGCGCTCAATGCCTTCTGTGTTCCCAACCTTTGACACTTGATCTTGGCCAGAAGGCCGAGAAGCGATGTGTTCCCAACCCTTTAAGAGCGTGGAGAGACTAAAACCACACAGTCTCTCCTCCCTAGGTTTTATGATGTGTCGACAAGACAACTAGACCACTCGTCACGAATCGGGAGAGTATTTTTCCTGGACTACGCCAGAGGGAGAGGTAGTACAGACGGAAGGCAGGTGAAGGAGTTCATAGGAAGGAAGATCAATGCGGTTTGGGATTTATTCTGAGGACTTCCTGGAGGAGGTGAGAGTCAACCTGGCCTTAGAGCAACGCACGATTTGGAGAGACAGAGGGCGGGCCTCCTAGTAGGCATGCTTGGGCAGCAAGCCTCCCCAGGGGGAGGGTAAAGGAGTGATCAGGACCGGTCAATTCATGAACTCAGCCAGTGACCCTCTGGTGCAGGCCCTGGTGGTGGGGGCCCAGCAGCGAACCAAAGAGGCAAGGTCTCCACACTCGGGGTGATTGTACGTGGCGCGGGGAGACGGGGAGCGGACAAAGCTATCCGAGGGTGCGGTGTTTTCCGAAGGAAAGTGCTCGGCGGCCGTTTCTGTTTGCTGCGGGAGGATCAGGAGAGCTCCTTTGATGAGGTGACATTGAGCGACACAGAGAGAGGAGACAGCCATGCGCACAGCGGAGGGAAGGGCATCCCAGGCCAGCGGGACAGCAGGCGCGGAGGTCCCTGAACAAGGAACGTGCCAGGTGTGTGTGAGGACCAACCAGGACGTGTGTGGGGGGGAGGGGCAGGCTGCAGTGCAGTGAGACAGAGCGAATGGGGACTGTGTCATGAAGGGGCTTAATGGTCACTGGAAGGACGCTGGATACTCTGCTGGGGGAGATGGGATGTTCCTGGAGGGTCTGGAGCAGAGAGGTGAGCTCAGGGTGGGCTGTAGGGATGAGGAGAGAACCAGGGAGACGCGTAGGAAGCTGCTGTAACGATTCAGGAGAAAGCCGATGGCTTGGGCCAGGGCATCGGCGGTGGACATGATGGCAGGGATTTGGAATCTGGACATATCTGGAAGACAGAGGAGATGTGCGTGGAAACCCTCCCCCGGGATGAAGGAGAGCTCCAGTCCAGGGCTCCCTGAGGGGCTGGGTAGGGGGGTGGGTGTCTTCAGGGGGCTGCAAAAGCCACTCATAGCTCCCTCACCCATGCCCTGGCAGGCCACGGACCAGCAGTGGGGAGGGATGACCCCTCATCGCTGGCTGTGTGCAGACCTGCCCACAGCAGCTGTCTGGAGTTGGGGGCCCCTGTGAAGGGAGTTGTTGAGCCTAGTCCGTCCAGTAGGGGGCAGCAGCGGCCAGCGGTCAATCCTCTAACTGGCCCGCATTGTTCACTCACACCCAGGCCGGGGACACTGGGCACAAAGGCCTGGGAGAAGAGGTGGTGACAGGGCACCCCCAGCAAGATGCTGTCTGTCCGTCTGAAGGAGGAGTGGGGCTTGCCCTAAGAGTTGGAATTACAAGGATGTGGGATTTAAATCAGTCAACTGGAGATGGGGCGGAGCCCTTTGCCAATTTAGCCTTTGGAGCCAGTCTAGGTTAACGTTTTACCAGCCACGTGCCTTGGGCAGTTACCTGATTTTTCTGGGCCTTAGTTGTCTCATCCAGAAAATGGGAGGCATGTGGTGCTTCTGGTGCATTGATCCATGAGCAGTGCTGGTCTGTGGGAAGGGCTCAGTGAACGTTCCTTTATGATTTTGTGAACATTGTTCAGGTGTGAGCACGGCACCCTGTGCGTACAGAGGGCATTTCGGGACCTTTGAGAGCACGGGAGTGTCTCTCCTTTCTTGCAGGGGACAGTGGATCTGTAGCTAATAGCTCGTGTGCATGTCACAGCTCGGCCCTTACCCTGGGTGGCCACAGGTAAGAAGTCCAGCCATTGTCCTCCCAGGGCTTTTCCACGCAGTGACAACCTCTCCAGGGGACGGTGTTAGCAAACAAAGCACAAAATATTGAAGGCCGGTTGTGGGGCAAAGGGTGGTGGCCTGGGTCTGTCCCTTCCTGCTGTGATGTGTGGTCTGTATCCCCAAGTGGCCTTGGATTAAATGATCCCTAGGGTCCATCGCAGTTCAGTAGCCCCTGATACCTGAACCAGCTTCGCATCCCCTAAGGCAGCGCCCGCCAGGTATGGTGAAGACAAAAAAAGAAAAAAAAAAAAAGAAAAAAATCAGCAAACATCTCTTCTGCCAACAAGACCTGAATTCCCGTTAAACCCCTGCTCCAGAGACAGCCTTTCCTGCTGCTCCCAAGGCCAGAGGAGTGTTGCCAGACAATCAAGCTGGACCCAACGGCTGGCAGAGAGGACAGTCTTTGCTCCAAAAGGTAATGAGAAGCCGATGCCAGGTTGTTATACTTTGCTCTTTCCTGGAGGTTTGGGGAATCCAAACAAGGCTGTAGCCAGGAAGAACAGGTCGAAGTGCGTCTGAAAGTCAACAGCACATTAAAACATTACGGCAAGACTGGGGCGCCTGGGTGGCTCAGTCGGTTGAGCGTCCGACTTCGGCTCGGGTCATGATCTCACAGTCTGTGGGTTCGAGCCCCGCATCAGGCTCTGTGCTGACAGCTCAGAGCCTGGAGCCTGCTTCTGATTCTGTGTCTTCCTCTCTCTCTGCCCCTCCCCTGCTCATGCTCTGTCTCTCTCTGTCGCAAAAATAAATAAAAACATTAAAAAAAATTAAAAAAAAAATAAAACATTACGGTAAGACGGACATAACGCAAAATTTGCCACGTTAACCATCTTTAGGCGTGTGGCTCAGTGGGTTCCAGCACATTCACAGTGTTGAGCCACATCGCCACTATCCTCCCCGGAATTTCTTTCATCTTCCCGGACTGGAACTCTGTGGCCAGCAAACTCTAGATCCCCGTTCCTTTGTCCCCCGGTTCTCGGTGACCACCTTTCCGCGTTCTGTCTCTGTGACTCTGTCTCTGTGACTCATACAGTATTTGCCTTTTTGTGACTGGCTTATGTCGCTGGGCGTAACGTCTTCAAGGCTCATCCATATTGTAGCACGGAACAGAAAAAAGAATCTCCCCCCTTTTTAAGGCTTAATAGTATTCCGTTGTGTGGCTAGAGCACCTTCATCTGTCGACGGGCAATCGGCTTCTTCCACGTCTCAACTATCCTGAATAATCCCGCTGTGAACACGGGTGCGGACGTGCCAAGAGCCCGTTTTGTGCCTTGCTTCCATCGTGGGCCCTCCCCCTGCCCAGAGGGCCCGAAGAAGTTCCCATCCCCAGAGCTGGGGCTTCTCTCCGACCAAGCAGCTCCAATCTGTTTGCTTTCTCGAATACCCAGGTGTCTTCCAAAATGCTGCAACGCAGAGCAGAGAAATGATTGTGGTCTGGGAAAGTGCGAAGCCAGGAATTCCTTAGTGTCCATTTCTACCAAAATAGAACCTTAATATGCTGCTGATAGCACTGTGTGTTAGAGTCGGCACTGGGTATTAGGATTAGGACCGCATCCTAATGGAGCCTCCAGGACCCGTGAGCTGCGTTGTGAACACACCCCTCCCCCCCCCCGCGTAAGTACAGACATTAATCTGTTAAAGAGCATTGTATAGAAATATTCTTCCAGAACCTTCAGAAATCTGGCAGAAACAACTGAGCTTTTGGCTTATGTGTTTGGACGCTTTTCTTGACAATAGTTGTTCCATAAGTGCGGCTCTTTCTAAAGGCTGTTTCTGTAGGTTTTTCTGTAAACGTTTGAGGGTACACGTCTCCTGACAATTTTTTTTTTCTGGCGAGGATGCATGCTTCCTATGCCTCTGAAAGCAGCACGGAGTGTGTTTAGTTAATTCAATTAGTTAGAAGGAGGGAAAGTGGGCAAAGGACACGAACAGACATTTCACCGGAAGGGAGATACAGATGGCAAATAAGCATGTGAAAAGAGGTTCGACATCATTAGCCATCAGGGAAACGCACATTAAAATGACAGTGAAGGATCGCTGGGCACCTATCAGAGTGGCTAACGTAAGAAACGGTGACGACACCAGATGCTGATGAGGATGCAGAGAAGCCGGGCCATTCTGCCATCGCCTCTGAGAATTTAAAATGATGCCACCACTCTGGAAAACAGTATGACAATTTTTTTTAAGTTTGTTTTTATTTATTTTGAGAGAGAGAGATAGAGAGCAAGGGGGGAGGGGCAGAGAGAGAGAGAGAGAGAGAGAGAATCCCAAGCAGGCTCCACACTGTCAGCTCAGAGCCCAACGTGGGGCTCCATCTCACAAACCACAAGATCATGACCTGAGCCAAAATCAAGAGTTGAATGTTTAACCAACTGAGTCATCCAGGCTCTCCAACAATTTCTTTTTTTTTTTGAAATGTTTATTTATTTTTGAGAGAGAGAGAGTGAGAGAGAGAGAGAGACAGAGAGAGAGACAGAGAGAGAGAGGAGAGCACAAGCAAGGGAGGGGCAGAGAGAGAGAGGGAGACACAGAATCCGAAGCAGGCTCCAGGTTCCGAGCTGTCAGCACAGAGCCCAATGCAGGGGTCGGACCCACGGACTGTGAGATCATGACCTGAGAAGAACTCAGATGCTCTACTGACTGAGCCACCAAGGTGCCCCAGTATGACGATTTCTTTCTTTCTTTAAAAAAATTGTTTTAAATGTTTATTCACTGAGAGTGAGAGAGAGAGAGAGAGAGAGAGAGAGCACTGAGCAGGGGAGAGGCAGAGAGAGAGGAGACACAGAATTCAAAGCAGGCTCCAGGCTCTAAGCTGTCAGCACAGAGCCCGACGCAGGGCTCAAACTCAAGAACTGTGAGATCATGACCTGAGCAGAACTCGGATGCTTAACTGGCTGAGCCACCCAGTCGCCCCAACAATTTCTTATGAAACTAACCATGAAATTTTCACAGACCCAGAGATTTCACTCCTGGGTGTTTATCCCAGAGAAGTGAAAACTTAGGTTCACACAAAAACCTTTACGGACATATCCATAGCAGCTTTTTTGCTTTTGGATAATAACCCCAAACAATAACCCACGGAGCACTTCTCAACTGTAAAAAGGGAAGGACTGTCGATACAGGCGGTAACGTAGTTGTTGATTTGTTGTTGCCTGGGGTTAGCATGGAGGAGGGCAGCGGGGAGGTGGTCGGGGTTACAAAAGGGCAACCCCATGGATGGCCATGGTGGAGATACGCTGGGTCCTGAGCGTGGCGGCAGAGGCAGGAACACAGATGTGAAAAAACTGCACACACACGTACACGACACCAAGTGAAATGGGACATCTGAACAGGGCCAGTGGAGTGTGTCTTTACCCATGTCTAGTTGGGACACTGTATATTGTCCTATACTTTTGCAAGGTGCTACCATCGGGGGAGACCGGGTGAACGGAACACAGGATCTCTCGGCATTATTTATTACAACTGCATGGGAATTGACACTTATCCACTTATCTCAACATAAAATGGTCAATACTAACACGAGGGGGCTGAGCTGTCAGACTTGTGTCCTCTGTTTAAGATGGACATTCACTGCATCAGAGGGTGGTCCCCACGCATTCCCTTTTTAAAATTTTTTGGAATAACTGGTCACGTTAGCTAACATACAGTGTATACAGTGTGCTCTTGGCTTCGGGAGTAGATTCCCGTGATTCATCACTTGCATACAACATCCAGCGCTCATCCCGACAAGTGCCCTCCTCAATGCCCATCTCCCATTTTCTCAGCACCCCCCAACCCCCACCCCCATCAACCCTCAGTTTGTTCTCTGTATTTAAGAGTCTCCTGTGGTTTGTCTCCCTCTGTGTTTGTAACTTATTTTTCCTTCCCTTCCCCCATGGTCTTCTGTTAAATTTCTCAAGATCCACATATGAGTGAAAATATATGGTATCTGTCTTTTTCTGACTAGCTTATTTCACTTAGCATAATACCCTCCAGTTCCATCCAAGCTGTTGCAAAAGGCAAGATTTCATTCTTTTTCATCACCAGGTGGTATTCTACTGTATATATAAACCACATCTTCTTTATCCATTTGTCAGTTGATGGACATTTGGGCTCTTTCCATAAGTGGGTTATTGTTGAAAGTGCTGCTGTAAACATTGGGGTGCATGTGCCCCTGTGGATCAGCACTCCTGAATCCTTTGGATAAATTCCTAGTAGCGCTATTGCTGGGTCGTAGGGTAATTCT
The DNA here is from genome assembly GCF_018350175.1 of Felis catus. Taxonomy (NCBI): domain Eukaryota; kingdom Metazoa; phylum Chordata; class Mammalia; order Carnivora; family Felidae; genus Felis; species Felis catus. The sequence continues at coordinate 217,153,706 of NC_058375.1, forward strand.
AGTTTTAATTTTTTGAGGAACCTCCACGCTGTTTTCCAGAGCGGCTGCACCAGTTTGCATTCCCACCAACAATGCAAGGGCTTCCCCTTTCTCCACATCCTCGCCAACATCTGCTGTTTCTTGAGTTAATTTTAGCCACTCTGACCCATGTGAGGTGGCGTCTCAATATGGTTTTGATTTGTATTTCCCTGATGATGATGATGTTTAGCGTCTTTTCATGTGTCTGTTAGCCATCTGGATATCTTCTTTGGAAAAGTGTCTATTCATGTCTTCTGCCCATTTCTTCACTGGATTATTTGTTTTTTGGGTGTTGAGTTTGGTAACTTTTTTATAGATTTTTGATACTAACCCTTTATCTGATAGGTCATTTGCAAATATCTTCTCCCATTCCGTCACTTGCCTTTTAGTTTTGTTGATTGTTTCCTTTGCGGTGCAGAAGCTTTTTATCTTACAAGGTCCTAGCAGTTCAGTTTTGCTTTTATTTCCCTTATCTTTGGAGACGTGTCAAATAAGAAGTTACCACAGCTGAGGTCAAAGAGGTTGTTGCCTGTTTTCTCCTCTAGGATACCAATGGTTTTCTGTCTCACATTTAGATCTTTTATCCATTTTGAATGTATTTTTGTGTCTGGTGTAAGAAAGTGGTCCAGTTGCATTCTTCTGCGTGTTGCTGTTCCGTTCTCCCAGCACGATTTGCTAAAGAGACTGTCCTTTTTCCATTGGATACTCTTTCCTGCTTCATCAAAGATGAAGCCATACATTTGTGGGTCCATTTCTAGGTTCTCTATTATATTCTATTAGTCTATGTTCTTGTGCCAAGACCATACTGTCTTGGTGATTACAGCTTTGTAGTACAGGCTAAAGTCCAGGATTGTGATGCCTCGAGTTTTGGTTTTCTTTTTCAACATTACTTTGGCTCTTTGGGGTCTTTTGTGGTTTCATACAAATTTTAGGATTGTTTGTTCTAGCTCTGAGAAGAATGCTGGCTCTGTTTTTGATTGGAATTGTATTGAATGTGTAGATTACTTTGGGTAGTATCGACATTTTAACAATATTTGTTCTTCCAGTCCATGAACATGGAATGTTTTTCCATTTCTTTGTGTCTTCTTCAATTTCCTTCATAAACTTCCTATAGTTTTCAGAATGCAGATCTTTTATTTCTTTTGTTAGGTTTATTTCTAGGTATTTTACGGTTCTCGGTGCAATTGTAAATGGGCTCAATTCCTTGATATCTCTTTCTGTTGCTTCGCTATTGGTGTATAGAAATGCAACCGATTTCTGTACATTGATTTTATATCCTGTGAACTTGCTGAATTCATGTATCAGTTCTAGCAGCTTTTTTGGGGGTGTCTTTCAGGTGTTCCATGTAGAGTCTCATGTCATCTGCAAAAAGTGAAAGTTTGACTTCGTCTTTGTCAATTTGGATGCCTTTGATTTCATATTGTTGTCTGACTGCTGAGGCTAGGACTTCCAACACTATGTGAACAACAGTGGCGAGAGTGGACATCCCTGTCGTGCTCCTGATCTCAGGCGGAATGCTCTCAGTTTTTCCCCACTGAGGATGGTATTAGCTGTGGGGCTCTCATATGTGGCTTTTATGATGTTGAGGTATGTTCTTTCCTTCCTGACTTTCTTGAGGGTTTTTATTAAGAAAGGATGCTGTATTTTGTCAAATGCTCTTTCTGCATCTATTGACAGGATCGTATGGTTCTTATCCTTTCTTCTGTCAATGTGATGTATCACGTTGATTGATTTGCAAATATTGAACCAGCCCTGCAGCCCAGGAATGAATCTCACTTGATCATGGTGAATAATTCCTTTAATATACTGTTGAATTCGATTTGCTACTATCTTGTTGAGAAGTTTTGCATCCATATTCATCAGGGATATTGGCCTGTAATTCTCCTTTTTAGTGGGGTCTTTTTCTGGTTTGGGAATAAAGGTAATACTGGCTTCATAGAATGAGTCCGGAGCTTTCCTCCCGTTTCTATTTTTTGGAACAGTTCGAGAAGAATAGGTATTAACTCTGTTTTAAATGTCTGGTAGAATTCCTCTGGGAAGCCATTTTGGCCCAGGACTCTTATTTGTTGGGAGATTTTTGGTGACTGATTCCATTTCTTCACTGTTTATGGGTCTGTTCAAATTTTCTATTTCTTCCCATTTGAGTTTTGGTAGTATGTGGGTGTCTAGGAATTTGTTCATTTCTTCCAGGTTGTCCAGTTTGTTGGAATATAATTTTTCATAATATTCTCTAATAATTGTTTGTATTTCTGTGGTGTTGGTTGTGATCTCCCCTTTCATTCATAATTTTATCTATTTGGGTACTTTCTTTTTCTTTTTGAGAATTTTGGCTAGTGGTTTATCAATTTTGTTTATTCTTTCAAAAAACCATCTCTCAGATTCATTGATATGTTCTATTGTGTTTTTTTGACTCTATATTGTTTATTTCTGCTCCAATCTTTATTATTTATCTTCTTCTCCTGGCTTTGATCTTTCTTTGCTGTTTCTAGTTCCTTTAGGTATGAGATTAGGTTCTCTGTTTGGGATCTTTCTTACTTCTTGAGATAGGCCTGGCTTGCAATGTATTTTCCTCTCAGGACTGCCTTCGCTGCATCCCAAGGGGTTTGGACTGTTGTGTTTTCATTTTCATTTGCTTCTATATATTTTTTAATTTCTTCTTTAATTCCTGGTTGACCCATTCATTCTTTAGTACGATGTACTTTTTTTTAAAAAATGTTTTAATTTATTTTTGAGACAGAGAGAGACAGAGCATGAGCCGGGGGGGGGGGGGCGGGCAGAGGGAGAGGGAGACACAGAATCTGAAGCAGGCTCCAGGCTCTGAGCCGTCAGCACAGAGCCTGATGCAGGGCTCGAACTCATGGACTGTGAGGTCATGACCTGAGCTGAAGCCAGACGGTTAACCAACTGAGCCACCCAGGTGCCCCTAGTACAATGTTCTTTAACCTCCATGTATTTGGAGGTTTCCAATTTTTTCTTGTGGTTGATTTCAAATTTCATAGCATTGTGATCTGAAAATATGTATGGTACGATCCCAATTTTTTATATTTGTTGAGGGCTGTTTTGTGACCCTGTATGTGATCTGTTTTGGAGAATGTTTCATGTGCACTTGAGAAGAATGTGTATTCTGCTGCTTTTGGATGAAAAGTTCTGAATGTATCTGTTAAGTCCATCTGGTCCAGTATATCATTCAGGGCCATTGTTTCCCTATTGACTGCCTAGATGATCTGTCCATCGTCCTAAGTGGAGTATTAAAGTCACCTACAATTACAGTATTACTATCAATAGGTTTGCTTATGTTTATGATTAATTGATTTATATATATTTGGGCGTTTCATGTTTGGGGCATAAACATTTACAATTGTTAGCTCTTCTTGATGGATAGACCCCTTAATTATGATATAATGCCCTTCTTCATCTCTTATTACAGTCTTTGGTTTAAAATCTAGTTTATCTGATATAGGTATGGCTACTCCAGCTTTCTTTTGACATCCTGTGGCACGATAGGTGGTTCTCCATCCCCTCACTTTCAATGTACAGGTATCCTCAGGTTTAAAATGAATCTCTTGTAGGCAGCATATAGATGGATTTTGGTTTTTTATCCATTCTGATACCCTATGTCTTTTGGGCATTTAGTCCATTTACATTCAGAGTGATTATTGAAAGATATGGATTTGGTGTCATTGTGTTATCTGTAGGTTTCATGCTGGTGGTGATGTCTCTGGTCCTTTGTAGTCTTTTATGCTTTCCACTTACAGAGTCCCCCTTAGGATCTCCTGCAGGCTGGTCTAGTGTTATTAACTCCTTTAATTTTTGTTTGTCTGGGAAATCCTTTATCTCTCCTTCTATTCTGAATGACAGCCTTGCTGGATAAAGGATTCTTGGCTGCATATGTTTTCTATTCAGCACATTGACTATTTCCTGCCAGTAACTTCTGGCTTGCCAAGTTTCAGTGGACAGGTCTGCTACTACCCTTATGTGTCTACCCTTGTAGGTTAAGTCTCATTTGTCCCTAGCTGTTTTCAGAATTCTCTCTTTATCTTTGTATTTTGCCAGTTTCACTGTGATATATTGTGGTGTTGACCTGTTTTTGTTGATTTTGAAGGGGGTTCTCTGTGCCTCCTGGACTTGGATGTCTGCTTCCTTCCCCAGATGAGGGAAGTTCTCAGCTATAATTTGTTCAAATAAGCCTTCTGTCCCTTTTTTTCTCTCTTCTTCTGGAACTCTTATGATATGGATATGATTACATTTCATTGAATCACTTCGGTCTCTAATTCTCCCCTTGTGGTCTAGCAATTTCCTGTTCCTCTTTTTCTTGGCTTCATCATTGTCCATAATTTTATCTTCTATTTCACTTATTCTCCCCTCTGCTTCTTCCATCCTTGCTGTAACTGCATCTAGTTCATTTCTCATCTCATTTACAACATTTCTTAATTCATGGTGACTATTTCTTAGGTCCTTGCTTTCTGCAGCAATAGATTTTCTGCTGTCTTCTAGACTTTTTTTCAAGCTCAGCTATCAGTCTTATGACTATTCTAAATTCTCGTTCAGGTATATTATTTATTCCTGTTTTGAGCAATTCTCTAGCTGTCCTTTCTCCCTGGAGTTTCTTTGGAGGAGAATTCTTCTGTTTTGTCATTTTGGCTACTTTTCTGTCTTTTACATGTTTTAATAGGTTGTTATGTGTCCTGTACCCGTGAGTACTACTATATTAAAAAGGCATAATACACAGTCCATGTCTTGGCACCTCAGGAAGTGTTTTTGGAGCGTGTTGTGTTCACTCTGTGGTCGCATCTATGGTTGCTTTCTCTATCCACTATTCATAGTGATGGTTCAGACCTTCCACTAGGTGTGCTTTGATTTGTTCGTTGAAGTAACCCTGGAAAAATGGAAAAGGAGGAGGGCGGAGGAAGCCTTATCCCATAGAAATAGAGAAAGGACAGGAACAGAAAAAAAAAGACCAAATAGAGAATCAAAGAAACTATAAGAAGGCTTAATCCAGAAAGATAGAGAGGAAAACAAAGAAGAGGTAGATACAGAAAAGGTGTCAAAAGAGTAGAGTAAAAATGCCTGATTAAACAAACAACCAGAGTAGAGGAAGAAAGATAAAAGAGGAGAGAAAAATATATAATAACAGTTGACAAAAAATCAAATCAGAAAATGCAAAACTGCAGGACAGTTGTCTGTTGGATCCTGGGACTGGTGGCTGTGCTGGCCTGGAGGAGAAGCTGTCTGGTTCGGTCAGTGCCAGTCTCATTCCAGTATATAAGCAGTTGCCATGCACGGAGGGGTGGGGTTTGGTGTAAGGGGGTCCTGCCTCCACTGGGGCCTGCTATCTTGTTCCCTGAAGCCCCATTGTATGGTTGGTGGGGGGAAAATTTGCGACACCCAATCTCTCCTTTTCAGACTGGGTGTCTCAAACCGCCCTGTTCAGGTGGCCCTCACAGAGCAGTGCGGGTGACTGGCTTGTCTTGCTCCACAGTCTCTCGAGCCTCCCAGGCGCTTTTCTGGGATTCAAACCCTGATGTCTTAAAGGATCCTGCTCTGCACAGACCTGGTTCTGGGGTAGCACCACTCACCCCGCTGACAAGGCTGGCACCTGCAGGGTCTTTTGTCCTTGGGGGGGCAATATACTCTCTTCCCACAGTATTGGAGGGAGGGGACTGCTTTCTCCCAGTGCACCCCCGAGATTGCTACTGTGCTCCAGGGCTGGCTCCTTCCCCCTAAGGGGCGCACACTGGTGGTCCCGGCCCAGAGAAAGTCGTGGAATCCTGAAAACTCCAATCTTCTCTCCTAAGGCTGTTTGCAAGGTAGAAACTGGCTCTCTCTGTATTTTTCATTGTTTGGTCCATGGTCTGGAGAGGTTTTTCTCTTGTCCAAACACACCCCATGCTTCCACAGCCTCTCTTTCTCTTCCTTTTGTCTCTCCACCTAAGGGGTTCCCCTCCCCTCTGTGCCTATGCCTATGTCGCCCTTTTTACCTTTCCCAATTTGCACACACACACCTCTGTCCTGCCAAGCTGTCTCTCTACACCGGTGGAGATGCTTCTGTCACTCTGTAGCCTGGAATTCTGGAATTCCAAGTTGGCCTCCACCTATTCCGATGCTCTTGGTGCCTGTAAAGTCACCAAGTTATCGGGACCAGCCTGGTCAGCGTCAGCATTTGACTCAGTAGACAAGGAAATGCTCATGGGTGGATTACACCAATGGGTAAAACTTCCAGGAATGGGGTCTTTCGTCTCTGGGATTTGCAGATGTTTAGGGAGAAAGGGACATGTAAACCCATCCATCTGCAAGTGTGGCATGTAGGGTCTTGAATGTATTATAATTTGAAAGTGAAGCCATGTGACTTTATTTGCGGTCAAAGCTCCAGCATGTGTCTGGTTGCCTAAGCAAATGCTTAGAGAAGTAGGACACATAAGGATAGGCAAAAAGACATTAGGGAAGGCACATGAGACAGTAGTGTGGGTGTTGTCTTCACTGCTGTTTTATGCAAAACAGGTAAACGCTCCAAACACAGACGGGTGACAAGAGCAGAGGTTTACAAAGGTTGTGGATTTATCACCTCTGCAGGGACTGGAGCCCTTTGGCCCATTTCTTTAGCCTTTTGATGACCTCGATTAATGCAGAGGAGGATCTTGGAGAACCTTGGGGATCATTTCATGTTCTTGGTGAAGTTGTTTTTATTCCTCTACCAGTTGGGGTTGGCCATAGACTGCAGGTCTGTGTCCCCTCAGCATCCCTATGTTGAAGTCTATCCCCCAATGTGACGGTGTTGGGAGTGGGACCTTTGGGAGGTGGTTAGTTCCTAAGGGTGCTGTTTATAAGCCCCTGAATCTGTGATATCTTTGTTATGATAGCCCAAATGGGTGAATGCAGTGTTAAAAAAAAAAAAAGAATATGGCAGGGGCGCCTGGGGGGCTCAGTTGGTTAAGTGTCTGACTCTTGATTTCAGCTCAGGTTGTGAGACGGACCCCCATGTGGGGCTCTGTGCTGAGCGTGGAGCCTGCTTGGGATTCTCTCTCTCCCTCTCTCTCTTTCTCTCCCCTGCTTGTGCACCTGTGCTCTCTCTCTTTCTCTCAAAATAAATAAACATTAAAAATAAAAGAATATGGCAAATAGTAAGCCACCAGAAAGGCTCAAAACAACAACAAACCACACACACACACACACACACACAATCCCAGTGTAGGTAAGAGTATGGGCATGTGAAACTTAGGTACTTTGCTGGTCAAATGCAAATTGGAATAACCACTTTAGAAGTCCATTAGGTAACATCTATGAACACTGAAAACGTATAATAAAACATACATCCAGCAATTTTACTCCTGGGTGTGTGTCCTTCTTCTATACACACATGCTTTAACCAAAAGTCTTCTACAAGAACATTTCTTTCATTGTCAGGGGAATACTAATCAAAGCCACATTGAGATATCATCTCACACCTGCCAGGATGGCTGAAATGAACAACACAGGAAACAATGGATGTTGGCGAGGTTCTGGAGAAAGGGAACCCTCTTACACTGTTGTGAGAATGCAAACCGGTGCAGCCACTCCGGAAAACGGAATGGAGGCTCCTCAGAAAGTTAAAAATAGAACTACCTTATGACCTAGCAATTGCACCATGACATATTTAGCCAAAGGATACAAAAATACCGATTTGAAGGGGCACATGCTCCCCAATGTTTATAGCAGCACTATCAGCAATAGCCAAGTTATGGAAAGAGCCCAATGTCCATCGACTGATGAATGGATAAAGAAGGTGTGGCTTATATATACAACGCGATATTACTCAGCCATGGAAAAGGAATGAAATTTTGCCATTTGCAATGACGTGGATGGAACTAGACAGTATAATGCTAAGCAAAATAAGCCAGTCAGAGAAAACAAATATTATATGGTTTCACTCATATGTGGAATTTAAGGAAAAAAAACCAGATGAACAAGGAAAGGAAAAAATAGAGGGAAGCAAACCACAAGAGACTCTTTTTTTTCTTTTTTTAAAATATTAAATATAATTTATTGTCAAATTGGCTTACATACAACACCCAGTGCTCATCCCAACACATGCCCTACTCAATGCCCATCACCCACTTTCCCCTCTCCCCCACGCCCTATCCACCCTCAGTTTGTTCTCTGTATTTAAGAGTCTTGTGGTTTGCCTCTCTCCCTCTCTGTAACTTTTTTCCCCCTTTCCCCTCCCCCATGGTCTTCTGTTAAGTTTCTCAAGATCCACATATGAGTGAAAACATATATCTGTCCTTCTCTGACTTATTTCACTTAGCATAACACTCTCCAGTTCCATCCACGTTGCTACAAATGGCCAGATTTCATTCTTTCTCATTGCCAAGTAGTATTCCATTGTATAGATAAACCACATCTTCTCTATCCATTTATCAGCTGATGGACATTTAGGCTCTTTCTATAATTTGGCTATTGTTGAAAGTGCTGCTGTAAACATTGGGGTACAAGTGCCCCTATGCATCAGCACTCTTTTATCCCTTGAGGGAAATTCCTAGCAGTGTTATTGCTGGGTCGTAAGGGGGATCTATTTTTAATTTTTTGAGGAACCTCCACACTGTTTTCCAGAGCGGCTGCACCTGTTTGCATTCCCACCAACAGTGTGAGAGGGTTCCCCTTTCTCCACATCCTCGCCAGCATCTATAGTCTCCTGATTTGTTCATTTTAAGAGACTTTTTTTTCTAAGTTTGATTTTTTAAAATTTATTTTTGAGAGAGCAATAGAGAGTGCAAGCACGGGAGGGGCAGAGAGAGAGGGGGACAGAGGATGTTAAGCGGGCTTTGTGCTGACAGCAGCGAGCCTGATGCAGGGCTCAAACTCATGAACTGTGACATCGTGACTTAAGCTGAACTCGAACACTTCACCAACGGAACCGACCAGGTGCCTCAAACCATAAGAGACTCTTAACAAAAAAATAACAAATTGAGGGTTGATGGAGGTAGATGGGGTAGATGGGTGATGGGCGTCAAGGAGGGCGCTTGTTGGACGAATAACTGGATTCTACTCCTGTAACTGATATCACACTGCATGTTAGCTAACATACTTGCAACAAGTAACAACAAAAAGAACGCTCTTTGTGACATGAAGAAGGGACTGGGAAGCACACGGACACACTAATGGTGGCACAGATACACGAGCAGCGGCATGTGCACACAACGGGATAGTATGGAGCAGCGGGAATGAACAATTCTATAGCTCCGTGCATAGAACGGATGAGCCCGGCAGAAAATTTGAGTGCAAGAAGGCAGGGCCAAGAGTACATAGACTGTGATTCTTTTTTATATTAGGTTCAAAACAAAGCGAAAGGAAGTGTTAGAAATCATGCCAGCAATTACGCTTGGAGGGGAGGGGGGCTAGAAAGGGACAAGAGGGGCCTTGGGAAGGGGGGAGCTGGAAAGGGACAAGAGGGGGCTCCTGGGTGTTGCCTACACAGGGAGCTTCAGTCTGTGAAAACTCACTGAGCTGTCTGTTCACCATATGGCTCCTTTCTTGTTCATTATGTGTTACGTGTCAATTTCAAAGTTCAGAAAATAAAATATAGGGGCACCATTGGTTCATTTATAAACGGCTTTATTGAGATATGTTTATTAGTATAAATAGATAAATGATAGTATAACATTATGAAAACATCGGGAGAAAATGCACCGCAATATACTAGTGATTACCTTTGACCGTGCATTGTTACATCTTGCTTAACGTAATGTTTTAATTGGCGGTGTTATGGAAGTCTGGCCTTTTCCCGACACTTTTCTCTACCTCTTTGGTGAGGACGGGGGAAGAAGAAGGATGCTTCTGCGGCTTACAGAATCTGTTCAGTCCCGTCCTATGAAGTCAGTGTTTTCGTAGGTCAAAGTGATTGAGGATAGCCATACATTAGGGTTCAACCTAATAGGTTTGTATTTGCACAGTTTCCAGCTATAACTATTACTTGATCTTTGAGTGAAGTGTATAAAAAGAGATTTATAAATTATTCCCAGTAAAATTGTCCATATTTTTGCATGTTACCTACAGGCCACTAGCCATACGCAAGTTAAGACTGCGCACTTGGTTTGAACGTTGAATGATAAAAAATGTGTTGTTGAGATGCAACCAGGAGCCAAGAGGTTGTTTTCGAACCTCTGACCTCGTGTATTCCCAGCTGGAGAAAGACAAAGGAGGAAAAGATACCGCGGGGCATATCGCGCATGGGAGTGGAGACAGGTGACCTTGGGCCTGTGGCGCAGGGCTCAGGGGACAGGGCATTTTGCCGGCCTTGTAGCTCTTGTGCCGAGGTGGAGGCCAAGAAGAGCTGTCGCCTAAGATCCCTTCCTCCTCCTGCCCTCTCCTCCTCCTCCTTCATGAGATGTAAGTGACATAGAACATTACATTCAGGCGTGGAAAATGATGATTTGATATTTGCAAAATGGTCACCACCACAAGACTAGTAAACACTGATCACTATACCTCGTTGGAAAATCTTTTACTTTTGATGAGAACTTCTAAGATCTGCTCTCTTAGCAACGTTCAAATACGCAGCACAGTCTTGTTAACTAGAGTCACCTTGCTGTGCACTACGTCCCCAGGACTTACTTATTTACATCTGGAAGTTTGTCTATTTTGATCCTCATCGCCCGTCCCCCCCACTTCTTGCACCCATTCAGTAACATCTTCCAATCACGAAAATAATCGTTAGCTCTTAGGTCCACCAGGCAGAACCACCGAGTCTCCTTTGAGCCGTTGGTCTCCAACTGCCACCCAGGCCAGTGGCCTCTAGCACCTTGTCACCTGTCCCAGCCTGCAACAGTGCCCCACCTGTTGAGTCCCCCGCAGTGGTGATCTTTGGGAAGATCTGAGCATTCCAAAGTTGTTGGTGTTTTGCAAGCCAGAATCTTCCTGAGCGGAACGTCAGTTTCCTGGAGGTCCTGTCGCCTGGGAAACCGGTCTTAAATGTCACGTGGTACCAAGGTTGGCAGAACCCACTTCTTCTTGGCCACTGATCCATTTCCATTGGGTTCCAGTTTGTCTTCGGTCTGGCAAATGCCTGAGCACCCGTGACTTGGTCATCTTGAAACAAGCAAACTATGGGACCATATGGAGTCATCATCTTGGAATTTCTTCTGTCAGGGAGTGAGCCTATCATCCCCAGATGCCACCCGGCGGATGGCTGTCTAATTAGACATGGATAGGCACTTTGGGAGACAGGGCATGTGGTAACGTACTTTGTCTCAGGTTCTCCTGGGTGTGGCCCGCTCATGTGGTCATTTGGCTATTTAACAAACGGCAGCAATACCCACAGCCTTCTCTGGTTTGCCCCCTTTCGGATTCTCATGCATAAGTGGCGCCCAGAACAGAACTTCTGAAGTTTCACGTGCATTTGAGTCGCCTGGGATGTCATAAACTACGGGTTCTGATTTAGTAGGTCTGGGGTGGAGCCCAAGATGATGTATTGCTAATAATGTTTTTGGGAACAGCTGCATCAGTATCGTCTGAGAGCTTGTCATGAATGCAGAATCTTGGGCCCCGATCCTGACCTGCTGGTGAATTATCTGCATATTAACAAGATTCATAGGTGATCCAAGGGCACAGCCAACATGCAGAGGCACTGCTCAGGGACACAGCAGCACAGGCCACGGCAGGACACCTAGGCTGCAGGTGACCATGTACAGACAGCAACTGCGTTGGGCTCTGGGGAGCCCTCTCGAGATGCACTGGTGCCTGTGCCAGTTCCTCAAGACCAGTCTGGACCTTTCATCCTTTTCCCTTTCAGGTGACTTTGATGATCCACCCCCCCTCCCTGGTGGTCTGTTTCCTATTGCATAAACACTTTCCAACTCTGCTGTGGTCCATGAAGCACTCTTCCTACTCAACGGGCATCTGTTTTGTGCAGTGGGGCTTATTTTCCCCCTTACTACCTGTGTTTCCTAAAATCCCAGGGACCTCAGGCAGAGACGGGGGCAGGTGGGCAGACTGAGGGCATTTTGTTGACCTCTATTCACCCTAAGGCACCCTGGAGGCAGTCACGTGACACCAGCACCTAGTTTCAGCTGCCAGCACTCCCAGGCCCCCGTTCATAGAAGTCAGGCCGTGGTCTTCAGGGATGACGTTCAGGAAGAAAGCTTACGAGGGTTTATTGACCTAACAATGCCAGCGTGACGCCCGTATGAAAGCACTGTGGGGTCCCCTACATGTTTTCAAGCGGCCAACTTTCAGGAAGATCTTCTTGGCCCCAATTCACCAATAAGTCCCCCCACTGGCCTGGCTTGGCTCCTTTCTTACCACCAAGACAACCTCCATTTTGTAGGGATTCATCAAGGCAACGAGAGGAAGGTTTTGAAAAATGCATCCTGTTCCAGGGGCCTCAGCTCTTCCCTCCACGCGTGAGGGAAGTCGTTAGGCTTCAACACTTCCCAGCTGAGACGTGCGCACGTGTGCGTGTGCACACACTTGTGCACAGGCGTCTGCCTAGGGCAGGGACGGCGGTGTTATCAGATAAGGGCGGTGGCCATACTCCAGTACAAGTGGCCAAGACAAAAAGACAATCCTGTGTCAACACAGTTATTTAGCTTTGGAGAAGACCCGTCCAATCCTAGTTCCCAGAAGAAGAGAAGAAGCCGGCAGATGTCAAGTTTTCTACTCTTCTGCATATCCTCGAAATCTGTTTGAATAGTAAGCCTGTCTGGTTAGGGGCGCCGGGGTGGCTCCGTGGTGAAGCTTCCGGCTCTTGGTTTTGGGTCAGGTCACGATCTCACGGTTTCGCGAGTTCGAGCCCCACTGTCAGTGCAGAGCCTGCTTGGAATCCTCTCTCTTTCTCTCTCTCTCTCTCTCTCTGCCCCTCCCCTGCTCATGCTGTCTCTGTCTCTCTCCAAATAAATTAATTAATTAAAAAAAAAAAAGCCTGTCTGGCTAATATTACATCTCTGGAAATATCAGGTCTTTGCAGCCTTAATTACTCTATGTGTAAGTTATCATTGACGTTAAAATAGGTTATATCTCCTTCCTCACTGAATTTCCCCTCCCATCTAGCACCCTGTTCTCTCCACCACTAAAACGCATGCCCCTGGAATAAAGTGGGGCGTCTTTATGGAGGGTGGGACTGAGCTTGCAATGGTGTCTTCACCTATCAGAAGCGTTTGTTCTCAGAGGTGAGTCTTGTCTTCCTGCCATCTGGTGCCTACGGTCCTGCCGACCCGAAGCACCTGGTCCCGACGGTGTTCGGGCTCAAGGGGAGACATTAAGATGGATTCATCTATTTCTGGATTCTTGGTGCTAAGGATTTGCCTCTTCAGCATCTAACACAGGAAGAGTGCCTGTATCATCATCTCCCGCACCCCGTCTCTGTTGATGGAGCACAGCCGTACCTGTGCGTGGGAAGGTGGAGCCTCATCCTGGGAGGGGGGAGGGGTAAGGGTGGAGCCTGGTTAGTGCAGGCTCTGCCCCTTGAACTAGAGCAGTGCTTACAAGTCTCCACTCGAGGGCACTGTGATCCCCGTGTTGCTCCGGTGTCTCCTTCAACTGGGGCCCCTGGCCCGGTGACCCGCTGGTCTGCTCTTCATCAAACTCTCAACGTGCTGGTTGAGAAATGAAAGGAGGTTCCATTTTCCTCAAGGGTGGAGTCCCTGAGGCAAACGACCGCCACGCCTGCTGTCCCTGCACAGAGACAGCACTGGGGGTCCTTGGCCACGGGGGGCCACGCGAGTGGGAAGACGTGGCCCAGTCTCTGCAGGGGTGGCCAGTTGTCCAGTGCTGCTGCCTCAGGGGTGGCTACCCCAGGTCGATCTCTTACTGGTGGGAGACAGGCTGGATCCACCTTCCTCATGAGGCTGAGGGCCCCGGGTGGGGCGCCCAGCCCAGGAAGCCAGGCCCAAAGTGACAGTGGGATCCCGTGTGGTCTGGGGTCAATTCAGCATCAGTGGAGCTCTGGAAGACCGATTGCTCCTTCCTTTTCCGGAGAGAGGAGAAAGACCCGGAATGGGCCTCACCAAGGCCAAATGCAACTCCAATCCAGATTTGGGGCATTTGGAGGACGGCACAGGCCCGCCTCTGTAGGAGCAAACGCAGGCCCCGCAGCCCTGATGCTCTCTCCCCACCGAACATGGCACCACCACGCTCCAGGGACGAACACAAAACCCATTTTCCATCAGCTCATTACCATAAGCGTTATTTAATCCAAAGGCTCCGCAATCCTTCCCGTGTGTGTGTGTGTGTGTGTGTGTGTGTGTGCATATGTAGTCGCTCGATGTCACAAGGAAAATAAAAACTCTGCATAGGGCAGAAATAATTTGCAAGGCTCATTTGGGTTCGCGCGTTCCCAAGCCGCCCTTAGAGGTCCACACCAGCCCCCCCCTTTGAAGGGCTGCGTAACAAAAAGGGCCTGGCTGGGTGCATTATAATTTGCTGCAAGTAGTTCCAAAGTACTCATATTTTCAATGCCACGAAGGGAAATACTAATGTCACAGGACGTGGGCATTGTGCTTGGAATAAATACACACACAAAAGCTGAGCGCGGGTATTTCGGATGTCTCGTTGGGGAGGATGTAATTACGTTTCCCTTCGAGAACGCTTTGAAGTGGGAGGCTAACTGTTTCCCATAAAGGCAACATTCCCCATCAGCTGAGCTGCTAGTTGGAGAATTCAGGCAGGATCAGTTAATTTCCAGGCGGAGTGAAATCTTTCAAGAGGGAGGATGTCATCCTTTCTCCGGCCATTTGAAATCAAGTGCCGACTCACCTGTGGGGATGATGTAGTGTGTTCAGTGGGTCCTGGGGGCTCCCAGGACCCCCGCGGGTCTGGGCTGCTAAGCACGGCCCCCCCGGGTGTGCCGCGGGGAGCCCTGGGCGTCCGGCTGGTATCAGCTTCTGTGCGGGTCCTCTGTTCTCTGACCCTCACCAACGGTGGCACCTGGCTGGCGGGGTGAAGCCCCTCGTCTCACGGTGGGTGGTTGGCTACCAAGGATAGAAATGTTGTGGCACGGTGCCTCCCCGTCCCGGGTCAGAGGGCTCAGAGTGGCCTCGCACCTGTCTCCCGGCTGGCTCTCCCTCCCAGCCTTCTCGTCAAGGACGGGCTTGCCCTCCATGTCCCCCCCACCCGTCATCGTTCCCATTTCTCCAGGCCACAGGTCAACCGGCTCTGCTTTGCACCCAGTATTTCCACTTTCCCAGGGGTCCCGGAGGCCCGGGGGCTGCCGTGCAGCTGACGGAGGTGACAGTTTAGCAGGTCTGTGGCTACTGGGCTCCAAGCCAAGGGAGCACAGAGAACAAAAGGAATGAACAGGGCCAGCTGGACCGTGGGGTTGGCATCTGGGGAGGCCAGGGGTGCGGGTTACTGGGGCTCCCCTTTGGCCCACGGAGTCTCTTCTTTGGGACCAGTTCACGCTTGGACGGCCAACCACAGGCCTTGGAGAGCGACACAATGCCAAAGGCGGGACCCGGAGGGGACAGTGGCTGTTACCTGGGGGTGCAGGTGGGGGCTTCCAGGAAGCTATGTAGCCCTGCTGTCCCCATTTCTTCTCTAGAATTTCTGCTCTGTGGATCTTTTGGGGTGATTATGCCCCTTACTTTTCTTTTGTTTTAGAGACAGAGAGAGAAAAAGAGAGAGAGCAAGAGCTGGGGAAGGGCAGAAGGAGAGAGAGAGAGAGAGAGAGAGGGAGACAGAGAGAGAGAGAGAATCCCAAGCAGGCTGCGTGCTTTCAGCGCAGAGCTGGGAGCCTGCTTACGATTCTGTGTCTCCCTCTCTCTCTGCCCCTCCCCCACTCACACACTCTCTAAAATGAACAAATGTTAAAAAAAATTTAAAAAAATACTTTATTCTAATCGCACATTAGTTAATTAATCATGGCGTGCACTGAATGAGAGAAGCCTGGGAAAACGGGAGAATGTCAAGGGCAGAGCCACTGTTGTAATCCCACTTCCCGGGGGAGCCCACTTCTCTCAAGCCACCTGTCCACGCTCCCACCCTAAAATGCATCACCCTGGTCACAGTTCGTCCTTGGCGCTGTTCTTTTAAACATGGTAAATACCAAGGGACATTTTCAGAGGGACATTTGTAGCTCTAAAAGTGTATATTGAAAAGAAAAAAAAAAAGGCTAAGAATCAATGAGATAGTTGTGGTCAAAAAGTTAGAAAAAGAGTAGCAAATTAACCCCTAGGAAGTGTGGAACGGAGGAAATGGTAGAGATGAAAATTAACACAACGAAGACCTTGCAAGAGCTGATTCTTTGAAAATGACGAAGCCCTGAAGGGGCTGGCGAAGGAAAAGAAGAAAAGGCATATATAACCGACATCAGGGGTTAAGATGGGATTCCTTGTCAGACCTTCCAGACCTTAACGTTTGGAAGAGGATACTGGGAGCAACCTTATGTCAGTGAGTGTGAACATTTGGACAAATTAAATGCAGTCCTCAAAATACACAACTTCCCCAACTGATAGAAGAAGAAATAGATTTTGAATCGTTTTCTAACACTTTAAGAAGTTAAATTGGAAACGGAAATCCTTCCCACAAAGAAAACTCAACTCGCCCGGAATGCTACCAAAACTTGAAAGAAGACGCAATGCTGATCTTGCAAAAATTCTTGGACAGGCTAGAAAAAGAAAGAATTCTTTCCTACTGATTCAATGAGGTCCTCACATGAAAAGCCAACAAGAACATTGCAAGAGAAGAAAATTATAGAGGAGTTTTACTTAAGAGCATAGATGGAAATGTTCTATGCAAAATATTACCAAGGATAGTATGCTTATCAAAAAGACACCTCGGGGGAGCCTGGGTGGCTCAGTCGGTTGAGCGGCTGACTTCGGCTCAGGTCACGATCTCCCGGGTTGTGAGTTCAAGCCCTGCATGGGGACCTGTGCTGATAGCTCAGAGCCTGGAGCCTGCTTTGGCTTCTGTGTCTCCCTCTCTCTGTCCCTCTCCAGCTCACACTCTGTCTCCTCTCTCTCAAAAATAAATAAATATTAAAGAAAAAAGACACCTCAAATGCAACCTTTTATTTGGACATGGAAGGCTAGTTTAACACTCAAAACATCAATTACTACCCATGGTTCAGAACAAGTAAATTAAAGCATGATAACAGGGCACAAATGTGACAGCAAAATTATAGCAAAGGACACAAAGAACAAACTAGCTGTTACATAGGACACAAAAAGGCGTAACCACAAAGAAAAAATTGATAAGCTCTGTTACATTCACATTAAGAACTGTTCATCGGGGGCACCTGGGCGGCTCAGCTGGTTAAGCGTCCGACTTCGGCTCAGGTCATGATCTTGCGGTTGGTGGGTTCGAGCCCCGTATCGGCCTCTGTGCTGACAGCTCGCAGCCCAGAGCCCGCTTCAGATTCTGTGTCTCCCTCTCTCTCTGCCCCCTCCCCCGATTGCACTCTGTCCCTCTCTGTCTCCCAAAAATAAAAATAAATTAAGAAAAAAAAGAGCTGTTCATCAGGACACCACGAAGGCAGTGAAAGCATAAGCTGGAGAGTGGGAGGCAGTATTTGCGGCCCACGCACCTGTAAACAGCTTCCTTCTAGAACACAGAAAGAACGCTAAAGCTGGTAATGAGAAGACAGAACGTGGCAGAGAAACGGGCCAGACACTCACCAGGCATTTGACAAGAGTGGCTCCAAATGGTCCCTAAGCATATGAAAAGGTGAAGAACTTTGGCAGTGGGCGGGGAGAAGGAAGTTAAAGCCACAGTCTGACGTCTGGATAACCGCTCCAGAGCGGCGACCACCCCGAGGGCCGGCTGCCCCACGTTGGGGGAAACTGGCGCTGCCTTCCCCACTTGAGGGTGCTCTGGGGTGAGCAGCTCTGAGCTCCAGCTGTTTACCTTTTCATAAACACCGGGTCTCACATCCCTTAGGATAAAAGCCTTGGTGCCCTGGTGCCATGTGCTGGGTGGATGCTGAGCCTTTGGTGGCACCTGAAGGACGCGGCGCTGTGATATTCTGGGTGCCTTCTCAAAGCTGCCTCTGGAACTCCCCGGTTTGGGAGGCAGGGTGAACCCGGCCGTGGTCCTCTTGTCACGCGTGTCCCTGATGACTGTCACAGCTTAAGGGTTTACAAATCCCTCCTCTCTGGAATGCTTCCTTCCTGAGGCCACTGGGAACTCAGAGCTGGAAGGATGTTTATGGAGTTCGCCCAGGGCTTCAGTGGACGGGGAAACACACATGGGGCTCACCGGGCGGGCCCCAGATCGCCCCTGTTCCGTCTTCATCTCGCGGGGTCACGTGGTGTTGGGGGGCAGCCCTGTGACTCTGGGGAGACCGTGAACCCGTCTGCGCCCTGCCTGGAAAGTGGGGTGAACGCTCCTGGTTTTCGGCGGAGGTGCACTTCCGGCAGGTGACCGTCCCCGGTGTCCCCCTGGCCTGCAGCAGCGGGCCCTTCCTGACCCCTCCCTGCTGCATGTGGGAGCCGTGGGGTCTGCGTCAGCCTTTCCTGTGGTGAGGGGCAGGAAGCGGATGTTTTCCCTCCGGGGCCGGGCGCACCTGCCTGGTCGTGTCCCCCATTTGCCGCTTCCGGTCCCCCCCCCCCCCCCCCCCCCGCAGCTCGGGGCGAAGTCTGAGAGTCAGGGAGGTGAGGGCCCCGGGCATCTGCCGTCAGCCTTTCGGCGGAAATGGGGGCTTTGGGAGGTGTGTGTGTGTGCACGTGTGCGTGCGTGTGGGTGTGTGCGTGTGGGGCACGTGTAGGTCCACCTGCCTGTTCACATGTGTGGGGTGGGTGAAGGCACGTGTAGCTTTGTATGTGTGTTTGCAGGTCTGTAGGTGTGGTGTGTGTGTGTACATGTGCTACGTGTATGTGCATGCGTGTGCACGTATGTGTGTTTGTGTGCGCGCGCGTGGCTGGACCCGCCCAAGGTCACTCAGCTGGCCCGTGGATTTGGGCCCCGCCCATCTGGCTCGCCCTGCCCCCAGAGAGGCCACACCCCTTCACGGTGCCCCTGGCTGGTCTTCCTTCCCAGGCAGGCTGGGGCGAGGCCTAGGGAGGGTTGGAGCAAGGCCAGCCAAGGACTCCAGTGGCGGAGCTCAGGTAGGGCCAAGAGGCAAGGCGCCCAGGTCTGCCAGACCCCCCCCAAACTGGCCCCCAGCGAGGGAAACAGCGTCGAGGGAAAGGGAAACAGCACTGGAGGCGGAGGCTGGTGGGGGGGGGGACCCTGCAGAGAGTCCCGGGTTTCCCACGAGACCCTTGCACCCTGGCCCCAAGGAGGCAGGGGTTCCCCGACCGCTCTCCCCTCCCCCTCCTTTGTCTCAGCACCACGTGCTCACGATGGTACACGCCGGCTCTTTAGGTCTGCTTTGGGCATCAGGAGTAATCGAGCAGCAAGCCACGTTCACGGAGAACACAGGTGGTGCCAGGCACCGTGACAGGTGCACCGGTCATAGCTGGGTTTCCTCCTCGCGGCGGCACAGAGGGGCAGAGACTAAATGCGTGCCCTCTGGGTTCTCCGAGCGTGCAGAGCCAACAAGGGCGAGAGCTGCGAGAGACTGCGCTTGGGCCTGCCGAAGCCTTTGCTCTAAACCATCGTTAGACTTCACTACAGGGACTTGATTTCTAAAATCTTACTCCCCCGGCCAAAAGAAAGAGTGGGACACTGCTCCCGGCAGGCGGAGGAACTGGGTTAGTTGTTTGGGGCCAGAAGACAGTGATTTGACAGCAAACTGGAGCGTGGAGGAGGCCACAGTGCCTCACCCCCGACCCCCGACTCCTGGGCTCCCTTTCCCTCCCCAAAGCCCACTGGGAGAGGTGTATTCCAGAGCAGTTGTGAGGCCATAAACCCTTACCGAGAGCCCCTGTGCCAAGGCCCCTCAACACACTGTCTTCGGTAATGGCACGGGGCCCAAGCGTAGCCGTTCAGAAGAGCCACAGAATCCGACAGTCCTGCCACTTCAGGGAGTCTCGATTCTCCATCCGAGAAGGGTCCCCGCAGGGGCGAAGCCAGGCAGAGGCCAGCCTGGTCCCAGGGACTTAGCCCAGGTTCTCGGTTACACACACCCGCTGCGTGATCTGGCTTCGCACATTCGTCCTATGACCATTTTATGAATGTCTCTTCCCCGACCCGACTGCGGAGCAGCTCGCTTTGTACCCCCGTGTCGTACCCAGAAGGCGCTCGATACAAGACTTGGAAGATGAGCAAAGAAACCCTGTGCTGCCGTGGCTGTGAATTCTAATGAGATGGAATCAATCGTTCTAGGACCGTGCATTAAGGAATGATTCTAATGGAGGGGTTTCGGGGGCTTGGAGACACCGTTTTGGGCCAAGGGCCTTAAGGTTCTCCAAATCTCACTGCTTAGGTCGCTGCTAGCTTGGCTCAAGCCCACTGCCTCTTTTTTTCCTCTGCCGTCGTTAACATCACCCCGTGCATCTCCGGAAGTCTTGACTTTCAAGGACATAGGAAGCCACTTCTCTCAGACATTTGTGTCCCCTAGTCTCATTAGTGGCTGAAACTAAGTGTCGCTCTTGTGAAACAGCCCTGTGACACCTACCACAAGTATTGCCTTTTTGTTACATGTGGACCTATGCTTAGGAAGAGATTTCACATGGCGTTAGGGTGTTCTAAACCTGTTGTTTTAAATGGAGGTGTTTGCGTAAGCCCTGGTGGTCTCAGGAACACCTTTTAAAAAACGCCATGTCATCACACACGGGTTCTGAACCCGAAACCTTCTCATTCCTCAGGGCAGGCCAAGTGCAGAGCCACCAAGAGCTTTAATTCCACTTTAATCAGATTCCATTCCATAGAACACTCTCTTAATGAGGGTTAATGACATTAATTACTGTCCCCTTCACTTAAGAACATGCTCAAGAGGAGCTAAATGCCACATGATGGCCCAGGAATAGCTCAGGCCCCAGCAGAACTCCCGAGAAGAATCTACTGCCCTTTTTTCTGCCAGCCCCCTCTGCCCTCCACCCCACACATCTCCTTATTTTCCCTTCCTCACGTCATTCCTCCCGTGTCCGTGTCGGAAGCACACGATGTTACATCACCTTTCCAGGGGATTTGGGATTTCACACACCTACCGCCGACGGGCTCAGAGTTCCAGAACCTGCCTGGTGGATGAGGACGCAAATGGGCATTCTCCTGCAGGACAGGTGTGCTGGGCACCTCTTCTGAGGGGAACCCAGCAAGAGCTACTCAGATGAAAATGCGCAGGTAATTTGACCTGCTGATGTCCCTTCTAAAATTTTATCTCACAGAATTTTCCCCCCATACAGGCCCACCAAGATGGATGTATGAAGGTATTCATTGCGGCATTGATGGAACACAAAAGACTGGATGTAATCTAAATGTGTGTCAAAGACTGGGTATGCTATAAAATAAATAATTATGCTATCTATCTATCTCATCAATTTTTTTAACGTTTTTTAAATTTATTTTTGAGAGACAGAGCACGAGTGGGGGAGGGGCAGAGAGCGAGGGAGACACAGAATCCAAAGCAGGCTCCAGGCTCCGAGCTGTCAGCATAGAACCTGACGCGGGGCTCGAACTCACGAACTGTGAGATTATGACCTGAGCTGAAGTCAGACGCTTAATAGACTGAGCCACCCAGGTGCCCTTATCTATCTATCTATCTATCTATCTATCTATCTATCATCTGTCTATCTATCTGGATTACACTATATCCAAAAAGTGGGGCATTATGTAGCTGATATAAAATGAGGCCAATCTATGTGTGCTGATACAAAACAATACCCCAGGTATTGAAAAGAGCAATGAGAAAAATATATGTCTGATATGTAATCATTTGTGTAAAAAAAGTGTGTAAAATTGTGTAAAAAATATCTATCTATGTGTGAGTATACGTGCCTGTCTCCATGCATTTCCTGCCACACCCCCGAAGCAGGAGGGCTCCTGTGGAATTGGCAGGGACATACAACGGGTCTGCTCGTGCAGAGCAGAGGGCATCTGTGAGTGGGGCAAAGCTCGCTGGGGGTGAAGGGGAGGAAGCGTCGTAGCTCTCAAGGAACCAGGAGGTAGAGCTGGTTGAGTCAAGCCACAGGCAACTCAAGTGAAAATCTAGCACCTTGAAAGATGGGAGGCCATAGTTTGGGAGAAGATGGTGTGACCAGGAGAGATCACGTCTCCCCGTGTGAACGTGCTGTGGGAAAGAGCAGGAGACACCGAGGACGGAAGTTAGGTCATCCTTACCAATCACTCTAAAGCTGGGCTGTTCAATACATTAGTCACACTGGCTACATGAAGCCATTTAAATTAACAGTGGGGTAAAAACTCCAGTTCTCCAATTGGACCAGCCACATTTCAAGTGCTTAATAGCCATGTGTGACTGTCGACCACCCCTGTAGGTGAGCATAGACCTCAACCACCATTTTGATCGCTGCGGGAAGTTCTATTGGATGGGGGTTTCTGCCGTTCAATTATTGTTTTTTTTTTTTTTAAGTTTATTTATTTATTTTGAGAGAGAGAGAGAGAGACATAGAGGATGTGCAGGAGGAGCTGAGAGAGGAGAGAGAGAATCCCAAGCAGGCTCTACCCTGTCAGTGCAGAGCCCAACCCGAGCTCAAACTCAAGAACCCTGAGATCATGACCTGAGCCAAGATCGAGAGTCAGATGCTTAACTGACTGTGCCACCCAGGTGCCCCCAAATTGTTGTTTATTAAGCTTTACCAACACAGATTTTATGAGTTATGACCAAGTGCGCTTGTCATGAAGACCAAGTTCCATGGTACTGTCTACTTGTAACATTTCAATAATGTTTATTTCTTTACAGCCCTCGTGATTTTCATTTCTTTACAATCCCGATCCCATTCTTTGGTAATGAGCATCAAGTTCTAGAGCCTTGAAGTCTCTTCTTGAGTCACAGCCAAGGGTCAGTTTCCCATGTGATGTGATAGGAAGGGTCTTGGTGCAACCACTCAGGACACATGGAAGTTGAACTGCTCCTGGAGTGAGGTTGGGTGGGGAATCTGCCCAACTCTCCGGCCACTTTGGGTTGGCCAGACACAGGCTGATGCGAGTAGTGGGGGGGAGGCCCACAGTCTGCGGAAACTGGGGTTCCTTCAGGAAGAGGAGGCAAGTCTGTGGCAGGCCAGTTGGAAAGCTGGGGTTGTTGATGCGCACAGACTGGGAAGCTGCCTTTCTGTGTGTGCAGGGGACGTCCCCAGCACACGGGCCCATGGCCACCTCTCTCTCTCCTACTTTGTGCCATCTCTTGTGCAGACACAGGCTGAGGGGGTTGTGCTGGGGGTCAGAAGACACCCAGAAAGCACACGTGGTCTTAGGCATTGAAAAGCTAACTTACCAGGAATCCGGGAAAACCCAGAGAGCCAGCTTGGTCTATAGGGAGGGACATTCTACAATGTTCTGGTGTGACCAGAACCGTCGGATAGGATATTCTGAAGTTTCAGATTAAATTCCTTTCAAGTCTGCTTCCTCTGATGGCGTTTTCACCACAACTCTGAGGTGAGTTACTGTCTTCCACCAAATCACCTTTCATATTCAAACAAAATTTAAATTTATATCTTGATCCTTATTTTTCTATTTTTTTCAAAGTTAGAAAGAGAGAGAGAGAAAGAGAGAGAGTACATGTGCAAGTAGGGGAAGGGCAGAGAGGGAGGGAGAGAGAGAATCCCAAGCAGAGTCCACACCGTCAGCACGGAGGCAGAGCTGGATGTGGGGCCGAACTCACAAACCATGAAATCATGACCTGAGCCAAAGCCAAAAGTCAGATGCTTAACCGACTGAGCCACTCGGGTGGCCTTAGTCTTGTTCCCGTTTAGCATTTCTTCCTTCTTCATTCAGGCTTCCTCTTCTCCACATTGACCCAATGTTCCCACAGTGCTTTTCTGCCACCATTGGCCTGCCCAAATTCTCATGCTTTCCAAGAGCAGCAGGCTGGGAGTGAGGAGAACTTTGGTCCCATTGTCCCAGATGTCCGCTGTGTGACCCTGGGCCCTAGTTTCCCCACCTTCAAAGTCAGAAGATGAAACTTGTGAATTTTAAACATCTTTTTTTTTGTCTTTTTTAGCTTCAGCCACCAAATTACTGAGCCAATTCAAAGAAAACGGTTTTTATTCAATTATTTAAAATACATTAATAGAGCAAAGACTTAATATATCAAAATATGTGCAAGATAATATACGGTATATACGGGTTAATAAAAAGCTGGAGTGCTGGTGACAGACTCAAGGTACCTACTAGTTTGTCAAATCAGTGGATTTTCTAAATATCACAGTTTAGTTTTGGTGACTGGTATTGATGAGCTGGAAAGATTGTGGAGTGTGTAATGAGTGGATTTCGGTTTTATAGAAGCTTTACGTAGACTAAGAGACAGTTACAAGCTCTAGAAACAATTGCTGTGGACGTTGAACTTGGTGTACAGCCTGCAAAGATGGGAGTGAACGCAGGGGCGGACGAACTCGCGGCGTTGGCCTGGGTCTTCTTCAGACAGGCGATGGTGAACCTTTTCCCTGGCAAGCCAGGACCACCTCCATCCCTGAGACACTCGAGGATGGTTCCTCAGAAAGGCATTACTTTTTTGTCTTCTCCTTTTTTCCTTTCTTTTCCTTCTTTTCTCCTTTCCCCTTTTCAGCGAGCCCTCCTGTTAGTGCCAAGGCTCGCTTTTTACCCATAGGGGTTTTGGCATACCAGTCCTGAAATAAAACAGATTTATAGGAAAATATCAAAATGACACTCATGCACCAAAATATTTTTTTTAAAGTTTATTCATTTTGAGAGAGAGTGTGAATGAGGGAGGGGCAGAGAGAGAGGGAGTGAGAGAATCCCAAGTGGGCTCCGAGCTGTCAGAGCAAAGCCCCACGCGGGGCTTGAACCCACAAACTGTGAGATCAGGACCTGAGCCGAACCCAAGAGTTGGGTGCTCAAATGACTGACTCCCTCTCCCCCCCCACCCCAGGTGCCTCCCAGGGGAATATTCTTAAAAACAGAGAAAAACTTGCTAAGAAGGAAGGGGCAAGCAGCCGTTAAACTTTGGGAATTTAATGTATATTTACTACAAATTCTTTCTCAGTGGGTTTTCCAACCTGTCTTTTAACTTCCACCTCAAGGAGTTAACGGTTTCAGAGAATCACAGACCAAATCTGACTAGCAGCCCTTCCCAATTAGTCTCCTATCTTTCTGGGGAGTCTTACCCTATCCTGAGGGCATGGGATTTCTTGGTCATGTGAATGGCCCTCCATGGTTCACACATGGCCACCAGAAGCTAGACTGCTGGCTACGCGGGGGCCATGGGGAGGCCACGTAGACACGCCAAGGGGGACTGTTGAAAACATGGCAGAAATACTGGAGCCAACATGCCAACTAAGCACCTTGTGGTTACAACTGGTCCTGAGAATGCATTTTCTCAACCTTCACTTTTCATTTGAAAGCTAAGAAACATTTTAGTTCATAAACTTTATAGTAGTAATAGTATTTCACTGAGTGACTATCTTACAAGTGGTTTCTCAATTCTCCTATTAATGGACACATAAGTGGTTTCCAACTTTTTGTGAGGAATGATGTTGACATGCACAATATTTACATATCTCCTTTTAAACTTATGAGAAAACTCTGGAGAATATCCAGAGAAGTAGACTTCCTGGGATGGTAGGGCACGAGCATCTTCAATTTTACTGAATATTTCTAAATTGTTCCCTGGAGTGGCTGTGAGGGGGAAGCTAGCTCAGTCTCTGTAAGTCTTAACGTGTCTTTATTCTTTCCTGTCTCCTGGGTGCTAGTTTAGTTGGGGATAAATGTTGGGCCTACAGTTACTGTTCCTCAGCACTTTGCAGAAATGATCGTACTGTCTTCTGGTAGGGATTGCTGTTAAAGAGACGCCTGGCCTCTCCATTGTTGGCTTTTTATAGGCAACCCGGCATCTTTGAAGACTGGCTTATTGTCTTGTTCTTAGGTTCACAATAATGTATGTGAGTGTGGATTCATTTTTATTTGTCCTGCCGGTCACTTGGAGTTTGTTTTTAACCTAAGAATTCATGTCTTTAATTCAAGAAAATTTTCAGCAAGTATTTCTTTAAATCACTATTCCTCTGATATTTCTTTTATTCTCTTCCTCTAGAACTTCTGTTAGCTTGGGTGTCAATATCTTCAAGGTTCTTACTGCAGTTTATAGATTTTTATCTTTATGTTTTTCTGTGCTGCTTCCAGAGGGAGCATCCTCCAATCCATGAATGTGCTCTTTGACCATGTCTAGTCTAGAGTTCATACCTCTCTTACTTTTTTTTGGCCATTTAAGTTATATATTTTTAATTTTTTTCAAAGACTTCTATTTTTAAGTAATCTCTACACCCAATATGGGGCTTGAACCCACAACCCCAAGATCAAGACTCACATGCTCCACTGACTGAGCCAGAAAGGCAGCCTTATATTTTTTATATCTAAGCTTTCTTTTTGTGATTTTTCCCCCATTATTATCTCTTATTCCATTTCTGCCTGTTTCTGTTTCAAAACTTTGTGTACATCTCTAATGGAAATGAGGCCTTCATTTATTATTTTGAACTCCTGAATTGTATTAATTTAAACTCTTTGTCTGGTTGCACTAGATTTCCTAAAATGTTTTGGAATTTTTATTTTCAGGTTCATTTTGAGTAGGAGGCTCTTTTTTGGTTGTATTCGTTGTATCTTCCTTATTTCTCCCTCTCTCACAGTGCTTCTACACCATTCTGTGAAGCCAAAATCCGGAAACACGTCTTATAATGACGCTCCTCGGTGACGTCGACATACCACAGACCCGGAGGAAGGAGCAGCAGGTATAGTCTCTTTTCGTTTCCTAGCCCTGATTTTTCTCTATGCTGCATGCCAGGCATGTGGTTGTCTGTGTGTTTGAGATTTATCTTTGTTTCTGTCTGGCACTTGGGGATTTTTCTCATCTTTCTTTTAGCTTTGGCTCTGTTTTCCATGTAAGGTGAGGTGGCCACGTATTTCAGGTGATGAACTCCTACTAATTTATTTACATACAGTATTGGGGCGTCTGGGTGGTTCAGTCGGTTAAGAATCTGACTCTTGATTTTGGGTCAGGGTTCATGAGATGAAGCCCGGCGTCGGGCTCTGTGCTGACAGCGTGGAACCTGCTTGGGATTCTCTCTCTCCCTCTCTCTCTGCCCTTCCCCAGCTTGATCTCTCTCTCCTTCTCTCTCTTCCCCCACCCTTGCTTGTGTGCTCTCTCTCTCTCTCAGAATAAATAAACTTTATAAAAAAAGAATATGGTCTTTGGCCTATGGTTTGAATTTCAGCTCTGCTCCTTTTTAGCTATGTGACTAGAAGCAAATCATTTTGGCTCTTTTTTTTTTTTTCTGCTGTAGCAAATTACCACAAACTTAGTGATGTAAAACAAACCATTTATTATCTTTCAGTCTTAAAGGTCAGAAGTCCAAAATGGGTCTCACTGGGCTAAAATCTAGGTGTCTGCAGGCTGCGTTCCTTCCTGGAGCACCAGGGGGAATCTATTCCCTTTCCCAAGGCCACCTGCTGTCTTGGCTCGTGGCCCCTCCTTCATCTTCAAACTGGCACCGCGGGGCTACCTGGAGTTCCAAGGGATCCCTCCCAGGCTGCTGACTTTCTTGTTCTCTCTTCTGATTGCTTCTTCCGCTTTCTATGATTACACCGGACTCGCCAGTGGAAGTCAGGGTAATCTGGCTTAGGTCCAGCAGATTAACAACTTTACTCCATCTGCAACCTTAGCTCCCCTTTGCCGTGTAACCTACTGACAGGTTCTGGGGACTCCGATGTAGACGTCATTGCCGGGGCCCACTATTCTGCTACCACAGAATGACTCTGTGACTCTATGACTCTCTATGACTCAATTTCCTCGTTTGAAAACTGGAGGGATTATGAGGTCTAAATGAGTTAACAGAGTGCCTGGTACATAAGTAGTCACAAGTATTAGCTGACATTATTAGGATTATTACTAATATGGTTTTAAAGTTTGTTTATTTTGAGAGAGACAGAGATAGCGCGAGTGGGGGAGGGGCAGAGCGAGAGGGAAAGAGAGAGACTCCCAAGCAGGCTCTGCACTGTCAGCACAGAGCCCAATGCAGGACTTGAACCCACAAACCGTGAGATCATGACCTGAAACGAAATCAAGAGCCAGATGCTGAACCGACTGAGCCACCCAGGTACCCCTAACATTATTAGGATTAGTACCATTATGATCCTTAAATATTTTTTCCATCATGCCCACGGGGTAGGGTATGATGTGTTTGGAGAATCGCCAAGACCCTAGTCTGACACGTCAGAAGCACGGTTAGGTCAAATTTCTCAGGGCAGAAATGATTGACTTGATCACCAGCAGCTACAGCCACAGCATCACGTTATTCAGCACTGTGACAGCGCCTGTCCATTTATCCATCTGTTCAATAAATTTGCCACTAAACGATTTCATTGGGCCTCTAGTTGGGGCCTGGCACTGTCTCAAGCTCTCGAGTTATTGATAAGAAGCAGAAATTGAAGGGGCGAGGGGGCTAGTAGTAATGGTGGTAAAAAATGATTTCGTTTCCTCAAAAAAAAAATGAATAAAGTGATCAGATATGCCAAGAATGGAAGTGAAAAGCATGTATGTTCTCATCCAGGTTATACAATGGTGGCGTACCCTTCTCTTGAATAAGAGTGATCACTTACAGTTACTGGACCTCAGGCACCTGTGACAGAAAAACGTCTACAAATCACTTCGGACAGTTAAAAAGCCAGCTAAGAGAAAGCATAGGTTCTGCTACCCTAAACCCAGCTCCTCAGAACAAGGAGGAAGGTGATTATTTCAGAAGGGCAAATAGAAATTGGGGATTTCAGAAGAGAACACGACGTATCACGTGCAGAGGATAAACATTTGCAATTAATTCTAACAAGGTGAAAACAGTTAACAAGAGCCTTGGTTCAAATCCTTGGCAGGAATTCCAGCTTGGAGTTGGAAATATTTCTTTTCAGTTTTGCAAACTATAGCTGCCAAATCTGGCTTGCTGCATGATTTTGGAATAAAGTTTTATTAGAACGCAGCCATGCCCATTCATTTACATACTGTGTGTGAACGCTTTTGTACTGTGATACAGGATTGAATACTTGTGACTGACACTGCAGGGCTCTCAAAGCTTAAAATATTTGCTATCTGGCCCTTTATAGAAACGTTTACCAATCCCCGCGCTGGATCATTATTTTGGCGATCAGTATTGTGACTATTTTCTACCTTGGACTGAAACGTTAGTGGCAAAGCAGGAGGGAATCATGGTTTTCAGAGTTGGTGGACAGCTATTATATTGCCAAGGGAAGTTTTCCTAATCTCAAGCAGGCTTCCAGACACAATAAGGCTTAGGCGAGAATTCTGATTCTTTTTCCCATGATTGCAGGGCCAATGTTGCGGTGGGTATAATTGCACGGATATAATTTCCCTCTCTTGTTTTCCCAGTTGGCCAAGGAAACTGCCTCCCGGTCCAGAAAGTGGACACAACTATATTCACTTTGATTAGGAGTGTGAGGTGTGCCCGTTGGCCTGGGCACCCAGGACTCTAATGTTGACTTGCTTGCATAAGGCACAGAGCTCTCCACAACTTCCTTTCCTCCTGTAAAGCAGGGATTTGGAAGAGCTGGTTCTCAGTTTCCTCCAGATCTAAACAATTCTATGAACGTCACAGAATGGGATAAAATATGGGCTAAAACCAGCATGGGCTTGAGATGCACCATTTAGGGAATAGTAGTCTCTATGCACAACTTGTTCCGTTACATGAACTACAACGGGCGCGACACATGTACGCGTGGATGTGTGTGTATGCCTGAGAGTGTGTGTGCGTGTGTGCGAGTGTGTGTGTGTGTATTTAAATCCAGTGGTTTTGAAGCTGCTCTTCCATTCTGCAATTCGGCTGTTAGTTTATAAGCTCATAGACCACATTTTTTCCTAAAATTGGGAAGACACATGTTCACGGGCAAGACTGGAAAGAATGTGTGATCGAAACATTTCGAGTTTCCAAATTTCATTGTGTATGACACATTCATGAAACTCAGGAACCAGAGGGAGGAGGTCATGTGACAGGTGTTTGTGGCTAAGACAGGGCCACACGGGCGTTCCATTTACCTTAAAGCTCTCTTCTTCCTCCTGGTACACCGGGCTCATCCTGGTTAGCGCTGCCATGAACTCCGCCGCCACAAGTGGTTTGTAATTTTGCCGGTGGATTCTGCGGTCCGTGAGCACGCCTTTAACCACCTGGACTATGTGTCCTTGGGTGAAGCCATCGGTGACCTTCGCCAGGCAACTAATATTCAAGGCATTAGTAATGATGCCTCCATTGCGTTGAATGATCTGTTTCCACAGAACTGTGGCATCCAAGATGGTGGAAAAGACACAGAGAACCAGGGTCACCACAGAGAAAGCAGGATTTTCTAGTTCTTGGTACAAAGTGGCATCTCACCAAGAAAGGGATGCACAGGAGGAACACTTCATTTTATTTGTAATTCAAATGAGCAGGAAGCCATATAGCTAAATACTTTTTTTCCCTCCGAGTGATTTGCAACCATAAGACATACATATTGATGGCCCTGAGGTCCTAGATCCGCAAGACAAGGAAAAATTAAACCACATTCAGTATAGTTTTAGTGTGGTACCTTCCAAGATGTTCAAGATCTTCCAGAATTGGAAATTCAGATAAGGGTATATATGAGATCTCTGCTCATAGGAATATTACATTTTCCAAAGTGTTTGAATGAGTAGGAGCTTGACCTTTTTAAAAATTTTTTTAGTTACGAAGGCTTTGTACATTATTTTTATATGTGGAATTGGAATGCAGATTCCAATCTCCATTCGTCACCAGTGGGTTCAGTTCCCTTAGGGTGCAGTTTGACCTGTATTCTCTCCCCCAACCCCAACCGCTGTAAATGGGCAGAGGTTGAATGAAATCTCCCCGGTGGGTGCCCGGTTGTTCTCCGGGTTAGTGTAACCTGGGGAAATAGAGAGATTTCACTTAGAACATAGGGACGGTGTGAAAATGAGTTATGAAATTACTCAACTTTAGATATAGACTGGACTCCCACACAGCATTTCAAATATTGTAACACTTAGAGCACTATATCCTTTCCACATTAGCTGTACCCAATGAGGAAAGGTGACGCATTGCTAAGACCACGTGTCTCAGAAAGACTCTCAGTGCTGGAAAGATCTGGTCAAATGCCTCCCAAGCATTGTGACCTCTTTGAAGAATACTTGAAACAGTTTTTTAAAAAAATGACCAATATTGGGTCCCCGGGTGGCTCAGTCAGTTAAGTGTCCAACTTTGGCTCAGGTCATGATCTCATGGTTCATTGGTTTGAGCCCCGTGTCAGGCTCTGTGCGGACAGCTCAGACTCTGGGGCCTGCTTGGGATTCTGTGTCTCCCTCTCTCTCTGCCCCTCCCTTACTCACACTCTGTCTCTCTCTGTCTCTCTAAGATAAACATTAAAAAATGGAAAAAAATAACCACTGTTATATAATCTGAGCACTGTCAGGTCTGGTAAATGACTAGCTCATCCAAATACATTGATCCAAAAACACTTGATAAAATGAAAAAGTCTAGGGGCGCCTGGGTGGCACAGTCAGTTAAGCGTCCGACTTCAGCCAGGTCACGATCTCGCGGTCCGTGAGTTCGAGCCCCGCGTCAGGCTCTGGGCTGATGGCTCAGAGCCTGGAGCCTGTTTCAGATTCTGTGTCTCCCTCTCTCTCTGCCCCTCCCCTGTTCATGCTCTGTCTCTCTCTGTCCCAAAAATAAATAAACTTTGAAAAAAAATTAAAAAAAAAAGTCTAATTACTGTCCAGGAATAGAATGATCTTCAGCGTATCTACGAGTCACATCATAGAGTCAGACTTTGGGTCATGAGTCCTTTTAACAATCCAACTCCACCGTCCTCTTTGGTGGCGAGGCAGGGGGGGGGGCGTCTTTGGCCTTGGCGTCAGCTGAGTTGTTGGAAGGGGTGCATATCCCCCTGGGGTCTTCAGTGTCTCCCAACTGTGCCAGGTTGGGTGTCATGGGCCATACGGGCCACCAGATTGACCTAAAGCAACATCCAACCCTCTGGATCTACTCTGCTGCCTCCGTGGTGGGTTTGTTTGGGCTCTGATCCATCTTTGCTCGCCTATAAAATGGGAGTTGATTTACTTCTCGGGCTGCTGTGAAAAATACATACAAGAATGTAGACAAAGCACTGTTGTAATATACGGTGGGCACTTTAGTTTCTGTAGCTGTATTGCTGTTGTTGTTGTAATTATAACTATAATTATTATTTGTCATTCCATTTTGTACCAAAGTTTCCTAATGCTCATTAAAACGTCAATTATAAAAGATAGCATGAAATAAATACAGAACATGTCAAAGAATGTTTATGTAAAACAGATCATAGCAGGTGAGGATTACCCTTAGCTAGATATAACTGAGGAAATGTTAGAAATCAGACGATACAACCCATAGGAAAAATAAGAACAATGACCAGACGGCATCATCCCTTGGGATCTAGTGTGTCGCCTGTCAAGATTTATTAGAACATCGAAAAAAGGTGCGAACAGGTCGGGACAGTGACTCTGGAAGCTGAGGAGAGGGCATGCTTTATGCGGAGTCACAGGATAGAGCCCCTAAAGCTGAGGACCCAGTAGGTACCCCAGACTGGAAACTCAGACAGCTTCAGACTTGTGCACCCGGGCAAACTTCTTACCCGTGGCATGGAGTGGACCAGTCAGTAAGCAGTCGGTAAACGCAGAGGGTCTAGGATCCCAGAAACCAAACCCAGCTCTCATCCCTGCCACCCTGCTAGGCTATGACGGTCACAGCCTATCAACACGAGGGGCCTCTCCAAGTAAAGATTCTTCACAAATGGAGCAAACAACCACAATTACTCTGGTCCATTAAGTACATGTGAACACACGATTGACTCTTTAAAATGTATGATACTTGATATTTATGTAGCGTTTTGGTCAAGGTACTCCCAAATTCACAAATCGTTGATTTCCCCCTGATGCTCACCATTTGTTAATGGAGGCACAGTAAGGGGACTCGGGAAGCAGTCACAGCTACGGCAGGACACAGCCACAGCCTTCACAGGAGCCAGAGAATGGGAAGGAAAGAGGGTCAGTTTGACTTCTCATATTGGATGGACTAGACTTGCCTTTAAAAGAACGGCTTCCACTGCTGTTACAGAGCCACCAGCTGTGGGGCTAAGAGGGGAGTCAGATGCAGAGTAAGTCACAACCTGAGGGGCTCACTGAGATGGGAACCCCACAGGGAGCCAAGTATCTGGCCCAGCAGGTGCAGGCAGAGAGGACAAGAACACAACAGACACGGGGCTGGCCGTGGGTGTGGTGGTGGTGGGGGGGGCCAGACCAATGGAGGAGCTCACTGAGGGCCGCCGAGGTGCTCCCCACACTGAGGTGCTCCCCAGACCGAGTGCCATATTTGCCTTCCTTCCCCTGGATGTGAAAGGCTCCTCGCTTCTTCAGATGAATCAACATTCTCTCTCCCTTCTTTAGGCTGAAAAGAATCTGGTCTCTGAACCCCCTTCTCTTTTTCTGACGTTCCACACGGATTCTACCCTGGCTCCCAACTGCGTGCCTGGGATGATGTAGTGTCTTAAAATTCACTGTTTAATTTGTGGTTTTACAAAAGCACAGGAAGGGATAATATGATTTGGATGAGCTTCTGGCCTCTGAAGACTAGACTGACAGAAAAATGGGGAGACGTGGACTGGACTCATCTGACTAGACACTGGGTCTGGGGTGGGGGCCGGTGATGAATTGGGATATTAGTGAAACAGATCCCTGGGAAGAGAGGCCGGAGAGGAAGGCATTAGGAACGTGGGGAGAGGAGGCCCAGAGGGAATTCTGGGGACCAGTCAAGGCATTAATCAACCTTGCTGGTGGATTTTCTTTACAGACATTTAGAAGGAAACAGCTTGATTTGGAGAAAGAAGGTAGATACTGAATTCTACTTGGTAAACATTAAGGACTGTGTTTCCTCAAGCCGACCCACCCTTCCCTCCCCAACCCTGCCTCGAGGGATCTGAGAAGCAGGATCATGAATGTTCCTGAACACCTTCCACGCTCTGCCGCTGGTAGAGAGACGGCCAAACAGAGGCCCAAGTTATAGATTTGCAGTCCACGCTTTATGGGCTGGAAGAGACCACTTTTTGATCACTGCAAAGACAGGAACAGTCTTTCTTTAAGATGGATGCCCCAGCCACTGGGGCTATGAAAACTTCAAGGTCACCAGAGGAAATGCCGGACAGCATTTATGATGTCAGCAAGAATGGCGGCCTGAACAAATCACCCACCATGGGAGAAATACGTGAGAAGCACGTGGTTTAGTGGACAGAGCCCCGGGCCTGAGAAAAGTCCTGCACGCAAGGTTATCATCTGCCCACAGGTGAGGGGATGCTTTCTCCTTCCTCCCCTGTGATGCCGCCACGGGGAGATTCAGATTGGAAACTGCAATGTGATCTGTGTCCTAACACATGCCTGGCGTTCCATCAAAAAAAAAACCCACAACTGTCCTTGCTATAACACCAACAGCTTCATTTTTAAAGGGCCTATGGTTTTGTCAAACAGTAGAAACTATTCAATCCGAAGTCAAGAATAACGCTCTGGTGCCTTAAAATTAATACCACCCTACCTTATTCCATTCAAATGGCTTAAGATATATACCTACCATCCAAAAGTCTGTGGAATTGGGAGAGGAGATCTGACCAACCAGAATGAGAGCGGGAAAGTTCCGAGAAGGCCAGGAGGATGGGGCGCTCTGCGCTGACTCACGTGCTGCTGGCACCCACCCCATTGTGTGAGTCTTTCCAGGCAGGGCCACGCATCCCTGTGCGCTTGAACTTCTCTGGGGCCATTGGAGTCATCCTGGCGGATGCGACACAAGTGAAACGACAGCTGGCCCTTCTGGGCCCTGTCCCTAAAATCTCCTGTGAGATACTCTCTAGTGTCTTCTCTATTTTCCTTTTGTGCTAGCTGAACGCGAAGGTCCCCGTGGAGGGCCTGGTGGCTCTAGAAGATGGAGATACCACTAAGATGATGAAGAAAGAACCGAGACCAAAGTCCTCCTGTACTTTGTGGATAACATTGATGTGTGAAGCCAGGATCCCAGTTTATCAAGGTAGAAATGAGCGCAAAGGGCACATGGAGTGGTTGAGAAGCTGGAAGTTTATACTGTGTGGGGGCTAGAAGGTCGTCCTTTAGCAGGTAACATGGGCCGGGAGCTTAAGACCAACCGGAAAGGCCCGCAGAGCCCCTGTGTTTTGGGGATGCTATTGTGACTGGGGAAGGACGAATGGAAACCAGGTTTGACCTGGTCCTTTCCATTACTCCTCTTGACGTTTAACTGTTACCATATAGCCGCTGCCTCGTCCCCACTACTACTCCACTGGGAGCAATTTCCTGCACATTCCATCACCATCACCATCACCACCGAACGTGCCCATGTGCCCACATTCTTGTCCATTCCATCACCACCACCACCTCTATACCAAATCTACGACCGTGCCCATCACTGCCACCACCATGAGGGGTAAAGATGACCCCTCAACGGGCCACACCGCATTATTCACACCCTTGTATAGTCCACTGCCCTTGAATCTGGGCTGGCCTGGGACTTCCTCTTGACCGGTAGAGTCTGGTGAAAGCGATCGTGTGTGACTTCTGAGGCTGAGTCACGAGAATCCTTCCAGCTTCTGTCAGAACCTCTGGAAACGTTTGCTCTCAGGACGCTCTCTCTTGGGACCCAGCCACTGTGCTGTGCCAAGCCACACGGAAAGGCCAGGTGTATACCCTATCTGGTTGGCAGCCCCCGCTGAGCTCCCGGCCAACAGCCAGCATCGGCCCCAGTCACAGGAGTGAACGGCCATAGCTGTCCAGCCCAGTTGAGTCTTCAGATGAAGTCCAAACTGACACCTGGCTGCAACATTCCGACATACTTGAAGGAGAACCTTATGGCTGAGCCCGTGAACCCTCTGAACCATGGGATGGAATGATCTGTTGTCTTAAGCCACTAGGGCGGTTTGTTACACAGCAGTAGATAACAGAAAACACCAGCACCCCCACCATGGCCACTTGCCGCCCGGTCCTGTACTCCTTCCCCATAACCACGGCCACCATCTTTGTTCCCCTCGTGCCCGGCACCACCCATGCTCTCGCGGGAGCTGGGACGGTGCTGTGTGTTCTGCCGTCCCCTCAGATAAGGGTCACGACAGTCCTGGAGACTAAACTGTCCTCTTTACAGACGAAACAGTGGGGGCTCAGGAGGTCAACTGAGCCGTCAAGGTCACCGGGCCATCCGGTGGCAGAGCTGGGACCCAGAACCGGGTCTCCTCAGAACTCGTATCCCGTGGCCCTTTACGGTTTCCCTGCACTGCCTCCGGGGACGCTTGTTTCGCGTTATTCCCATTTAGAAATATATCTCAATACAAATAGATCTTGAATTTGTCTATTCAAGAGGAAAAAACTGGAAAAGCTCTTGTTAACGTCAATGGTTATTACAAGTAAGTCAACAGGCTCTTGGGCTAATACTTTGAGCCTGGAAAACTTAACAAAAATCAATCTGTGGAAAGAATAATGCTCTCTGAGAAAGACGCCATCCCTGTGGGTCCAAGACGACCGGTGTTCATCTACCTGGTGAAAGAAAAGTTAGCACCCGCAAGGACTTCTGTCCCCTTCGGGGCCCAAAATAAGTATCCCTGTCCAGTTTCCTTTTGTCTTGGGTAAAAAGGACGAAGTTAACAACAGAAGAGACATGCACGTCTTGCCCTCGTGACCGGGCGGTTTGTATCTACGGCCTAGGCTCTGTGGGCATCCCAGGGCCCCTCAAGGGGCACCCACCTTCTGGTCAGGCCCCCACCCTGGCCCCGCCCCAGTCACGGTCCCCCGGAAGGGGCTGGAGGTACTTGCCGAATCTGGAAGCATAGTCTGGTCTGGGAACCAAAATAATTTTTTGGTAAACTTTGCAGAAGGATTGAAGTTCCGCATCGAAAGGCCGCTGTGTGGTCCCCACGATCAGAATCCTGTCATCCGGTTTCAGGAGTCTCAGGATTTTTGGAAGCTGCTTTTTCAGGCGTTTAGGTTCCATCTGGGAGAAGGGGAGAGAGGGGGAAATGAGGCCACGCGCAGAGACAGAATCCAGGACGGGAGGACACTCACTCTCGGAAGCACCGCGGCAAGCGTGGGTCACAGCGGCCTCAAGGCCCCGATTACACGATGCTCCGAGTTGGTCCTGAGCCCAGGCGGTGATGCTTTTCCTGGCCTGGGTGGTTTGAATCCAGACCCTTCCTTTCCTCCACATCTGGCATTGGGACTTGGAAAGGGGGCAGGAAGGAAGCACCTGACCGATTTTTCTAGCCCCTTGACCCCCAGAATGGGACGCAGGGCCGATGTGCAAACGGAAGGAAGCTGGCTGGTGCCGGGACTCCCGGTGGTGACGCGCATCCCTCCGAGCGGTTCTGAGGGTGAACCCGAGACCGCCTTCACCGGCGGCCCTGACAGTGAGCCACCGCAGGTCTGGATCTCACGTCTGAAAGACACCTGGTTACAGAAGAGTGTGAAACTTCTCTGAAGCAGTTTGGAAAGGGTTTGAACCTGTATCATTTTAGTAAAGGCCCAGCACTAATGAGGGAGAGGAGCAGGATGCGAGGTACCCCAGGGAGGAGGACTTCAGCTGTGGGGGTCAGATTTGGCCACGTTGCCATGGCAACGCACCAGCTTTCAATCAGCCCCCACCGCACAGCCACACGAGGAGGGAGGAGGAGGACGACGCTTGGGGTGATGGAGACAGCGTCCACGGGGGAGCCCCGGGCACGGTCTCGGCCACTTTCGCTCTCCCTTGGCGAGGGGTGACGGAGCCAATGAGACCCTGAAAGCTGAGTGGGAGCGAAAGAAGCCCCCACGTGGCTTTCCTGGAGCAGAGCAGACCCCAGCTCTCGCTGGGAACACCCAGCAGAGAGCGGTCCTATGCGTCCCTGCGTGTCCCCGTGCAGCCCAGCCCAGAGACAGCCCTGCAGACAGGGAGGGCCGGTAACACCTGGGGGAGAGCAGGTGTCTGATAAATCCCGCTCTCAGGAATGAAAGTGAAGGCAGGGTATTGGAGCCACAGCTGACTGATAGCGTTGGGTATGGTTTGCGGGGCCTCTGGGACAGGGACACTCATGTGCTATGGTGCCCTGCTCCCCAGGAGGCTCTTGGTGGGCCCGGCAGAGCTGGGAGTCAAGGACGGGCCCACCATCTGCTGTTCACAGGGGATGGGGAGTCATGTGCGACCGAGTGCTGTGGAGGGCAGGGGTGCCCAGAGGAGAGGGGTGGGAGAGGAGTCCTTCCAGGCAAGGGCAAGGGGCTCCCCGGGGGCGCTGCACAGGGTTCTTCTGAAGCCCAGGGGTGTCCTCTGTGCGTCGTGGGGCTGTTGGCCGTGCAGTGCCTGCAGTGGTGGTTGCTTTTGGTAGTGAGAAGGCCAGGTTCCATGTCTGGACTGACAAGGTGCAGGAGGGAGACGGTGGGAAAAGGCAGGAGCCTAGAGGCCACGGGGCCATTAGGAGAAAAGACTGGTAGGAAGTTGCATGAACTTGGGGAGCTCTGGTCCCAACCAGGCATGAGACTCGAGGCCTCCGTTGGTGTCCAAGGACAAGGCAGGGAGCTGGTCTTCTCCAACATTGACCCTGGACTCAGCACTTCTACGTCCAGGCTGGTTACATGTCTTCCAGCTGAGTAATCCCAGGAAGGAGCAGCTCGTGAGAGCTTACTGTGTTCTAGGTACTTCTCTCTGCTCAGCATGGACTTCTCCACCTGGTCCTCACAACCTCCCCAGCAGGGGACAGTCCTCGAGACCCTGGGCCCAGAGAGGCTGTGTGACCTCCTGAGTCCCGGAGTTGATGAGCAGGACCCCGACTTCCAGACTGGCACTCCTCCCTCTGCTCTGCTGGGGTCCCCTTCCTCCCAGAGGGGACGTGCTGGGGGCTGGGGTGTCCCCCAAGTCTCCTTCCTGGGGAAAGGGCCTATCCCACTTGAGGGCTGCAAAGGAGACCTAAAATATATGTTTATTATTATTATATTGTATTATATTGTATTGTTAGGTTTAGATCATTATTATGGTATATCCACATCAGCTTTATTAAGGTACAATTCACATACTCGACAATTTTTCTATTTAAACTGTATAATTTAGTGGTTTTTAGTACATTCGTAGAGTTGCACAAATATTGTCACCGTCAATTTTAGAACATTTTCATCAGGCCCAGAAGACTGTGCCCAGGATTAGGCAAGAGGATATCTACTTTTTGTCTCTACAGATTTGTATATTCCGGATATTCTACATAAATAGACTCATACAATATGTGGGGTGTGTGTGTGTGTGTGTGTCCGTGGCTTCCTTCATTCTGCATATTTTGGGGGTTCCCCCATGTTGTGGCATGCGTTAATACTTCATTTTGATTACTGAACGATAGCCATTGTCCGGAAAGGCCAGATTTTATTTATCCATTCATCGGTCGATGGGTATTTGGGTTGTTTCCACTTTTTGACTACTGTGAACAGTGCCACTGTGAACATTTCTCTTGGGCACACACAGGAATTGAGTTGCCAGATCATATAGTTACTCTATGTGTAACGTTTTGAAGAAATATCAGACTACTTTCCAAAGTGGCTGTGCCATTTTATAGTCCCAGAAGCAGAGTATAATGTTTCCAATTCCCTATATGCCCTTGTGAACACTTGTTGTTATGCATTTTTCTTTTCGCGTTCTTTTTCCTTTTTTAATTTTTTAAAAAAATAGTCTTTAAGTTTTATTTATTTATTTTGAGAGACGCAGAGACAGTGCCAGCGGGGGAGGGGCAGAGAGAGAGAGGGAGAGAGAGAATCTCAAGCAGGCTCCGCACCGTCAGCGCAGAGCCCCATGCGGGGCCTGAACTCATGAAATCACGAGATCATGACCTGAGCCGGAACTGAGAGTCGGACGCTTAACCGACTGAGCCACCCAGGTGCCCCTCTTTTTCCTTTTTTTTTTTTTTTTAAATTATGTATCCTATCCTAATGGATGTGAAAGGGTATCTCATTGTGGTTTTGATTTGTATTTTCCTGATGGCTGATGATGTTCAGCATCTCTTCGTGTGTTTATCTTCTTTGGAAAAATGCTTATTCGGATCCTTTGCCCACTTTTTACATTGGATTATTTGTCTTTTTATTATTGAGTTGTAAGACTTCTTTATATGTTGCGGGTACAAGTCCCTTATCAGATAGATTCATGATTTGCAAGTGCTTTCTTCCATTCTGTGGGTCGTCTTTCCTGATGACGTCCTTTACAGCAAAAAGGTTTTCAGTTTCCATGAGGGGCAGCTTATTTTTCCTTTTGTTGTTTGCGCTTTCGGTGTCATAGCCAAGATATCATTGCTTTATTGAAGGTCACACAGATTTGTGCTTCTACTTTCTTCTAAGGGTTTTAGAGCTTTAGTTTTTACCTGTAGGTCTTTGATGCATTATGGGTTGATTTTTGAATCCTGTGTAAGGTAGGAGGTCCAGCTTTATTCTTTTGCAGGTGGTTATCCAACTGTCCCAGTGCCATGTTTTGAAAGTATTATACTTTCTCCATTGAATTGTTTTGGTACCTTTGTCAAATTGAAACTGGGAAGTGTTGGGTACTCCAACTCTGTTCTTTTTCAAGATTGTTTTGGCTATTTAAGGTCCCTCGAATTTCCTTCTGGATTTTAGGGTTAGCTTGTCAGTTTCTGCCAATAAGCCCGATGGCATCTGGATGGGAATTGTGTTGAATCTGCAGGTAGTTTGGGAATTCTTGCCATCTCCACAATATTAAGTTTTTCGGCCCATGAGGCTGATGTATCTTTCCTTTTATCTAGGTCTCCTTTAACTTTTTTCAACAATGCTTTTGGAGTTTTCAGAGTAGAAATCTTGTACTTCCTTTGCTAAATGTATTCCCAAACGTTGTTTTGGATGCTATTATAAATGGTTGTTTCTTAATTTCGTTGCACGTGTATGGAAGTAAGTTGCTTTTTGTATGTTGATCTTGTATCTTGCAAGCTTGTTGGACGTGTTTATTAGCTCTAATGCTTTCTTTGTGGATTCCTTAGAATTTTCTCTATATAAGAGCATGCCATCAGCAAATAGAGATAGGTTTATGCCCTGGCGAGAACCTCCAGTAAAATGCTGGAGAGAAGAGGTGACATTAAGCGAAAAGCCAAAAGTACGACATGACCTGTGGAGGTTAGTATGTGCCCTTTATCACGTGAGGAAGTTCCCTTCACTTTCTATGTCGCTGAGTCTTTTATCACGAGGGGGTGCTGGGT
This sequence comes from Felis catus, assembly GCF_018350175.1. Taxonomy (NCBI): domain Eukaryota; kingdom Metazoa; phylum Chordata; class Mammalia; order Carnivora; family Felidae; genus Felis; species Felis catus. The sequence goes on from NC_058375.1 coordinate 217,194,944, forward strand.
TTTGTCAAATGCTTCTTCTGAACGTATTGGGATGATGTGATTTTTGTCTTTTCTTCCAATGATGCGGCATATTACACAAACTGATTTTTGGATGTTAAACCCAGGGTAAATCCCACTCGGTCATGGCGTGTAATCCTTTTTCTATGTTGTTGGATTCAGTTTAGAGGAGACTTTTTGTAAAGTAATTCATAGCAGAAGAGGAGATGGAATTTTTATGGTAAAATGAATCCCGTAGGCTGGGCCTGAGGCCAGACCACCAGGCATCTTCCTGTCATTTCCTCCTGCGCCCACAGGAATCCAGAGCCTCGACCAGGAGGAAGCAATGGCCCTGCGTGATTCCACCCAGGAGAACAGAGGAGCTTAAAAGAGGGGAAAGCACAAGACAGGCATGATGGAATGAGACTTCCTGGAATCGTAGAAATGGCGCTCTGACCATGAGGATGAAGACCCGCTCATAAAGGGGCTGCTCCTTAATCCCCACCCCAGGTCTTTGCAGAAACCTGTCATCTCTCAGACCCGGCCTCCGGGCTGGCCTGGGACAGGGAGGGGTGTTTGTTGGGCCTTTACTTTGATACTGAACCAGGCGGGTCTACGGCCATACCACCCTGAGCGCGCCCGATCTCATCTGAGACTGAACCAGGCTGTGCACCAACCCCCCGCCCCCCCCCCGCCCCCCACAAAAGCCCAAGGAAGAAACTCCATAATAACAGGCAGATAATATAGCAAATGGTTAAGTGCACAGATTTTGGTTCGACATATTTGATTGCTGTTTTGGCTCTGCTCTTGACAGTCGTGTGTCCTTGAGCAGGGTGCTCAGTTTCTCTGAGCTGTAGTCCCTACGTCTGAGAAATGGGGGAAGTCGGAGAGCCTAACTTACTGGGATGCTGTGAAGATTGCATGGCATAATGCGTCTGTCTGACAAAGTGCTTGTTAAGGGATGGTTTGTGTTTTCTTCTGAAATCCAAGTGCTGGTGGGAGACAATGCCATGTCCACTCTGTTGAGGAGCAAGGTTTTTAAAGGGAAGAGACAGAAAAACTGGGGCCTTTGCAATTTGGAGAAGCCTAGCAATTTGCCAATAGAGCTCAAAATGACTGTGTAAAAAGCTCCCATCAGTTTCCATTATATTAGATGATAAGTCTTCCTCTGCTCAGCCCTGAGAAACTGCCTTCTGGGCCCCATGCCACTGAAGAAAGCTCTCTGCTGAGATTCTGGAAGGAGAGACCTCATAGGAATATCTACACCCGTGCCAGGAAATAATCCAAAGCGCTTAGATGAGGCTTGGAGAGTTTGGTGATATACGGGGTTCATTTTACCAGAATGAATCCAAAGCCCTCTTACGAAGAGTGGTTATATTAAATAAAACCAACTTTTTGAAAATACAGGAGCAGCAGTTTGGGAACGGGAAGGGGGGAGGAGAGTTTGGACAGGCTTTGCAGCCCTGTGGAGGAGGTTTCCCATGGGTGTTTGCATCTGAGCACTGGGGAGACCATGGGCTGGGGAGACAGTCATTGGTTTGGGTGTGGTTTTTCAAGCCATGAGACGGTGCCCAAGGAGGGCCAGTAGAGAGAAATGGGCCATGGGCCTGGGGTAGAAACTCAAGGAGACACAGAAGGCACAGGAGGAGGAGATACAGAAAAAGGTGTTGGTGGGGTATGAGGAGGCCAGGGCTATGGAAGCCAAGGGAAGAGAGAGTTTTACAAAATGGTGGAATGTAGCCATCTTGAACATGGCATAAAGGGAGAGCAAGGGGACTAAAGTGTGTGTTGGCAAAATGGATGTCAAAGAAGAACTTTTTGAGAGCAGTTTCTGCAGAATTGGAAGGCAGCAAACAGACGAAGGCGGGTTGAGGAGTAAGTGGGGATGGTGAGAATAGACCGGTCTTTTGAGAAGCTTGATGGAGAATAAAGTGGGTGGCAGGGGGTGACTGGGATGTAGGTGGTGCATGTGGGAGCTGCCCAAAGGCTGGTGGAAGGAGGACTGATCCCAGGGCCCCAGTGAAGCTGGAGACTGCCACTCTGTGGGGAAGAGGCGTGCTTGTGTGGTCTGAGCCCATCCCCAGCAGCCTAGTTGCCATGGTGATGGCAGTGCCGTCCGCCTGTTCTGAGGCAGATGATATTGCTACCTGCGTGTCCCGAAATGGCAGGGACACCTGAACTTAATTAGCCTGTTTGGATAACAAATGTTGTTCCTGGGCCGCATCCAGAGTGACATCCTCGCTGATGGTGAGGTGTCGTCCCATTAGGAGCGGATGAAAATGAAAGGCAAGTCCGTTCAATCAGCACTCCCTTGCACTCGGGCCACCCCTGTTCCAGTTCAGAGGCCTGTCCATTATGCACGAGACCCTGGCGCTCATCCATCACGCCAGCCAACATCCCCACGGTCACCTGGCAACCTCCGCAGCCACCGCCTCTACGGCCGGTCCCGCCAGCCCCCACACAACTGTGTTATTGTGGGCAATTTCAAATCAGTGCTTAGCATCCGCACAGCAATTTCCATTTGCTTTTCTGCAGTCAGTTCCACAAAGCCACACGGCCGCCAGCTCCAACAAAGCAAGAGATTCCCTCATGGAGGCCTCTTGCGACGTCGGGAAGGCCGCTAGATGAAGTAACGAAGGCTAATGGTGCAGAAAATGCAGCCGCAGCCTGTCTTGCCTCATTCTTAACGCCTTCACCGCGTCCACAGACACCCGACTGGCTGTGTTGGGCCGCAGACGGTGGAGATGATGGCTGTGCTCCCAGGAGGAGGAGAGGGGAAGGGGGCTCGGCCCAGGCGTCCGCCTGGCTGGGGGTTTGTGAAGGTGGCAGGGCTGGGCATACTTGGAGCTGGGCCATTCCTGAGAGTCTAGAGGAGAAAGGGCTTCTCGGGGTGTTGGGGATGACGGAAAGGGACAGGGGTGTGGGAATTCTGGAGCAGGGCACTTTGGGCTCTAAGGCCAGAGGGCCCCACGGGCAGTTTTCAGGATGTGATCTGGAGCGGCCGGGGGTAGGGGAGGTGTGGCAGGTGGATGCGGGTGTAGCTGCATGGTGGGGGGTGGGGGGAGCGGGCAGCATGGCTGGCACTCCGTGGCGTCCCAGCTGGGAGCACCATCCAGACGGGGAGCAGGGCTTTCGGACACAACTTCTTCTGGGTCCCAGCGCTATCCCCAACCTGCTGTGGCTCTCTTGGAGCCTTTGTCCTCTGGTGCCAAACAGGGCAAGGCTGCCTCCTTCCTAGGGTGGCCGGGAGCTTCCCCGACAGAGGCGTCGTGCCCCTGGGAACCTCTTCTTCTTGTGCACGGCGGTCGTATGTGTTAGGCCTGGGGATCGCGGCCTGCCTGGACTTCTTCCTTGCTTTGCTGCTGACGACGGGGTGATCCTCATGTATTTTACGACCTTGGGAGGCCTTACCCTAAAGGCTGAGGCGTCTAGCGGGGGAGCAAGTCACCGTGGGCGAGATTCTGGGATCCCTCGGGTCCAAGAAGCAGCTGTTGTTTGTGCTGTAGCTGAGGGTGGTGGACAAGGCAGCCTCCTGCTTTCTTTGTGGGTGGACTTGCCTCTCCGAGCCTCAGTGCCTTTGGAACTGTGGAGCGTTTGGGACAGAGGCTGGACCACGGTGGAAGGAAGGCTGCTGGGTTTCCCTGGCGTGGCCGAGTGACCGATGAGACCGAGGAGAAGCTGGCTGTGATGCCTCCCGGGTTCCTGTCCCCTGTGGATGCAGCTGCTGCCCTTAGCTTTCAGTGGTCACCTTCAGAAGCTAGGCGGCCAATGCTCGAGGCAGCTCCGGGCCCTGGTGGCCGAGGGACTTGAGAGCGCAAGTCAGGGGCCGGGTGTGGGGGAGAGAGAGCACAGCTGGACCAGCCTTGGCCCCAGATTTCCAGGAAGACAGTGGAGGCAGCACGAGGGGCAGGCCCAGGACGTGGGGGGACACACATTCCCACGTACGTCTGGGGGATCACACAGCGATTCCCCCTCACCCCTGCGGTCTCCTGCTGGGTGGGGTGTGCAGGCCCCCCGCGGCTCTGTCTGGGCCTGGGATGGCCCGGGCCACCCGGCCAGCCATGGGGACATTCTGCCTCTTGTCCGTCAGGTGTCCCGGGAGTTATCTGAGGGCCTGGTCCATTTTCTCCAGTGCAGTTAATTCCCCGGACAGACGGCAGACTCTTCTAATGCAGAGCTGGACAGAATTAAGGTCTGATTTATCCGTCGCAAAGACTCTGCTACCAAAGGTCTTCATTTCCCACCGGAATCAAACCAGTCCGCGGCTGTGTTTGTGGGAACCGGAGGTCGTGCTGTGTCCCTGGGAATCCGCGACAGTAGGGTCTGTTCAGGAGAGAGGTCTGGAGACGGGCTTCTGGTCTCTCCCCTCTGCCGCCCACGGGATGTGTCTGCTGAGCCCGTATTTCATTCCCCGCCATCAGCCCTTCCCCCAGTGCTCCTCTGGCTCGCTTACATGTGAGCATTTCACCGTCGCCCTGTTCCCCACAGACTCGGGTGTGCAGGTGAGCCGATGGCTGTAAGCGCTCAGAGCGGAGCCACAGCCCGAGGGGGTCATGGCCGAGAATGCAAGGGGCGCCTCATGAACCCGGAGGCTGTGCTCGCTGGAGCCCTGTAATTAAGTAGGCACGGAAGTGGATGCCCAGAGAGGTTAAGTTACTTGCTCACGGCCACACAGCCAGCTACGATGAATGGCGTGGTGAGCCCAGAGCCCATGTCTCCTAGTCTCCAGGCCGATGTCCAGCGGGAGCGTGAGAAGCCCTTGCTCTCTCAGGACAGAGTTTCTGATGACGTCGGGTGTGTGACACCTTGGGTCACACGCGCCCTGCGTGTGTCTTTAGATCTCTGATCTGGCCGGTAGTTGACTCCTGTCTCGACGCGATCGTAGGTGGGGACTTTCTTCACTGCGGCAGAGTGGCCAGCAGAGGGAGCTAGCTCCCAGATTCCGGTAAATCATGAATGAGTCCTCTTAAGAGTTTCTAAAATGACAGGGCAATCAAGGCTCATTTGGGGGAAGAAAAGATTGAGCTTTCATTCTTTTTCCAAATCAGCTCTACCTGCTAAAAATGATGTATAATGCATAAGGATCGAAAGTGATTAAAATCCTTATGAATTTAATCAGAAATTCGCGGTTAACCACTATTTGCTTTGTTGCAAATTGATGTCGAATAACAATCATGTGTATCTGCAAATTTTTTTTAACTTGTGGGAAATTTGCTGGTGATTTGTGGGGGGAAGTTCGGGGGAGGGGGGGCCATTTCAAGGAGAGAAAAGGAGGAAGGAAGCAGTTGAAAGCCGGCTCCCTGGAGGCCCCAAATGTAGGCACTTAGCAGTTCTATAGAAGGCCTTTGTTCACAAATTTCAGGCCCTTGCTATTTATTATTATGAACAATAGGAAATCCTAATAATAACTCCTCTGTGTGCCATTTGCTTTAACTGAGCAAAATTCTCTGAATTGTTTCTTACCTCTGCGTCACATGTTTGGGTCCAAAGCTCTCCCTCCCCCCTCTTTCCACACTCTCCTTCTTCTTCTTTTTTTCCCCCCCCAAATGATTCCTCATCAAAGCAGACCACTGAATTTTTTCAAATGCAGACATGTATAGGGCAGAGAGAGACTGCCCTTTCATTTCCTTCCTCCCGTAAAAAAGACCTTGAAAAATGCAGACAGTTCCTGGTAAGAGTCCCCTCGGAGGAAAGAAAAGGCCAAAGGAAGACATGCTCGAGAAGCCCTTACCATCCTTTCTGCGCTGGGAACTTTCTTGTAGAAGGTTTTTTCTGTGTCTCCGATCCAGACCACGGAGGGCTGGAGTTGCCGGGCCACCTGCAGGGGGAAACGTACATGCTTGTCTTTCTTGGTCCCCGGCCACGAACAGCAGGCCCCCCAAGACGGCTCTCACGGGGGAGCGGGGCCCGGAGGGGCTCCACTGCACGACCCTGGCCCTCCTGCACGACAGGGCGGGGCCCCCACCGCGGCCTCCTCTCCCACCTTACGGGCAGGACACCCTTGAGGTCTGTGCATTTGGCTCTAGGACCCGGAGCCTTGAATCAGTCTGGCTTGAAATAAAATGACAGTTTTCTGCTGCAACAAAATCAAGGGGTGTTTGGGTCTCAAGCTGTAATTACAGCCTGCTTGCAGCTCCCAGGTTTATTCAGACCTGCTCCTCGTGAGAAAAGCTGTTTCAGCACAAGGGGCCCCGGAATGCCTTTTGTTCTCCTTGGTGTGGCTGTGCCTTTGTGGCCCAGGTTCTGTCTGGGAAGTGGCTCTGAGCCCCTCCACGGTGGGCGGGGCTTCGTGACAGCGCCGGGACCGCGAATCACGGCCACACACCTAAGGATCTCTTCAAAGCGCCCCCATGACAGCAAAGTTCGGGGTTTTTTGCAACAACCTGTGCTTTGTGCAAAATTGCGACAGATAAAAGCCGGCCTCCAGCCGCAGCGAATGTAGTGTTATCTACTCCTATTTTTATATTTCTTCAAACCTCATTAAGGCAGCGGGCATGATTTTTAACCAAGACAGCCATCTAACAAATGATGGAAAAATCACTAGGCTCGCTGCGGCCGTTTCCCCAGTGTTACGTACCTAGTGAGGCAGATTATGCACGCTCTAAGACAAAAGCCGATGGAACTTGATCCTGGTGCCAGGGTGACACCTGGGCTGTGTGCAGTCACGGTCCCCACTTGCCAGCACCTTCAGGGGGGAAGCACGTCTTGCCAACCACTGTTCGGTACGCGTTAGTTTTTAGACCCAGAGCCACAGAGTTTAAGAACTGCAAATTGTAGCCCCAATTCCTAGGCGGGGCGGCGGGGTGTGATAACCGCAGCGAGTGCCAGCAGTTAGTGAGCAGCCGTGTGCCCGGCCAGGGCCACACGCGTCGCACACGGCAGGACGCTCACGGTCAGGGCCAACACTGACCCAGCACGTCCTCCGCTTGACACGTGGTTCACGCCACAGCCCTGCGAAGCAGGTGCCGCGATGCTCACCCAGGTTTGCAGACGGGGAAACCAAGGCTGAAAGGCGCTAGGTGAGCTGTCCAAGGTCACACAGCTCGAAAATGGCAGAAGCAGGATGTAAGACCAGGCTGCTGGCGGCAAAGTCTGCCAGGCTCTCGGGCCCCGTCGCCAGCTGTCGGTTCTCTGGGCTCCTTGCCGTAGGCCCCCCGACTTTACAACGTGGCCCGCCCCCTCCCTCGCTGCAGACCGAGGGTGGGCTCCAAGGAAGCATTGTTCTGCTGAGAGCTATTTTAAGTCCAAAGCTTCCCTGCTTCCAGCCCCTAAAGAAAATAAGAAAATGAGATCCTGGGTTTCCAGCGTCTTAGAAAAGACACACTTTATAATGACAAAGGCAAAATCTTATTCTTTTTCACTCCTTAAAAATCGTAGCTTTAGAACAGAAAGCCGTTGGAAGAACACCGCACAGAAGCCGTTGTCTCCCGTCTCGGGCTAATGGTGAGCTTGCCGAAGGAGCCGGCCTCTCCCCTCCTGTGTCCACTTGGCAAGCGACAGCCTTTCCAGTCTTTGCGTGTCTCCATTCCGCCGATCCACTCTTCTCAATGGCAATCGCAGATGTGAACACAAGCCCTTCCGGAGCCTTCTGCTTCTAACGAAGGAAGCTGCTCCAGCCATCTTGAAAGGCAGGAGTCTTGTTAGCTTGGGATAATTTGAGACCAACGGTCTCTGGTCGTACCATTCCATTCAATGCGAAAGTCTAACAACTGTTCCCGAACTTGTGTGCGTTCAGGGCTGGTGGGGAAATTCCAAGCTTCCTGTGTTTGTCACCCGCACCTGTGAAGGAATGGCTTTGCTGGGACCGTTCACCTGCTGCCGGGCACACGGGGCTGTGTGGGGGACCTTGGTGGTGACGTGGTTTCTGAGGGCTCGGTTCTTATCAAATGAAGCAGAAAATGTTTCCCCAGCGATTTCTCTGACAATAACAATACAAGGAATGATCACTTGCAAAGCGCCTTGATCTCATGACACCACTTCTCCTTCGCTCGCTGAGTGCGCACTGTGCCCTGCTCGTCCCAGCATCTCCCCTTTATATGTGAGGTCACTGGGGCAGAGAAGGGGTAATATGCCCCCCAGCACCGGAGAAATGTTGGAGTCAGTCTGCCCGGAGTCAGACCTGGGTCTGCCTTTATTAACCAGGCGTTAATGTCTGCCCTGTCTCCATGGGAGACAAGATGCCCGTTCCAAAGCATCTCACTACCCTTGACCTGTTTCCTCCTCTAGCCCCTTTTTATTCCAGCAGGGAGAACTCTAAAGCCGTCACTACCTTGTCCTCCTCAGTGGGGAGCTGGCCAGAGGACATCTGGTGGCCAGGCTCAGTTCTGGACAGATGAGAGAGGCATGGAATCCGGGACCCCCACGCGGACATGTCTCCCACCAGGGAGGATCGAAGGGATGAGACTTGTCTTGGGAGAAAAGAAGACTCAAGGGGGTAAGCTAGCTGTTTTCAAATAGTCAAAAGGCTCTCGTGGGCCAGAAAGACTGGCTTTATGTAGACTGAGAGCTGTTCTCACATTTCTTCATTCGTTAGTGCTTCCTGAGGATGTGCCAGGTGCTGTGCTCGGTGCTGGGGTCCCTGCCCTCAAGACCTGCCCAGGGGAAGGGAGGGCAGCTTGTGAGGGTGGCCCTAGGAAAATGGGGTGTCGGCGAGGGCCACCAATGACAGAAAGAGCGAGAAGTGGGTCAAGCAGGTGAGTAGGAATGGAGACTGCAGACAAAGTGTTAAAGCACACAGAGCTTCTAGTGGTCTCTAGAAGATCACAGAGCCTGAAGATGGGGATGCATCGGCCATGCCAGAGACGGGAGCCAGGGCACAGGGCTACGTGTGCCCTCGTGGGGCTGCTCGGGGCCACAAAGGAGTCACAAAGGCTGTGGCAGGGCTGCGGAGTTTGCTTTTATCCTGGAAGCTGTGGAGAGTCTGTAAGGGACTTTAATCAAGAACTTGGATCCTAGTTGCAGTATGGAAACATCCCTCTGGTGGGTGTGTGAAGCATGGCGTGCTGGGGGGCTGTTCCCGGGGAACTGGGAAGTTGGTTGGTGGGCATGTGGGAGTGGAGGGTGGGAGCTCACCAGTGGAGGGGGAGAGTGGGTGAGGCCCGGTGATGGCTGCGGGTGAAGAGCCTGATGGGGCAGGAGTGCTGCGTTGGGGACAGCAAAGGGCACAGAAGAGGGAGCTGTCGCCACCGCCCAGGGAGGTCAGTGGTGCAGGAAGGGAGTGGGCAACAGCGGCCAGGGCTGGTAATCTGGAGGTCACTGGTGGCCTTGGTGGGGCGTGGAGGGGAGAGAAGCCAGGTGACGGGGGCCGAGGGGTGAAAGGGTCAGAGGCTGAGGCAGGGAGCATTCTTTTAGAAGGATGGGGAGCCCGGAGCCCGGAGGTGGCGTGGGATGGGAGGGCGGCCAGCAGAGGACGACCTAGGAGGGAGAAGGGCTGTCCTCCTTCCCCAGGGAGCAGGAGGTAAGTATGGTTGCTGGCCCAGGCTGGGCATCTGTGACACGAGGGATGTTCACAGATACAAAGGGTGGACAGGCCAAGCTTTGAAAGCATGGAAATTCGTGGAGATTTGGCCCTTCCTTATTGTTACTGCCAAAGCAGTATTCATTAGCAAAGTTTTCAGGATACGTATTCAGACACATAAACAACACTCTTTGCCTCCTCTGTATGAGCGAATTGTCACGTATTTCCCGCCTTTGTAGACCATCTTCGACACCCATATTTGCCAAAATGAGATCGTTCCTCATACACCGTTTTGCATTCTGGTTTACCCCATATGAAATTTATTTCTCCAACATCATTTTAACATGATGTCCCATAATTTATTGATCTAACCTTCTGATTTTGAACATTTGGAAGGTTTCTGCCTTCTAACGAAATCAAACAGTGCTTCGATGAGCTTTGGGGGCCCATGACGAGGTCATTCCCTTAGAACGGGGCCAGACCCACAGCTGCTGGACCTCAGGGCTTACGTTATTCTTGTTTTCGCCGACGTTGGCAACCTGCCCTCCCAGAGGGTCTCTGCTTACACTCTCTTCAGCTGTGGATAAGCGAATCTGTTTTTCCACACTCCCTCCTTAGTGAGTATTAACAATAAAAAAACTCTTTGCCAATTTGTTAATGAAAAATGGTATCCTTTGCTCTTTTAATTTTCATTTAGCAATGATAAGCCTTCATTCAAATTACTCACAGAGAGTTTGAGGTCATGGGCAATTAGATGTAATTAATTCATAATTGAACTTTCCAGAAGTTGCACGGGCTAGTTGACTTCAGCTGCCAGTAGAGGGCCCTTCAGTCCCATCAAATATAACTACAGGTTTTCAGTTACATGTCAAGTCTGGAATCAAAACGAATTTCCACCATGTGCTTTTTCAAATTCTGGGAAGCTCTATCAAACAATTAAAGACTTCTTCCATGTGATTTTTATGGCTTTGATCTTTTTTAATCCCGAAAGAAACGCTATCAACATTCTCCATCAGAATTAGATTCTCTTGGGTCAGGATATAATGACTCCACGGTGAAAACTTGTTTGTGTTTGGCACACTTAAATTACTAATATGATTTGCCCAAATGACTCCTGGAAGCTTTGGAAGTTCTCTCCGAAAGTGTCCTATTTTGCTTGCCTTAGAGAAACTGATGAAAAGCCAGGTTACTTTTTTCAGTGGTTGAGTCTCAGTTTACCAAACTGAAAACACCCCGCGTCCATCCATCCATCCACCCATCCACCCATCCATCCATGCATCCCTCCCTCCATCCATCCATCAAACTACCCACCCCATACCTATTTGCCAAGCATCTGTGATATTCCAAGCTCAGTGGGGGGAGGCAGGAGGGACATGGTGGAGAGTGTATAGTTTCTGTGTCTGAATGAGAGTTGCTGGGCACAGGCAGGCAACCACCAGGGAGCTGTCACGCTGGGGAGGAGTGGAGAGTTGTGAGTTACTCAGGGAGAGGGGAGGCTCACGTTCCGAGACCGTGGTCACTTGGCTTCTGTTTAAACACTTAAAACGTGAAGGCGTTTCGTTCTGCATCTCCGCTATTTAAAAATAGTGTTTAAATTTTTGATTTCCTTGAATTACAGCCTTTTACGAGATGGCGGAAATTACTTCAAGTCCTCACTGGGTATGAGCTGGGCTAAACCGTAAGTTGATACTCAAAGGATGAGCCGAGGTGTACTAAAGAGTCAGGAGACCGGCTGGGCTGGCCCTGTATGAAAAGGAAGGGAAACTGAGGCAGAAGAGAGGACCAGGAGGAGCTGGGATACAGGCACGGTTGATAGACTGTGACAGGTGGGTGCCGTGGGGGGAGTCGGGTCAGTGCTGGCAACACCAACATGTGGATGCTCGGCCGATTATCAGGCTGTAGTCAAAGGGAAGGTGTCTGCATGGTGACAGGCGTCAGGCTTTCAAGCCTCCGGAATTCTGTCTGGACCCCCTTCTCCTCCTCAGCTCCTCCCAGCCACACCGGGGCCAACGGCTTCACGCCAGGCTGCACTGACCGAGCCAGCCTTGGGCAGCACAAGGGTTAATGCGTACGCGCAAGGCCATCTACAGTCTCCACTGACACGTGGCACGTTTTAGCCACATTCGAGGCCTTCCTTGCTTTACGTGTTTCCAAATTGGCTAACGATTCTTTAACGCCTGTGGGTGGACCCTGGTCAAGAGCAGACGGACCCTAGATTTACGGTGATTTACAGCCCACAGAATGCCTGCACGTCCCTTAGTGACAGACGACGCTTGGGGCATCCGCGGTCTGGGGCCCCCCCTTCCATGGGGATGTGGGGACGCTCTGGGGCATCTGCTCAACTTTGCTGTGAACTTAAAACTGCTCTGAAATACAAAGTTCACGCTGGGAAAAAAAAAAAGGTTGTGACGCGCACGTGGACTCCCTTCTCAGCCTAAACTGTGTCCACAACAAGTGTAAGGTGACCCATTCAGGATCAAGGTCACCAGCCCCTCCCTTCCTTCATTTTCATACCTGGTGCTCCACCGGAGCGCCTAGATTCTGCTTCTCTCTCCCACTCTCCTCCCCTGCCCTCTCCCCCTCCTCCCCTTCTCTCCCGTGAGCAACTCTGCGTTTTGGGGTCAGGTGTCATGTTTGCTTTATCCGCATTGAATTTCACCTTATGACGGTGACACTCCCACATTTATTACATTTATTCTATATCCGTGTGTTGGGGAAAAAAAAAATCATCCACGAATAGCAACTGTGTCTTTGTTTGCGTTATTCACCAGGAGGAATCTGAGCTTCCATGAGCTACAGAAACATAACTGGCTGGGGTCTCCGTGGCCCGACTCCTGGACCAGCTGTTTGTACCAGCACATCTGGGCGAGATCCCTTGGCAGGCGGCCACAGGCGGTTGGCTGTGAGCCCAACGAGGAGCTCCTGGCGAGTGGTGGCAAGGCACGAACAGCAACACGGCTTCTTCTTGTCCAGACATGCAGGCCGGCGTGGGCCACGTGGCCTGGACCGGATGCGGAGTGTGGGAGGCGGCCTCGCTCTGAGTCGGGCCCTCGCTGGAGGACAGGGAGGGCTCAAGGGCCACGGGGAAGAGAAGCCATCTCTCCCCAGACCCAGAGCACGAGACAAGCAGTCCTCTGCCTGGACCTTCCAAGCTCTGCTGGCCTCTGCTCGGCCTTCTCGTGGGAGGTCTGGAGGCTCAGGAGAAGGGGGATCCGGAAGACGTGGGATCCTGCCGGGGTGCCAACAGCCTGCAATAGTTTCCGGTTCTTCACCTTCTCACGCTGCAACGTCCCCGGCTGACACTCTGCCCCAGGAATGTCCCTGCCCTTGGGTCGCCGGGCGGGCATGGCTGCCACAGGCCGGGCACGATGGAGGCTTCCCTCCCCCAGAGGCCAGTCGGGAGCCGCGTGACAGAGCTGGAGTCGGACGTGGGCTTAAATCCAGATGCCAGCCTCTTTGTTCTTTTGTATTTTGGGTCAAATGAAGCACTCTGAGCTTCGTTGGTTTTTTTTTTTGTGTTTTTTTTTTTTTTTGTCTGTAGAATGGAGACTTTAGTTCCTGTCTCATCAGGGATTGGTGCAGTTAAAAATGAAAGTGTGTGTTACACTCCTTAGCACGTGGCAGGCTCCAGTCCCGTGGAGTCTTTGCTGTTCCTCCGTCCCCTGATTATAAAGACCCGAGGAGGCTGGTGCCTTGCCGTGGTGACTTCCTTTGTCCGCGAAATACGTATTAAATAGTAATCGTTTATCACATTTCTGTCCTTCTTTCTTCTTGAGAGAGAAAGAGAGAGTGCAAGCAGGGGAGAGGGACGGAGGGAGAGGGAGGGAGAATTTTAAGCGGATCCCATACTCGGTGTGGAGCCCGACACAGGGCTTGATCCCGTGACCCTGGGGTCATGACCTGAGCCCAAACCAAGAGTCGGATGCTTAACTGACTGAGCCACCCAGATGCCCCCACTTATCACATTTCTTAATTGTTAGATACATTTCTAATATTTCCCTGATAAATAGATGTGTATTCTTTCCTGCATATAGCTTTAGCATAAGAGGGAATTTTAGCTAAGTTGCTTACTCATACAACCAACTCAGTTCTTCAAGGAATTCGCTTATCCAAGCTGTTAATCCATGAGAAAGACTGTATATTTTACATTTGACAGAGACAGAGCATAAGCAGGGGAGAGGCAGAGAGAGGGAGACAGAATCCAAAGCAGGCTCCAGGCTCCACACTGTCAGCACAGAGCCCGACGCGGGGCTCGAACTCACGAACCGCGAGACCATGACCCGAGCTGAAGTTGGACGCTTAACTGACTGAGCCGCCCAGATGCCCCTAGAAAAACTGTGTAAAACAAAGGAACCCTCCAAAAATAATGCTAACAGCACGGATTGGAATCTGTGCCCGTGCAACAAACCAGAGACGCCTTTCTGCAGAGTTTTCACGCATGCAGAGTGTGGTGGGAGGAACCCAACAACGGCCAGAAGTGCAGTTATGAGTGGCTTCCTGAGAGTTGCATGCTTGGCTTTCTAGAGGTTAATTCAGGGATGGGAGTTCTTCAGAAGGAGGCATGAGAAGTAACAGGGCTTCTGTTGTTTCACCTTCTGCAGCAAATGCCGAAGAGCCAGGTTCTGCTGTGTGCAAGCCACAGCCCATTCTACGGCTCGCAGACCACAGGAATGCATTATGGCTTCCTGGCCTAGATCTCCTGGCACAGGTATCATTTCCCGCCTCTTTGGTTAATTAAAGCCACATACCTCTTTGCCATGCAGATAGCCCCTCTGTCAGTCATGCCAGGACACGGTGGCCTCACCGCACAGGAGTTTTCGTTGAGTGACTCCCACTCTCGAGACCTTCGTGTCTCTCAGGAATCAGTGATACACACAGTAAAGGTGAGGCTTAGCGAGGTGTGTGTCAGGCACAGAGTGCCCTCGGTGGCTAAATACACTGTTTTCCACATTCTGATAGTTTGCCGTTCGGCCTTTTGCGGCCTACACACAATGTCAGCACGCGATGGTTCTAATAAATGCGAAGACAGCCTACCCACTATCAAGACAACCTCTCAGTAGCAGAAGAAATAATGTCTTGAGCGAGAGAACATCATGATCCTGTCATTGGCGCTGTCCTAGGGTCATGCCAGGAGCCGGGGAGCCATGCGGCAGGAGGGAGAAGAGGCTTACGTCAGCCCTACCTCCGTCCGAGGCAGAATGATGCAGTCATCACATCTGGAGGCTCACGTCGCAGCACGGCAAGCCAGGAAAATTACTTAAATGCTTTGCGCCTCAGTTTTCGCATCAGCAAAACGGGGATGATGATAGCGTCTACCTCACAAGGTGGTTGTGAGGACTGCACGAGTTAATACGAAACAAGATGCTGGTGAAATGCCGATAGTTTAATATTTATGTGCTTCTGCCTGTTACTTACAATGTCAACGCAGTTAGGTGTTGAGGTTGGATGAATTTAGGTGTTTTTTGGGGGCAGGGCAAGAGCGTAGGTTTCTTTGACTTTTCCACGGAAGCACTTGGTGTTTAGAGCTTCGTGGGTAAGTACAGGAGGCCACCAGCCAGGCTGCTGGGCTTTAAGTTCCAACCCGTGTTCAGAGCCTTAGCTAACCTCAGAAAGGTGCCTGCATGCTGGAAGATTCCGAGCTCAGCGGAGAGCAACAGCTGGAAAATCACTAAGCATATACTTTAGCCTTTGCCACATTAAAAGCGCTTGTTAAACACCTCAGGCTTTCCATTTAAGGTTCGTTCAAGTGAAGATGATGTTCTAGGACTCAGAGGTTCACCTTAGGCTAAGGGCAAAAATCAAAATAGACCCACAATCACAAAATGGAAAACAAAACCTCGGCAAGCTCAAGCTGATCAGCCAGTAATTTAACTGCCGGTCAGAACAAAGCCAGCGCATCAACAGCATACCATCCACAATGTCTAACATGCAAAGAAAAATTACTAATGATATGAAGGAACAGGAATATGTGACACACGGTCAGGGAAAAAGTCAGATAGAAAGAAACTCCCAGGTGCCTTCATATTGGAATTGGTAGACAAGAAATGTAAGCCAATTGTTAAGCTCGAAGACTTAAAGGAAAGGATTGTCATCTTGAATGAACAGATGGAGAATTGCAAGAGAGAAATAAAAACCTGTAAAAATAAGCAAATTTAAACTCTGCAACTGAAGGGGCACCTGGGTGGCTCAGTTGGATAAGCGTCCGACTTCGGCTCCGGTCATGACCTCACAGTTTGTGAGTTCGAGCCCCGCGTCGGGCTCTGTCTCTCTCTCTGTCTCTCTCTCTGTCTCAAAAATAAATAAACATTAGATTCTATAACTGAAAAACAAAATATCAAATACAAAAAAATATACCCACACGATAGACTTAAGAGCAGATTGGCACCAGTGGAAGGAAAGGTAGGTAGACTTGAATACTGACTAATTGTAATTATTCAATGTGGAAACTAGAGAGAACAAGACCCGGGTGACTTGTAGAACATAATATATATGTACTTGGAGCATCCAAAGGAGAGGAGGGAGAATGAGGCAGAAAAAATATTTGAGGAAATCGTAGCCAAAATTTCTGAAATTTGGTTTAAAACATATATCTGTGGATTCGGTGATCACAGTGAGCCACACAGCAGTTTAAGTACAAAGAAAAACCGAAAAACAACCAGACCCATTAGGGTGAAACTGAGGAAAACCAAAGTAAAGAGAAATATTTAACAGCATTCAGAGAATATGACACATCACACCCAGGAGATCAACAATTCGAATTTCTGATAACTGAGAAATATGGATGAGAAATATGGATGTAAGAAGATGATGGAAAAACATCTTTAAAGTGCTGAAAGCAAAAATATAATCCAGAGTTCTGTATCCAGCAAAATGTGCCTTCAAAAATGAAGGTGCTGAACAGACATTTAAAAATCAATCAAAGGAGGGGCGCCTGGGTGGCTCAGTTGGTTAAGCGCCTGCCTCTTGATTTTGGCTCGGGTCATGATCTCACAGTTTGTGGGTTTGAGCCCCGTGTCAGGCTCTGTGCTGATAGCTCAGAGCCTGCTTGGGATTCTCTCTCTCCCTCTCTCTGTCTCTCTGACCTCCCCCTGCTCTCTCTCTCTCTCAGAAATAAATACACATTTTAAAAAATCAATCAAATGAAAGCTAAAAAATATTTGTTTCCAGCAGACCTGCACTGAAAAACATGCTAATGAAGTCCTTCAGCTGAAGGGGAAATGACAGCAGGTGGGAGCTTGGATTGGCGAGAGGGATATAGTGGATGGGTGTAACGTACTTAATTCCCCCCACCTAGTTTCTTTAAAAGACAAATGACTATTTAATGCAAAAATAATACCATTTTTTTTGTGGTGTTTATAACACTCTTAGATGTAAAATCCACGAGAAAAACATAAAGGACAAAGGATAATAAATGGATTCTATTTTTCTCACATTTTAGATAAAATAGTACAATATGAGCTCTGTGTCCCCGGTGCTAAATTGAAAATACTATTGTAATCCATAGATTAAGACAGAGGAATCGCTAAAACGCCAAAACAGGAATCTAAATAAAGTAACAGAAAGTATTGAGTTAACCCAAAGGAAGGCAGGAAAGGACAAACAGAAGAATAAAAGAAGAAATGGGGCGATGGGGAGCAAAGAGCAAAATGGCGGACCTAACACACCTGTCTGAATGACGCATTTAACGTAAACGGAGGAGAGGCTCCCATGAAATGGCATATGTTGTCAGATTGAATAAGAAAGCAAGACTCAACCATGGGCTCCGCACAAGAAATGCGCTTTAACTATGTCCTTTCTTGACATTTTCAAGAAAGCTGATGTGACTCTATCAGTATCAGGCCAGGGAGCCTTCAGGACAAGGAGCACTTCCGGGACAAAAAGAGGCATTTCAATGATAAGACAACTAAACAGCTGGTCACACCAATCCTAAATGTGGGCGCATCTCCTAACAGCGCTTCAACGTCCACGCAGCACAAGCCGACAGAACGGAAGGGAGAAATACAGAGTTCCATGACCACGGTGGGAAGTTGTAACACGCTAGGTCAGTAACTGATGGGACATGGGAACAACCAAAAAATTTAAAAACGAGCACGCAGATCACAGAACAAGAGAAAATATTTGCAATACGTATGTCTGGCAAAGAACTTGTGTCCGGAACGCATAAAGAACTCTTGCAAATCGCAAGACCAACCGTGTAGTGAAAAGTAGGCAAATGCCTTGGACAGATATTTCAAAAAAGAAGTTATACAAGGACCAGACGGCCACCAGAAAATGGCGGCTGTAAAGTTGTGCACAGTTTCCAAAGCTTGCACTTAAAATGTATTAAGGTCTGTGCATTTCACGGTATATAATTTTGACCTTGATAACAATGGTGCAGGAGGGCCAAGAAGAGAAGGACCTAGGTGACTCTGGCCAAGCCACGTGACTCGGTGGCCTTGGGCAAGTTGCTACCCCTCTCAGGGCCCCAGTTTCTTTATCGGTAAACGGGGCGGGGATGGCCTCCTCTCTGGGCCACTGTGAAGGTCCAACGTACGACACAAAGAGGCGAGACAGCTGGTCTGAACGAGGTGCCCTGTTAAATCCCTTAGTGGCCTTTCCTCCCCACCCACCTTCTTCCTCTCCCGTCTCCCAGCTCTGGACAATTCTCTCTGTGAATTTCTGCAGGACAAGCGAGGGAGAAAGGGAGAATGGGAAATGTTCTGACCCGACCTACCGCTGGGGACCACGAGGCCGAGAGAACAAAATCCCACCACGATCACGTCCTCCCTATGGCTGTCAGCGTGATGCGGAAAAGGCACCATCCCCTTGGGCAACTTTATGGATAACCGTGCCTCTGAGCCCCCGAAGGCTGAGGCACAGCTCGTACCTCACCCCAGGTATGGGGTCGCCGTGCTGCACGGACACCTTCCCATAGTTAAACCTGGCTCATCTGGCATGCTCACAGCTACGAGTGAATCGAGCAGCATAAAGACGACCTTGAGGTAGTCCACGAAATAAAAACAAAACCCTGTGAAGTTTTAAAACTAAATAGAAATATTCGGTACCAAAATGTTTGAAAACTTGCTAATCCTTGTCTGTATATATGCATGTTTTCTATCTATCTATCTATCTATCTATCTATCTATCTATCTATCCGTTCATCCATCTATCACCTACCTACCTACCTAGCAACATCTATTACCACCATCACTCATATCTAAATTATATCCGAGACTCATCGTTTTTAGGGCTGACAGAACACTTCGGTACCATTTGGTTTGACTGGTTCATTTTGGTGATGTCAGACAGAGACTGGGGGAGGTGGAGAAGTTATCTAAGATCACAGAGCTGGGTGGTATATGGATCTTTTAGGAAACCCTATCCTCCAGCTAGATATCATGGAGCATTTGCTGGCCCCCCCACCCCGATAACAGTGTGTGTGTATGTGTGTGTGTGTGTGTGTGTGGCGGGGGGGGGGGGTAAATGTGTGTGTGGGGTAAACGCTCCTGCACGTTCCTCCTTGTTACCTGTGTGAGAAGCCGATGTGCCCAAGGAACCGGGCCTTGGCAGTTCACGCCACGTGTGGAAGAATATCCCCCCAAAAGGCGAATGACTGATGCCATTATCGAAGGGAGGTGGGCCGGAAATAGAACTTGTGGCTTTCAATTTCAACGACGCACGCAGGCATTTCAGGAAGGACTCCTGCGGCAGGAAGAGGCTGGTCTGGATGACACCGAGGGTGTTTATGCAGAGAGAGCAGCTGTTTCTACCTGCCGGAGGCTCGGCCAGAGGCAACGATGAACTAATTTATAGGAGGGCGCGACGGGGGAGTTGAAGAGAGACGCGTGTGTCAGCCTGCGGAAATGCTCTGCGAGGGTCCGCGCTCGCTGGCTTACGGAAACAAGCTGCAGGATTTGACACCGGGATTTGCACAAGGGAGGAGTTATTAATTAGGAGCCAAGAACTGCGGTAAATACCTTGAAGACCATATGTAGCATCATTTGGAGGCCATCTTTGCCGGGGTATTTCCCGGCGATGTTGGCTGCGGACAAGTCGAAGAGGTTGGCTCCCGTTTCGGTGCAGATGGCATGGACCAGCATCTTCTTCCCTACCCCAGATGGCCCTGCCAACAGCAGGGATTTCACCAAAGGAGCGTTCTCGTGCACTGTTGTGGAACCTAAAAAAGTCAGAGGCACGGGCTCTAAAATCCCACTTCAGCAAGTTCTTAGCCCCTCAAGGCCGCCCCTCCACTGCGTGACCCCCGTGTCTGCAACAGGGAAGTACGTGTCCAGAGCATTTCTACCCAGAGGCCCACCTTCTGTCTTAGTTGGGCTGTGACACCTTTGATTTGTATGCCAGGGCTCGAGGAGGGGCCAGAGGGTCTCGGTACATGGCTTCCCTGCTGCCCCTCACCCTAGAATACCTCCCCGCCGCCCCCGCCCCGGCCCCAGCTCATCATTTTAAAGGACATTCCTGCAATAACTCACCTCTGGCATTTTTTTAGGGGGGGGGGGCGGCTGTGGATTTCTCTGCTTGTCAGCAGTGGCGCTACATTCTTTGAACGCTTGGGAAAAAGAATGTGGACACACAGCCGCTAAGGAAGGCTGAGAATGTTCATTAGTGATCCTCAGAAGGGAAAGGGGGAAGCTTCCTCGTTCTGCCCGAGGTTCTAGCCTGTAGCAGGGGCAGACTGACAATTGTTGCAGTGACCCGAGTTCCATGCAGGCATCAGAGGCCCCCACACTGTCCGTCTCCCCTGGGCCAGAGCAGGACTCGGTTTGACCATCTTCTGTGGTTCTGAACACGTGCGGAGAGCACGCTGGCACTAAGTGATTAGACCACGAACGGAATGAATGTGATCAAACCATCTCCTATCACGTGACTTTGCTTTGCTCAACCTCTGGGCACTTTTCGATCAGCCGTAAATAGACCCATATTGCAATTATGATTGCGCCTTTTTTTTTTTTTTTTGCCCCTTGTGTCATTGAAAAGATATAGGGAATTTACCGAGTAACCAGAAACATTGTTTTATGGTTACCTAACATAAACTTGGACACCAGTTTTGAGCAAGTTCTGTTCAAAATGCAATTACAGGGGCACCTGGGGGGCTCAGTCGGGTGAGTGTCTGACTTCGGCTCAGGTCATGATCTCATGGTTCCTAAGTGTGAGCCCCACGTCGAGCTCACTGCTGTCAGCATAGAGCCCCCTTCACGTCCTCTGTCCCCTTTCTCTCTGCCCCTCCCCAGCTCATGCTCTCCCTCTTCCAAATAAATAAATAAATAAATAAAATGCACTCACATAAGCACGTGTTATTGGTGGTCAGTGAGGGATATGGTAACATAATATGATAAAGGAGATGCTGTTTGTCATGCTAGGAGAGGAACACCATTCCCGGGGTGGTCCGTTCAGCACCTGGTATTGGGGGCTGCTGGCTGGGAGCTGGGGGGGTTCCCATGTGGAAGAGTCAGGGATTGCTGCAGAGGGTTATGGCCAGGACGGGAGCTAAACCTCAGTGGATGTAGCCAGGATGGGAGGCAAATAGTGCTGAGATCCATGTGAGCCTCGTAGAGTTCAGAGAAGAACTTAATCCCACCTTGGGGGATGAGGGGCTCAGGCCTGACTTCTGGGAGAGGGTGGCCTCGGAAGGGGCCGAGCTGGACCGTGTAGAGACGGGGACATGTGAGGCGAAGCCAGGCGAGGGGGGGCCCCGTAACTGCAGGCCTGGAGTGGGACTCGGGCAGGTAGTTCTTACTAGCAATGGGGCAGGGGACAGCAAGGGGCTGGGGAGGGAGACTGTGGCCAGCCCTAGGGGTCCCTGGAAGGTGGCTGGCGGCTGCAGGTTTGCTAAGGTTGCTGGCTGAAGCCAGGGAGCAGGGAGAGGTCTTGGAAGGGGTGGAGGGAGGACAGAACGGTGCTGAGGGCAGACTCTGAGGAGGGGGCAGCAGGAGGGAAGCCGCAAGGATGGGGGAGACCCAGGAGAACATGTGCTGTTTACTCTAGGGAAGCGACCTGCTAGAGGAAGAGGGTGGTCACCAAGGTCACTCAGGGAGGGGAAGGCGGTGGTTTGGGGAGGCCTCTGCCGCCGGGGCTGGTCCCTGGACAGCCCATCCGATGGGCGGGCACGCCTGCCATGGTGTTCACGGCCCCTCCTGCTTATCGCCTTTCAGTGGCATTTTTTTAAAAATACGCAGAATTCCCAAGAGACAGAGACGTCCAGGCTTCTGTGCATTCACCCTTTCCAACTCTCGGAGGATGCGAGAATCACAAGGAGGCCAGTGTTCCGTGCCCTTCCTAAACGCAGCTCTGTCACTCCCTACCCCTGGACCCTGAGAAAGTTGCTCAGCATCCTGGAAAGGCTCACTCAGCTGCAAAAGCGGGGACCGAAACGACGTGTGTAAAACTCGTCAGCATGACGTTTCTGCTCCGTGAGCGCCGCCCCCCTTCCTTTTCTCCCTCTGTGTTCTGAGGGACAGTAATATTTCTGGGAGGGTGAGTGGCGGAATGTGACCAGATGCATCCTGGGAACTCCCTTATCTGCCCAAGGGGCTTGGAAAGCTCACGCCTCACCCCGGGATCCCTGGCGGAGGCTCTGGGTGCAGAGAGGCCTCACGGTGGGTCCTCAGGGCCTCTGCAGTGGCCCTATTGGCCAGGTCCGGTGGTGACCTGAACAACAGGCCCAAAGAACACACTCCCTCTTGTGACTGGCTACTATTTCAGATCCATGACATTTAAATGAAGCTCTCGAAGGCAGATCTGTGAGCGTACTTGCCTGTCTGGCCTGTATGTGCCTTGCACACACACACACATACACACACACACACACGGGTCACGAGGACAAACCCCTGCCCGTTCTGGGGCCCGGGGAGGTCAGCAGCCCATGGGGGACATCAGGCTCCTCGTTGACAAAGGGGGTTCGGTGGGACGCTTCCCGAGCCCCCTTCGTCCGATGCTTCATCGCCAGCTTGCAAGCGACATCTATCCCCGTGTATCCTCGAGCCACGGGTCGAACATACCTCCCCTCATTTGTTAGGAGACCCGTGAAAACAACGCGCTGCTCCCTGCGGTCCTGTTCTTGGATCACAGCATGATGAAGCCGGAGGGCTCGTGACGTTATTTGCAGGGGCCTCGTAAATATGGCGTGTTTATCTTGTTGGCCCCACATCAGGCTGACCCTCCAAGTATACATGCTTATTTAGGACGTAAATTTTATGTGTGAAATTTATGTTGACTCCCCCAATCCCATTTACTACTTCTCACAGAGGAACGAGCTATTTCTTCCCAGTACATTTAAGTCAAAGTGGAACAATATTATAAGTGCCTAAACCACCCCCATACCATTTATTTATTTATTTATTTATTTATTTATTTATTTAAAAAAAATTTTTTAGAGACAAAATGAGTGGGGGAGGGGCAGAGGGAGAAAGAGAGAGAGAAAGAGAGAGAGAGAGAGAGAGAGACAGAGAGAGAGAGAACCCTAAGCAGGCTCCAAGCTGAGCTTGGACCCTCAACTCAGGGCTCCATCTCCTGAACCGTGAGGTCATGACCTGAGTCGAAATCAAGAGGCGAAGTGACTGCACCACCCAGGCGCCCCTCCCATACCATTCAAAAGCCAGTTAAATGAAACATCGTTTCTATTTCGGAATTGTCATCAGAGCAAAGCCTGGCTGGGGCTCCGACCTCTGCCCCGGATGACTCAGGTCATGCACATAAAAAACGTCATAAAATAATAACAGCTAATGAGAATAGCAGGTTTCTCTGTTGACTCGCCTGCACCTGTCGGCACACCACAGGACTCTGGTCCGCCGGTCCGAACAATCGCGATCGAATCTTACTTAGCGGTTACAGTGGCCATCAGTGGAAACCGGCGGAGCCTCGATCCTTCGGATCCACGAAATACACTTTTCACTGACTCGCCAAAGGCCGCCTTTGTTAAGGACCTCGTAACGGAAGCCTATGTCTAGAAGGCAAGCCTGATGTTAGCCCTTCGTCTAATTTGATTAATTTTAATCGCAGGTGCCGGCTTCGGCTTTTATCTCTCCACACACTGCCGACAGGACCTTCAGCCCAGAATGTCAAGCAGGCACCCCAAAGCGGTGCCGGCGTGTGCTCTCCGGGACGCGCTATCGCAACAGAGAGACCCTCGGCCAAAATCCTCAGTAGGAAGAGTTCAGCCAGGAAGATGCTACCCAAGTCACCAAGCAGGGCGTCCCTAACTCTAAGAGAAGCATAACGGGGCGTGTAGAGTCTTTACCTAGAGGCAAGATCCCATACAGGGCGATGAGCTGTCTCACATCCAGGAGGGAAGGCATGGGCTCTATGGATACCCGGCGAAGAGTGGTCCCCAAGTAACTGTACTCTCCTGGGGGGAAAGAGACAGAGGATAAGGACCTGGGAGGCGGTACTGCTCTGAGCCGCATCAGTTTGGCCCTGGTGAAACTAACGCAGAATACACGCTCAACATGTCGGGGCAAATACAATGGTGTTACAGAGAGTCGTGATGAAGAACACCTCTTTTCTCGGACGGAGGCTTGAGAAAAGCCAGGCCTCCCGGCTGCAGTGACTGGGGAGTCTCTCAAGTCTGACGCCAACCCCCTTGCATTTCTAAAGATTACCTTTGCGTGTTGAACACATGAGGTGGCACAGAGTTCCAAGATGCAGGACAAAGTGCACAAGAATGTGGTGGCTTTTTATTCGGTTTCTAGGCGGAGCGACTGTGTCTAACACTTGCACAAACTTTAAAAGTAAATTAAGGTCAACGTGGAATTTGTACTGGAGCAGGTGTGCATCTGAACTGAAATGCAATCCTTGGAAAGGAAGGAGTCTAATTTAGGACAAATAGAAACATCTCTTTTGGAGGGCAATATTCATTTACATTTTTATCATTTGCAAAGGATTACCAAAGGAATAATAATAGAAATAAATCTTTACAGGTTTAATTAGAAGGCATCAAAGGTCTTAATTGTAACTCGTCGTAAATCTGAAGTGTTATCTTCTAACTAATTTGGATAAGGTCACCAAGAAAATTAGTTTGCCCGTCTCCATTTGTCATGAGGAGGGACCTTTACATGCTTGTGCGGTTCTCTCTTGATGTGTACCAGAGTCTGAAGGAAAAATATTCAGTGCGTGAGTCACAGTGTCTTCATCGTTTTTGTCTCTGATGTTTGCTTTCGATAAGAAGTAAGGATCTTGCAGAGCTCTGCATGTGATATGCGTGTGTCAAATACAATGCACTTTCATGTGTGTGAAGGAAGAGAAGCTTTAAACAAGCATTTTCGAATGCTAAGAAAATTAGAATTAAAACCCAGCTAATGATGGCTGTTTTGTTGCGGAGGGCAGGCTTTCAAAGCTTCCACGTGACAAAAAGTCCTTGGCAAGGACAGTGGGTATTGGTGGAGAGAGTGAGCGATAATGAAAGCTTCTACTGCGGCGTCCGATCCCCATGCTTTTTAATGAGCAGGTAATAAATAGAAGAGTGGTTAATTTCGCCTTCACTAGAGCAGGAAGAGATCCTGTAGCCACCATTAAATCCAGTGCTTACTGCTATAAACATGACATTAGAGGTGATCTGAAAGTGACCCCAATTTTCCCGCTTAAATAAATCCACATTAATATCCAGATGCACTGTATTTTCTAGAACCTCACAGACTTTATTCAGACACATCATATTAAATTGAATTAGTGAGGGGCGCCTGGGTGGCTCAGTCGGTTGAGCGACCGACTTCAGCTCAGGTCATGATCTCATGGTTCGTGAGTTCGAGCCCCGCGTCGGGCTCTGTGCTGACAGCTCGGAGCCCGGAGCCTGCTTTGGAGTCTGTGTCCCCCCCCGCCCCGCCCCTCCTCCACTCATGCTCTGTCTCTGTCTCACAAATAAATAAACATTAAAAAGAATTTTAAATTGAATTAGGGAGTGTTGGTTCTGATGGAGAGAAGGACACACTAGCCCCGGCTGCCGGCCAGGTGTTGAGACTCAGCTCGCTGAGTTTCGCTGTTGCCCAGCGTGGAAGCCATAAACGCTCTCCATCTATTCAGGCAGAACTTGGAAACTTCAGGATTTCCCTGCACAGATAGCAGGTCTTCTGCCAGAGAGGGAGGAAGGAAATGGTGGATGAAAAGGTGTGTTAGGTACAAGGCATGCACGAGGGCAAAAAACCTACACCAGTGGACGGAGAAGACACAGGGAAAGGGTGTCCTTAAAATTCCTATGTTGAAATCCAGATCTCCAACATCTCCGAATGTGACCCCGTTTGGAAATAGGGCCGATGCAGAGAGAACGAGTGAAGGGGAGGTCGTCAGGGCGGATCCCAGACCCATGTGGCAGGTGTCCTTTATAAATTGGGGAAATGCGCACACGGACGCGCACTCAGAGAGGGCGCGTGAAGATGGTCGCGGGGACAGGAGGGCAGTGCGGCAGCCAGGCGGGAGGGCTGGCAGTCAGGAGCAGGACCGACGGGGGGCTGGGGAGGGGTGGGCGCGCGGAGGCCCCAGCAGAGCGCCAGCTTCTCGCGTCCTCGGGAGGAGACAGCCCCTATGACGTCCTGATCTGGCACTTGTGGCCTCCAGACTGGAGCGGATACGTGTCTGCTGTTGAGCCCCTTGGGTTGTGACAGCTGTTATAGCAGCCGCAGCAAACCAGTGCGGAAGGGGTAAAATAATGGGAGAGAAGACGGGCATAGTAGGTAAAAGAAAATCATGAGAAACAGGAAAATATTTAGGGTGGATCCGCCTCTAAAATTTCCGCTTTACCCCACACAGCATTAAAAAGAGTATGAAAGGGGCGTCTGGGTGGCTCAGTCGGTTAAGTGTCGGACTCTTGGTTTGGGCTCGGGTCGTGATCTCATGGTTTTTGAGTTTGAGCCCCGTATGGGCTCTGTGCTGACAGTGTGGCGCCTGCTTGGGATCCTTGCTCTCTCTGTGTCCCTCCCCTGTTCTCGAGCACATGCTCTCTCTCTCCCTCTCAAAATAAGTAAATAAACTAAAAAAAAAAAAAAAAAAAAGAGTAGGAAGAACAAGAACAGAGCAATTTATAGCAAGTACTAGCTTCCTAAATATGTTCCTCAGGGACAAGGACTGGAGGCCTGGAACAGACGCTGCTGGCCGGTGTCTGGGGCTCCCCCCAACCCCCGAGCACAAGGACATCCTGCTACCCCCACCCCGACTCTGTCAGGGCCGCACACGGCACCATCTCCCAACGAAAAGGATGGGGACACGGGCGACGCGGTTAAAATTCAGCGGTGCTGACTTGTTTATGAACGTTACGTTGGACGCGGGCCACCCAGCTTCCGGAACGAGGTCAGCAGACAGACTGCTCCAGGTTGACTTTATGTTGGGACAGGCCGACCAAGACAGTGCACCTGCTGGGTTATCACCTGCTCCGAAGCTTTGGGGGGGGGGCGGCGTTCATATGTAAATATTTCAGTCATACCTTCCAAGATGGGACGCGGAGAGCCTGCTGGGCGTTCCCATCTGTAGGGCAGGCTCTGAACTCCAAGGAGAGTTTGAGAAACACTAACTCTGACTTTGGGTCAATGTTTTTCCCAAATGCAGTTATCGAACCAGGACGGGACAGGAAAACTTAACTTAGGGGAACATTAATTTGTATTTGTTCTTCCTGTATTTGGCCCTTAAGCAGTGGCCACCCTCTCGGTGCTCCGTGCTTCTGTGACGTGCACTGGTGGGGGGAGGGCCACAAAGACACCATGAAGTCACCAGCCCTCCGAATGGCAACCCCCGAGCGTGCCAGAGACGGGGCGAGAACGCCACCACCACCAACAGCAGGACACTCTAACTCTGTGCCAAGCGTGGCCCCGAATGCCATCACCCAATTCATTAAATACTCACAGTGATTTGATGGGGTTGGAGCTGTTCATGTTCCCACAATTGTGGAAACTGAGGCACAGAAAGATTACAGAAAGGACACGTATCCTTCAGAAGGTGAGGGGTAGGGGAGGAGATGTTTCTGTCTTTCACATTTTTTTTCTCTTAAAGCCACATGTGCTGACTTTTTAAAAATCTTATTTACTTATTTTGAGAGACAGAGCGAGAAAGTGCATGCCTACATGTGCGCTTATGGGGGAGGGCCAGAGAGAGAGGGAGAGAGAGGATCCCAAGCAGATTCCCTAGGTGGGGCTTGATCCCACGACTCCAAGATCATGACCTGAGCTGATGTTAAGAGTTGGACACTCAACCGACTGAGCCACCCAGGCGCCCCTTCTGTGTTGACTTTATTCATTCTTGTATCATTATAATTTATTTTCTAAAATGATTTTTTCTCTTTATTTCTACTATTCCTTGAGTTTTGTGATCTCGTTTCTGAGTTTTTCTAATTCCATGTTATGTATTACATTTTGTCTGTAATTTTCTTTTTTTTAATAAAAAATATAATTTATTGTCAAATTGGTTTCCATATAACACCCAGTGCTCATCCCAAGTTCTTAATGTACATTAGCTTGCTGGAAAGAGTGGGCTCCATTTACGCCTGCTTTACGGGGCATGTCTTTAAACAAAAAAAATTTTTTTTTAACAAAAAAAATTTTTTAACATTTATTCATTTTTGAGGGACAGAGAGAGACAGAGTGCAAGTGGGGGAGAGATACAGAGAGAGGGAGACACAGAATCCAAAGCAGGCTCCGGGCTCTAGGCTGTCAACACAGAGCCCGACGCGGGGCTCGAACCCACGAACTGTGAGATCATGACTTGAGCTGAAGTCGGACGCTCAACCAATGGAGCCACTCACGAGCCCAGGCATGTCTTTTTGTGGTGTTCATTTGTTCCTTATTCTTTCTTTTTGCTAGAAACTTTGCATGGGCTTTCGCCTCGGACGTTTCCGTTGCTGCCATTTATGTGAGTAAACATTTCTATACGTTTAGAGGGAAGTCTTGCTCAGGATAGCTTTTGAGATGTCACAGAGCCCCCTCTGTGACATGGTGTGCTTGTTTTGAGGCGGGCAAACTGGCTCCGGCTGTGGTTGCCGGCTTGGCCCCCTGCGCATCCCCGTGAGTGCCCGAGGCTTATTTTGGCATTCCTCTCTTCTGTGTCCCCGGTGGCTTGTACTTTGGGGTTGGAGGGGAGACCTTGTCACTTACTTTTGACGTGAATGTCTGTGGGTTTTTGTTTTTGCTCCCTGGCTGCTATTTTTATGTGGGGATTTGGGACCATCTGCTGCCATCTTTCAAGCTAAAGATCTCAACTGGGGAAAAATAAGGAAAACATGGACAAAGCCCTTGTGGCATTTGACTGATTTTGTTAGACTGTGTCACCGTCATTTGAGGTCACTCTTAAGTGTCTGACTGCATTCACTTTGGCCTTAGGCATCATAAAGATGCTGCCCGGAAAGTGACAGAGAGATCATTGTAAAGACGGACAGGAAATCATCAAGAAGGGGAGAAATATTTCCCTTAATTTATTCTTGGAGACTCTACCTTGTGCCACCGTCTAAACTCTGGAAATTCAGTGCTGAACAGAAAGACACAATGTCACAGGAGAAAGCAGACAAGAAGTCAGAGATCTCAACAACAAGTAAAGAGGCAGGGCTATGTTAAAAACGTCATTGTTTTTTGTATTAATGGAATTAACAGGACACAATCAAGGGAATCTAGGAGAAGACCCTTTGGTAATCGAACAAGAAATACACAAAATAAAGAGAAACCCAATACACATTCCAGTATATATTCTGGTAAAATTCTTATACTATTAGGAAAATACAAATGCTCCCCCAAGCCCTCTTTCTTTTCTTTCCTTCCTTTCCTTCCTTCTCCCTCCCTCCTGCCCCTTTCTTTTTCTTTCTTCCTTCCTTTCTTTCTTTCTTTCTTTCTTTCTTTCTTTCTTTCTTTCTTTCTTTCTTTCTTTCTTTCTTTCTTTCTCTTTCTTTTCCTTCCTTCCTTCCTTCCTTCCTTCCTTCCTTCCTTCCTTCCTCCTTTCTTTCTTTCTTCCTCCTTTCTTTTCTTTCTTTCTTTCTTTCTTTCTTTCTTTCTTTCTTTCTTCTTCCTTCCTTCCATCCTTCCTCCTTTCTGTCTTTTTCTTTCTTTCTTTCTTTCTTTCTTTCTTTCTTTCTTTCTTTCTCCTTCCTTCCTTCCTTCCTTCCTTCCTTCCTTCCTTCCTTCCATCCTTCCTCTTCTTTCTTTCTTTCTTTCTTTCTTTCTTTCTTCTTTCTTTCTTTCTTTCTTTCTCCTTCCTTCCTTCCTTCCTTCCTTCCTTCCTTCCTTCCTCCTTTCTGTCTTTCTTTTTCTTTCTTTCTTCTTTCTTTCTTTCTTTCTTTCTTTCTTTCTTTCTTTCTTTCTCCTTCCTTCCTTCCTTCCTTCCTTCCTTCCTTCCTTCCTTCCTTTTCTTCCTTCCTTCCTTCCTTTCTTTTTATCTTGAGAAAGAGAGTGCACTGAGGGGTAGAGAGTGGGGCGGGGGGGGGGGGGCGGGAGGAAGATAGAGAGAGAATCCCAAGCAGGCTCTGCATTGTCAGTGCAGAGCCCAATGCAGGGCTCAAACCCAACAAGTGTGAGATCATGACTGGAGTAAAAATCAAGAGTCGGATGCTTAGCCGACTAAGCCACCCAGGTGCCCCATGTGGCTTTATTTCAAAGGGATCACATTAATCACTTTTTGATCAGAGGGAAATGTCAATCTCCTTGTTCCTACAGGCCAAACGTAGGTCAGTGTATCACATCAGAATGAATAAGATGGAAATTGATTATAATACAATAAAAAAGAGAGAATCCATGTTTCTACACTGACACCACAACAATTTCAAAAAGGGTAGGCAGGAAATTTCTTCCTAGAGGAATGGCACCTTCTGGACATAGAACAGAAGACAGAAGCAGAACACCCCCACTTTACAGCTACCCTATGGATAGCTGCAGCCATCGACGCAGGCAAAACTCATCAGTGGTTGATAAAACCTTTAAACCAGTTGGGGACAGAATCTCCAGAGCCTCAAAGACTTCCCCCTACAGGTTGTTCATTAACTACCAGGGGGAACATGAAGCTTGACAGTGGAGAAATCTGGGGAACAGCACTTTGGCCAGTGACGAAATGTAACGCCCCCAGAGATGGGACACGACGGGCCCTCACCGTGCAACTCTGAGGACACAATAACACCTATGAAGTCTTCCTACCAAAAACAGTCTCCCCCGAATCAAGTCATGAGGAAACCCATCAAACCACCTCTGTTGAAAAACAGTCTGTAAAACAGCCCAGACTCTGACAAGGTCAGCGGCGTGAAAGACGTCAGGTTGGAAGGTGTTCCAGATTAAAGGGGCAAAGATACGAACACTGCATCCACAGTCCTTGACCGGATGTTGGATTCAGAAAGACAAAAACTTATGAAGGCATCACATCTCAGTGATGCCAAGTTGTCTGAGTGTGATTATCCTTTCGTGGTTATGTGGGAGAATGTCCTAGTTCATGGCATGTGCGAGAAAGTAAAAATCACACCTGCGTTAGGGTGCTGGCATTTCAAATAGTTTTAAGCTTTAAGTGTGTTTTCAGGTCATCGTATTGTTTTTTAAAAATTAAAAGAAAACCTTAGTTGAAGATGGTGTCAGCAAATGTCCCTCCTCCTTCCTTCCAGTGACCTGTGTGGCGGCCCCTTCTGGAAGGAATTCCTCCCGTAAGAATTGTGCGTTCAAGTTCCAGGTGCTGCCCCCTGGGGCATTTTGTTTCAACTCGAAAATACGAACAAGTCTTCTTCATTTCCTCAATATAGCTTATTCCAGACAGAATGCCGCAAGGAACTTTGCGAGCAGGTTCAAAAACCTCCCTCCACCACATGAGGGGGGAGAGCTGGACCTATTAGCTCACAGCACGGAATGAATTCAAATCCATTCCATTAGACAAAAATCTACCCCGAGCCTTGGGCCAGGTTTTGGTTTGGGCAAAAACCACCAAGGAAACATAATTCCAGCTGTTGGGACCTCAAAACCCGAGGGGCGACACATGCGACTCAGACATGCGTAATTCTTGGTGTACCTTACCGATGTAATCGGAGAGGTTAACGTTCAGAGCCCGGATCAGCAACCCTTCTTCCACCAGCTCCCTGTACAGAGACTCAGTGGTCCTGGTGACAAAGCAGAGGAGCTATTCCATGAGCAGACACATAAAGCCAGCATTTCTGTGAATCATCACATATGCAGAGAACTTTCACCAGACCTGTTCCTATGCACATTTGTGTCTATGCAACTAAGCTGGTGTTTGGAAACATTGCTACAACTGAGGGACACGTCAGGCTTCGAAAACAACACTTTTGCTCATCCACATGCACGTCGGACGTTTCCCATTAATAAGAATTATATCTGTGGGCATCTGAGACCAGCTACAGCTTCTGCAGTCTGCCCTTTCATGAATCCTTGGGACGGCACAAATATGAATTAGAAATTGCCCTATAATAGCAGTGCAATGGGCCCACGATTATATATTCAGTTAGCATCTGCAAGCCACAGCAGATCATTAATCCTTTGTGCAACTGATGTTTCTTTTTAACCCAACAGCATAAGACTTCAAAAGAAATACCTATAAAGAACAAAGGCTCAGAGGGGAACTAATTCTATTCCGAAAGATGAAATGTCTAACGCAGTGGGGGTGATGATTTTTTTAGGAGGATATTATACTTTTCCATAGTGTTTACAGATGTCAACCCACTACTCTAACAGGGCCTTGGGCATATAGCCAGTGCACTGGTAATTTAGAGTAATTGAAGAAAAAAATCAAGACAGTATCCCACTTAGTAAGTGAACGTCCCAGTGAAATTAACTGGGGCTTGGCTTATAGGAATTCAGGTAGGTCAAGCTCACATATTGAGTACAGTCCTTTGAGATGTCTCATCTATTCCCTTTTCATTTCTAGAAGCTTTAGTCTTTAGTTCTACCCTAGTCTTTCTTTAGAATGAGGAATTGTAAATATAACTATATTTAACCAGTTCTTTGTTCTACGATCCAGGTTAGGGTGATAAAGGATTCTCAGTTATATTTAAGCCAAATACCATTCGGATACATGTTAACTCAATGACCCCAATCTTTGACTGACTACAATTTTGTTCTTTCAAATATATCTGCAATAGTGTTTAAATGAAAAGTGTTTAAAATCCTGCTGTGAATTAAGGCTTAAGTTGTAATGGTACTTGGGATAACAGTATCTGACCTGTATCAAGAAGGCACTAACTGTAGTTTTCCAACTAGAATACTTATTTGATATAAACATATGATATATGCATAAAATATTTAACGTAACATTGAAGATTCTCCAAAACAATCAGAACAAAATATATTAAGAAACCGGGGACACAAACCCGTATTTCGATCTTACCAGTGAAACAAACTTCTGTTATGGAATAAAAAACACTTTCAACGTTAAACCTACCTTAAATATGGTAAAAACACTGGTTTTGGGTTTACATTAACTTCATGAGAGAAACGGAAGTTGTCTTCCTGTGTCTTGGCAGAATTAGCCCTAGTCTAGAGACACAGGGTTGTCCAAAATTGAAATGAAAAATCTTCCAGGAATGAGACGACCAGATCCTTCTGTGCCTTTGTGTCAGGGCTCCAGGCACGTGCACCAGCTCTGGCCTCCACTTCCTTCTGGATGGTTCTAAGGGCTTCCTTTCTCATGGGTCTTCTCTCAAACAGAGTTTGGGAATGTATCCCTGCTACCCAGGGGAGGACTAGGAAACACCCCAAACAGGGAGCAACACGTAGTATCCGTTAACAAAACCCATGGGAAGAAAGGTATTCCTTCAAAATGATTTCTTTTTCTTTTAATGTTTATTTATTTTTGAGGGGGGGTGGGCAGAAAGAGAGGGAGACTGAGGATCTCAAGCAGGCTCCATGCTGTCAGCACAGAGCCCGATGTAGGGCTCAAACTCACGAACCTTGAGATCATGACCTGAGCCAAAGTCGAACACTCAACCAACTGAGCCACCCAGGAGCCCCTCAAAGTGATTTCTGACATTCACTTAGTAGGTATTTAATTTAATTCAATTTTACTTTTATTTGTTTATTTAACTGAGGTATAATTGACATATAATATCCTACTAGTTTCATATGCATTTCATAGTGATTGAATATTTACATACGTTACAAGATGATCGCCATGATAAGTCTAGGCACCATCCATCACCATACGAAGTTAGTACAATATCATTGACTGTACTCCCTGTGTTGTATGTTACATCCCCGTGGCTTATGTGTAACTGGAAGTTTGTACCTCTGGATCCATGTTACCCATTTTACCTGACCCCCAACCCTCCCTCATCCGGTGACCACTAGCTTGCTTCCTGTATCGATAGTCTGTTTCTTGTTCTGTTGCGTTTGTTTTGTTTATTTTGTTCCTTAGATTCCACTACATTCCTTGGAAATATCTGAAAACCTAAGTCCCATTTATTTCCAATGTTAAAGCACTGAAGGGCCGTTTCAGCTTAAAAACGAGCATTTAAAATGATTCATGAAGGGGCGTCTGGGTGGCTCAGTGGGTTTCAGCTCAGGCCATGATTCATGGTTTGTGGGATCGAGCCCCCTGTTGGGCTCTGCCCTGATGCCTCAAAATAAATTAATAAATAAGCTTAAAAAATAAAATGATTCATGAGTATCGACATTTGGCCAGCAGAGCTCAAGGAAATGGGAATGGGCGTTTCAATGAGCGTTTAGGAAGTGCCTCAGTGGGTGGGGCCCAGGACCGGGCAGGACACAGGAACTGTCTCTGCCCTGAAGGGGTCTAAGTATTCCCTCAAAAGTTGGATCAGGATGCTACTTCTTAAACAAATTCTTAAGAACCCCACGATTTAAATTTTTATTTTATTTTGTTTCGTTTTATTTTATTTTAACATTTATTCTGTTTTGAGAGACAGAGAGAGACAGCATGAGCGGGGAAGGGGCAGAGAGAGGGAGACAGAATCTGAAGCAGGCTCCAGGCTCCGAGCTATCAGCACAGAGCCCGATGTGGGCCTGAACTCACAAACTGTGAGATCATGACCTGAGCCGAAGTCGGACGTTCAACCGACTGAGCCACCCAGGTGCCCTAAGAACCCCACGAATCTTAAAAGCTTAAGTCGTATGATCTCAGAAGTGATGGGGCCTGACCTTGGCAGACATCTTTCCAGTGTAGGAGGCCAGAGCGGTCCCAGCGCCTGGAGGATGAAGGAGGTGTGGGGTACAGGGAGGGGTGCCTTTCCGGGACGGGGGCCGCCGACTTCGGCTGAGACCTGCGCGCTGCTCTGGGGGGGGCCCCTAGCCGTGCAGAACAGCAACACTTGTGCACATCTCACCTGTCAGCTGTCAGATCTTTATCCTTCTTCCCTTTTTTGCCTTTCTTCCCTTTCTTTTTCTGGAAAAAAAAAAATGAAAAGAGCCAACAATTTAATACAGACAAGCGAGCAAATTATCTCTAGCAGTTAGCAAGGGAAGCTGTTTTGGTAGTGGTGGCGGGGAACGGGATGAGAGTGTCGATTGTGGCGTGCTGAGCATGTGGGTGTAGGATTTTCCTGGACATAGGGTTTGGCCTGGGGACCCCCCCCCCAGCTTGCTTGTGTGGGCATGTCCCTGGCCGGGTGGACAGTGAGGTCACCACTGTGAAGCTTGCATGGGGCCTGATTCCCAGCAGGCGCCCAACACTCTGGCTCTCATCTACAGAAGAGGAGAGCGCCGCGTGCCCAGGCCATCATGTTGTGCTCGTCCTTAACACCCGGTGTCGCGCTCTGTTAGCGTCCGGCCCGAGATCTGGTTCCCAGAGGGCTCTGCGTTCTGATCACTGGGACAGCTGGAGGGAAGGGCTTGGGACATGATCTTTCAAAACAGCGCCTATCACTTCACTCCTCTGTCTACAGCATCCATCGGTATCGCCCCATTTGCCCACAGGATGAAGTTCAAGTTCGCCAGCACGGTGGATGATGTTCTCCCAGCCTGGCTCTCTCTTCCTTCCCCTTATCATCTCAGGCCTCCTCGGGCCACCCGCACTCCCTGTCACGCAGACTGAACGTGGCACTTACTGTCCCAGCATCTCACTCCTCCACGTCCACGTCCTCATTCACTCGTTCATTATTTTTGTCACATATAACTTATGTGCAGTGAAGCATCACCCACATCCAGGCTGACTAACCTTTGCATTTAAAGTTTGCATATAACCATATGAACACCGCCTCGTTCAACATCTAGAACATCTTCTTATCCTTGACCTGTCTCTCAAGCTGCTGTGGGAAGCCGCTCCTCTGACGTCACTGTGGATTCATGTTGCCTATTCCTCTACACGTAATTATACAATATAAACACCGTACATCTAGGGGCGCCCGGGTGGCTCAGTCGGTTGAGCGTCCGACTTTGGCTCAGGTCATGATCTCACGGCTCATGGGTTCGAGCCCCGTATCGGGCTCTGTGCTGACTGCTCGGAGCCTGGAGCCCACTTCGCATTCTGTGTCTCCCTCTCTCTCTGCCCCTCCCCTGCTCATGTTCTTTTTCTCTCAAAAAGAGAACTGAATTTCATTCAATACTGTGATTGCAAGATTCACTTATGTGGTTGCACTTGATGTTTCTCAGGTTTTTTTAAATTAGAATTTTTATTTTGAGAAAACATGGATTCACATGCAGTCATAAGAAATAATACAGAGGTCCTGCGTCCTCTTCACCAGGTTTCTCTCAATGGTAACATCTTATAGAACTATCTTACAAGGTCACAACCAAGACGCTGGTATTGATATCGGAGTCAAGATACAGAACATTTCTGTCTCCACCAGGGTCCTCAGGTGGCCTTTCCCAGACCCACTCACTTTCCTCCCACGAGCACCCCATCCTTAACCCCTAGAAACCACGGGAGTCTCCTCCATTTCTGTCATTTTGTCCTTTTGAGAATGTTGGATCAGCAAAATCACCGGCTGGACTTTTTTTTTTTGGTATCATTTTGCTTTTCATTCATTATAATTCTCAGGAAATTTGGCCAGGTCATTGTATGCACCGATGATTATTCTTTTTTATTGCAGCTTTCAGTTTTGAGTTATTATGAATCAAGATGCCATAAATGTGTGTGTGTGTGTGTGTGTGTGTGTGTGTGTGTCTTTGTTTCTCCGGGATAAATGCCCATGAGTGCAACTGCTGGGTTGTAGAGTAGTCTGGTTTGCAAAGAAAGTGCAAACTGCCTTTCAGGGTGCCTATACCGTTTCACATTCCCACCAATAATGTATTAGTGATCCAGTTTCTTCCCATTCTTTCCAGCAACTGGTGTTGCCATTATTTTTTATTTGAGCCATCCCAATGGGTGGGTGGTGACCTCTCATTGTGATTTAAATTTGCATTTCCCTAATGACTCATGGCACCGAATGTCTTTTCCTGTGCTTCTTCCTCCCCAGCGGCCAAATGCCTCTCGTCTTTGGCCCATTTTTTCTGATTGTTTTTTTTTTTTTAATTTTTTAAAATCTTATTTGCAAGAGAGTGTGAGAGAGAGCAGGAGAGCGGGAGAGGGGCAGAAGGAGAGAGAGAAAGAATCTTCAGGAGGCTCCACCTTCAGCACGGGACCTGACACGGGCTCGATCCGATGACCTTGGGATCATGACCTGAGCCAAAATCAAGAGTTGGACGCTCCACCAGCTGGGCCACCCAGGTACCCCTAGGTTGTTTGGTTTTTAACCGTTGAGTTTTAAGAGTTCTCTGTATGCTGTATGCACCAGCTTTTCCTCAGATATGTGGCTTGCAAGTTATTTTCTCCTAGTCTGTACTTTGTCTTCTCACGCTGTTAATAGAAATCTTTCACACGGGAAAAGTTCTTCATTTTGACAAAGCCAAAATTTTCCTTTTATGAATTCTGCTTTGGCGTTTATTCTAAGAAGTCTGCCTAGCCTTAGATCCCAAAGATGTTTTCTTTTTTAATAAAAGTTTTATAGTTGTACATTTTCCATTTAAGCCCATGATCTAGTCTGAGTTAATTTTTGTACAGTGTGTGAGACCTAGATCCAGGTTCGTTTTTTCTGTCTGTGGACATCTCATGGTTTCAGCACCGCATATTGTGAAAGTTATTATTCCTTGAATTTTTGCACCTTTGTCAAAAATCACTCTGGAGTATTCCTGTGGGCCTATTTTGGGAGTACACATTCTGTTCTGTTGATCTGTGCATCTAACTCTCTACCAGTAATTAAATTTAACTCTATCATCTTTATATTTGTTTTCTAATTATGCAATCTGTTCTTTTTTTCCCTTTCCCTTTCCTGTATTCTTCCTAATCAATCATGTATTTTTCATCTTTCCACTTTATTTTCACTATTACTTGTTATACATTTTAATAGCAATTAGAGAATTGCAAGATATATTATTAACTTATTACAGTAGACCAGCATTTTACAGTGCCCTGAACAGTGCAATAACCTTACAAATCCACTTACCCCTGCCCACCTTTTTGGTTGCGGTTGTCATATATTTCATTTCCGTGTGGTATAAACACATATGACTTTGTTATGATTCTTGCCTTCACTATTTAATTTTTTTTTAACGTTTATTTATTTTTGAGACAGAGAGAGACAGAGCATGAATGGGGGGGGTCAGAGAGAGAGGGAGACACAGAATCCGAAACAGGCTCCAGGCTCTGAGCTGTCAGCACGGAGCCCGACGCGGGGCTCGAACCCACAGACCGCGAGATCATGACCTGAGCCGAAGTCGGCCGCTTAACCGACTGAGCCACCCAGGTGCCCCATGATTCTTGCCTTCAGAAGCAAATATTCTAAAAGTGGCCTTTTATATTTACCAAAATATTTCCATTTTCAACAGCGGATCTTTACTTCTTACATGTCTTTGTTTCTATCTGGGAGTCTTTCCCTTTCGCCTGAGAACTATCCTTTAAAGTATTTCACATTGTGGGTCTGCTGCTGCTAAGATCTCCAAAATTTTGTTTGTCTGGGAACACCTCTATTTCCTTCCACTTCTGAAGGATGTTTTCACTGGGTCTGGAGTTCTAGGTTGGCAGTTAGTTCTTTCGAATCTCTAAAGATGCCATTCATTGCTTTCTGGCTCCATAGTTTCTGTTGGGAAAGTCAGCATCCTTATTTTTGTTTCCATGGAGGAAATATATCTTAAAAAAAAATCCAGTAAGATTTTGCCTTTCACCTTCGACTTTTAGCATTCTGACTCCTATGTGTCGAGATGTAGTTTTCTTTGATTCATCCCAGTCAGACCTCAGTGACGTCGCTGAACTTGTGGCTTCGTGTCTTTCATCTGGTTGGGAAAATTCATGGACAGTACTTTTCCATACATTGCTTCTTTCCCATTCTCCTTCCTTTTTGGGGGATTCCAGTTACACATGTAGTACCACTTTTGACCATGTCTCAAATGTCTCTTATTCTCTGTTCTGTCCTTTACATTCTTGTTCTTTCTGTGCTTCAGTTTAGATTTCCTACTGACCGGTAAAAGCTCAATCTGTCTTCTGCTATGTCCATGCTGTTGTCAGACCAGTTCCAGGAGTTTTTAATCTCCGCTACTGCATTTTTCAGGTGTGGAATGTTCATTTGTTTCTTTTAAAAGTAGGTTCTCAATTTATCTTTGTATATGACATTCCTCCCTCCCCCACTTATATATGCTGGCACTCTGGGAAATGCAAGAGAGTCAACCAAGGATTTTACTGTCAAGGAGTTTCTTAGCTTCTCCAGGAACTCCTATGTCCTTAACATTTCTGTGATTACAACAGGAGAGGAACTCAGGAAAGAAAGGGCCCCCGAGAGGCAGGACCTCACCCAGTGGTGTCATCATGGGGATGACAGCACATCCAGAGAGACCCAGTCCTGCAGACCTAGAAACCTGCTGTTGCTGGCACAGATGCCTTGTGTGTGTTGTTCTCTTCTGTACCCCGAATGCCTTGAAATGTTCCTGGCATTCAGTGCTCCGTAAATACTTATTGAATGAGACAGTTAATAAAGACAATCTGTTCCTCAAGCCTAATTTTGGATCTGCAAATAACAGGAGAAGGTGGAACAGACTGTAATGTAAGTAAGCTAATTTAGAATGACACATACACTTGCCAAGAGAAACAGACCCTGTAGACTTCCAACTTAAGGAAAATCAACATGAAACTATAATAACTCATCAGAAGGTTGCTTGGTGATTATGCCATTACTAAGGGAGGTGGCTGGATGCTGTGAATCACTCCTGATGCTATCCTGTGACATCCTGAAGCACATACTTAACTTACAGGGATCAATCTGCGTGGGGTCTAGATCTGACTAATTTATTTGATAATATGTGCTGAGGACTTGCTTTGTGCCAGAAAGGGTTACAATGGTGAGCAATAAAAAAAGACAATCACACAGTTTCTGCACTCACAGCTCTTCCGTAGATTCAAAAAGGCAGATACCAACAAAATGATCTCACTAGTAAATGTAATATTAAAACTCTGATAGAGTACCAGGAAGATATAGTACACAGTGCTATGTGTATGCAGAGAAAGAAGACTTCCTATGGATGGCCCAGAAGGCTTCCTTGAGAAAGAAAGGCTTGCACTGAGACCATAGGGATGAGTGGGGTTAACTATGCGAGGAATTAGGGGAAAGGGAATGAAGATAGTTCTTGAGAGGGAATAGCATGTGCAAAGGCCCTGTGTTGGGAAGGAGTATAGTATGTTTGGGGGACAGAGAGGAAGGTCAGAATGCTGAAGATCATGAAGAAGGCACTGGCCAGGTCAGACACGGCCTTGTAAGCCTGGCTGAAGATCGTCATCTTTATCCTTGGGGGATTAAGATACCATTGAAGGGTTTTAGCATGGAGTGATAACATCAGATTTGTATTTTGAACAGACTGTTCAGGCTGCTGTACAATCTCTGATCAAGTCACTTTCTCTGGATGATGATGGATTAATACTGCCCAATTCTATCCCTCTGAGTCCTTTTCCTCCTTCTTTTCTATGGTTGAGGTGGACTATTTCCCTTCTGCTAATGGTCTTCTGAAGGATGGGATTTGGTAGAGTTAATTAAGCTTCAGCTTTCAACATTAAAACCACATTCAATTTAGCCACTCTGATAGGTGTGAGGTGGTATCTCAGTGTGGCTTTGATTTGTATTTCCCTGATGATGAGTGACACTGAGTATCTTTTCATGTGTCTGTTGGCCATCTGGATGTCTTCTTTGGAGAAATGTCTATTCATGTCTTCTGCCCGTTTCTTCACTGGATTATTTGTTTTTCGGGTGTTGACTTTGATAAGTTCTTTATAGATTTTTGATACTAACCCTTTTTAAGGAACAAACTAAGGGGCAGATGGTGGGCGGGGGAGGAGGATAGTGGGTGATGGGAAGGGAGGAGGGCACTTGTTGGGATGAGCACTGGGTGTTGTATGGAAACGAATCTGACAATAAATTATATTAAAAAATATGCTCAACAGCATTAGTTATTAGGGAAAAGCAAATTAAAACCACAATGCAATAAGTTTTTTGATGTAATGGGAAAAGAAACACACATTCAATTTATGTCTCCGAGGTTTACGCCTAGGTCATTGAATTGGAGTTTGAGGCACTCAAAACTCGATAGTTACAGATTTACCATCAAGCTATTGGGGTACCCTGAACACAACCCATTTAATTCCAAAAGGGAAATTCGCAGCAGCCCCTCCTTGTGACATACTGTGAGTCATTACATAGACAGGGCAGCCACCAGACTGCAGGCAGTGAGACAGGGCAGTCGTGCGGGAGGGTGAGGAAGCCCATTGGCCTTGGGCTTGGCCAATGGTGCTTGTTGGGTAAAAGGAGAAAGCCTATTTTCAGCCAGAGGGTGTACAGCTACCTCCTGTCTTCATTTCCCATTTTGTTTGGCTTGAATTCCCCGTTCAGTCACTAAAACATCAATTTTTTTCCTTTTTTTTTGACGAAGTTAATTAATTAATTAACTAATTAATTTAGAACCAGCGGGGGAGGGGCAGTGAGAGAGGGGAACAGAGTTGCCAAAGTGGGCTCTGTGTTGACAACAGACAGCCCCGTGTGGGGTTTGGACTCATGAACCATGAGATCATGACCTGAGCCAAAGTTGGAGGCTTAACTGACTGAGCCACCCAGGCACCCCTAAAACATCACTTTTTCATGCAGGTATTCAAGGCATTACTAGAGTCCATGGTCTCCTCAGTCAGTGCCCTCACCTACTGATGAGACCAATAGACAGTGACCTCTCCAGCTTCAGGGATGTATCCTCAAAGAGGGCCACGAAGGACATTCAGGCGTCGCACTGAAAGGTCAAGGTTAAACTGTGAAACTGTAAAGTCAACACAAGACGTATCAGGAGAGCATCATCCTCAAGGGGCTGGAGGAACTAGCCACTCGTGTAGCTGGATGTGTGAAAAGCTCCAGGACAGTTTGTGAATCACAAGAAGGGCCGAGGAACCGGAGAACCCTGAGAAAGCCATCACGGGGGCAAAGGTTGCCTACGCACCTGCGGACATGGCCAGGGAGGGCAAGTGTGGCCTGCCCCTGGAGGGTTCTGGCCCCGGTGGCAGGGCTGGATCTGGGATGAAAGTCAAAGTAGGGGTCGAGGTGAGGAAAAGGCCAGTTCTTCCCTCCTATGTGTCTCCTTCGTTCTCACGTGACTGCCACATGCACAACACTTCCGACACCAGATGCGTGTGTGTGGGGTTCCCCCACCGAGCAACGCCCGCTGGGTGTCCTACAATTTGAGTCAGGTCTGACACTATCTACTTAGAAATGGCTTCGGTTTCACACGACCACTCCGCCAGCCCCGCAGCAGATGCCGGCCTCAAGTCTGGGTTGTCCCCTGTGCTTCCAACCCACTGGTTATAAATCTGAGGTTCCTGTGACCCCTCCTCAAGTTTGATTAATTTATTACAGCGGCTCGAAGCACTGAGGGAAACACTTGACGTCTACCTGCTTATTAAAGGATGTGAGAAAGGGTACAGACCAACAGCAGATGAAGTGGTACGTAGGGTGAGGTCGGGGAGGGTCCTGAGTGTAGGAGCGAGTCGGGGTGCATCAACCCCCTAGTACGGTCCCGTGTTTACCCTCCTGACATTACTGGGATTTCACGGAGCCTTCCTCACCCAGGCATGATTCATTATTAACTCCACTGCCAGCCCTTCTGCCCTCTCTGGAGGATGGGGGGTTGGGGCTGCAAATTCTAAGCTTCTCATCCTGCCTTGGTCTTCCTGGTGACCAGCCCCCAGAGAGGGGCCACCCAGGAGCCCACCCAGAGTTGTCTCAATAGAACAAAAGATGTTCTAAGTGCTCTCGTGACTTCAGAGTTTACAATGGCTTCAGGAGCTCTGTGCCAGGAGCCGGAGGTAGGGACCCATATATATGTTTTCTATGATCTCACAGGGCCCTAGGAAATGAACGTCGGATATCGGGATCTAACTGGCTACTCCAACAAAACGCTGTGAGATGGACTGCTGGCACTTTAACACTGAATTCACCTGATTCCCCCGCTCCCAAAGCGCTTGCTCATTGCCGCTGGCCTCCCCTAGATCTGGGCCCATCGCTGGCTCCCCTGATCGTCCTCGTTATATCTGTGGGGTTTGGGGAACGCGAATCTGCAGCGGGGAGGGGCAGGGTGGGTCACTCTC
Source organism: Felis catus (assembly GCF_018350175.1). Taxonomy (NCBI): domain Eukaryota; kingdom Metazoa; phylum Chordata; class Mammalia; order Carnivora; family Felidae; genus Felis; species Felis catus. Next base: position 217,237,851 of record NC_058375.1, read on the forward strand.
AGACTGCTGGATTTATCCCATTTAAGAGCCCGTATCCCCGAGGGCCGCGTGGTGGAATGAGGCAAAGCCACCAAGGAAGGCGTTTCCGTGCACGGCAACCCGGGCCCGGCCGGTGTGCCAGGTGGCACCCGGGACTCAGCACCGGGCGCCTGGACAGCCCTCCTGGGCCTGGTTTGAATCTGCGTGCGCCTCAGCCCTCCCGTGCTCGCTCCTACTCACCTTTTTGCCTCCTTTCTTCTTCCCTGCTTTGACTGGTTGCTCCTTTTCTCTGTTCACGGCCAGTTTCAAGTTTTTCAGTTCCTGCCTCATCAGCTCGTCCACCTGGGTGAGGACAGAAGACGCCACTTTCGAGCGACTGTGTGCCTTGTGTAGTTTAAAAATAGCGGCAAATCTGGGTCGGTCATTGATAGGAAACTGTGAAAAAGCCCCGTGGCTTTTCTTCTGCTGACTCGTCTTCCGGCAACGTAAGTGCCGTGTTACCTGTATTCTGATCTCTGACTCCAGCTCCTTCCGTTTCTCCTGTTTGATCAGTTCCGGGTCATGGTCCTGGGGGAAATTCCACGACTCGTCTCTGTTCCTCCACATGTCTGTAATCCAGAAGGATAAAGAAAAAGAAAAGGAATTTGTTTTTTTTCAACATGAGGATGGGTGACAAACGGCTAATGCAATATAAAACACAAGTTGAATTCTCTATCTTCTTGCGTGGAACACAAATTCGAATAGAAGAATCAAGAGATTATTGATGGGAGAGTGATGGGGCTCTGTGTTCTTTTCTTCCACTTCCCAAACGGGAAAAACGTGCTCGTATGATGCCTAAAAGAGGAAGAAGAAAACTGCTAATGTGAAAACATAAAAAATAAAAAAGTATGATGCAATGGTATCCTCCTAATGATTATAACCATGTAATAAACAATATATTAATTGTGGGATTATACAATCATGCAAATGTGGGATGACCGTTTTTGCAGTATGTTTTAGATTACTTTCATTATTCAAACAATTCCCTAAAACACGCAAGATTTTATTGCTAGCTGAACTCGTGAGTGATTTACCCCAGCCCCTTGTTAAAAGACAACACTGAACGTACAAACACCCATGACTGTCCCCTGAAGGGTTATAATTTTGAATTACTTTTTGGATGTGTTGGAAATCATACGTGTTTTATGTTTCCTTTTTGCCTTGTTCTGAGAGTCAAGAGGATAACTGGAGAAATGTGACCTTAGAGGAAATAAGGATAATTTAGTATCACTGGCATAAGCTGAGCTGAAGCCCCCTTCTCAGAGGGGGAGTTCCAGATGTGTGCGGAGGTGTGCAGGTCAGCTGGATCCTGGCACTGGGGCAGTGGGGGGGGGGGCTCCCCCCATGGGAGCTGAGACGGTCAGTCTGGGAAGTGAGGTCTCGTCCCAGGATCTGTGTTCAGAATGTGATGGAAACTTGCCAGAACCTGGCCTGCAGACACCACCCAGCAAGGCCACTTCGCCAGGACCTCTTCCTGAGATGCCCTTCAACTTGGGGAGTCAGCTGAGGGCCCCGGGGGCCAGACGGAGGCTTCCCCACACGGGTCAGGTGATGGCTCCATGTGGGGAGAAAGGCGCCCGTGTGGGCGGGTGAGGGTATGAATGAATGGGCAGAGGCTGAGAAACCTTCCCAACCTCCATCTCCCCTATGGGCACAGACTGGGGATCCTGAGCCTGCCTGGGGGGTGTCCCCCTGATGCAGCTGCCTGAGAAGGGAGGGATAGTCACAGTCACAGTCACAGACAGGAACATATGTCTGGGTGCCGCGGAGACCAAGAGGTGTCAACCGTGAAGACAGAGGGCAGAGCAGGTGCCTGGAGAGACGCCTGGGCAAACCGATGAGAAGAGAGTCAAATGAATCCCAGGGGCCCGAGGTCGGCCAAAGAGGTGAGAGACGAAGGAAGGACATGGCGGTGGGACCCGGCAAAAGCTGCAGATCCCGAAGAGAAGGACAGCAGGGCCAGAACACGTTGGCCCATGACTCAAATCTGGCCAAGGGGCAAAAAAAATTGCCCGAGGGCTTTGTCCGTCCCGTGCCTATCCGGCCCTCGTGGCGGGTCAAGTGGAACCCCCACGTGACCACTCATTGGCTCTTCATCCGCCTTATCGACAAGTCCTACTTCCTGAGGGGAGATGGACCTTGCGGGACAACTGTGCCCAGAGCTAAGCGGGAGCGATGGAGGCCTGAGGGCCAGTGAACGTGTTGGCCCCAAGCGATCAGTCGGGACCCCGCGGACGGGAAAAGTGTACAGGAAGATGGGACAGGGAAACGCAGCTCCAGTTTTCCAAGTGTGTTAGCCCCAGGCTGGAGACCCTGCGGTGCTCCCAGTGGTTGGCGTGGACACTTCTGGAGGCAGAAATGGTCACCGCAAGATGTTGTCATGAGCAGGTTGGGCAGGCCCACTGCACTCCCTGGCCGTACCGTGGGAGTACAGAGCATGGGCCAGAGCAGAGCCTGTCTGGAATCCGGGTCCAGCGAGGGCCCTTAGCCTTCCCAGCCTCCCACCTGGGAACCGAGGGGAGTGCACAGGCACGACTCTGCCGGTCGCTGGCTGGCCAGGGTCTCTGCCACGCGTTCTGCAAATTTGGGGGGACAGACTTTGGAAAACGAGGGTGACGATAAGACCCCAGTTTCTTCTGGGGTGGCTACTGTTGACGTACAGGAGATAGACAAGAAACTAAGTCACACAGATGGAACAGTTTTCACAGAGCTGAGTCACCTCGGTGTCTTTCCCCATCAGGATGGCCGTGTGACAGGTGGCCCTACTTTTAGAGCAGAGATGACGGCAAGCAGTGATGGGTCCGGGACGGGTTTGGCATGTGTCTCCCGGATGCCTGCCCAGCAGAGGGTGACCCCAGAGTTGAGGACATCGTGGGATGCCATCACCCGGGCGGGGCAGGTGACCAGCCTGGAACCGAGTTCACACTCCTTTGAAGACCAAGAGGGAGAAGACCCAAAACAGACTGACGGAGGCCACTTGTGGCAGCAGTGGGCACACAGGAAGTTGCTGGAAAGCTAGGAGCTGAGCTTTTATTGTTTTAAATAATCAATCCTGCAACTGAGTGCCAGCCCAAGAGGCCCGTCCTGCGTTTTACAGTTAGGGAATGAAAAATACGCATTGCATAAGTGATCTAAATCAGCCCATTGATGTGTTTTGTTGTTTTGAGTCGGTCCTAATTTGGAAGTTTATTCTTAGCCCCTGACCTCCCTACAAGGTGGGTTTTGTGGCTGGCGTGTGTGTGTGTGTGTGTGTGTGTGTGTGTGCCCAAGGCACATCTACTTCTTCATCTGAAGGTAACTGTTCCTTCTCAGTGCCTTTTCTGAAATGTTCATGAGCTTAAAGCTTCAAAATGTAAGAATATACAATGCTTCTTCGTGTTTGAAATTGCAAACTTTCCCCCTTGAAAGTCCTAGAAGAGGCTTAAATGTGTCAAAACGTGCCAACCACTGACAACTCTTGTCTCACGGGTGTCCCCCTCGCACGATCACTAAATCTCCAACAACAAACCTCACCTGTTTCATTAAGACATTTTAAAGCGAAATAGCTTTGTTATCGCCAGGAAGCTACTGTGCTTTTTTTCACTAGACGGGCTTACTAAACTCTGGGAGCAGCAGCGTTAACTAAAGAAAGAGACACAGAACATTGAACAGAGAGGAACACGAGGTGATTATTTATGAAAAAGCAATGGCACCTCGTAACAAATTCTCATTCTGGGCTTGTAACTGTGGTTCACAAGTAAACGGGCGCTTAGTGCCGAGTTCACCTCCACCGCCATTCGAACGGTCCTGGTTTTGCGCAGAAACTTTGCTTTTCTCATGACACTTTTGCACAGGGCACTCTCAATCCCTTCAAGAATTTCATGGACATTTACAAATGCAGGAAGCTATTCAGGGCCCTCAGAGCACAACAACTGCCCCAAGAGCTTTCATCCTGGGAATGTGAAAAGCAGTCGGGTGCAGTTTCTCACATGGGGGTGGGCAGTGATTAAAATGCTAATGTTTTATTTGAAAAGGAGAACCTTTGATTTTTGAGAAAAGAATTCTAAGATGAAGACATTGAATTTCTTTCAGTTACCAGAGACCTGGCAGATGTCACAGGAAACGCCACAAATCCAGAGAGGAAAGTGGGACTTCACGGTTCCTCTCCCAAGTGACCATGGCTTGGGTTTTTTTTTTTTTTCGCAGCCTTAGAGGAAACAGATATTATACAAACAGCGTCATGGAAACAGATATCACACAAACGGCGTGGAAAGTCTTAAGAGCTTTCCTGAGTGGGTCGGCAGGTGCCAAGACTTGGCTTCCCACGGCAACGTCGATTTCCCCCATATTAACGTTTGCTTATATCAAAATCATACACCCACATCGTTTTAGACAAAGTCGGAGAATAGGGAAAGGATTATAAACAAAAAGCTGTCTGACCCTGCCTTCCGGTGACACTGCCCAATGGCATTCATTCCTTCATTTGAAAAATGCGTTGAACAGATTCAGATCTATCCACAAATGTGATTTACTCGTAGGTTATTTAATTCAGAACTTGACTGAGCCTGATTATGGGGCAGGCTCTGCTATGAGACTGGGCAGACGGTGGAAGGCCCTGCCTTCTGGGACCCGCGTCCTCCAGTGGGGAGACAAGGAACACCCACATCCATGTCAAACGGAGGTAGGGAAAGCAGGTTGGGGACAAGGTGAGGCTGGAGACTGTTACCCGACACGGGGCTCAAGGAAGGCCTGCAGGGACCAGCATTCCAGCCAAGGGGAACCCCCGGCACAAGGTCTCTGGGGAGAGAGGGACTGGCCTGCTGGTGGCAGAGCACAGGGCCCATGAGAGGAGGGTGCGAGGTCATCTAGCTGCTTCTCTGTTGTTCTGTGTCTGTAATGTGCACATACTGCTGTTTTTTGGTTTATTAGTTTCAGACTTGAGCCCCTGACCTCCTGTTATGGCAGATGAGGGGTTGGCTATCTCTCACCTTCCTTTCCTTCCCCCTTATTTTCTCCTGATAGTTAATTTCAGAGGAGAAGGGAACCAGGCCTCCCAAATGCCGAGCTGAGTGTAAGTGTAAGGCCATATTTAGATGTATTGGCCCCTAGAGCCGCCCTGTGGTAGCTCCTCCTCCAGACACCCTGAAGGGCGGGCTCCACCAAAATGAGAGAGTGACAATCCGGAAAGGTGAAGGGAGGCCCAGGGTGACAGGTGACAGGGCTCCAAGAGGGGGGACTTCAGCAGAACACGAGGGGGCAAATTATCTGATGCGTTGGAAGTTGCGAACAATGCTCTCGGAGGCTGGGGATAGACATGCAGAGTAGGACCAGAGGGGGTGGCATAAAGGCCAAAAGAAACGTCCCCCCCAAGTAGCAGCTGCTGTTGCAGACACACCCTGAGTTCTGGTGGCACCCACAGCTGGCCCGTGACCCAGCAGTGTGACGCGCGCGCTTCCTAGGTCCCCAGCGAGGCCTTGGATGCTGCTGCTGCCGGCCTAAGTTGCGGAAGCCGCTCGCCCTAGGCCACTGTCCCCACCCATCCACCTCCACCACGCCCGGTGTTTCTGATGGTGATGGCTCTGCACTGAGGTTTGTAAAGGACTTGATGACTTCTCAAACTGGGGGGGGGGGGGGGGGGGGAGAGGCAGAGGCTCCTTCTCACAGGGGGATGGTTTGTTTGCTCCCCCTGGTTGTCGGGAAGAGGAGATGAGAAGGGCACAGAAAACACAAAGCCTCGCGTGTCTTGGGCACCTAATAACATGACGGGGCTACTGCCTTGACCTCCTTCCTCCCCGATTAAAGTGGATGCCAAATCCTGTGGACGCCACCTTTCCCCCCAAGCTTCCGCCTTCGTTCAGCATCCCATGCGGCGTGGGACGCTCGCCACTGGTGGTAAGTGAGAGAATTTCGGGTGGCGCATGGACGTTTTTATTTCGTGTAACTAGCATCTCCAACCCGAAATGACATTCGGGTTGCTGGCCAGGATGAGGCTCAATTTATCGCAGGGTAAAAACCACAAGTCAATGAAAAAAAGGTGGTAAGTAAATAATAGGACCAGTGCTGTCCAGACAAGACCAGAAGTGGGAAGGAACCACAGGCATGGCCGATGCTCGCAAGAACTCGACTTCACAAGCTTACTGCATTTTTCGGGAATTACCGAAGGGCACCAATGACCGGGGTCATGCTGACGGGTCATTCTGTGTTGGGATTCATCCTGAGGGCGGAGGGGAACCAAAGGAATTGGGTAATTGTTCTTGTAGATTGTACCAGAAATGCTCGAAAGACGAATTCATACAGGTGCAGGTCTAGTCAGATTATCGCTGGGCTAATTAGGCTGAACAGTGGACAGAAGAATTATGTGCGGGTTTCTGGAGCACCTGTCTTGGTCTAACAGGATTAAAACATTTTACTGGACATACGGTATTGATTTTCTTCATTGAAACGGCCCAGGACAAATCCCTTTCATTCCCAGCAAGAGGACGTTCAGCTGAAGTCCCAGGGGTTCAAAACCAGCATGGAGGTTTAGAGATTATGTTCTCGTGGTATTCATATCTGGCCCTTTTACTGATTCGATGCCTTTTAAGCGACTCAAAGGAATTTTGCAGTAGAGACAGACAGAAGATCTGGGCTATGAGCCGCATGTTTTCAGCCTCTCATGACTGAGCACCTCATTCTTCCCCACCCAGGCAGGGTGCTAGGGCTGGGGGTCATGCTGGGTGGACAGGGTGACACGTATATTCTCCTAAACCAACCTTTGTATACGTTATTTCCTTCCTCCATCGTAGGAAGAAAGACACTCGGTGACATTTTCCACCCCTCATCTTCTTCCTGTTAAAGAAGAATGGTATTTTGGTTAATTACAGCCCCACTTTATCTGTTGAGACTAGAAATACAAGTGCACGCATCCTGGTGACTGGGCTACGATGAGGCACACAGGCTCCTTCCTAGGTTACGAGCAAAGGTCCAGCCCCTTGCCCACCCACCTGGGCAGTGTTCCAGCTGGCCCGTCTGAGCAGGCAGTGCTGTGTCCACGAACTGGGTGTGGATGATTCTAGAAACTGAGCCCTGCCTGCAGGCCTGCTGAAGCTCCCCTGTTTCAGTCACCCCTCCTGGGGCACCCCATGCCGAGCTTGGTCCTGTTGTCTTATGCTCTGGTTCCTTCTTTGCTCTGAGAGCTGATTCCCAGCCTGAGTCCTACCACCTCCCCTCATGGGCTTGTCGGGACATCTAGCTGCCCGGAATGTGGAGGGGAAGTGCCCATCTTCTTTCCCATCAGAATTCCATTTTCCCATCTTCGTTTGTGGAAAATTCCTCTTAGGTCTGAGGCAAACGTGTCCTCTTCTGTGAAGCTGTGCTGGATTCTTCCAGGTGAAAAAGACTCTCTCCTCACTACGTAGGATTTACTTATACTTCCTGGCACCTGCTTCTCGGCCCCAGCAGACACTGGGAAGAGAGATCGTGGTGTGACATAATGGGGCAGGGGTCCGAAAGCATGCTCAGTGAGCGTCCAAGAATCCCAGCCCAGGAGAACCCGAGACCCTGCACATTAGCAGGTATTAGTGGCAGAGTTCAAACAGGGCCACATCTGTTACATTTCTTGAATGGGGGCATGGGGGCACCTGGGTGGCTCAGTCAGTCGAGTGCTCGACTCTTGATTTCGGCTCAGGTCATGATCCCAGGGTCATTGGATGGAGCCTTGTGTTGGGTTCCATGATCCCAGGGTCATTGGATGGAGCCTTGTGTTGGGTACCATGATCCCAGGGTCATTGGATGGAGCCTTGTGTTGGGTTCCATGATCCCAGGGACATTGGATGGAGTCTTGTGTTGGGTTCCATGATCCCAGGGACATTGGATGGAGCCTTGTGTTGGGTTCCATGATCCCAGGGTCATTGGACGGAGCCTTGTGTTGGGCTCCATGCTGAGTGTGGAGCCTGCTTGGGATTCTCTCTCCCGCTCCCTCTGCCCCTCTACCCTGCTCATGCATGCCCTCTGTCCCCCCACCTCTAAAAAAATGGGATATGCATTCGGCATATACCTCTTAACATATAGGTTCAAATGTCAGATCGGTCACTCAGTGGCTATCAGATACTCTGATTATTTTTTTAGGGTCTGTGTCCTCAGGGTAGGGGTGGGGGTAGGGTTACTGTGGTTTGGAAGAGACTGATTATTTCCCACTCAACGGATTCTAGACCCACAACTGAAAATCAGCCCAGGAGCTCCCATTGCTACTACCCGTGTTTTAAAATAAAAAGGCACCAAAATAATATGAGAGCTCTTTGCAAAAAAATTAAGCATCTCATAACTATTTTCAAGCTTGAAGGTAATTGAGGATGCCAGTTTACTTTTCTGCTCACACTGTTCTCTCAATTCCATGGAGATTCAGAATCAAAATGACTCCTGCTTTTTCGGGCTTCAGACTGCTGTTCCTTCTTACACAGAAGGTAGTCAGCCCATCTGAGATAACCCACAATGTGGAGTCAAAAAATGGGTAGCTGGGTTCTAAGTACATCGGTCCTGATTTTCTCTGGTGGCACCTAGGCTTAATTTTTGTCAGAAAAATTGTCCTGGCCATTATGACGGTGGTAAGAAATATGCCACGTTTCTCACAACGGCCCTCCAAACCGCCAGCTGATGTCCTCCCCCGAGGCCCCTGACCACCGTCCGGGCTCCACCCCTGCAAGCGATGCTTTCCCAGTGGGGGCCTCTTTGCCGGGAAGCCCTTAAAGCTCCTTGCCCTTTAGGAAGACTTAACTCAGGGAAAAGCCCAGCTTTCTCGGCCTCCAGAGGGTTCACTTAAACACGCCTCTTTGTTCCTAACCTTTATCCTGACTTCAGCATCCCATTTCAGGATGCCACAATTAATGGTCACTAGAAACATGCAGCGTAAGGAACAATTAGTATACATCGATGCCTAAAGAAGTGTCTGGAAGGATATACACCACCATGTTAATGATGACGGGTGACGGGTTCCACGCGACCTTTGCTTGTTTTTCTCTTTTTTTTTTTAAATCAATAACCCGATTTCTCCTCCTCTACCCTGAACTTGTGTTGCTTGAGTGATAATTGTTATATATTGCTTGATGGGGGTAATTAGATGAGCATTCAGGGGGATGGGTCTGGGAAAACCAAGCCCTAGGGCCAGCAAAGGACTATCAGGGATTCTCCGGTCTTTATTTCCGACGCTGAATGGAAGGAATCTCCGTTATCTTTCTGGAAACTCGCATTATGGGAAATCAGGGTCCAGTGAAAACGCTCAACCTGAATTATTCTGGTTGATTCAATCAATCAACCAATCAATCAATCAGTCAATCAAGCATCAGTCTGGTCCCGTCTTCTGGTTCAGAGGGTAGCGGTAACCATCGAACCCTGCACCGGTCCCTGTGTGGCTGGCTGTCCTGCCGGCTGAGCAGAGTCGCATGGGTTTTAAGCCTTCTTGATGGAGGCCATTTGGGTGAAACGGTTTTCCTCCCCTTCACACTCTCCTCACCCCTGAAACCCTCTGCTTCTCCTGGCTTCTCCCCCAGCATTCTTTGCTGCAGAGAACCCTGGCCTTACTCTACTGGGCAACATCTCCTCCCTGCCTGCTGCCCCGGGACCTCCCCCAGCCCACACCACGGGTGCATTCCCCCCGTCCCTGAACACTTAGCTCTATCCCTTCGTAAAATCCTTTCTCGACTTTATTGATCATTTGGCAATTTCCTTAAGAAGTATGTATGTGAGCTGCCCTCGGGTCTCAGCCCGAGTCTGTCTGCTGCTGGTGATCTGCTTTCTGCACCCGCTGGCCCGCGCTCCTCTATAGCCGAAGGAGCTCTGCGTCCCAGTGACATGTCCATCAACGCACCTTTTCCTCAAGCATCCTCCTTGGCTTTTCTGGAACATTCCACACAGTGGTTCCCACCCTTCAAAGAACCTCCTGACTTGTCTCCATCATATTATCAGTTCTCACTTCTCACGGTAGCCGGGCGGAGGGGACAGGAGGAGAACCTTCCTTTCGTCCTTCCAGAAACTCACACAGTTGGAAAAGGAAATGGCAGCCTCACTGTCTCCAGGGTGCCGAATGTCTCCCTCCTCCCAGGCTGCTGCCTTCTCTCACTGCTTTCCCCTCTTCCTCCTGCCCTCCTCTGTGGACGCCATCTAGATTCTCCAGCTTAACCCCACACTGGTCTTCCCACAGCCCGTCCATTCTCCTGTCCTCGGTGGGGGCTTTCTGTGCAGGGGGGCCTCTTGAATCTTGCCAGAGTTTGTCTGGAATTTCCACTAACCATGTGATGCATCCGCGTGGGTGTCCCACCCTCCAATCTGTGTCATTCCGAAGCCAGCTCCTGTCTTTCTGTCCCTCATCCTCTGTGGCATCTCAGCGAAGACACTTGGCGTCCACCTCGACTCCTGACCTCCCTCTCGTCCTCCAACACCCAGCCCAGGCCAGTCACCCTTCTCGATGTCTCTAGCATCTGGTGCATCTTTGTACCCCACTACCTCCTCCCAGCACCTTCAGGTGAACATCCAGCATTCCTTTGGGAAGAACTACCGCCCAGCTCTTGAGCCCCAAGCGCTGTTTGGGTGCTGATCGGAGTCCTGGTTTCATCAGGTCGCTGGCTGCTGGGCTGGGTGACAGGTGGCAGAACGGCAGGACGGGAGGAGGCAGTGGCGGCCACGAGGCTGTTGTGGTTCCCCCACCCCAGGGATGGGGAGACCCAGGCAGACCTGGGCTATGAGCGTGAGCTCCTGAAAGGCTGCTGACAGGCCATGTTCTCGGGGAGGCCTCGTCCGTTGTCTCCAGGGCTGGTGGATCCCCACTCTTTTCTGAACCAGCAGCGCTTTCCTTGGCCCTTCTGCATAACCAATGATGTCCTTTCTGGAAGTGGTGATTTTTGAGCTTTTTGGATAGGAGGAAACATGAAAAAAAACTCACACACCTTCTTCTGAGAGTGATACGCTTTCATGTAAAAGTTTATGTACAATTGCAGGGAGTCTATCCTTGGGGTTTCCGTTTCCTGGGTTACAGCTCCTGTCCCTACAGCTCGAGGCTTCTTATCTTCCTCTCTCGCTGTCCTTCAGTGGACACAGAGGATGCTCAGTACGGACATTTCCACGATGACACCTTTATTCCTGATACCAGCTTCTGGAAATTCACTCACTTTTCCATCCTTGTGAAGGAAGACAAAATTTAGTTTGAAATACCCTAACATAATAGAAGAGGGTGGTTGGCTCCATGGTTCACTATGGAGCACCTCTTGGAGCCAAGCGATTGGAGAAGAGGCGCTGTGGTCACGGAAAGGCTCGGTGGCCCTGCAGACAAGCAGAAGCTTCTCAAGCTAATGGTGCTGCATGTGGGTACCAGGCTCTTCCCAGGATTTAGCACGAAGTTACGTGAATGCAGAGAGGACTCTTTAGTATCACATGACCGTGTGGTCTGGGCAGGTAAAATCCATTTAAGATAGTTCCAAATGGCTTAACATATGGCTTGAAAGATAACAAAGAGAAAAGGGTTGTAAGGGTGGATCACATGGTGGTCCTTCTCTGGGTTTTTGTTTCTAAAGCCAACGTGAAGTCCACACAGACGACTGTCAAGCGAATGGCGTGATTCTGACGTTGCAAGCACGTTTGCAAAGCTTGCTGTTGGCTTGCAGAGAACGTTCTCCCGACCAGACTAGCATTGTCCTCTATTACATATTCTTAACAGGGGATGTCCTCGTCTGCGATCCTTAACGCTTTTAGAGATGATTTTCAAACCAAAGATAGAAAGGAAGACTAACTTTTTTTTTTGCTGTTGAAATTTTGAGAATTCTTTATGTATTCTAGATGCTAGTCCTTTGTCAGATCTATAGCCTGCAACCATTTTCTCTTTGTTTCTTCGTCCTCTTCCCAGAGCAAAAGTTTTTTTTATTTTTTTTATTGCTATTTTTTAAACGTTTGTTTATTTATTTTGAGAGAGAGGGAGCGCAAGTGGGAGAGGGGCAGAGAGAGAAGAGGAGAGAGAATCCCAAGCAGGCTCTGTGCTGTCAGTGCAGAACCTGACGCCATGAACTGGGAGATCATGACCCGAGCTGAAATCAAGAGTCAGACGCTTAACCAACTCAGCCACCCAGGTGCCCCTATATTTTTTTTAAAAAAATTTTATTTTGATAAAGTCCAATTCATCAATCTTTCCCTTTGTGGATATTTTTGGCGTCAAATGTAAAAGCTGTTTGCCCAGTGCTAGATCCTGAAGATCTGTTTTCCCTCTTTTTACCTAAAGGTTTTAGTTTTACATGTAAATACATGATCCGTGTTGAGTTAATTTTTGTATAAGAAAAGGTACAGGATAGAAGTTCGTTTTCTTCCCTAGGGGATGAAACGACTAATTTTTGGAAGCTCATTTTTGAAGGTGTCTATGGTGCTTTTATGTTTTCCCTTTACTCGCGCTGGTGAAGGCGAACGAGCCATGAATCAATCTCCTTGCTTCTGTCCTTCAGCATCTCAGCAGAGAGGGTCTCCAGACAGATCCAGATAAGAAATGGAAGACTTTCATGCTTTAAGTGTTAACTTGTCTGCGACGTTTCTTGATGAAATGGAATTGTTCTAAAATGCTGTGCACGATTTACGGAGGTCCACCCTGACGGCACTCTCTCTTCTCATGCCATCAGCCCTCCAGGAAATTGGAAATCCAAGCAGGGGCACCCAAACCCCTTAAACTTCCTTCCGGTCATCTCCAGTTCAAACATCTCAAGATACCACAGGGACACTCACTAATCCTCCGAGTCCTGAATGACAGAGTGTCTAAGGGGAGCTCTGCCCCGCTGCACTAGGGTTGCGGGAGAGGTGTTTTGGGCAGGGCACTCTGAGACACTCTTATGCAGATGGAGGGGACCCCAGGAAGGGGCGGAGGAGGGAGGGGAGGCAGTCATGAAAGGATGACCATGGGTATTTGTGAGCCAGGCCAGGGTGTCACCGTGCTGCTCACTATGAGCCCAGATCTTTGTACCACCAGCTGGATGTGCCTTTCCTTCCTCATCATTTTTGCAAAAAATCAACAAGACAAACAGAACTCACTTCACTCACAGCCTTGTGGATGATGTCTGACTTTAAATGCGTTCTCCAATGGAGATGGACGCAAGCTTCAGAGGAGCTCCGGCCCCTGGCCCACACTTGCCCTTGGGTGGAACCTGGGCTTGCACGGACCTGGCTTCCCGTCTCTTGGGACTCCCTGCCTGGACCTAACAGCCTCCCTGCCTCGATCACTTCCCCACCCACAGGCCATCCCAACCACGGTCGTGAACCACAGACCTTAGACCACAGCTCGCACAGCTTAGGTCTGCTCAGGTCACTACCCCAGGGGTGACTCTCATCTTCTCCAGAAGGTTCCGCCAAGCACCTGCAGGCCACGCTCCAGGCTTCCCCAGCCCCACACCCCACACCCTCCCTGGCCTCTGTCTTCCTTGCTCTCAAGTTGTCCTCTGGTTCCTTGGCTCAGCGATGGCCTGGAATCCTGCCTGGAGCCCCTGACCCCCATGCAGCCTTCTGATTCACTCACCTCCAGACCTTTGTCAACAGCTCCTCTGTGGCCACATATGCTCATTTGTAGCCTTTCTATGGACTTTCTATGGACTTCTTAATATGAGGTCTTTCTCAAGTTTTCTGACCACATATATGTATTGGCAATAGAGAAATGACCAGGTTTACAAAAATACCTGAGGGATAATCCCACAGCTGTGCCACCATGAAAGAGTTAGGAGTGAGTCAGCAAGCGAAGTCAAACCAGTTTCCCCTCTCCCCTGCCTTACTCTTGGGCCAGGATGAATGCGAGATGTCTGTTTCTACAGGTCAACATGCCAGTTCTCACACACAGGAATGCTTTTAGATGCTTTGGGGTTGATTCTAAATTAAGACTCTTGAAAGTCAATACAAAAGGTCACCGGGTAGACCTGTACTTTTCATGAATAGATTCAGTTCTAAGTAGCTCTGAAGGATTTTTCCCTTCATTTCCAGCCACTTCGTAAATGCTGATGGATTCAGAGTTTGCCTCCTGGCCCAAACTGTTCATCATGAAGTGACTCTTTAATTGCCAGTTAATAAAATACCTTCGCTCAACAAAGACCAGATTGTATAGCTGATAATTTCAGATTTTTTTTTTTTTTATGGAACACGCTTCATTAACAGTGAATTTTTAATTTGCAAGTGTCAAACTCCCTAATGCATATTTAGAGCAAGAGAATGCTTAGAATAAAATTGAAATCCTTCCAATTGTCCTTATTCTCAGGCACCGCTTGAAAAGTATCTTGCAGCGTGTGAGGGGGGGCTTTAAAAATTAACTGTAGCAAGTAAGCTCTCTTCTTCTCATTTTGTTTATTTTTTTAATTTTTCTTCTGCAACACATTAGAAGCTTTGGGACCCAAGCAGAGTAGTAAGGGACAACAGGTGGCCTCGTGGGTTGGGTTCCCTGGAAACACTCAGATGGAGGCCGAGGGGGTGATCTACTGGGAACACCACCCACCGGGAGGGGAGCAGCCCCGGGAAGAGAACCGGATGTAGCTGAGCTGTGCTACCCCTGGACGTGAGCGGTCAGGTGACCCACAGGGAGCCTGGGAGCTGGGACCACCCTTCAGAATGGCCCCACGGAGGGGGGTTGGCTGTCCCTGGGCGGCGTGGCCTTGGAGCAGCAATTCCCGGGGCGGAATTAGATGAGGGGTCAGCACAAGACGCTGGGTAGCTGGGGACTGAGCTGGGGTTGCGGTGGAGCGGGTTGTGCCCAGAGCGAGCTGTAAGAGGTCTCTCTTCTCTGCAAAAGAAGAGCACACCATGCAACGTGGTGAAGGAGAGGGACAAAGATGGATGGGGGCAGGTTCTGTCAGCCACAGTGCCGGAGAAGGGGAGAAGAACCTGGCAGAAGGGGCAATTGTCTCCAGCTGGGTAGCTGCAATCGTGCAAGGGAGACTTTTTTTTAAGTTTATTTATTTGAGTGGGGGAGGGGCAGAGAGAAAGGGAGAGGGAATCCCAAGCAGGCTCCGCGCCCTCCGCGCAAAGCCCGACGTGGGGCTCGAACCCACACACCATAAGATCATGACCTGAGCTGAAATCGAGAGTCAGACGCTTAACAGACTGAGCCACCCAGGCGCCCCGTGCAAGGGATTTTTTAACAAGAGGTTGGCCTTCATCACCACCACCCAGGCCTTGCATTTACGTGGAGTCTGGGTATTGTCATTGTACGTCCACCATCAGTCTCCTTTCTCCCCTGCTCACAGTTTCTGACTCCTTGGTCCCATCACTGGTCCTGGACTATGCAGCCTGTCCCGTGTCTCTCTTGAATCCACCTTTTGGAACAGGAGGAGTGTGGCCGCTGCTACCTGAGCGACAGCTGGGTCTCTGCCCCTGGACAGAGTCACAGACGGACCATCACCCTTAAGGATCCGTTCTCTTGAGTCGACTGAGATCAGGGTTTTGGTCAGCTGTGAAGAAGGAACATTCCTATGAAGAAATGCTTCTTTAAACACAATCACGCTTCAGGATGATGCCAGCTTCCAGCCTGAGCTCCACCCCCTCAGAAGGAGTTTCTGCTGGGAGAACACTGCCCTGGGCGCCCACCTCTCCACGTGCTTGAAGGTGAAGACCCCGCCAGTTATCCCCCCAAGACAGCAGCACCTGGTGAATCCAGCCACGGCCACCACCTTCCCCCTTGCACGAGGGGAGGCCTGGCCCAAAGTGACACTGTTTGAACTCTGATTTCCTTTGGATAGTAAGAAGGAAAAACTCCCACTAAAATGTAGCCACCATGTCAACGTGAAGGGATAAATTTGAACGAACACACTTCGGTTAAAGCAGTTAAGATTATTTTGACTTTGCAGTGGTCATCTGGTTCGCCAGCATTTTTCCTGATGTCTACCTTTGAGGAAAGACCGGAGGGATCACTGATTTTGAGGAATAAAAATTTCAAAGGTATCCCATACATGAATAAACACGTACAGGGTCCGAGTCCTTGAAACCACTCTTTATCCTAATATTTATTTACTACAAGTCACAGAGAGGATGGTGATGGGTGATGGAGCAGCATAAAAAAAATACTGAAAGACAGTTGGTAGGAAAGAACGGTTGCCTAGGAAACGAATGTCTGCCATCTCCGGAGGGGACCAAGCCGCGGATTCAAAGCAAAAAAAGTCACTTAAAAGAAAATTTCTAAAATTCCAAATTCCTTACCTTGCTTTTTTCCCTTGTGTTTTTCTTTTCCTTATCTTCCTTAGGTTTCTTGGGTTTCTTTGCCTTCTTTTTATTCTTTTTGTTTTTCTCCTCCTCTTCTTGGCTTGCAAGAATATCTTCAGTAACCTGGTAAGGAACACAGAATGAGCATCGTGCTTTAATGGAGCCCCATCGGGATGAGGACTGGTTTTCCCGTCTGGAGGAAGTATGTGTGCTGATCAGTGCCCCCTCCCTCCCTGCCTTGCTCTGGGGCCCAAGGCAGACCCTCGTGGGGACCTCGCGGGCTGCTGGCTGCCTCTGGCTGGATTTATCGGGCAGCCGTCGGATCTTGGGGGCGGTTGAAAGGGAGGCTGGACATTTCTGAACCCAGTCCCGACGCAGGGGAGCTCACGGCTTCCTAGGCCAGACCTGCTCACACTTTCCCCAGTGGAGCTGAGGCTACCTTGGTTTCCTGCCTGGACTCCATGGGACAGGCGCCCTTCCAATAACTTTTCTTTTCTTTTCTGTCTTTTTTATGAAAAATTTTGAAAAAAAATATTTTGAGAGAGAGAGAGAGAGAGCGCGCGCGAGCAGGGGAGGGGCAGAGAGACAGGGAGAGAGAGAATCCCAAGCAGGCTCTACACTATCAGCACAGAGCCCGATGAAGGGCTTGATCCCATGCACCGTGAGACAGGCTCCAGGCTCTGAGCTGTCAGCATACAGCCCGACTGGGGGCTCGAGCTCACGAAACACGAGATCATGACCTGAACTGACGTTGGACACTTAACCGGCTGAGCCACCCAGGCGCCCCTCATGATTGGTTTCTTTCATCTGTGACTTCATTTCTATTTCCTACAGTGACAAACCCCCTTTATTCTTCCCAAATTTTCAATATCTTTTAAGAAGTACCTGGTTCACATCAGATTAGCTTCATCAGAGAATTAGTAAAGGTTTTGAAAAATCACACAATCCCTTCTGTACAACAGATGTTTGCTGAGCTCCCATTTGCTGTGGCTGAGAGCCATGAATTCTGGGAGATGTGAGGGTGCCGGTGATAGGACCCATTTCCTGTTAGACCCTGGGGCTCCGCCCATCACTGGTCATGTGACCGAGACAAGTGGCATGACATCCCTAGGACCTAGTTTCCGAGTTTCATTTTCTGAAGTGAAGTCGGTACTCGCGTCCATTGCATATATGATAAACCAGACATGGTCCTAAGAGCAGCACAAAGACGAACTCATTTACTGCTAAATGCAGCCCAGGGATGGGAGCTGTCACCAACCTGTTTTGTCGGTAAGAGAACAGGGCACAAAGGGTTCAGTCATGTGGCCAAGGACACACAGCTGGGGGGTGCAGAGCTGGGATCCAAAGAGGCACTAACCGGGATGAATTTCACAACACAGAAAGGAACGAGGCAAGGTGTGCCCAGCGTAGGTCGATTTATCCTATCATACGAAACGCATATAGTTCAATAAAAAAAAAATAATAATACTCTCCAGTTTCAGGATCCATACATATGTCGTCCAAGTAAAAAAGGCATATGAGGGAACGCCCAATGCCAAATTGAGGACAGTGGTTTCTTCTGGACGGCAGGGTATGCAATTAAACCAAAAGGCTAGTAGCATTTCACCTCTACTACATTGTACTAAATCATCCTCCTGGGACCAGGGCTGCTTGTTACGCCTTGTTAGTGATTTACGACACTGCTGACGTTTATTTTCTAGTATTATATTTTTGTTATTTATACCTACGTGGCTTTTAGGAGCTTAGTTCAAACCTTTAAAAATATAAACGATACAGCTTTATTGTGAACCAAGCAGGATATTCTGGTCCCATCTGGACTTAAAAACAACACCACCACCATAGTCATTAGTCATGTGCCCTACTTCCCTCTATCCAGAGGTCTGCCCGTCCCCTAGGCTCTAGTGAAGCTCTCGGTGGGATGAGGCTCACAGAAAGGGTGCTGGGGAGGGTGAGAGGTGACGTATGTGTTGCACACATTATATGGTAATAAAAAGGGTGTCTTTGGATGGAATTAAAAGTCTCTTGTCCAAGTAGCAATGTTTTCCTTGGGGATCAGGCTCGCCTCAACTCAGAGACCCAAATCATGGCCGCTCAGGACTTTTACGTTTGGAGCACTTATGGAGCATGAATATTTTTTTGGTCCTTGGAAGTCTGGAAGCTTTCAGAAACGTAAAGACAATTTTCAAAAAATAGCCCAATGTATAAAATGTGAGCGGCTATACAAAATGGTGACATCCTTATTTGTGGAACATACAATTCAGTGTATCTTTGAAAGCCTTTTCCATTGTATTATTTATTTCCTCCATATCCTTAGTTTATTAATTTGATGAATAAATACATTCACATGGCCCACACTTCAAGAACGACAGAAGAGCATGTAGTGAAATGTTCCATTCCCATGCTGTGAGCCAGTCAGCTTTCTAAAGCCAGCCGCAATTCCTTGGAGATACTTCTGGAGACATTTTATATAGCTGTATGCAAATATATGTGCGCACACACACACACACACATGGCTGTGTTATGTTTGCCAATGGTGTGAAATAGTGTGTGATTGGAGTTTGTCTTTTTTTTAAGCCAATGTTGGATTTATTTTGTTCTTGGTTTTTTCTTTTTTTTTTTAAGATTTTTTTTTTGAGTGAGAGAGACAGTGTATGTGCTTGAGAGTGGGGGGAGAGGGTAGAGCGAGAGAAAGAAGAGAGAGAGAGAGAAGGAGAGAGAGAATCTTAAGCAGGCCCCCTGCTCAGCCCAGAGCCCGACATGAGGCTTGATCCCCTGACCCTGGGATCATGACCTGAGCCAGAATCAAGAGTTGGGCGCTCAACCAACTAAGCCACCCAGGTGCCCCTCCTCTTGAGTTTCAACCCTAGCAAAATCTTCCAAAGTACACAAATGTGTACACAGGTATACACACAAACACATAACGTAAACATAGACTGGTCATTCTATACAAACGTCAGTGTATCGTACCCACTGTCCTTGTGAACTTTTCTCCTGATAATGTCCTGGCCGTCTTTCCTTCGCAGTGCGTAAAGGGCTTCCTTGTTCTTTTTTTTATAGGTGTAGTGTCGATTATCTGGCTGTTCTCCCACCGATGGAGTTAGGTTGTTCCCCATTGTTTGCTTTCACTAGCAACGCTGCACGAGTAAGTGCATGCAAATATCATCTGGCAGGTGTGTGGGCCTATCTGCAGGATGAGTTCCTAGTATGCTGGGTCAAGGGTATGTCCATTTGTAATGCGGTCCCACTGCCCCCATCGGGCTGCCAACTTCTACTCTGCCAGCAGTGCAAGGGGGTGCTTCTTTCCTTATATGCTCTGACATGGTGTGACCCCGTGTATTTATGTTTGCTACCCGAACGGCTGAGAAAATGGTATGTCACTGGAGTTGCTTCTCAATAGCAGTGCTGAATTTATCTTGCTCACGCTCTTCAACTTTAGCAAAACCTCCCAAAGTCAGAAGGACCCTTTATTGCTTTGCTAAGGCAGCCGCCATGTTTTCAGGAAACTGTGGGGCCTGAGGGCCAAATCTGGCCCCGCCACCTGGTTTCTTTCACAATAATATAATATATCATAATGTAATTTTTTGAGGCATGTTTTACATAGCATGTATTCGCACATTCCAAGGGTACAATTCAATTGTTTTTAGTGGATACACCAAGTTGTGCAACCATCACCATGAATCCGATTTAGAACATTTCCATCACCCCAGTGTGAGCCCCTCATGTCTGTGGTCAGTCCTTTGCTTTTCTTTCACCCCTTGACAGGCAAATGCTAATCTCCTCCCTGCCTCCATACAGTCACTTTATCTGGATGTTTCCTGTAAATGGAATCATTTAATGTGTGGTCTCTTATGTCTGGTTCCTTTGCGTCTGCATCATGTTTTCGAGGTCTACCCATGTTGCGGTGTATCTCAATTGATGTTTCCTTTTTTATCGCCAAATAATACTCCTTTGAATGGACGCACCACATCTGCCCTATCCAGTGATGAGATATTTAAGTTGTTCCAAAGTTTTGGCTATTATGAATAATAGTCTCATGAACGTTCATACATAAACTTTTTTGTGTGGACATATTTTCATTTCTCTTGGATAGAGGCCCGAGAGTGGGCTGCTGGGTCATTTGGCATCTTTATATTTAACTTTTTTTTTAAAGTAGGCTTCAGGGGTGCCTGGGCGGCTCAGTCAGTTAAGTGTATGACTTTGGCTCAGGTCATGATCTCACAGTTCATGAGTTCGAGCCCCGTGTCGGGCTCTGTGCTGACAGCTCAGAGCCTGGAGCCTCCTTCGGATTCTGTGTCTCCTTCTCTCTGTTCCTCCCCAGCTCAGGCTCTGTCTCTCTCTCTCTCAAAAATAATAAATAAAAACAAACCTTTAAAAAAAACTAGTGAAGTAGGCCTCATACTCAATGTGGAGCCCAATGAGGGGCTTGAACTCAGGATCCTGAGATCAAGATCTGAGCTGAGATCAAGAGTTGGACACTTAACAGACTGAGCCACCCAAGCCCTCCTATATCTAACTTTAGGGGCGCCTGGGTGGCTCAGTTGGTTAAGTGGCCGACTTCAGCTCACATCATGATCTCTCAGTCCGTGAGTTCGAGCCCCGCGTCGGGCTCTGTGCTGACAGCTCAGAGCCTGGAGCCTGTTTCAGATTCTGTGTCTCCCTCTCTCTGACCCTCCCCCGTTCATGCTCTGTCTCTCTCTGTCTCAAAAATAAATAAATGTTAAAAAAAAAATTTATATCTAACTTTAAAGAAACTGACAAACTTTTCTCCAAGTGGCCCCACCATTTTGTGTTCCTACCAGCACCACAGGAGGGTTCCCTTTTCTCTGCACCCTCAACATTTGTTATTGTCTGTCCTCCTGATTGTCGCCATCCTAGTGGGTATGAAATGGTCTCATTGCAGGATTTATTCATTCATTCATTTATTTATTATTTATTTATTTAAAGTTTAGTTAACACACAGTGCAATATTGGTTTCAGGAGTAGAATTCAGTGACTCATCTCTTACATACAACACCCAGTGCTCGTCATTTACAAGTGCCTTCCTTAATGCCCGTCACTGATTTAGCCCATCCCCCACCCACTTCCGTCCATCAATCCTCGGTTTGTTCTCTATCATCGAGTCTTCCGTGGTTTGTTTCCCTCTCTTTTCCTCCCCCCCCTTTCCATATGTTCATCTGTTTTCTTTCTCTCTTTTTTTTTAATGTTTATTTATTTTTGAGAGAGAGACACACGGAGTGTGAGCAGGAGAGGGGCAGAGAGAGAGGGAGACACAGAATCCGAAGCAGGCTGCAGGCTCCGAGCCGTCAGCAAAGAGCCCAATCGATGCAAGGCTCGAACTCACGAACTGTGAGATCATGACCTGAGCCGAAGTCGGACGCTTAACCGACTGAACCTCCCAGGCGCCCCTCATCTGTTTTACTTCTTAAATTCCACACGAGTGAAATCATACGGTACTTGTCTTTATCTGACTTCTGACTGACTTATTTCACTTAGCATAATACATTCTAGCTCCATCCATGTCACTGCAAATGGCAAGATTTCACTCTTTTTGTTGGCTGAGTAATATTCCATTGTATATATCTATATGCCACATCTTCTTTATCCATTCATCAGCTGATGGACATTTGGGCGGTCTCCATAGTTTGCCTATTGTTGATAGTGCTGCTCTAAAACATTGGGGTGCATGTATCCCTTCAAATCTGTATTTTTGTAACTTTTGGGTAAATATCTAATAGTGCAATTGCTGGATCATAAGGTAGTTCTATTTTTAGTTTTTTTGAGAAACCTCCACACTGCTATCCAGAGTGGCTGTACCAGTTTGCATTTCCACCAGCAGTGCAAGAGGGCCCCCCTTTCTCTGTATCCTTGCCAACACTTGTTGTTTCTTACGTTGTTAATTCTAGGCATTTGGACAGGTGTGAGGTGGTATCTCATCATGGTTTTGATTTGTGTTTCCCTGATGATGAGTGATGCCGAGGATCTTTTCATGTGTCTGTCGGCCATCTGGATGTCTTCTTTGGAAAAGTGCCTGTTCATGTCTTCTGCTCATTTCTTTTCTGGGTTGTTTGTTTTTTGGGTGTTGAGTTTGATAAGTTTTTTATAGATTTTGGACACCAACTCTTTATCAGCTATGTCAGTTGCAAATATTTTCTCCCATTCCGTAGGCTGCCTTTTTGTTTTGTTGATTGTTTCCTTCACTTTTCAAAAGCTTTTTATCTGGATGAAGTCCCAATGGTTCATGTTTGCTTTTGTTTCCCTTACCTTAGACGACATGTCTAGTAAGAGGTTGCTATGGCCGAGGTCAAAGAGGTTGCTGCCTGTGCTCTCTTCTAGGATTTTTTCCTGTCTCACATTTAGGTCTTTCATCCATTTTGAATTTATTTTTGGGTATGGCATAAGGAAGTGGCCCAGTTTTATTCTGCATGTTGCTGTCCAGTTTTCTCAGCACCATTTGTTGAAGAGACTATCTTTTTTCCATTGGATATTCGTTCCTGCTTTGTTGAAGCAACTGTATGTTGACCATACAATTGTGGGTTCATAGCAGTTTTAAATTTTATCTCCCTAGTGACTAATGGTGTCAAGCATCTTTTCCTGTGCTAATTAGCTATTCATATACGATCCATTGTGCATGGTCTTCAAGTCTTTTGCCCGTTCTTTGACTGAATAGGCTTCTTGTTGAGACGTTAGAGTTCTTTGTTTATCCTGGATATAAATCCCTTTCCAGATATGTCTGAAGACATATCTTCCCCCAGTCTGTTTTTGTCTTTGCATTTTTTTGATGGCATCTTTTGAGGTGTAAAATTTTTGAATTTTGATGAGGTTCAATTGAGCAATGTCTGTTAGTTCAGTTCTAATTTGCGTTTCTGTTATAGGCATGGGGTTGATAATCTTTTCATATTCTGAACATCTTTTATTATGTTTCAAACCCATTTACATTTTTTCTGAGAATTGCCTGTTCATATCCTTTGGCTTTTTAAAATATCAGGTTATTGATCTTTTTTTTACAGACCTGCAGGAGCTCTTTATATATGAAAACAATGACCTCCTGTGTGTGATGCTCATTACAAGTAATTATCCTACTGTGTCATTGGTCATTGGACTTCACTTGGGGTTGGTTTTGCCACGTGGGTTAGAAACTGTGTGTGCGTCATTTAAAATTTCATTTTTTTCTTCTATGACTCCTGGGTTGTGCAGCAGAGGTAGAAATGTCTTTCTCACTCTGAGGTTATGACATTTCTTCCTTGGCTTCTTCTAGTTCTTTTGTGTTTTTGTTTTGTTTGGCGTTTACATCTTTGATGCATCTGGAAGCATTCTGGTAGAAGCTATAAAGAAACAGGGATTTAATTTTCTTCTTTTTTTCAGATGATGACCTACTTATTCTAATACTATTTATTAAGTGGTCTTTTCTCCCCCTTACCCAAGAAAGGTGAGATGCCATCTTTATTATGGACTAAATTTGCATAAATTTGGGTATATTTCTTGAATATTTCCTATTCTTTTTCATTGATGCGTCTTTTTAGTTATTTGCCTCTTTCAATGGGCTTTTTAAAAAAAAATTCTTTTCGGGGCGCCTGGGTGGCTCAGTCGGTTAAGCATCCGACTTCAGCTCAGGTCATGATCTCACAGTCCGTGGGTTTGAGCCCCGCGTCGGGCTCTGTGCTGACAGCTCAGAGCCTGGAGCCTGTTTCAGATTCTGTGTCTCCCTCTCTCTGTGACCCTCCCCCGTTCATGCTCTGTCTCAAAAATAAATAAATGTTAAAAAAAAATTAAAAAAAAAATTCTTTTCAACCGACTGAGCCACCCAGGCGCCCCTAGGAAAAGAAATTAAAAAAAAAATTTTTTTTTACATTTACTTATTTTTGAGAGACAGAGAGAGACAGAGCACAAGTGGGGGAGGGGTAGAGAGAGAGGGAGACACAGAATCTGAAGCAGGCTCCAGGCTCAGAGCTGTCAGCACAGAGCCCGACGCGGGGCTCGAACTCATGAACCGCGAGATCATGACCTGAGCAGAAGTTAGACGCTTAACTGATTGAGCCACTGAGACCCCCGCAATGGGCTCTCATTGACACGGTTCAATACTGGGTAGGGCTAGTTTCTTCTCATTATATTGTGCTTTTGGAATTTTATTGGTTATTCTTGGGTATTGACTTTCTATTTAAAGTTTAAAATCAGGTTGGTCACAGGGCATCTGGGTGGCTCAGTTGGTTGAATGTCTGACTTTGGCTTAGGTCATGATCTCACAGTTTGTGGGTTCAAGCCCCACGTCCGGCTCTGTGCTGACAGCTCAGAGCCTGGAGGCTGCTTTGGATTCTGTGTCTCCCTCTCTTTCTTCCCCTCCCCTGCCTGTTCTCTCTCTCTGTGTTTCTCTCAAAAATAAATAAAATAAATATAAATTAAAAAACAGGAAAATCAGGTTGGTCACATTCTGTGAGGCCTGCCCACCCCACCTCCACCATAATGCCACTGGTATTTTTGTTTGGATCGTAGTACACGTACAGATGAAGTTTGGGAGAGCTGACTCATATTTACGGTGCTGCGTATCCCTGCCTAAGAACACAGGGTGCTTTTATCTCTTGTCCTCTGCATCCCTCACAGCGTTTTGAACTTTTCTTCACATAGAACACACATTTATTATTAAGTTTGTTCCTGGATGCTTTATTGTTTTGTTGCTGTTGCTGTTGAAAACGGACCGTTCTGTTCTACTTTCTTTCCAGCCGCTGTTTGCACACACGAACGCTTTTGCTCTCTGGAACTCCCCGTCTTCCTTCTCGTACTGTGGGAAGGGGCTGTTCAGTTTATTCTTCTACGTGTAGAGCAAACCTGCAAAAAGTGTCCGCTTTGCCTCTTCCGTTCTAATTTCTCTATCTCTACGTTCTTTCTCCTGTCCCACCGTGCTTGATAGATCCTAGGGGACAGTGGTGAAAATGGCCACCCTTGTATTTTTCATGACATTGGTGGAATTGTCGCTTGTGAATTTCATTAAGCACAATATTAGATCTTGAACCAAGAAATACTTTGTCACGTTCAAGAAGTATCCCTATATTCTGATTTTTTTGGTTTGTTTCATAATATCACAAATGGCTGTTGAATTTGTTTTTTTAATATTTATTTATTTTAACATTTATTTATTTTTGAGAGAGAGAAACAGCACGAACAGGGGAGGGGAAGAGAGAGAAAGACACACAGAATCCGAAGCGGGTTCCAGGCTCTGGGCTGTCAGTGGTTCTGGCGTGCTGATATTTCGGTTTGAATTTTTGCATTAAAACTTGTAACGAAGACTGGTCTGTGGTTCTATTTGTCCTCAGCCTTTCTGGGGAGTTGGTAGCAATGGGATTATGCTCACTTCGTAGCAAGTGTTTGCACTGTTTGTTTTTTACAAACGTAAAGTTGACTCTTTAGGTACATGCGACCATGCTTGTGCTTGGCCTGTCTCTATCCTCCTCCTTCCGTTAGCGACGACTGTTACGACCTCCTGCAAGATTTCCACGTGCGCCGCCTGAGGTACATGACGCACATCACCTCATCTAACCATCACATCAGCCCCGGGAAGGAGGCAGCACTGGGATGTCCATTTGCGGAGGAGAAAACTGAGGTGCGAGGGGAGGCTGTGGACGTAGCGAGTGCTGGGACTCTGGTTCATCATCACTACGCTGTCCCCAGTCTTCACTCACCTATGTTTAAAAGTCACGCTGCCTCAGGGCGCCTGGGTGGCTCAGTCCATTAAGCATCTGACTCTTGGTTTCAGCTCAGGTCACGATCTCGTGGTTCATGAGATCGAGCCCTGAGTCGGGCTCTGTGCTGACAGCGCGGAGCCTGCTTGGGATTCTCTCGCGCGCTCTCTGCCCCTCCAGGGCTCATGCTCATGCTCTCTCTCAAAAATAAATAAACATTAAAAGAAAGTCCTGCTGCCTTGCGGCTGGCCTCCTTTGCTTTATTTTAATGTATTAACTGGAGATCCTCAGTTTCTTTTGTTTTTAGTAGACATCAGCCCTACTTGTGAACGTCTCTTGTACACGATTTAGACACGGCACCAACTTTCTTCATCCTGAGATCACTCCCTTTCTAAACTAACACAAAATGCATTTGGGGCCTGGCCGTGGGCTTTCAGGACACAGCGTGTGCCTGACAACGTAGCTGCAGAGACAAGACCTAACCGTGTAAAAACGAGAAATGGCACCAAGTCGGAATGATAGCCACTCAAGGCAGGGTTTGATGGGCTGGGGGGGTTATGTGGTCGCTGAGTTCCAAGGAGGACAGGAGTCTGCCGGAGGGCGGAGTGAAGGCTGGGAAGCTGAGGTCAGCTTCTGATGGGGGGTGGGGGGGAAGAGCGCTTCCCTTTGATCCCTAGGGTTCACTCAGGGGAGCACAGGGTGGGGTGGGAGGTCAGTAGTGCTGAGGGTGAGAAACCCTGACCTGTAGCATGGCTTTTACCTCTGCGTGTGCTTCGTGTTCCTTAACTGGGTCCCTCCTAAGGAGCATTAGTCTGTTTTCCTCGTCAGTGCTACAAACGGGGCAGACACGGACAGCTGGTTCAGCCATGTGTATGGCAGGGGGCAGCAAATCACACCGCAGGGGCCAAATCCGGCCTGCTGCCCAGTTTGTAAATAAAGTTTTATTGGAACACAGCCATGCCCATTCGTTACCTACTGTCCGTGTTCACTTTCATGCTAGGATGGCAGAGTTGAGCAGCTGTGGCAGAGAACGTTGTTCCATAGCCTCAAATATTGACCATTTGGCCCTTTATGGAAAAAGTTTGTTGGCTCCGATCTACGGCAACTTGTCTTACCATGTCCTTGGAGTAAATTCCTTGAATAGCGTTTATGGGTCAAAGAGTATACTCATTAAACATTTCATATTTACTTGGCCCACGTCCCTCAAGAATGTCATGCTAATTGACGCATTTATGTATCCAGCCACAGCGGACGAGAGTGGCTTTTCTCTACATGCTCACCAACTCCAGTGATGACCGTGACTTAAAATTTTTACCAACCCTATAGGTGAAAAGAGATATAGTGACATTATTTTACATTTAAGTCTCGATGCTAGTGAATTTAAAAAATTTTTAAATTAAGGTAACATTTTCTCCCCTGCTTTTCTACTGGGCTGTTTAGATTTTTCTTAGTATTTTCTAAGAACTCTTTATGTATGAAAGATAGCTACTGTCACCTATGTCGCAAATATTTTCTCCAGTTCATCGTATGATTTTAATTTGAATTATGCCATTTATTTGTTTGCCATTTGAGCTTTATGTAGTCAAGTATACCAGCTTGAGTGTATCAGTATGAGTTTCACTTTTAATGGCAATGCTCGTAGTACTCTACTGTTGGGTATGATGCAAATCTTCTCTTGGTTTCTATGATAAATACGCTGAGGTTAAGAATGGTTTTCCTATTGGGGCGCCTGGGTGGCTCAGTCAGTTAAGCGTCTAACTTCGGCTCAGGTCATGACCTCGCAGTCCGTGGGTTCGAGCCCCGTGTCGGGCTCTGTGCTGACAGCTCGGAGCCTGGAGCCCGCTTCGGATTCTGTGTCTCCCTCTCTCTCTTTACCCCTCCCCCACTTGTGCTCTGTCTCCCTCTGTCTCTCAAAAATAAATGAATATAAGAACAAAAAAAAAAGAATGTTTTTTCTATTTATAGTTTATTGAGACATCTCTAAAAATAGCTCTAAGGGTGCCTGGGTGGCTCAGCTGGTTAAGCATCTGACCCTTGGTTTTTGGCTCAGGTCATGATCTTGCAGTTTGTGAGTTTGAGCCCCACGTC
Organism: Felis catus; assembly: GCF_018350175.1. Classification (NCBI taxonomy): domain Eukaryota; kingdom Metazoa; phylum Chordata; class Mammalia; order Carnivora; family Felidae; genus Felis; species Felis catus. The sequence goes on from NC_058375.1 coordinate 217,265,780, forward strand.
GTGCTCTGTGCTGACAGCGTGGAGCCTGCTTGGGATTCTCTCTCTGCCCCTCCCCTGCCCATGCATGAAATAAACTTTAAAAATAAATAAATTAATAAAAATAGCTTTAGCAGTCAATTGCATCAGACGACACTGGAGCATCTATAGAGATGTTTCTCTGGAAGAGTGTCAGTATGCAAACAGCTGAGTCCGGACGGTGAGCAGAAACTAAGTGGGGGAAGAGGGGCAGAAGGCCACCCTGGGATGAGAGGAGGGCACGACGCACACAAAGGCACCACAGATGCCGTGACACGAGGCATGAGGAGGGTGGGCGAGTGGCCGCTGGAGTCCGTGGCAGGAAGGTGGGGGCAGGAGACGACCCTGAGAGACAAGCAGGGGCCAGAGCATCAAGGGGCCCTTGAAGTCAAACTGCTCAGAATTTACCAAGAAAGTGAGCCCCACGCGTTGTCACGTCTCTTTGAAAGGCAAGACGGGAGAAAGAAGGAATTCATTTTGAAATAAATTTAAAAGTACGTCATTGGTGAAACCCCAAAAGTAGTTCCCTGTGAACACGTGTAGGGAAATCACCCAAACCTAGTAACACTACGAACCCATCCAGCTTACGCTTCAAGAGAAACGCGGTTGCAGTATATTTGTGTTTCGTTTCTCAAGCGTGTTCGTACCTGTTGTGGGGTCTTGTTGGAGAAAATAAGAGCTGACCCTCCTTCTTCTACATGAGGGTAGTCAGGAAACGTGCCTGTTAAGTTCCTGAGGAAGCAAAAGAGGGAGATTAAGTGGAAATGAACTCCGTAATTCAGGACGTAATACAGAACTCCCCTCTGTAGTATTTCCCACTAGCTGGCTCTGCTTACGCTCATTTAAATGAGTGACGGTTGGGGAGCCGGGGTGGCTCGGTCGGTTGAGCGTCCGACTTCAGATCAGGCCATGGTCTGGCAGTTCGTGAGATCGAGCCCCGCATCGGGCTCTGCGTTAACAGACAGCTCGGAGCCCGGAGCCTGCTTCGGATTCTGTGTCTCCCCCTCTCTCTCTGTCCCTCCCTGCTCACGTTCTGCCTCTCTCTGTCTCTCAAAAACAAACAAAGGTTAAAAAAAATTAAAAAAAAAAATAAATGAGTGATGGTTGTCAGCGTGGAAGCTCCCTGCCCGTTGCGGCCGGACACGCTGCCTCCGAGGAGTGGAGAGACCTCGGAGACGTTCCTAGAGGTTTGTTTCCTCCAGGTAATTGTTACTCGGAGACAGACACCCCTCTCTTGAAAACAGATTTTTAAAATGATTGAGACACTCTGTGCTTAAGTTAGGAATGAAGACAGAAGCACAAATCATTTCTTCCTGTTTAAAATTTAGAATAAACACAGGGTTTTGAAACTAAACAGAAGGATAGAGCTGTTCGGATGACAAATTTACTAACGGTGCACGAGATACATGGACACGCTCTTAAGTTTCCGTAAGGCTAAGGCTCCATTTTGCACGGGATCCAAATAGTTTTTTGTGTCACCGTGTAATTTTTACCTTTCAAAAAGCAGAGTTTGCAATTTATTAAAAAAATTTTTTTTAACGTTTATTCATTTTTGAGAGACAGAGAGAGACAGGGCATGAGTGGGGAGGGGCAGAGAGACAGAGAGAGAGAGAGAGAGAGAGAGAGGCAGACACAGAATCCGAAGCAGGCTCCAGGCTCTGAGCCGTCAGCACAGAGACCGATGGGGGGATTGAACCCACAGACCGCAAAATCATGACCTGAGCCGAAGTCGGCCGCTCAACCGACTGAGCCACTCAGGCGCCCCGCAGACTTGGCAATTGAATCTTGAGGAATTTTGCGAGGGGTGTGTGTGGTTACTATTTCTATGTGCCTGGGGGTCTACTGAGGCAGAGAAACTAAGGGTTAGAGGAGACAGCCGTGCTGAAGATGAGTCTACAACAGTGGTTCTCAAACATTTGCCCTTTGGAGCCCTTTATACTCTTAGAATTTTTGAGCATCTCAAAGAGCTCTTGTTTATGTGAGTTCTAGCTACAAGTATTTACTGTGTTAGATACTAAAACGGAGAAATTTCTAACACGTGCATTTTAAATTCACTTAATAACCACACTGACAAACCCCTTATATGTTCACGTAAGTAACATCTTTAGTACATGCCCGAAAACAAACAAACAAAAATAGAAGAGTGTTACTGTTCTGCATCTTTGAAGCCTTTTTAATGCCTGGCTTGGGCGTTAGCTGGCCGCTCCTATCTGCTTCCGTATTCGTTCTGGTGCCACACGCTGTTTCGGTTGAAGTTTGGGAAGAAAACCTGTCCTCACGTTCGCCACATTTCGTCATTCATTAGCAATTCCGCCGATCTCAAAACCAAAAGCCTGAGTAATGGGAAGCTCTCAGGCTCACGGGGGTGATCCCAAGAGTTCCAAAAATTTAATTTCTGCCATGCCAGGTTTTCCTTCAGGCTCATTTGGTTCACTTTTTTGAGAATCTGGCCGTTGTTTGCTCCGTTAAGAATGACGTTCCATGTAAAGTGGCTGGTTCGGCTGAAAGCAGACGGCTCCACAGGTGTGCGTCCAGATAGCCAGCACACTCGGCGTGCGGCCAAAAGCATTCAGTGCACTTCTGATTTTATCAGGCAGAATATTAAAAAGCTGTGTAGTCAAGGGTCAAGTCTTTTTTCTTTAATGTTTATTCATTTATTTTTGACACTGAGAGGGTGTGAGCGGGGGAGGGGCACAGAGAGGGAGACACAGAATCCGAAGAAGGCTCCAGGCTCCCAGCTGTCCGCACAGAGCCCGATGCGGGTCTCGAACCCACAAACCGCAGGATCATGACCCTGAGCCGAAGTGGGACACTTAACTGACTGAGCCACCCAGGCGCCCCAATTGCCAAGTCTTCTTAATAAGATTACTTTTTACCGTGTCCTCAAGGATATTGTTAAATGAAACCTTTTTTTGAAAGGCACATGCATGGTGGTGAGGGCTGACTCTGAATTGGGGCTGCTGCTTGGTTCATGCTTAGGAGTCAACATCCCTGCTGGCTGTTGCCCCATTGTTTCCACAGGATTACTCTTCAAGCATTTTAAAACAGCCACATCATTGTCTGCACAAAATATCTCAGGTCTTCTGAGCCTTTCCTTTGGGCTCATTTAATAGGAACATGACTCAGCTCCTTAGCTTTGCTTTGAAAAGCACTGAACACGATGGGGCATATGTGGCCAAATGAAAGGGCAGGATGATAATAGGAGATCACATGCTAAGTGACATTGGCACTAAGTCACACTGCTTAGTGACATTGTCACTAGACATAGACTAGACTATGTCACATGCTAAGTGACATTCTGTCAATGGAGCTGCCATCATTGTAGCTACCTTGCTGGACTCATGTACTCATTTACCCATCCATTCATCCATCCATCCATGTATCCATCCATCCATCTAATCTATCCATCCACCCACCCATCCATCCATCCATCCATCCACCCATCCATGATCCATCCATCCATCTAATCTATCCATCCACCCACCCATCCATCCATTCATCCCTCCACCCATCCATCCCTCCACCCACCCATCCATCCATCCATCTATCCACCCATCCATGTATCCATCCATCCATATAATCTATCCATCCACCCACCCATCCATCCATCCATCCACCCATCCATCCCTCCACCCACCCACCCACCCATCCATCCATCCATCCATCCATCCACCCATCCATCCCTCCATCCATCCATCCATCCATCCATCCATCCATCCATCCATCTATCCACCCATCCATGTATCCATCCATCCATTTAATCTATCCATCCACCCACCCATCCATCCATCCATCCACCCATCCATCCCTCCACCCATCCATCCATCCATCCATCCATCCATCCATCCATCCACCCATCCATCCCTCCATCCATCCATCCATCCATCCATCCATCCACCCATCCATGTATCCATCCATCCATCCATCCATCCATCCATCCATCCATCCACCCATCCATGTATCCATCCATCCATCTAATCTATCCATCCACCCATCCATCCATCCATCCATCCATCCACTCATCCATCCCTCCACCCATCCATCATCTATCCATTCACCCATCCATCCATCTATCCACCATCCCTCCATCATCCATCCATTCACCCACCCATCCATCCATCCGTCCATCCATACATCTATCCATTATCCATCCATCCCTCCATCATCCCTCCATCCATCCATCCATCCATCCATCCATCCATCCAATCTATCCAACCATCCATCTATTCATATGCTCAATCAACACACACCTGATTAGTACCAATGAGATTCTGGATGTAGTGATGGGAGACAGTGATTTGAAGATTGAAATGTCAGCTGTTGCCCTGATGCTCTCACCTTCCACAATCACATGGCTGATGCACGTATTTGACTTCAGACACTGCTTGTTCACAAGACTCAAATCTCAAATCTTATTAAACTGCCTGACCACAGTCTATCTTGTTCTGTGCTTCACTTGGCCTTGACAGGTTAAAAAGTATGAATACATTTGGGGCGCCTGGGTGGCTCAGTCGGTTGAGCGTCTGACTTCAGCTCAGGTCATGATCTCACGTTTCGTGGGTTCAAGCCCCACGTTGGGCTCTGGGCTGACAGCTCGGAGCCTGGAGCCTGCTGCAGATTCTGTTTCCTCTCTCTGCCCCTTCCCAGCTCACACTATGTCTCTCTCTCTCTCTCTCTCAAAAATAAACATTAAAAAAATAAAAAAACCCAAACAACTATGAATACATTTGGATTAAAAGCTCAAGCGCTCTTGCTCTGTGCACCCACCCGCCCATCCCTCTGACGGCCACTTTACAGGCAGCTCCATTGTCTAATTTTAATTCCACACTTTAAAGCTTGAGTGTTTTGGGGGACTCAGAACAAACCTAGAAACTGACATAAACTGAACACAAACAGGATTTACATGTGCCATTTCTAAAATAGAATTCATAATTATGTTACACGTCAATTGTCATAGTAAGATTTAATAATGCATGTATGATAGTTTTCTTAGTACTTTTTGCAAAAACAGGATCAAATATATCTATTTTTAACAGATAAAAGGACATACTTTGTTTTTTTTTAAGTCACGTTAGTTTAAGTAATTAACCATAAACTGAAATTGGATGTCTTGGCCTTAGAGACTGCACAAACTGTTGTAGGGCACACATTTAAAAGATAGACTTTAAAATTCTTATCGAGACATGACAGCATAGCCTGATAGCTCTGTCTCACTTCCATGCACACATGTGCACACACACACGTGCACACATTTGCATCATACATGCACACGCACACACATGGATCAGGCATGCATATGCACACACGCATCATGCACACACACATGCATCATGCACGCGCACACATACATGTACACACACTTGCATCATGCACGCACGCGCACACACACACACACACACACTTGCTGTGCTCACACCATCCCCATGTTCTTCCTCCCTCATAAGGAGTCCTCTGGCCCCAGAGTGGTTGTTTCCCAGCTTTGGGATATTCTTTTTAATTTTTTTTATCGTTTATTTATTTTTGAGACAGAATGAGACAGAGCATGAATGGGGGAGAGTCAGAGAGAGAGACAGAGACACAGAATCCCAAGCAGGCTCCAGGCTCCGAGCTGTCGGCACAGAGCCCGACGTGGGGCTCGAACTCACGGACCGCGAGATCACGACCTGAGCCGAAGTCGGACGCTTAGCCGACTGAGCCACCCAGGCGCCCACCAGCTTTGGGATATTCTAAGTGCGCCCTGGGTGTGCACTGATTGGGATTCTCCCTGTCCCTGTCGCCCTGTCCTGTGTGTCCTGTGACTCAGTCACTTAGAGCATGCTGACAGATATTGAATTTTACTCTGTTTCCTTGGTTGCTGGGTTTCACCCTCACATTTTCAGCTGCGGGGCGGTGGCCTCCCCTCTCCCGAGTCAGGGTGCTCAAAGCTGGGACACACCTGATCTCTCCTGCCGCTAATCATAAGGAAGCTGTAAGGTGACGAGCTGTAAGGTGTCACTCTGGGCTCAGCACACTGCAAGGTGTGAAAACTGCAGGGACCGTTGGCCTTGACTTGGGGACGAGTAAAGAGAATATGATTTTGGCTCCCACTGTGCTCCTGGCAGAAACAGCTGGGGCTGACAGCATCGGCTGCAGGTGAAAGCCCATCGGGGGACTTCTGGGGGAGTAATTCCAATGACACAGTGTCAGGAAGGATTACAGGCGGAAACAACACGCATGGTTTCTGCTGGACTCTGCTCCCCCCACGGGCACCTCATTCCTGTCTTCACCTTCTCCACAGTCCCAGGATCACCGGGGGGCAGGCGCTGTCCTCTCACTTGGGTACAGACGTGCTGTCTGGTCACCACCCGCGGTGTCTGAACACCACGGGTGCCTTATCCAGGCCTCCTGTCCGGAAAACCCGCCACTGTGCTTAGGGCTGACACGTGCTGTGAACATTGGCAGTAGTCAGATAACTGGAATTACAAGATGATGGGGTCTCGGCCTGGAAAATTCTCCTCCCCATCCCTCCCGGGGACTTTGCTACTCGTTGCCTGAATGTGTCCGGGGAGGGGAGTGGGGAGCCGCAGAGACAGCTGGTCCTCTCTCTGACTGGTGGAAGGGACCACCACTCCCCAGACGGGCCGGCCTGATCCTAACCACCAGGACCTGAGAACGTGGCCTCATTTGGAAATAGGGCCGTTGAGAGGAGGTTATACTGGAGGGGGCAGGATGGGCCCGCATCTAATGTCACTGGTGTCCTTATAAACAGGGGGCGACTAGGACCCCAGGACAGACACACACGGACTATGTGAAGACACAGGGAGAAGGTGGCCATCCACACGCCAAGGAGGGGCCTGGAACAGCTTCCCCCTCACGGCCTGTGCAAGGAACCAACCTGGCTGACGCCACGGCGGTCTTGGACTGGAGCCCCAGACAGTGAGGGAGTGAACTCCGGCTGTTTCGGCCACCCAGCTGTGGCACTTGTTACGGTCACCGTAGGAAGCTAATCCACGAGCCTGGCAACAAGTTTGCTGCTGGCGACTTCCGCGGTCGTTCTACCGCTCCCCTCCACTCTCTCTGGATCTGTCACATGGCCGAGTCCTCTCTTCTGGAAGGTTCTCTCTCTTGGCTTCCTCTCGTCTCTCTCCCCCCTCCTCCATCTTTTTAGGCCGCCCTCCTCCGTCTCACACAGAAGGAGCTCAGATTGCGAGGCTTTTCATCGGCGTTTGAGCCCTTGACTGTCCCTTCATTTCAGGAGGAAGGTTCCGTCTAGGCTCTGCTGCCCCTGATGGCCACCTGCTCAGCCTTCCGGGTCAGGGTCTCCTCGGCTCCCGGACTGTAGGTGCTGGGGACCCAGGGCTCTGCTCCTGGGCTCTTCTCTGTGCATGTGCATCAGGGTCTCATCCGGTTTCTTGGCTTCAAATAGCACCGTGCACTTCACCCCTCCCAGCGCCGTGTCTCCGGCTCGTCTGTCCCCCGGGCTGCAGACCTACGTTCGACGCCTGCCCACCACCTCCGTCCGAAGTGCAGCGAGTTCCTCAAGCCCAGATGTCGCAAACTCAGCCTCTGTCCTCACCTCGTCCCCCAAACCCCCTCCTCCGCCTGCATTTCCCCATTTCAGAAAATGGAAGCGCTCGTAGTTGCCTCCAGGGGCAAAAACCTAGAATCGTCCTCCAGCACGTTCCTCCTTCGTGCCTCTGTTCAATCCGCCCGCAAACCCTGCATCCGACCCCCTGTCATTGCCTGTGCTGGTCCCAGCCACCGTCAACTCTGTGTGCATTACTACAAGGCACAGGATGCCCTGCTGTCCCCCCCACTGCCCCCGACCACTCCTGCTTTGACTACCTTCCTTGCGGCAGCCAGAGCGAACCTTTTAAAACAGAAGCCGCATCGCATCACGCCCCTTCTCTGCTCAAAGTTTGCCAACTCTCTCACTCAAAGTGAAAACCAATGGCCTTCGGATCAGGTTAACTTAGGTCCCTCCTTACAGGTTCTGTCGCATGCAATTCATAACGGCACCCCCTTTCACTCTTAAGTGGCCTGGTGTGGACATTTAATTATATGCTTCCTCCACCTGCAGTGGCCTTCGTGACACTCACCTGCTACCTCCCTGGCTTGGCCCTCACCACCTTCCCCCTGCTCACCTGCTTCCAGCTGCTCCCCGTCTACTGGGGGTTCTCCCTCCTCAGAGACAGGTTCTCCCGCAGAGATAACACACACGCTCAAACGGCATCGTATCAGAGAGGTCTTCCCCGACCACCTTGTATAAAATAAGTTTTTCAGCCAAATAAATACATTCCCTCTCATCTGACAGCCGAAGGTCCCGCCCAGGTAGGTACGTGCGGGGTAGGGAAGAACAGGATGGAAGGTTAGTTTTGGATCATGACTTCAGTTTCTCTTTACAGTTTGGAAAACCCTTTCATAGATGCGGGGATCTTCTCCACTTAGATTGTAGCACACAAAACACCCCTGCAACGTTATCGTGTTCAACACGCTGCCTCTGTGCGTGATGATTGAGCTCACAGCGTTCCCTCAATTAGACTTTGAATCTTGATTCCAAAGACATTTGATGATCTTTCATCGTTTTGCTGGTTTGCAAAGTTACCGTGCTGCACATGCTTCGGCGCCATTCGCGGACCCCCTCCGACTTTCTATTTGTCCCCCAACGGGGGCAGCAGGCAAGCCCAGGACAGGTGGCTCAGCCGGGCAGTCAGACCACCTAATGGGGCGAGTGACGTAGAAAATGGCACGGGGCCGCATGGAAAATCACCTGAACCGCGCAGATGAGGGCTCTCTCATTTCGCCCAAGTCTACAGAACACGACGGAAAAGGAACACCAAGAAAGGAGAAAATCGTCCAAGGACACGATGCATGAGAAAGGCACATGGAGCTTGATGAGACTGGATTCATCAGGTATTTCTGAGCTCTTACCATTCAGTCACCTGGAAACAAATGCTGGCATATCCCATGGGGGTTATGTTCATTTAAAAAAAATTTTTTTAACGTCTATTCATTTTTGAGAGATAGAGAGAGACAGAACATGAGTGGGGAAGGGGCAGAGAGAGAGAGAGAGAGAGAGAGAGACAGAATCCGAAGCAGGCTCCAGGCTCTGAGCTGTCAGCCTAGAGCCCGACGCAGGGCTCGAACCCACGAACCGTGAGATCATGACCTGAGCCGAAGTTGGACACTCAACCGACTGAGCCACCCAGGTGCCCCTACGTTCATTTTAAAGTAAGAATTCAGGGGCACCTGGGTGGCTCAGTCAGTTGAGCGTCCAACTTCGGCTCAGGTCACGATCTCGAGGTCCGCGAGTTCGAGCCCCTCGTCGGGCTCTGGGCTGATGGCTCAGAGCCTAGAGCCTGCTTCCGATTCTGTGTCTCCCTCTCTCTCTGCCCCTCCCCCATTCATGCTCTGTCTCTCTCTGTCTCAAAAATAAATAAACATTAAAAAAAATTTATAAAGTAAGAATTCAGCTTTGGGGAACAAAGTGTAATTCGTATTAAATTAAGTACAATTTCCAAAAGATAGAATTTAAAGTTACTCGTCTAACCCTTCGCCTAAAAAATATTCAGAAAGATCTGAATGCGATCGCTGGATGTGCAATATATCGTGTACCAAGCCCCAGAGACACTTGCGTATCACTAAGTCTGATTACTCTTGGACTATTACAAAAGAAAGAAGCAGGAGGGGCCACCAAGTCCCCGTCCCTGCCAGAGAATTAATGTAGGTGATGCTGTCTTGTAGTTGTTCCGGGGTTGGACATCTGCAGTCGTTGGACATTTCTTCCAGCTTCTTCTACCAGTCCTGCTCTTGACTCCATCTGCACAATCAGAATTATTTAAGGGGACGAGGCCTGCACCCATCACACCTGCTCTCCCCTAACCGAGCTCCCACGTGGGCTTCACATGTGTAAAGCCATCGCACTGTTTCGTCCTGGCCGAACACTTAATTCTCACTCTGCCCCACCCCCATCCAAATCCTTGGTCCACGATCCTCGCTCACAATCCTGTCTTTGGCCCGACGCTGTGCCCAAGCTTCTCTTAGCCTAAGACAGAGGCTCCTGCCTGAGACACATGGACCCCAAGCCCCCAACCTGGCCCGAGGTCAGGGGCTGCTCCTGCCCACTCTTGACCTCCACAAGGGCAAGTGGGAAGTATCCTGTATTTTCTTTTCTACAGATAGTGTTTGCCTGGTATGAGGGTGGCTGAGGCAATGGCGTTGCCGTGTCCCTTTTTTTTTTTTTAAGCTTCTTTATTTTGAGAGAGGAAGAGAGGGAGGGGGAGAGAGACAGAGAAAGAGAGGGAGGGAGAGAGAGTGAGAGGCAGACTAGAGGGAGAGAGAGAATCCCAAGCAGGCTCTGATAGCACAGAGCCCGATGCGGGGCTTGAACCCTCGAACCGTGAGATTGTGACCCGAGCCAAAATCGAGAGTCGGACACTCAACCGACTGAGCCACCAGGCGTCCCAGCCGTTTCCTCCTTGCGCCTGAAATACTTGTCCACCCGGGCTCCGCGGTGTGGGGGCAGGGCCAGAACTGGGTGGAGAACCTGCCCGGACGCCCAGGCCCCGACGTGGCCTGTCCAGAGCTGCCGCGCACTGTGACCCAACTCAGCTCGGGTCACCTCAGTGCGCACCTCACAGGCGTCTCCCGCTAACAGCCCCAACCCGTTCCGGAAAATGAGAGGCTCCACACAGGATGCCCGTGTCTCCTGATCTTCAACGGGAAGGATTATAATCTGTGACAACCATGCCCGCATGCCCCCAACTGGTTGTTCCCCCGGGGAGGCAGGGTCATGGCAGCACACTGGGAAAGGCACCCGGTCGTTTCCCGAAAAGAAGAGAAGTCACGCTCGGACACGCCAGGCGGTTCCCGTTTCCCTTCGCAGTCTGTTTTCCCGAACCAGGACGTGGAAAAAGATCTTTTGTCAGCCGGGAGCCCTGTTTGCTGAGAAGATGTGGTTTTTCCAGACTTACAATAACGGTAGGGTGTGTACTTACAGGTCTTACAAATATTCTTTTAAATATTTCCTCACGCTGTATTTTATCAGCGCGAGGACTCCGCTCCTGGACATGTGCTGGTTCTCTGGAAGATCTCTAGAGACCTACTGCCGACAGGAAGCCCTGGGCCAAGAGCCGAGAAAGGAGACTCAGCCCGACTCTGGCTGCTCCGCCCGTGGGAGGCACTGGAGACCCGCTCACCCGTGGCGCCCACACGTCAGCTCTCCTCTTCCTCCGATGCCTTCCCCATTTTGCCTTTACGGGTTTTGACCAGTTTAGGTGAGGAGTGGAAGCCAGATGTGGACTTGAATTTCTTCAGCTGCTAGTGAGGCTGACACTTTGCCATGTGCCCCGTGCATCTGCGTCTCATCCTTTCTCGGATCCACGTAAGTGGCAGAAATGACAACAGCTCACAAGATGCGTGTCGCACGGAGGTTTACACCGCGTTTTCACACCTGCCTTTCACCAAGTACTTTCTCGTTTCGTCCTTACAGAAATTCTGTGAGATACGCATTTCCCTCCATTTTGCGAAGGAGGAAATTTGAAAATGCGAGAGTTCAAGTGATTTATCCTAAGGCAAGTGGTTCCAGAGCCCAGATTCCGACTTGAACTCGAACCTGTGTCTGGATGCGCAGGGCGTCCCCACTCATCACAGCCACTTGCTGTGTTTGCGTGAACCCTTAGACAACGGATTCCTAAGACTTCCACGGTTGCCCTGGATACCCTCCTGCCCCAACGGTTCCGCCGTTAGGAATCCTCACAGAAGTGAAGGCAGAGATACTCTGCTATGCACTGTCTGTACTAGTAAAAACTGTAAATAATAAAAGCTACGATCAAACCCTGCAAATAAGCACCCCTGGGGATTGGCTATATAATTATGGTGAAGCCTCAAGGTAGAACTCTGCTTCTGTTCTACCTTGGACAGAAGGTCTACCAAAGGTAGAAGGTCTACCAAAGGACAGGTAGAACTTCGCCTGTTTTTTACCTGTTCACCATGGGCACCTTATACACACTCGGAGCTCTTGCAAAGACCAGCTGCTCTATAGGAATGGCGGAGATGTTAATGGTAGAATATTAAGGGGGAAGACCAGGCTGGGAAGTGATATGCGTTCTAGAAAGGAAAGGGGATAGGCGGACAGCCTCAGGTGTGGGTGTTTCGGTCCGCAGGTGTGTGGAGACTGGCGAGCTGTGTCCCTGTGTGCACCTAGGTTCATGCACAGCTGTGGGAATGGATGGGGGAAGACCAGTAAATTCTTCTGTATGCATTTGAGTATTGCTTTCCGTGCCACAGCGTATAGGAATTATGTTGGTAATTAAATAAACAACAAAGTAAAATAAATTACATTAAACATACAGGTCGTATTTGGCTGGTTTCCTTTTTTTTTTCTTCAAGTTTTTTTTTTATTATTATTTATTTTGAAAGAGAGAGAGAGAGAGCACCAGAGAGAGCAAGCAGGCTCTGTGCTGTCAGCGCAGAGCCCTACGTGGGGCTTGAACTCACAAACCGTGAGATCATCACCTGAGCCAAAATCAAGAGGCGGACGCTTAACCGACTGAACCACCCAGGCACCCCTGGTCGGTTTCCCTTTCTGTCTTATTTTAGGGTTTGACTAGGATACACACTTCGTAAATTTTACAGTGGAATCAATCCAATTCTCTTTGACAATATTTTTGTTCCTAGAAGTCAGAAAATTGTGACCTGTGTCTAGGAGAGTTAAGTTCTCCATTCTGCTTTCTACTTCCTGGTGGCCTTAATAATTAGGTCAGTCTAGTTCTTGTAACTATGTCGTTTGCAGTCTTATTACTTCTAGTCACTTAATTTATCATACACTATTTCCATCTCTGTCTGTCACTTCCGGGGCTCTCCAGTTCGCCCTGTTGATTCACGTTTCTGCTTCTATATTCGTAGAATGCATTCACCGTATTTTTCTTCATAATAATATACTTGAAAACAGAGTGCCGTTTGTCCTGCCCTGTTGGTGTTCCCTTCTTGTTTTAATCCTAATGACTTTAATAGTTATGTTTGCAAGTTCAATAAAGAATCCTGTTGGGATTTTAATTGGAATTGCGGTCTAGCAATTACCTGGAGCAGACACGTCGTCTTTCCGTTGGACCGGGAGCATGGTGAGTCTGCCCACTTATACAAGTCTTTTCGTCTTCCTTCCTTTTAACATTTACAGCCTTCTTAAACTTTCACATATTTTTCTTTCATATTTACTCTATCGCTGATTTAAAAACTACGTTGTGCCACTTTCTTTAAAATACTTATTTCCTTTTCATGTCATACTGAAAATAATTTATCTCATGGAACGAACTAATATTAGGGGCAAAAGCCATCCATACTGTCCTTTCCTGAGAAGGCCTGCAGCGTTTCTTCAAGTGCATGGCTTTCTTTTGGTTTAAAAAGTCCTGGATGTTTCACTTATTCACGCACTCATTTAGAACTTACTCAGGTGAGTATCTACAATGTGCCACAGACACTTTGAGGCACTGGGAAAAAGCAGTAAACAGAACCTATAAAAGTTTTTGCTTTTATTCAGCTTACATTTTATTATGCTAAGAATTAATCCTTGTCTTTCCATTTTTAAATTTTATTTTATGTATGTATGCATGTATGCATTTATTTAAATGTTTATTTTTGAGAGAGAGAGAGAGAGAGAGAGAGAGAGAGAGAGAGAGAGCAAAACAGGGGAGGGGGAGACACAGAGTCAGAAGCAGGCTCCAGGCTCTGAGCTGTCAGCACAGAGCCTGATGTGGGGCTCGAACCCACAAACTATGAGATTATAACCTGAGCCGAAATCGGATGCTTAACCCACTGTGCCACCCAGGTGTGCCTCCATTTTTACATTTTAAAATAAGAAGGGGGTATTTGATTTTATGAAATGATTTTTCTGCATGAGCTGAGACGATCACATTGCTTTTATTGGTATTACACAACACTGAATTTTCTTAGCACTTAACTATTTACATTTTTGGGACTAGACACTGGCGGTCTGATTTCGAGCCACTTGGAAATCTAAAAAGTACTGTCTGAAATGACAACTGAGTCAGAGACAAAAATCAAAACACAAACGGGTTGGAGATGGACAAGAAAATCACGACGTGTAATTCAAAAAAATTTTTTTAAATATTTATTTTTCAGAGAGAGAGAGACAGCAATACAGAGTGTGAGCAGAGGAGGGGCAGAGAGAGAGGGAGAGAGGGAGAGAGGGAGACAGGGAGAGAGGGGGAGAATCCAAAGCAGGCTCCAGGCTCTGAGCTGTCAGCACAGAGCCCAACGCGGGGCTCGAACTCACGAAATGTGAGATCATGACCTGAGCTTAACCAGATGCTTCACCGACTGAGCCACCCAGGCGTCCCACGGCATGTAATTTTTTTAAAGTCCTCCAGAATAAGGGTCCAGCACCCAAATCACATGCCCCTAATTTCCCTTTCCCCAGATCCTGTTGGAAGCCCCAACAGAGCACAAACCTGGGGCAGGTCTGGGAGCTAAAATTCCCAGGGAGGGGGCTCCTGCCACGAGGTCACAACACCTGCCCTGGGGAGGAACAGGTCCCTGGGCCAGTGAGCCCCAGAGTGACAAAGGAGCCACTGCAGGGTCATGACCCGCCTTCAGATTTTAAAGGACGACCTTTCCTCTGTGTGGTGGACAGACTGTATGCAGTCCCTGTGTTCTCCGCCTCCCGGTGTTCACACCTTTGTGTGTTTCCCTCCCCTTGAGTGTGGGTCGGACCGGCCGCTGGCTCGTAACCCACGGAATACAGGATGGCGGGATGTCACTTCTCTGATTGCTCCACGTGTCTGTAGACTCCCTCCCTTGTTGGCTTTGATGAGGCAAGTTGCCAGACCCAGGGGCCCATCCCCCACAGAGCGGGGGGCGACTCTGGCTAATAGCCAGCAAGCCCTGGGGCCCTCGGTCTGGCAGCCCCCCAGGAACTGCACGCCGCCAGCTGCCACTGGAGCTTGGAAGCCGATGTGACCCCGTCTGCAGCCCTAGGGGACCCAGGGCAGAGGACGCAGCTCAGCCCAGACTCTGGATCCACAGCAGCCGCGAGACGCTCAGTGGCTGTGGTTTCCAGCCACCAAGTCCGTAAGCCAGACTGATATGGTTATGCAGCGATAAAGAGCGAATGCACTGTCATCA
Organism: Felis catus; assembly: GCF_018350175.1. Lineage (NCBI taxonomy): Eukaryota > Metazoa > Chordata > Mammalia > Carnivora > Felidae > Felis > Felis catus. The sequence continues at coordinate 217,280,915 of NC_058375.1, forward strand.
CGTTGAGACAGATTCGGAGAGCAAGGGTGGTCGCAGGAATGAGTCAGGGGGCCACGCAGTCTAGGTTAGGGCTGACGCGGCTCAGACCAGGCCCGGCGGCAGCAAAGACAGAGGCCTAGACGTGGTGGGTTTGGGGCATGTTGTGAAGGTGAAGCCGATGGAATCTTCTGACGGACTGGAATTTGGGCTCAGAGAAGGAGAGGAGTCAGGGTCGTGCCTCAGGGACGGGCAGGGTGGGTTCTCCGTCCGCTGGGGTGTGAAAGGCCGTGCGGGGACAGCTCTGAGGGGATGAGGTTCTGGGCACGCGGACCTGAGAGTTCCCCCAGCCAGCTGATACCGGGCCGGACCTCCACGTCTCTCCGGGCGGCGGATGAGAGTTCCAGGGAGACAGGGAGGGGACGGAAACGCAGGCCTGGGCCCTGGGCCTCGCTTGCGAGGAGGTGCGAGAGAACAGGAGGGAGAGCAGCTCGTGGGGGGCTCCTATCAGCTCTTCGAGCCCCGGACCCTCCCTCTCTTGTCAGATGATGGCACGGCCACTTGTATGATGTAACCTCATCCCGACCAAAGTGAGCCTCCACGGATGGGAGCGGGGGGGTGGGGGGGATTGTTGGACAAAGCGGATGATTTCACGGAACCAGCAGAGAAGACTTCAAGTCAGACAGACTTTCCAGCTGGAAAAGATGGACTGCCCGGCCCTCGGCAGGCGGGTGTGTTCCCTACGTCGGCTGCTGCTTCTCACCTGTACCCTGACCGCCTTGAATGTGACCAACTAGGGTGGTTGAAAATGCAGTGTAATTTCTGGATAACCCGATCCAGTAAACATACCGAGATGATTTGCAATGAACCTTCCATACTAGTGGAAATACTATTATTACTTTTAAAATTTTTAACGTTTTTTTACTTTTGGGAGAGAGAGAAAAAGAGAGAGGGAGACAGAGCATGAGCGGGGGAGGGGCAGAGAGAGAGAGGGAGACACAGAAGCCGAGGCAGGCTCCAGGCTCCGAGCTGTCAGCACAGAGCCCGACGCGGGGCTCGAACTCACGAACCGCGAGATCATGACCTGAGCTGAAACCAAGAGTTGGATGCTTAACCGACTGAACCATCCAGGTGCCCCAAAGGAACTATTAACACTCATGGGCTCAGAACTTGGTATCATTGCCTCTTCTAACGCATCCAACAGTCTTACGAGGTAGGTACTGTTATTGTCAGTGGTTTTCGGATGAGAAAACCCAGGCTTTCGGTGACTTGTCCACGCAGATCCGCTCCAGAGCCTACGGGCTCGGCTCCACTGAGGGAGCCACGCGCGAGCCACGCGGAGCTGGGAGGTCACGGGAAGCAACTGTTGGTTTAGGTCCCAGTAACAAAAACATAAAATAAAGCTTTGGCCCCAGTAAAGAGGCATCTGGTGGCTGGACGTATCGTGAAAATAGTATTTTCCTGGAAATGACGAAAGTCGGGGCCACAGCCGCTAATTAGCTGTGTGGCGTGAGACAAAACCTCCATCACTATGGGGACCTGTTTCGCTCGCTCTGCCATACGGTGTAGCTGAACTGGGTTTGTCCACTTGGTTGTTAAAAACAAGCATGGTGTGCCTCTTAGACCATTTCTAAAGTTCCTCTCAGCTCTAGAAGCTCTATGATTTATACGTGACAGGAGTTGGCGGCGACAGGCAACGCTAGTTTCCTACAGAATCTACTCCGTGATTAATGTTACTTTCTTATAAAAAGATACTTGACGTAGCGATCTGACTTTATGTGCTTTTATTGAGGAAGCTTGAGGAGAAAAACACCCGTGCCTAGCAAATGGGGTTTGCAGAACCTTTGGTAAAGTTAGGGCCTATTAAAAATTTATGCATATTGTCAACAATTCTCGCACGAACGGGAAAATGACCAGTGCTAGTTTGCAGTGATTTAGAAAGGAGAACTACGAAAATGATAAATATTTCCCTTGAGGTCTGACACTGTGCTTCAATGGGTCCCACCGTTTCAGACTCCCAGGACAGAGATTTATCTGTGTTTCATCAAGTATGAAAAATATACGGGTGGAGGGGTTTCCGGCTGGTACTCCCCCCCCCCCCCCAGTCATCCAGTTACCTCCATTAATGTCAGCAGGCTCATAAATTTCTCCTGTGTTCTAAAGAAAGCAGCTTGTACCCCTGCACAGAAGCCTCCAAAATGTCACTTGCTGTCTATAAATTCACTTACACTCAATAAAGGCAATTGGCTGCACATGGGCCTAATTACCACGGCCCTCCTTGGGAAACTGAGGGGCTCACCGTTTCTCAAAGGAGAGGGGGAAAAAGTGGTGTGCAATTGCACAGTGGCACATCGCGAAACCTGATTTATTCACTGGTGTTTCTCCTTGTTAGTGGGATATTACAAGCAGTTATCACTCAAGACGGAAGTTTCCTTCCCGATTCGGAAGTAATCCCTTCGCTCGTGCTTGAATCCTATAGGAGCCTCCCTGCCCAACCCCCTGCCCATTTGCATTTTATCGAAAGAAACAACATGTTAGTGATCACGTGATGGATCAGTCTGATTTCGGTTACTCTCCTGTTGGGAAAATGACCCCACGTGGCGTCCTTGCACCTTTCTGTCTTAAATATTTGCAAAGGGATATTTACAAACACCTGGGCAAGAGCAGACCGCTTGAGGAAGGAATGGAGAGATTTCGCATTCAGATAGGCTGCCCTCAGTTTCTGTTCACACGCTCCTGGTTCAAAACCCTGACCATGGTTCATCCACATTCCCTTATCTATTTCAAGAATCCAGAAAGCCTGGGAAAGTAGTCATGAGAGGAAGAGTGTACGTTAGCCGAACAGAAATGCATGGTTTAAACTCATTTCTTACGCGCTACTTTTAAAAAGAAATAACCACGTACACACAGCAATGGAATGCATTACAGAAAAGGGTAGCTTTAGGGCGCAAAGGTTAATTCTGCAGGCTCTCTGACCTTACTGGATCAAACGGAGAATACGAATTTATGAAGCATGAAGGCAGGATAATTTCTGTCCGGAGCAACACATACATGTCGACATATGTCACCGTAAGACACAGAAATGAAGGGCTAGCTACAACAAACCTAAAGGCTCTGTATCCAAAGAACAGTCGGTCCTCTGTCATGACGTATTACACGCACCATAAAGCAGACGGCCCAAAGTCGTCTGACTTTCCCGGGTAATAGAGTCAGTAGACCTGAGGGCTTTCACATTCCCAGGATAATTTTGGTTTTAATTTTTTCAGTGGTGCTCTGCCACTCCTTACAGGGGCTCCCTACACGTCCCCCTTCCCTTGGCAGAGGGTGGCAGTAACTTTGGCCCAGAGCCACTCAAAGTACCGTCCCAGGAGCAGAAGCATCAGCATCCATTTGGAGCTTGTTAGAAACTCAGAACTCTACACCAAAAACGCAGGCAACAAAAGCAAAAATAGACAAGGGGGATGACATTAAGCTAAAAGGCTTTTGTGCAGCAAAGGAAACAATCAACAGAGTGAAAGCCGACCTAATAAAATGGGAGAAAAAGTTTGCAAGTCATCTATCTGACAAAGGGTTAACACCTAAAATATATGAGGCGTTCCTACAACTCAATATATATTAAAAAATATATACCCTGATTTAAAAAAAATGGGTGAAGGAACCGAAGAGACATTTCTCAAGCAGAGACCTACAGATGGGCGATAGGTACATGAAGAAATGCTCAACATCACTCATCATCAGGGAAATGCAAATCAGGACCACAATGAGACAGCACCTCGCACCTGTCAGAACGGCTGGACTCAGAGATGAAAAATAACAAGAAAAAGGAGGCCTTGTGCATTGTCGGTGGGAGTGTAAATTGGTGTGGCCATTGTGACACACGGTCCCACTTTTGGGAAACAAGCTGAGCACGGCACGGTTATACGCACACTAAAATAATAGAAAGTTTACACGTTGCTCTCTGCCCTCAGTTCCCGGCACAGACTCGTAAAACCCTCGTAATTTCCTAATTGATCAGAGCACTAAGAGAATGCTTTGTTCTAATATTTGATCTTTGACCCCAGTTCCTCGCACAGGGCTCGTAAATCTCTGGGTGACAGGAGTGCCTTTTGTTCTGCTGAAACAATGTCTGGGGGGCTGCTGAATGGGGGCTCGTCAGGAGGAAGACCGAGCCATGATTTGAGGCTCGGGACTTTCAGTCCCGCTGTCTATTCTCCAGAAAGCGGAGAAGGGATGGAAATTGAGTTAATGGTTGATCGTGCCTCTGTGATGAAACCTCCACAGAAGTCCTCAAAGCACAGGGTTTGGAGGTCCTCCGGTGAACACATGGAGGTCCTGGGGGCGGTGGTGTCCCTTCCCCGGTCCCTTGTCCCATACGTCTCTTCCATCTGGACGTTCATCTATCTCCTTTCATAATAGACCAGTAGACCTCAGGGTTCCCCGGAGTTCTGTGAGCTATTTTAGCGAATTATGGAACCCAATGGGGAGTCCTCGGAACCCCAATTTATAGCTGATCAGTCAGAAGTACATAGAGGTGAGAACCAGAGACCTGTGACTGGCACCTGCAGGGGAAGAGCCTTGTAGGACTGAGCCCCCAACCTGCAGGCTCCGGCACCGTGACCGGGGGACTGCGCTGAACTGTGGGGCGCCCAGCTGGTGCTGAGGAAATTCCTCCACATGTGGAAAACCCACAGCCCTGGTGTCAGCAGTGAACGAACGCTCGTGAGGGTGATAGCAGTGTGTGGTAGGGGAGAAGCACACAGGAGGAAGTGAGTTTTTTTTCTTCCCCACCCCCGTGTTCACTGCAGCATTATTCACAGAGGTCAAGATATGGAAACCGACTAAATATCCATTAAGGGATATGTGGATGAAGAAGGGGGGGCGGGGCGCCTGGGCGGCTCAGTCGGTTGAGCACCCGACTCTTGATTTCGGCTGCGGTCGCGATCTCACGGTTCGTGAGTTTGAGCCCCACCTCGGGCTCTGGGCTGACGGCGCAGAGCCTGCTAAGGATTCTCTCTCTCCCTCTCTCTGCCCCCTCCCCTGCTTGCTCCCTCTCTCTCTCTCTCTCTCTCTCTCTCTCTCTCTCTATCAAAAATAAATAAATAAATTTAAGAAAAGAATTGGTGGTATATACATACAACAGAATATTATTCGGCCAGAAGGAAGAAGGAAGTCCCACCATTTGCAACCCGGAAGACAGTCTGCCGAGTGAAATGAGCCATGCACAGAGGGTCAAAGAGCACACAATTCCACCTACATGCGCGACCTAAGATAGTCAAGCTCATAGAAGCAGCGAGAAGAATGGAGGTTGTCAGGGATGAGTGGGGGGTAAGGGAGAAACGGGGTGGGGTTAGGCAAAGGGCACAGAGTTCGGCTCTGCAGACGAACAAGCCCCAGAGACCTGCCGTTCAGCCCGCAGCTTGTGGTTGCAAACGCTGCATTGTATCCTTGAACATTTGCTAGGAGGGTAGATCCCATCTTAAGTGGCTTTATCACAGGTACAAAATGATTAAGTAGAAAGAGTGGGAGGTAATTAAAATAAAAAAAAAAAAATGCAGACCATCAGTTGACCTCGCCGCTGACGGTGATGCAGGCTCCAGCTTGCGAGGCAGTGCGGTCCAGCCCGATCTTAACTGTGACATTTAGCTGGACCTTCAGGCATTCTCTGCCTATTAGCTCAGCTCAGCTCCGCAGGTGTATTGCACCTGCTGAATGCCAGGCCCTGTGCTTGGTCGGGAGGAAGACATCACGGCCGTGTCCGCCGGAAGCTTGCGGTCTAGCGGGATAGACGGAGAAGGACAGCACAGTGGCAGGCACAGTGGGGGCCGGGAATATAAGCTGGAGTGTCTGTGGTCCACGGAAAGGGACTCTGTCTGCTGCACCTTCACAAAAGAGCCTCAGGGCCCGTCTTTCAACATGACTCAGCACCTGGACAGACCGCGGGTGCCCTTGGCTGCTGGGTGCCCTTAACTTGATTTGGCGTGACGACGGGCATATTACACACGATGTCACATGGGGGGCGCACCTGTCCCCGAGGCCTCGGTGGGCAATGCCAGGCGCTCAATTTCTCATCCCACCTCTTCTCACGCCCTGTGCTCAACCTAACATATTTTCCACCAAAACAGGTGGCAGGACAGTCATTCGCCTCCTGCTATGAGTAACCTACACGTGTTCACAGCTCCTCTCGGGACCACGGCTGCCCCTGAGGATTTGCTGAAGAGAGAATTCCAAACAAAGAGCCCCTGACGCACCCGTGTGTGACCCGCCCTTTCGCCGTCCTCCGGAAACTTCTTCCAATCTGAAGGGCACGTGTGGTCCAGGTGGGACACTTGGAGTGTGAAGGGACAAAAGAAGCTGTGGTCCCACTACCCAGACGTATCTGCCGTGCCCACTCTAGTGGCTTCTCTTTGGACGCCTTTAAAAGTCCTCAGAGGCGCCAATTCCGAACCCCTGCCTGAAACCAGCTCTGGTTTTACAAGGTGTTCGCGCTTCTGCAAGTTTCGCACAGCCGGGTTTCAGTTCTGCCAGTAAACACCCGGGCTTTAGCCTCCTTCTCTGAGCCCCCTCTGAAGCCTGTGAAATAAGTGGGGCCACGCCACGTCTCTCGGGTCCCACGGTTCCTGCCTCTCTTTCTCCCCCCTCCCTACACAGAACCATCACTGCGCTCACCGTGCAGGTGAATCGGAGGAGAAGGAAGAGAAGGAATCAGAAATAAGGAAAGCCCTGGGGTTTCCGGGTGGGACCTAATGAGCCACACGGCCTCGGACAACCTCCATCGTTTCCTACAAAAATGACACTTAGCTGCACGATGCAGTCAAGACACAGAGAAAGGTTTCTGCCTCTGGAATGCTCAGAATAAGGAGATGCGGTTGGTGTTGTGGGAGCATCATGGCTTTGGGAATTCGGAGACCTGAGTATGAATTCCAGCACCCCCCCCCCATGAGCCATGGGTCCCGAGGGAGCCACTGTTGCTGCCTTTCTAGGGCTTGGGATCTCAGAAGGGCAACTGTGGGAAGCAGCCGGTGTGGTGTCTCTTGTAGGAACAGAGGAGGGGCACATGGGCTGAGCAGAGAGGACCTGCTTCTGAAGGAGTCAATTGTGGTGGAAGACGGTGTGGACCCAGGAGCTTAGGATATCTGGGGAGGTGGGGGGGGCACCGGAGGCCAGAGTGGGAGAGACCCACACTGCCCTCTCCGGGTGGGCAGGACACTCACTTTCCCAATTTCTGCTCGTGGCCTCGGGCTCTGCTGGGCAGAGGGTATGGTCACACCAGTTCTAGAGTCCCCTCCAGGGTGAGTTCCCGGAGCTTCGACTGGCGTAAACCAGGGTGGGGGGGGGCGGTGAGAGAAGAGTCTCTCCGGGTCCACATACCTTCAAACGACCAGGCTTAACTCGCGGAGCTTTACGCGAAAGGGAGGATTTTACCGCATTTCAATTGTAGCTTCACTTTAAAAAGGAAACAAGCAAACAAATAAAACAATCCCCAGAACGAAGCATCCCAAGACCTCTTCCAGAAAGAATGCACACTTGCTGGGGCTCTGCAGGCATCCCCCGCGCCCTGGAGGCTTGACGTGCATCCCACGTGGTCTAACTTGTGTTTGCCTGCCCTGTCATTACCCCCTTAGCTTCGTCCCCACTCCAGCCCTCGCAGCCCTGCCTCTCCCTGCTCCGCTGCTGGCCAGGCTCTCTTTCTAGAGCTTCCCAATGCAGCACTCTGAAAAGACGCCTCCCACTGTGACGACAAAAGGTCCCACAGCCCGGGATGAAAGCTGCAAATTTTGTGTCTGGAAAGTGATGGCCTACCTCTGTGCTTGAAGTAATTGTGGGGGGGGTAGCATGTGCCACACAATGTTGCAAGGATTCCATATGTATTCATCCGTGTTATCCTGCCTGCGAGGTAGGGGCTATGAATAGCATTTTAAGATGAGGAAACGGAAGCACAGAGAGGTTAAGTGAGTGGCTCAAGGTCACACAGCATGTAAGTGCTATAGCTGGGATTTGCACCCATGCTGCTTGGCTCTATAACCTCTACTCCTGCATACATGGGTAATGTAAATGTACATCATCGATAACGTCACATAATAAGATCAAAAGGTAGTGGCTGTGTCTACCACATTCCCGGCCTGGCTCACCCTGCTGAGGATGGGGATCATCCCAAGCCCCCAAGACCTCTTCTCTTACTCATCCCTTCTGATTGTGTGTTGGCTTGAATAGCGGGGTAAGGCTACCTAATTTATACTCTTCCAGATTCCCTATTATTATCATAATCGTGACATGTGGAGATCCAAACCCCAAATCTGAATGTATTAGAATAAAATTATTAGAATAATAAAATTAACTACCCTGCACGTGCTCAAGAGCCATGTGCGGCTTGCAGCCACCGCCCTGGAACGCGGGGATCCAGGCCGTCTCCAGCTCTGCAGGAAGACCGACGGGACAGCGCTGGTCTCGAGGGACCCAAGGTGCATTCTGTCCTTCATCACGAAAGTCACCGGTGAACGCAAAGCAGAGTACTTATCTCATAGCCGTTGAGGGCTGTGGTTGGCTGAGTCACGGTTCCCAAAGATACTGGGTCCTGATCCCTGGAGCCTGTGAATGTTATCTTATAGGGAAAAAGGGGCTCCGTAAGTGTGACTGAATCAAGGATGTGAGACAGGGAGATGATCCCAGTTACGCAATCAAAGGTGTTCTCAGGACAGAGGAGCGCGGGGAGATTAAGCACCTGGGGGAGAGGTGGGGGTGGTGAGAAGGCACAGCAGAGAAGGGACGGAGCCACAAGCCAAGAAATGCCAGCCGCCTCCAGAGGCAGCAAGAGAGGCTGAGAAAGACTCTCCCTGGGGCTTCCGGATGGCGCACCGCAGACCCCTTGATTTCACACGTCCGATTTCCAGAAGTGGGAGAAAATAAACTCGTACCGGTTTAAGCCACCGTGGTTGTGATCATTTGCCACAGAAGCAATGGCAGGTTAATGCAAGGGTTAAATGAGTTAGTGTGTAAAGTATTGAGAATTCCCAGTACTGAACAGACGCTCAATAACTGGGAGCCTCTGTTTGTTGTTATTATCATTTCAGATGAATAACACACCTTAGGTACCCAGTCACCAAACGGTTCTAATTACAAGGGAGGCCAGTGGTGCGTTAGGGCAAGGAGTGCTCACAAGGCCAAGGGCTCTGGGGGCAGGACTGAGGGTTAGGTGGAGGAAGCCGTGTTCCCTGGATGAACAACCAAAGCACCCGCCAGCTGAGCCCGTGTTTCCAAGATTGCGATATTTGCCCAAAACTGCTATTTCGAATGGTTCAGCCTGCACAGAGGACTATAAACACAACTGGCTCTGTTTCCAGAAGATTCTCGGCTCCTGGAGCCCAAGTGTGAAGCGAAGGGAAACACAGCACAGGAGCGGGCGTCAAGGTGAACCCTCCCCCCTGCTTCACCGGGCGGGTGGGGAAGGAGCCAGAAGAGTAACTGTGGGGGATGGGGGGACAGTAGCAGCCACGTTGTTCCCATGACTCCGTATCCAAGAAAATCCAAGAGAGTCAAGCAAAGGGCTGCTGGAAATAACCTGAGAGTTCACTTAGCTAATGGTGCAAATTATATAAAATATATGACTAACAGCATAGAGAACACAGTGAGTAATATTGTAACAACGCTGGGTGGTGACAGATGGGGACCACACCTGTGGCGAGCGCTGTATAATGTACAGACTTGTGGCATCGCTGTGTTGCACAGCAAACTAACATAGCGTTCTATGTCCACCATACTTCAGTAATAAAACAATAAATCAGTAAGCAAAATATACAACTAATAACAGTAGAAAATACTACTTGGAGAAAATCTTATGAAATACAAAAACACCAAAAAAATCCGTAACTCTGGGGCCCCGGTATTGCCTCTGTGCTGCCTCATTAACCCCCACAACAACCCCAGGCAGCAGGGGTGGTGACCCCCTCGTGCAGGTGGCCAGGGTGGGGCTCAGGGGCGCCCGGGGCACAGAAAGTGAGCAGTGGGATCTTTCTTTCTTTTCTTTCTTTCTTTTTTTTTTAACATTTGTTTGTTATTGAGAGACAGAACACGAGCAGGGGAGGGGCAGAGAGAGAGGGAGACACAGAATCCGAAGCAGGCTCCGGGCTCCGAGCTGTTGGCACAGAGCCCGATGCAGGGCTCGAACCCACGAACCGTGAGATCATGACCTGAGCCGAAGTCGGTCGCTTAACCGACTGAGCCACTCAGGCGCCCCTATGAGCAGTGGGTTCTTAACGCTGCATTATTTATCATTTCTCTCCTTCCCCATCTTTCCTCCTCTCTCTTTCTAGCTTTCTTACAGGCCAGCTAAAAAAAAAATCAAAGGCAAATGGTAACTCAGTAGTCATTATCGCAATAATGTATCCAAAACAGCTTTAGTATCAGTAACACACATGACTACATTTTAGAAAATCACTTAAAAAGATGATGTCACAGAGAAACGGATACGAGTCAGGGGGGTTTACAGAGAGGATGCTGCTGAGAAAACCCCAGTTTTCAACCCCACCCCCACCCCCATTAAGGACATAGGTGCAAATGGAAAGATTATCAAGAGCACTTTTCTTTCATCAATTTGACAAAAGATGAAAAAGGTAATAATCTATGCATTCACTAGTGTGCCCACCTCACAGAAGGCTAACCAAGCACTAAAAACATCTTCTGGCAAATATCTTAAGGACGTGGGAAAACCCAATGTTACCTTTTAAAAAGTTTAAAAAGATTCGTAAAATTGAAATTAAGTGCACGTGTGAGGGAAAAAGACGCAAGGAGATTTAGGGAGAACTTTTACAGTGGCGACCTTGGCGAGCCGGGATCAGGAACAATCTAAATCTTCCTCTTTAAGCCCCTCCCCGCCTCGCACATTTTCTACACGAGCATGTGTCACTTTTAACCTTGGAAAAACAGGATTCCTTTAAAGTAATGTGAAAACTGAGTGAAAAAACAGATCCTAGTATAACTTGGCAGCTGTAAGTATTGATGAGCTCTGAATACGTATTCCAAATCGTGGGCGTATATATAAACTGTAACTTCTGGTAATTTTTCAAGTTGTCATTTTGTGTCCTGTTGGAATTTTGCTTGAGGATGGGTCATGTTTCATGTTTCAAAGGACAATATTTGCTTTTTATTTGTCTTTGATTTAAAAAAGCAAGGAAAAGGATTTTTATCAAAGTCAATCAGTTAAATGTAATCCAATTAGGAAAATAAATTTGCCCTTGACCTTACGTTACTTCAAAAAGAGGGGTCTTTATGTCTTTGGGAGTGATGCTCCCCATACCCGTGGGACCCTGACTCGGTCTCCAAACTGTCAGGCCAGTGACACCCGGGTGAACTGCTCTCAAGGACTGGCCAGCGAGGGCTGGGTCTCCAGAGGAGCCCACGTCCCTGGGAACAATGGAAGGGGCCCTTCCCCCCTTTATTTATTAAAAAAAAAAAAGGATTCTAATTAAAAAAATTTTTTTAACGTTTATCTATTTTTGAGACAGAGAGAGATAGAGCATGAACGGTGGAGGGTCAGAGACAGAGGGAGACACAGAATCTGAAACAGGCTCCAGGCTCTGAGCTGTCAGCCCAGAGCCCGACGCGGGGCCCGAACTCACGGACCCTGAGATCATGACCTGGGCCGAAGTCGGACCCTTAACCGACTGAGCCACCCAGGTGCCCCAAAAGGGTTCTAATTATAAACCAACATCATATCACCCAAAGACTCAATTCTTTTGAAGTTATGCCTTTCTACCCAAATGTGCACAACGGCACAAAATCATCCCAGTGTAGTTGCTCTGGGCACAATTGTGTAATTGGCCAAGCACGGAGCCCGGCGATCCCGTCACCTGCACAATTCACCTCTTCCACGTAGAATTCATACACCGCTCCCTTCTCAGCGCCACGCAGGTCCTGACGGGGCTCCCCGCTGGTTGGTGGAGGGGCATGTGAGCGAGCAGGTGGTCACAGGACGGGAGAAGCAGTAATGACCTGACGTCCAGGTCTCGGCGCCCCGCGTCTCTAAACAGCCCCACGAAGTAGGTGTGAGTCTTGTCCCCATATCACAGATGAGGAAACTGACCCACGGAGACGAGGACTCAAGGCTGCACAGCCATCTCCAGTCTGTGTTCTTAATCGTCCCGCCAGCCGTCAGGGGCAGGGATGGTGGGTGTGGGGCTAGGCAGAGCTCAAGCAGGAGACAAGGAGGAATTTTGAAGGGAGACCCCTCAGGGAGGGTTTCGTGGAGTCTCGGCCCGAAGGAGAAGTTAGTGAGGCAGAGGGGAAGGGCGGGAGGAAGCAGGAGAAGGTGCGTGAGTGGGGACACCGCCTGAGTCCTTGAGGCTCACCCTTTAAGGGTCTCCGTGAAGGAGGGGGGCCAACGTGGAGATCCCAGCAGGTGGCTGAAGAGAATCTGGGAACATCTGAGTGGTGCCTGTCTTTCTTCCCCGTGCAGCTTGGTTGGAGGGGGTTGGAGGGGGTTGGATGGCAGCGAGGAGGAGGGGCCTCGGTGGGTGAGGGTCCGAAGGAGGCTGCCCGGGCCCTGAGGCTTGGGCAGGACACCACTCGTGCTCCGGGGGGACACGGAGTTCCCAAGAGAAGCAGCATCCCAGCGAGGCCACGCTCAGAAATGAGAGGCCAGGATTGCAGGTGCCCAGCGATCGGGGGCGCGTGGCAGAAACCACAGGCTGCGGAAGGAAGTCCCGGGGACCAAGTGGGTGGTCATTCCTCACTGGACCAGATAACTACGCTGCGAGCCTGTGGGACAGGTGACAGCGCTGACCATAGCATGTGCCCAGACGCTGTCACACTCGTCCGGCCCCTAACTGTCAGCATGAGGGTTGAGCTTCCCTTCGTGGTCAGGTGCCCTAAGGGGAAGAGAAGTGGGAAAGCATTCTTGATAGGCATTTGGACGGGCTCCAAATGTACTCAAAACAGCCCAAGAGACGCTCTGTTAAACCGGAAGGCTCGGAGTCACCCACAACCAGCAAATTTAAGCTTTTCTTAGACTGTGTGCAGGAGATGAGGCGGTCCGGGGGCCAGGTTAGAGACAGGAATACTGGGCTTTGCTATTTGGAGAACAGAAAAACATGCCTTTTTTAAGAACTGAAAACACTGATATCTCTGCTGATGGAATACCATTACATTTTTAACAGCTTTACTGACGTATAATTGATACATGACAAACTGTCCCTTGAGCGTACAGTTTGAGAGGTCTGGGCTCTATATATGCCCATGAAACCATCACCAGAATGGAGAATAAGGAGGGAGCCCAATAAAGAAAGGAGAGCATAGGTGCCCATATATGCCACCCTCTGTTAACAGCTGTATTCACTTCTTTATGATCATTACCGGCACAGAATTAACACAGCCTCAAACTCCGCACTTTAAATATGCTTTCACTGAAAATGCCCCAGTTTGCTATAACATAGGCTTGGTCAATAAGGTATAAAAAGACAAGTTCACAAATTTATTCAATTTTGAATTTTTAAAAATCATCAGCATTTTCAAATTGTATTTCTATTCATTTTTGAGAGACAGAGTGTGAGCAGGGGAGGGGCAGAGAGAGAGAGAGAGAGAGAGAGAGAGAGAGGGAGACACAGAATCTGAAGCCGGCTCCAGGCTCCGGGCTGTCAGCACAGAGCCTGACGCGGGGCTCGAACCCACGAACTGTGAGATCATGGCCTGAGCTGAAGTCGGCTGCTTAACTGACTGAGACACCCAGGCTCCCCAAATTGTATTTCTATAATAAAGGACAGAGCTTCCCAATCAAAAGCAATTGATTGCTTCCTTTGTTTTAAAAAATGCTTGGGGTGCCTGGGTGGCTCAGTCGGTTAAGTGTCCAACCTTGGCTCAGGTCATGATCTCATGGTTCACAAGTTCGAGCCCCAGTCAGGCTCTGGGCTGACAGCTCGGAGCCTGGAGCCTGCTTCGGATTCTGTGTCTCCCTCTCTCTCTGTGTCTCCCTCCCTAGCTCACGCTTACACACTCTCTCTCTCTCTCTCTCTCTCTCTCTCTGTCAAAAATAAATAAACCTTAAAAAATATATAAAAAATTAAAAAATGCTTTATTTATTTTTGAGGGAGAGAGTGCGAGTGGGGGAGGGGCAGAGAGGGAGGGACAGAGGATCTGAAGTGGGCTCTGTGCCGAGGTCAATGAGCCCGACGTGGGGCTCAAACTTACAAACTGCAAAATCATGATCTGAGCCAAAGTTGGACACTCAGCTGACTGAGCCACCCAGGCGCCTTGAGCATTAAAATAATTTTAAGAATTATTTATTTATTTCGAGGGAGATAGAGAGTTAGGGAGGGAGAGAAGGAGGGAGGGGCAGAGAGAGAGAGAGAGAGGGAGACAGAATCTCAAGCAGGCTCCGTACTGTCAGTGCAGAGCCCAATGAGGGGCTGGAACTCACGAAACAGGAGATCATGACCTGAGCTGAAGTTAAGAGTCGGATGCTTAAGTGACTGAGCCATCCAGGCACCCCACTGAATTGCTTTCTTTAAAAAAACTTTTTTAAAGTTTTTAAATTTATTTTGAGAGAGAGAGAGAGAGAGAGAGAAAGAGAGGCACAGAGAGATAGGAGAGGGAGAGGATCCCAAGCAGGCTCCGCACCGTCAGCACAGACCTTGACACGGGGCTCGAACTCACAAATCATGAGATCGTTACCTGGGCCAAAGTCAAGAGTCGGACGCTTAACTGGCCGAGCCATTCAGGCGCCCCTGAATTGCTTTCTTTGAAGAAAGTTTGTTATGAAATTTAAGTGTTGAGGAAACTATCAGAATGCCATACAAATTTAACATGAGTAGTTTATGACGGCCGCGTATCTCTAAACCTTGATGTACGTGTGATATCTGGTGCCGCAGAACATGTTACACCAGAACTTAGATGCACGTTTATGTCGTCGCTGTTTCTGTGGGGAGGGGACCAGACGTGGTTGCCCTGGGTGCCTCTGCCTCCAGGTCTGCCACCAGGCTGCAAACCACGGGTGCGGTCTCATCTGAAGGCTCTCTGGGGGAGAATCCACGTCCACGGTCATCACGTGGCTGTGACGGAAGTTGGTTCTTCCCCGGCTGCTGGATCGAGGCCCTGCGTTCCTTCCCGTGTGGGACTAGCACACAGCGTGGCCGCTGACTTCTCTCAGGGCAGTGAGGGAGAGAGCCAGAGAGAGGGCAAGAGAGGCAGGCAGGAAGGCAGTGACACCCCATCACTGTGGCTCTGTTCTTCCTTCAGAAGTGAGTTACAGGCCTACATCACAGCCAAGGGAAGGACATTACGGCAACAAGAGGTGAAGTCGCTGGAGGTCATCTCAGAGGCTGAGACATAAATACCTTTTAACGGGATTCTCTGTTGTCAACAGTCAAAGTCTCCGGTTCTGAGAAGCCAACCAGAGTTGGTGTCTGAGCGTCTCTGAACCCGGTACGATGCGGCACAGCTCCCCGTAAAGGACACACATGGCCAAGTCTGGCCTCCGCGGCTCCTGGGACGGAGCACTACAATCTGCCCTCTTTTTCTCCACCCCCACCCCCCGCCTTGAAATAAAACAGATTTTAAAACTGCTCGAATTAGGCTGCTGCAAAGTGTTTGTTCCGCTGTGTGGAAACTTTTGTGCTCCACGGGTGTCTGTCCTAACCATGTGTGATTCTCTAAAAACGAATACGTTTCAAAAACCCTCTTTCGTAAAGCAAGCTTTAAGTCAGTTAACGTTTCACGCAAGGGCATTAAAGAGGACCCTTCACGCAGACCCTGGGGCCTGGTCCCCAGAGCTGCTACCCATCCAGCATTTCAAGGAGGCCCAGGGCCCCGGTGTCAGGTCACCGATGCAGCAGCTGCCTCACAGAATTCTGACAGAGAAAGGCTGTGACTGAGAATCCCAAGCTCATACAAGGAGACAGGCTGGCCAGATCCCAGGACCTGCTTGTGACTGGATCCCTCGGCTTCCAGCCAGACGTGGCCCAGGAAGTCCACCAACGTGGGGCTGTGTCATCTACCCATGACGTTCAATTCCATGTGGTCACAAAAGTACCATATGGACCTTATTAAAAAAAAAAAAAAAACAAAACACCAGCACAAAAAGCAATCTCATTAAAAGAAAAAAAAGTTTGTTCCTGAATTCTTAGCCCTGACATTCCGCTTTCTAAAATGAAGCTTAAAACTCCATGAATCTGGGGGGGGGGCCTGGAAGCTCAGTCGGTTAAGCTGTCCAACTCTTGGTTTCAGCTCAGGTCGTGATCTCAGGGTTTGTGGGTTCGAGCCCTGCATGCTGACAGCATAGCGCCTGCGTGGGATTTTTCTCTCTCCCTCTCTCTCTGCCCCTTCTCTGCTCTGTCTCTCAAAATAAATAAACTTAAAAAAAAAAAACCCATGAGTCTATCTACAAGGACATGCTTCTGTGCTTAAAAACATACGAGAACCTCAACCCCTACAGAAGAGACCATCGGGACACATCACCGGGCCGCTCGCGCTTACCTGCATTCGATGAACCAATGCCGAATCTGGTCTTGAAGGTTCTCCTTGATATCTGGACCTTCTATTAATTTCAGATCATCCTTGATTGTGACCAAGGCTTCTCTGTATTTCTCTTCATGCTTTATCTGTACCTCATTCCTCAGGGAGGTCACTTTTTCAGCCTGGATTATGGTGGCACTGACTTCATTAAACAGGGGAGGTGGATTCTGAAAACACAAGATCATAAAGGTTCTCATGCCAAAGAACACCAGACACTCGTGAAATATGTTGATGTCTCTGGTGGCGTCTTATCAAGGCATACAAGACAGGCACACAGAACGAAAGAATCATGGCTGGTGGGCGGGTCTTAAGAAGTGATTCACCACCGTGGGGAGGAAAGATGGGGATCACTCCACACCATCTGGCAGCTGGGGGGCGCGGTTAGCTGGAAAAAAAGCATATTCAATAAATATGACAAAAAACTGTTCACACGATGGAAAGTCACATGTTTCCAAATCTTGGTTAACGGGACAGCAAAGATTATAGAGGAAGAAAGTATTTGAAGCAAGTGGAAAGTTTGGGTGCTCCGATTGCAAGAAAACCTACCCCCAAACCAACTCTGCAAGCATCCCTTCCGTTGTTAGAGACCTCCCAGGGAGGAAATTCTCAGCTGACTCCGGACATTCACCCTGATATTACATCTTGTTGGTACAATGTTCTACCTTAAAATCTGCTGGTTAGCAAGTCAACAGAAGTCCGGCTAGGGAGTGCCAATCAAATGCTCAGCACTGCTCCAACATCTATGGGGTGGTGGTGAGAGAAAATACACAATCACCTTGAGGGGAGCCTGGCTGGCTCAGTCCATAGGGGATGTGACTCTTGATCTCAGGGTCGTGAGTTCAAGCTCCTCGTTGGGTGCAGCACTTACGTAAAAAAAAACCAAATCACTTTGAGACATAGTTCCTGTTCTTTAGGATCCTCTCAAACGGAATTGGCACGACACGGTAGGGAACAATGCCAGCCGCCCTAACGACGTTTTGCAACGTGGGTTTGGATGGAAGTTTCGGACCAAAAAGGGACTTGGAGAAGGAAGACGCCACAGGGCAGCTGTACCTGGAATCATAGCCCTGAAGCTCTGCTTCCTTCACAGATAGAGGATCTGAGCTCTAAGCAGTTCAGAGAGTCAGCCCAGGCCAGAGAGCAGATAAAGGGCACACTCGGTGGTCAGCTGGAGCCAGCCCGCGACGGCTCATGAGATCCAATTGACCCATTTTCCAGAATTTTGCAAGCTGGCTGTTAAATGCATTGTTCATTGTGAGCATTTTAGAACGCAAATTTCTATAAACTTACAATGAAGTAAATTACGTTACGAAGTCCTCAATACTCAAAACTCATCAGTTCCTAATGATCTGACTGGGTGTTACTACATCATCTGCGCTCTCGGCATTGTGTATATCTGCCCTAGCTCCACGGTGAAAATACTACAGAAAGCGTGCCACGGCACCCATTCTTCCCAACCGCGTTGTATCGGTTAGCGGCTTGAATGGGCGATGGGGATATTTACACTGTGGAAATGAGCAAATGCTCCCGAAGTTGAAGCAGAAGTTGCTCTGATTTCTCTGTTTACTCTTTTTTCTTGTGTTCCGTTTTCATTTTGCTGAAACACGCCCATGAGCGTAACTTGCAAACTGGAAACGTGCAGCCGTGAATCTGCTAAGTCCTTGCACTTTGGAGGTGTTTCCTGGGGTCCCTCCCACCTTTGGCAGTGACCTTGGAGGAAACTTCCAGCACGCAGAGCCGCCCGTGACTGGCTTGTCGGACACGGATGTTCCTCGTACATAAGCTCTTCTCCCTCCTGCTTTACCCTTGGAGCTCTGAACGTTTATCAAAATGTGTCCAGGCGTGGACACTTACTCATTCATCACACTCTCCATTTGGTGGTCTATTCACTATAAAAAATTGTGTCTTCGACTCTGAAAATTTCCCTGCTATTATTTCCCCTTCCCCCATTTCTTTCTCTGCAATAAATGTTAGATAAAATTGCCAGGCCACCAGATTTATCTTCTGCTAGGCTGAACTTTTCTCCTGTATGTTCCATTTCTCCTTTATCTGTTTGCGCTGTGTTATAGGAGGTTTCCTGAACATTATCTTCCAGAACTAATTTGATTTTCAGTTATGTCCATTGATTAATTTGGATTTATTTATAATTCTTTAAAAAGTTTACTTATTTAGAGAGAGAGAGCATCAGGGGAGGGAGGGAGGGAGGGAGGGAGAGAGAGGGAGAGAGGAGAGAGAGAGATAGAGAGAGAGAATCCCAAGCAGGCTCCAGGCTGTCAGCACAGAGCCTGACGTGGGGCTCGAACGCACGAACCGTGAGATCATGACCTTAGCCAAAGTTGGCTGCTTAACCGATGGAGCCACCCAGATGCCCCTGGGGAAGTTCTTTTAGAGGCAACATATCCTCAAATCTACTGGTGACTTATTTACCCACATTTTCTTTTTTTCTTCAAAATTCTGGAGAGCTTAAAAAAAAAAAAAAACAGATTCCCAGTTTAATCCTGGGAGTGAGGAAGAATCAAGAAACTAGTAGTTTTGGAAAATCTTCAGGTGATTCTGATAACTATCCAGGCCAGGGTTTGGTAACCTGTAGCCCGCAGGTCAAACCTGGCTCAAATGCATGTTTTTGTGAGTAAAGTTATCCTGGATCACAGCCGAGCCCATTTATTTACATATCGTCTGTGGCTGCTTTCATACTACAAGGACAATGTTGGATGGTTTGTGGCAGAGATTGTCTGGCCTGCAAAGCCTAAAATGATGACAGAGAAGGAGGAGGGGGAGGAGGAGGAGGGGGAGGGGAAGGAGGAGGAAGGGCTGTTTAAAAGAAGCATCACAGAAGATGACGCACGTATCATTTCCTGAATGAGTACACCCTCACTCTACAGAAGTAATCCCTCAACCCTTACAATAATCCGGCCAGGCGGGTATTTTTATCATATAAGAAATGAACCACAGAGGCTAATTAACTTTGCCAAATTCACACGGCTGGCAAATGGGAGAGGTAGGAAACAATCAATCCCTGGCTTATCTGACCCAAAGCCATGGTATGGGGTTTGGGACAGAAGCCTGGATGTAAGTTGAGGCTCAGCCATTTGCTACCTCTAGGAGTTTGTAAAAGGCATTGACACTGTTAGGGTTTAGTTTCCTCCTCTTTAATGGCAACAGTATCACACTGAGAAGACTGAGTGAAGCGCTCTATGTGAGATCCTGCTACAGCGCCTGGCATCGCGTGAGCCCTCGGTGCATTTACTGTGGCCGCTGCCATGTCAGCAGGTGCACTGACGTCTAAGTGTGTGAAACCCAGGAGTGCTGGGGGGCTACCATATAAAGAAAATTTCAGGGGTAAGAGAAAAACATCGAAGTTCATTTCAAAAGCTTCAAAACAAATACAGGATAAAATTCAAACATAGAACAAAATTTTGCCTTGTTTACAAAAGACATTAACAACATTACAAATTTAAATTAATTAGTTGGAAAAACATAATCTTAAACACTCAATTGATGCTATATACTAAAATAAGCTCCAAATGGGTGAAATAGTTAATTGTAACACGTATGCACATAAGTGTGCACACACGTGCGCGCGCACACACACACACACACACACACACACACACACAATCTCTGAGAAATACCTGTGAACCTCTGGGGGTGATTTGTCAACTAGAAATACAATCAAGATGCTGTTAGAATACAGCACCCACTTAACAACACAAAGTCAGTGAAAAAAGATGAAAAAAATTACACATATAACACTTTAAAAATATGCATTGAAAAGTCTAAGGAAATAATCCAATTGTCTGAGTTAAGTATAATGAAAACACACTTTTATGGTAGGAAAAAAAAAAAAACCCAAACCACTTTATAAGTGAATCTAGAATGAAAATCATAGGATCACTTTAAAGAACAACGTTGAAAACAAATGATCTAAATTTCCTTGCTATGCGTGTGCTCAAATGCCTGACTCTACATTCCGTATCTTGTGCCAAAACAGATAGAAATTTCCTTTATTTAATCATTTTAAAAAGTACCCAATTCTTGTATTTTCCAGGTGATATTTTTTATTCCTAGTATGTACATTTTCAACGTATGAAGTAGAATCTTACAATTGACATAAAGATTTTTACCTGATCTCTTCAATGACTATTAAAAAAAAATTTTTAATGTTAATTTATTTCTGAGAGAGACAGAGACAGAATGCGAGTGGGTTAGGGGCAGAGAGAGAGGGAGACACAGAATCCGAAGCAGGCTTCAGGCTCTGAGCTGTCAGCACAGAGCCGGATGTGGGGCTTGAACTCACGAGCTGTGAGATCAGGACCTGAGCTGAAGTCAGACGCTCAACCGACCGAGCCACCCAGGTGCCCCACTTCAACAACTATTTTAAGTTCACGGTGTCCGTGAAGAGGTTAAAATAGATCCGTACCCCAATTCTTTTTTGTCTGCGATGAATGTGTAAAATTGTTTTGAAGTCTTGCGTTAATTTTCTGATTCTCTATCAGCCAATCAAAGGATCTTGCTTCACCCTCCCTTACATTGTTCTTATGGTAATTTACAGCAGATTTCTTTCATAGATGTACACATGCAAAATATATTTTTAGCTCGTCTTTTTCCCTTTTGTCTCTAAAAATGAAACATTGAGGAGGTGACTCTGATTTGGGTCTTGGCAATAGCTCCAGAACTCTGCGAAGCGTTCAGCCAACTTCCTTACACTTGCATGATCTTTGAGCAAAGCAGAGAAATTTCTCAGCTCTCACTGGAGTTTTGCAACAACCCCAGTGGTATGCACTCTGTCCTGAGCGTTCTTCCTCTACGTTCCCTGACTGGCGTCCACGTCCATTTTGGAGGCAGATACGAGGATGTGACTATCCCACTGAACAGACGAGGACCCTGAGGATCATACCTAAGTTGCTCTCCCAAGTCGTTCTACATTAACGAGGAAGCTAGTAGTAGGGTTTCCCGATTCCTCCCGTTCTGTGTTCCTCCCGTGACACCATGCTGTGCCGTTAATACGTGTGTATTCATGCATGTTTCTTGATATAGACTTTCTCTGACGAAAAATACATTTGGGGTCATTTGCAGCTTCTTTCTCTAGTTGCTTTTGAATTTAAAGGTTATAATATATTTAGGTCCTATGTTAATGAGCAGTTTTTCCTTTGGGCTAAGATATCTTTTCCTCGTTAGCAACTTTGGTCATATGGAATTCAAATTTGTTAACTCACCGCATAAACAGCAACTCATTTAAAAATAAATTACAAATATTAAAGGGAAATAGAGAACATGATAATATAGTATATATTGAAATACATCAGCTGTAGAATAATGCATCTTAATGAAGGCTTCCCATGTGAATAAACCATTATATTTACAAGCTTTCCACAGTTAATGACCCGGAACCACATAGCGAAACCTACGTTTATAGCAAGGTCCTCTGTCAGCAAAAATATACATATTAATAATTGATGTTGCCGTAAACATAGGACATCTGATGATGCTTCCCGGGTTTGCGGGGAAATAGGACTCCACGGTCCATTAACTTAAAATGCTTATCTAATGTTTGATGGGCTTTGTCTTTAAAAATCCTTGTTCAAATTAGTCAGATAAAATGGACATTTGTCCACATGAAAATCTGTTCAATTTATCAGTCACAAATACACTTGCAGATAAGTGATTTAATTCTGGCAACTTTCTCCAGAAGCTCATTGTCTTGGGGGGGTTGCGTCTTTATGGTGCTTTGTTGTCACTGAAGGCGAAGCTGGAACGGGTCTGGGGGAGGGAAAGAGTCCACTCTGAGCAAATGACCATCCCGTGAAATCTCTTGCTGTCATCAGTGCAGAGATTAATTAGCTCCAGAGCCTTCTGATCGCAGCGTGTGCTGGTGTTCATTAGGAAGCATCTAGAGGCGGGCTCAGTGGGCTCCCTGCTCCCGCCTCACGCTGTGGAGGAAACAGCTCTTCGGTTGATCCATTTCAAGATGGGGTGTGCGCGTGCGTGCGTGCGTGTATGCTCCTTAGTTTATGAAAACAAGCCATTTTGTTCCGTCGTTTCGTTCCAGAGTAACAGACCTATATTTATATGTGTGTGTTTATACAAATACACCTACTTAAAAAAGAGGAACCCAGCAGAAGAAGTGGAATAAAATTGTAAGCAGACCCATAGCCAACGGTAGTCTCCTGCCCTCTGCCCAGAGTAGTTATGGTAAGGCCTTATTTTAGGATGCCGCAATTTTAGTGCGTGCAAAACTATTAGATAATAAAAAATTTTCTAGCTCGTTAAGCCTAACTTCTAAAAATTGTTTTGTAGATTTAAGATTTGCTTCCTTAGGAGCTGGGCTAGGACAGTCACGTTGAGTTTACAACTGATAAGTGATAGAAGCTTACTCAGCCACATTTGTGTCCTACTTTCTTTGAAATATATATATATTTTTTTTCTTGAGAGAGAGAGAGAGAGCTCAGGTTGGGGAGAGGAGCAGAGAGAGAGAAAGAGAGGGAATCTCAAGCAGGCTTCATGCTCAGCATAGAGCCCGATTCAGGGCTCAATCCCACGACCCTGGGATCATGACCTGAGCAGAAATCAAGAGTCAGACGCTCAACTGACCGAACCACCCAGGTGCCCCTCTTTAAATATTTTTAAAATAAACACTTTGATGCCACTTGTAGGCTGTGAGGCACTAGTTTAAGTGGTTTACAAATACTAATTTATTCCTCCTAATAACCTTATGAGTAGGTGGCATTATTATCTTCATTTTATACAGGAGGAAACTGAGGCACTGAAAGGTCAAGAACTTGACCAGGGTCACACAGCCATGAAGTGGCAGTCTGGGGCTTTGGCCCAAGGCGTCTATTTACGGCATCTCTGCTCCCACCCTCTATGCTCAGCTGTCTCTCCAATGACAGGTTTCTTCCGGCTTAACCCATTTTGTCTGAAAATGTTAAAAAAAATTTTTTTTTTAACATTTACTTATTATTGAGAGAGAGAGAGAGAGAGAGAGACAAAGCACGAGCAGGGGAGGGGCAGAGAGAGGGGGAGACACAGAATCCGAAGCAGGCTCCAGGCTCTGAGCCGTCAGCACAGAGCCCGACGCGGGGCTCGAACCCGCAAATTGCAAGATCGTGACCTGAGCCGAAGTCAGACACTTAACCGACTGAGCCACCCAGGTGCCCCTGAAAATTTTTTTTTTAATGGGTACTATAGATCATACTTTAAAAAATGTGCATTTGTAATTTTGGTAGATACTGCCGATGCTTTCCCGCAAAGACGTTGCAAGATTTCCTCTTCGCACAACAGTGTACAACAAAGCCCATCTTTCCATACTTAACTTAAATAGATAAAAAAAAGTTGGGCAGTTTAGTAAGCAATTTAGAATCACGAAGGACATGAACATCTAAACCCACGATATTAAATCATTTGAAGAAAAGTAACAGCTGGTGCTCACATAGTGCTTACTGTGTGCTCTACGTGAGACACTATCTTAAATGCTTTCCAGAGAGCAGTTTCCTTAGGAATTAACATGAAATCTACGAGTGTGGTGCCATGGCCATCTCCATCCCGCCTATGTGGAAATCGTGGCACCCAGAAGTCATGTCACTCCCGGAAGTCCCCACAGCTGGGAAACGGTAGAACCAGATCTGAACGCGGATGGGCGGGCTCCGGAATTCATGGCCTTCACCACTCTACCTGCTACATTAACAGTCTGTGTAACAAGCCCAAATCTAAGGTGGTTGAGGATGAACGTTCTGCCCTTGGATGTAGGCTAAGAAATTCTGGGATCAGGGGCGCCTGGGCGGCTCAGTTGGTTAAGTGTCCGACTTCGGCTCGGGTCATGATCTCATGGTTTGTGAGTTCAAGCCCCGCGTGGGGCTCTGTGTTGACAGCTCATAGCCTGGAGCCTGCTTCGGATTCTGTGTCCCCCTCTCTCTCTGTTCTGCCTCGCTCCTGCTGTGTCCCCCTCTCTCTCAAAAATAAATAAACGTTAAAAAAATTAAAAAAAAAAAAGAAATCCTGGGATCAGGCTACAAAGGAAGGATAAGGAAGAGAATTCTTTTTGTCACGTAATTTCTGATGGTCTGGGGACGCGGAACAAGAATAAAGCAGAATTAAAACAGTAACAACTTAATATCAAACGAAAGGTTTCTGAGTAGGTAGGCTGTAAATCCCATTTGACAGAAAATGGTGCCCTCCCTCAAGCTCTGATCTCTCTGCCCAGCCTAAGAGCCTTTTGCATACACCTGACCCAGGGTCACTGCTTTTCCTGGGTTGCGAACTTTTTTCTGGTGCATCACACACAGTGTGTGTGGCTTGTGGGGGCAGCGCTTGCTGCCTTAGGGGACTGTCACAATTCTCCCCCCACAGCTACATGGGGTGGTTGCAGATCAGAGTCAGACCGCGTGCGCTGCTCCAACTCCATCACTTTCTGAGATCCTACTTTCAACAGACTAATTTCAAGTTCATTAATCTGAGTAGCAAATAACAAAGGCCAGGAGAGTGTGCATTTTGAAATTAGTGGCATGGGTATTTTCTGCAACAGTATATTTTGGAATATACTGTGTTTCATTACGTAGACAAGTTATCACACTTCTTCAGATTCAGTTATCGCGACAACGTACTATACTTCTCCAAGATGATTCATGTTGGCCACTGCTCCTTGAAGGCCTATCCTACCCCAAGCTGTAGGTCAGGCCCTTTGCCTGGAATCTCTCTGCGAAATAGGTAGCAGCATCCTGCTCTTACAGAAGAAGAAACTGAGGCTCAAGGGAGGGAGGGTATGCCACCCAAAGACCTCCCACAGGCCCCCGTGTAGAACTGGGTGCACAAGCGGGCCACCCAGAAACCTGTCTTCATCAACATGGCGGAGTAGACTCTTTAAAGCTGGTGCCTGGAGACATGCACTCATTTCTAAGATGCTGCCTCCCCCAGGGACGCTTAGGAAACAGTTGTTTTGCCTTCAAAAAGTAAAATAAAACTAAAACTACACAAAACCCCCATGAATCATGACAAATCTGGTTTTGTTTTCCTGAGAATAAATTTCCAGAAACAAACATCATTTGAACTGTAATGAATAATATATATGACCAAGCTGGATGATGTCGGTTTTGGTTGGAACTAAAGTCGTGACCACAAAGAGCACGTCCTCTTGGTCCTTCTCTCCTTTTGGCTCTGAGAGCAGTTCCCAAGGAAGAGCCCATGGCCACCGATGGCTCCTGACGTACATACAGTCTTCCCAAGTGGGGCTTCTGAGGGGGCTGCGTTTCAGGAGCTCACTGGGTGCCCAAGCTCCAACTTTGGGTTGTTATTATTGTTATCATTTATTTATTTATTTTGAGAGAGAGAGACATAGAGAGCGAGCAGGGGAGGGGCAGAGAGAGAGGAAGACAGAGAATCCCAAGCAGGCTCTGCACTGTCAGCCCAGAGCCCAACGTGGGGCTCGATCTCACCAACTGCGAGTTCATGACCAGAGCTAAAACCAAGAGTCAGACGCTTAACTGACTGAGCCAGCCAGGTGCCCTGGGGTTATTTGCTAATAAGGAAGACCAGATTGACCAACAGATAATTTATAATACAGCTTGTTTGATGTTAGAATCTGAAGGTGAGCAGGGTTTTATGGTGCTTTGAAGACTTAGTTGACTCATTTCCAAGCGACGGCTCTTCCTCTTTAATAACTGTCCCCCAGCGTTATTATAATGAAAACATCGCCAGCTCCAGGGTAACATAAAATATACGATGGGCACGACCATAGGACAAATTATTTCAAAGGGATCCACAGAATGAAATATATTACATTCATTAATTTTCCTTCCACTCGATTCACCCCATTGGCTCTGCCAATTAAAGTAAGTGCACATGAATTTTTAGAGTGCTATTTATTTTCTTTTGTAGATTTTAGAATATAAATATTTAAAATGGCAATATCAAAAAAATAATTTATGTGACAATGGTAAGGGAAACATTTGGTCAGGAAAGGAAGGCATAATGATGTCTGTTGCTCTAATTCTGGTTTTAGTTACTAAATACCTGGAAATAGGCCAAGCTTCCCAAAACGTACAAATACTATTTTGATC